>NC_051195.1:40942933-41567933 GCF_015220075.1 Falco rusticolus
AAAAAAAAAAAAAAAAAAAAAAAAAAAAAAAAAAAATATGGGCTTCTCTGTTATGGTAAAGTGTCTCCGGTTGCAAAAAAAAAAAAAAAAAAAAAAAAAAAAAAAAAAGAAAAAAAAAAAAAAAAAAAAAAAGAAAAAAAGGAAAAAAAAGAAAAAAAGAACAAAAAGAAAAAAAAGAAGAAAAAAAGTGACTTTAATAAGACTGCAACCTAATTGAATTCCAAGAAATTTGAGATAAGATGAACTTCTGAATTTTGTTCATAAGTTGTAATGGAGTGCTACCTATATATGAATGCTAGAACATAACTCTATTTCAGCGTGACCAGAATTTAAGAACAACTGCATCAGCACACTGACAGAATACCTTTTGAATTATTTCTTTTTTTCATAACCTCTACATTGGGAACAGCTCAAGGTGAAAACAGACTGTTCAAATCCTCAGCTGTTGCCTCAGAAGGAATAACATGTTCTTTGTGTACAGGTGAATTTAACACAGCTGAAAATTTGTTTTGGGTTAAAAGTCAAGTATCTGTCACCCCTTCATCACCACCACCGCAACCTTTAAGGTCGGTGGGAAAAGTATTCTGTACTCCGTCGCAGTGGTGAAACTTCAGTTGAGCTGCATTAGTTTGTGTACTTAACTGCAGCTCCTTTGGTGGAAATGAAGTTGTCAGTAGAAGTTAGACTTTAACTTGAGTAACATACCCTTTGATACCTTGTAAGCGAGAAAGATTGTGTCCTGACAGCATGCTCTTTCCCACGCTTGTGCCTAGAGTTGTACTTGAAATCAGTTTGCGTGTTAAGTTTAAACCTAATCACACAGATATCTCAAAGTCCACAAAGATACATCACTGCTTAGGGGATTCTTGCAGTATAGCAGGTGCAAAACCCGTTCCAAAGTAACGACCTAGAAGCAGTGTTCTCTTTCAGGAACACCATTTTCTCCACTTCTCATAGATTATACGCCATACAACATAGTATCTCTCCATAAAGTGACTTGTGGCTAAACTGCATTCTGCAAATTTGTCTTAGAAATAGATGCTTGCATTTTCACCTGGTTAAGTTCCCTAAGCTAAAGGATTGTGACCTAGGCATTGCTACGAAGCTCAAAGATCGTGACAACAGCGATGGCGAAGAGTGATTTAACACGTAGTTGATTTATGGTTCATACAGGACTATATCACACTACAAAACCGGTATTAATTCAGAGTTGTGGATGTACTGCATGTTCAGGTAATAGTTTATCTACAATTTTTTTCAAAAAAAAAAGGTGACTAAGCTATAAATAACTGTATACGATTATCTTTCCCTATGTTTTTAAGCTTTTTTTTATTTCCCTGTTTGTGTATAGTTTTATATATCTATCTATAAACAACCAACACAAAGCATCCAGAACATTTTGAGAAACTTTTATAGTTAACTTCTGCATTTAATTCCAGTAACAATCTAGAGGTGTCCACTCAGATGTTTGTTTAGTTCCAAGTCTTCACTGTATGCTTTCAGGTTCTTTGAACAGCAGCAATAACAGTTGAGCAGTTATTTAAAGTAAAACTTTGCTCTACACAATTTCCACTTCCATGCTTTAGAATGGAGGCACAGCGAAACACTCGCCCAAGGGCAAGATTTCAAGAGCTTTTAAGTAGGTTTTATCTATTCATTTTAGGATAGAAAATGTTTCTTAACAGCTTATACGTAGAATTTACAAGTTAAACACAATTTCTCATGCTCATTTATTTGATTAGAAGTTTCTGAAAAATATTTTCATACAATTTCCATAGCTTATTGCATGTTCTTGTAAATAATCATAAACCTGTATGTTGACCTCTGTATGAAATGCACCGATAACAACTTTAACATTTTGTGAACCTGATTGAAATGTACAAATGTACACATAAAATAAGGCCAAAATTGGTAATTAAGTAATGAGACAGAAAACAAAAGAAAAAGGGATGAAAATTCCATAACATGGTAAAGCAACCTTTTACAAAATAAAAACCAACAAAGAAACAAAACCACAAACCACAAACAGGGGTGAATTGTAGAGAACAGAGACAGTGGGTTGTTTTGACATTGATAATGTGCAGCTGAGAACCTGCAGCAAAGAGCCAAATAACTTTGAGGGAGTATGAGAAGAAACCAGGATGAGACAGAAAGAAAGGAGGAATGTGATCTCACCTGTAGAAGCTAAGTGAACAGCAGCGAGTAGCCTGCCACAGCACTCTCCAAACTAGCCAGCTGCAACAAGGTCTTTTACCACCACACTTTTCATGGCAGTCCCTCTGCTGCCTTCTCGTCTCGTCTTGACTCATCCAGGGCACACTCACCCTCTCTGCTTCTTCCTCCCCTCTCTTCCTTGGCTGCCCTCTCTTCCTCGGCTGCCCAACCGCTTCACAGAACCAGCCACAGCTGCACCTTGTCTACACCAGCCAACCCACCGCCCCTGAAGCCAGCCCACGGCTGTATATTATCAATGCTAATTAACCCAGCTTCGTTCCTCTGCAGTAGCCTACAGTGCACAGCACTAAGGAATGTGTTGTATGAACCTTCCGGGCCATTCCGCATCGATTCACACTCAGTTACAAAAATTGAAGGACATGTCACAGGGCTCACAGCATGAACTATTGGGAGATTGGTTGCGGAATCTTTTCAAGTCTTGGGGAACCACCAGACGGTTGCAGGAGTTTACAACTCGCAGAGGAATACTGTTATTGCTAATTGTACTTATATTGACCATTATTCCCTGTACGCTGAACTGTGTAAGATCTATGATTCAAAAGTAGTTTAACCTCTAATGTTGTTTCTGTTCAAAATAAAGACGGGGGAAATGTAGAGAGCTTTATGTCCAGTGCTGGAGGCCACGATGCCTGTGAAGGGCCTTGAAGGCTAAAGAAGAGAGAAAGTAAGATAAGGTTGGCTGAACGCCTGGAAGGAAGACGCGATATGAAGCAAGGCCAGAGCGGATGCGCGATGCCACATCTCGGCGGCTGGCTGAGAACATGAAACCCACAGAGATAAGAAAGAAGAGAGAAAAAAATGCAAGAAGTTCAGTGCATTTGCAGCTTAGTAATTAACCAATTCTATGTAGCCAAGACTTGTGTGAACCAACGATACTTTAGTATGGGGCGCGTGAACAGCAAACGAGGATTTTATTAGTCCTGAACCCACGCTTATAATAAGGTCTTCTGGTCGAACTCAGGAGTCCACGTCATCATCTCCTCGGGCCATATGCTCCTCCTTCTCATCTGCCATTGCATGGACCTGCAAGGCCACACAATAAAAGTTAAAACAATGTTCATGGTGCATTCACTCCTGCCTGTGTTTGTCTAAAGCAGCTGTGATGCTGCCCCTGGTGTTACCTGTTCAGAGAGCTGCTGCACCTGCTGCTGCCAAATGCTCTGCTCCTCCTTCAGTTCCTCTACATACTGATCTCTTTCTGCCTGGAGCTGGTGAACTGACTCCGAGAGCTGTTCAAAACAAAATAAAACACAAAGAAAATCACATTGGCTAAATAAATTTGGCAGTGACTGCTTCAGGGATAAAGCCTGAAGAAACCAGTGTCAACGCAAAGCTCAGGCTGCATTCTTCTGCCACACAAGTTTCTCTACAGACATGAAGATGTGGATGTCATTTCGTACAACCCCTGAGCAACCTGGGTTAACAGGCCTGCCTTCTCCAGTGCCACCTGCAACTGCTGCTTTGCATCCAGACTCCCTGCCTGACTTGAGAACTGCCAAGAAAAAACAAAAAGTTATGGCAAAATGTTAACATGCCACTTCTGCATAGCCTTTCCCCTGATAGCATCCTGCCACATGATCCATGTTGCAACCTTAAAGTGCTCCAACACACGGTGATGTTCAATGAAAAAGAAAAAAAAGGAGAGGGAGAAGGAGATTAAAATGAAAAAGCTTGGATTTTAGCCCTGTAAAACAGGCTGAACTAGACAGCTCCTCCCTACCAATTTTATATTCACTATTTGTTTGATTAAAACCTATTCTCTTAATTTAAAAATCTGGCTCAGAAACTTTGTGCATTTCCAGAGTCTGTATTACACAGCCAGATCAGATGGTATACAAGCTTGTGATTTTAAAAGTTGTCAAACACGTCAGGAATTTAAAGCCAATGTCTGGAGCATGTCAGTTGGCACACAGTACTTTTCCCAGAAGAGGAGCAGCTGCCTTTATTTCAAGGGTAACTTAAGCCACTGACTGGGGAGGAAGAAAAAAAAACAAAACCAAAAATAAACAAAAGAGCAGTTTCTTCCCTCACAGGCTCAGGTTCACACAAGCTTGCTCTCTGAACTGCTAACAGCTGGCTTCCTGAATTCCCTTCCTAACTGGCTGCTTCTCTTAACTTTCCCCAGCTGACCTTTGAGTTACCATTGTCCAATTCACCTTCTGCAAGGGTGGGTACAAACACCACCCCTATTCAACTGGCTTCTCAGTGAGACCACATGACAGCTGCGTAACCAAAATGCCAAACAGATACAAAGCAGGAAAAGCCATCGTATTGTCACGCCCTGTATGTTCAGTCACCCTCTCATGTTGTAGAACATTCTTTTCGCAGACCAGTGTCACAACAGCTTTCAGTCTACTGCTCCAGCTCCTTCAAACAGACCTTCTGTTCCTCAGAGGCCTCGCTGAAGGCCTTTGACCAAGAGGATGCCTCGATGAGGTTTTGTGCCTTCCTTTCCGAACAAGAGTTAAGCCTTGCCCCCACTCTCAGGAGCAAAGTCTTACAACGGTCAGTGCGATCTACCCTCACAGCCTGGAAGCAGTATGGTCACCTGTTGGATCATCAGTTCAGCCATTTCCAGTTTCTTACGCAAATCCTCCATATCCAACTCCTTGGCTGAGATCTTGGAAACCAGGCAGCGAAACTTCTCTGACAGCTCTGCATTCTGCTGCTTTATTTCCTCACTACTTTTGCTGAAACAAACCAAAATTAAAGCAGCATCACTGTATGTACTATGGGTCTGGTCAAGTACATGTCATACATTTACAATCCAGCTATTTGTAACAGTAAGAATCACAGAAACATCACATCCAGTCACTAAGTTGAATATCCAGCCTCCCAAGTCACCACCTGTGGTGCATGCCCCTTGTGATGTTTTGTGGCTCTACCGCGAAGAGCAGTGTTACTCTGCAGTAACAAGCAGTAAATGGACCTACCTCTGTTTGTACAGCTCCTGTTTCAGGTCTTCTCGCTCCTTCATTAACTCTTCATTACGCTGGAGAAAAAAAGAAATGACTGATTCAGCTGCAGACTTCAGCAAAATACTTCACCTTTAGCACATCAGCTGAAGTGGAAAGCATCAGAACTTTGGCAAAATCCTTCAGGACAGGTTTGCTTAGAACCTCCTGAATTTGCCAGGAATAAATCTGCTCAGCCTTTTCAAACGCGATGCTACTAACTGAACGTGAGGTCGTTTCTGCAGACTTCTGGATTAATATCAATACTAAAGTGTGTGCCTGATGGAGACCCTCCTGAGACAAGGTCTCGGTGGCGCTTCTGTTGCGTGGAGCTGGCAAGACTAATGAAGTGAGGTGCCGGATCTGAAGACAGCAACTGGACCATATGATTAGTGGTCACAGAAACCTGAATGAACTTTGCCTTGACCATGGAGAATACAGGGCTTTACAAGGTTAATTAACAATTAACAATGGTACTTTCTGCCTCTTCTCCGAGCAGGGACTACAGACTTTGCATTAGTGGACTGACAAGCAAATAGCCAAAGGCAGAGCTCCTGGCGAAGCATAAGCAGAGGTGACTCTTACCTTCTCTGCCTGTTTTTGCAGCAGAGAGACGAAGGCCAAAGTACGTTCCAGCTCCAATACCCTTTGGCGAGATGAACGTAAAGGAGCAGCAAAGCTCTCGGCTTCTCCTGAACAAGTCAGAACAGAGTGAGTTGAGGCTGGACCACAAAGAACTTTTTGGAACTGGCTGAACAGCACTTTCTGCTTTGTCAACAAGCTCTTAAGGCAGCACAGAGCTTTGTAAGTCAGTAGACCTAGTTCCACCCCTGGCTCTACAGGTGGCTCACTAGCAGCTCTGGGCAGTAAAGCTCTCTGTAACTACCATCCTCACTTTGAGGGAGATGATGAAACTGCCGCTGCAGAATAGGCAATATGTTGGTTGGGATCTTTCTTTCTAATAGAAGAAGTTGCTCAAACTTGGTGCAGAATGAAGGGCTCGGGTAAAACCTACCTTTACACGATAGCTGTGTGGGAGTGAGGGTGGAGAAAAGGGAACTACGTTTTAAAAGGATCAGAAGAAAGTCAGAAAGGAACAGCCTGGGGTAGTCACCGGGGCTGAACAGGGCTGACGAGGTTCTTTTGTGCATCGCTAAAGCCTTAACTGCCATGGGATCAACATGCTCCCACTTGGGGGCAGCTCTGGCGACAGAGGCAGCGATGGTGCCAAGTATTGCCCACCGAGGAGTCGCCGAGTGCTGTGAGCTGGCTGCCAGCAACTGTCATGCCTCTGGCTTGAAATTCACACTTTGACCAACAGCTTGAGCTGGAGTGCTCACAGTCAATTACCTGATTTCTCCTGTGCAGCTCGCTGAGTAGGTGCAGGTGCCGTCTGACACTCAGACTTCTCGGAAACTAGAATTCCAATAGTCTGGATATGAACCTTTGGGAAAGGAAAATCGGCTCAGCACAAAACTTCTTTGCTTGTAATTGCAACATCACTGTTGCCACAAAAGGCTAACTCAGTAAAGGTAAAGAGCTCGTGCAGTTAAGTACAGTCTGGCTGACTCCCAGTTTTCCTGAAGGAACGCGCTCGCGGCTTCCCGAGTAAAGACTACGAATGGTCAGTAATCCAGAGAACAGCAGAAGGCAGGCAGTATGACTGTAATGGAGGCTCTGCCTCACCTGTAGCTGTTCCCTCAGCGCGGCTTGCTCTTCAGAAAATTTCTCTTCCAGCTCCTTCTTCTCCTGTATAAACAAATGATGTCTATTTAGCACAAAAATGTAGATAGGTAACCCTTGTTTTGTGTCAAACTAAAAAAGCAGTGATACATTGGTAGTACTTCCAGCATCGAAACGACAGCAGTATTTTTGAAGACATACTTCAGCCTTGCCTTATTTGAACGACTTCATTATTCATCCATCCTAGAACGGCAGTAACAGCACAGCACAATCACTGCTAGCATAAATACGATAGCGTTTAGGAGCAAGCTACTGGCAAGGACTTGTATTCTCCTGCCTCCACCACACTCCTCTAATACAGGAGTATTTAAACGTTCGCTTTTGTCAAAATAAGAACGCTATCTGCCAGGCAGGCCTAACGCATGAAGTCAAAATATTCAAGCCTACGCTGCAAATGAAACTGAATCTAACACAAGACAAGACCACACGTGCCTGTGCCACAGCCCACTACACTCTCTACTGCGCCAAGAAAGAGATACTATTTTTCTGCCTGTCCAAAAACAGGACACACTTTACCTTCTCCAGCTGATCCACTGCCTCCTGGTTCTGCTGTTTCTGTGGAAGAAAATTGATGCACCAGTATCAAGAGAAAAGATTCTCATACATCTGAAACACATTTTCACTTCAACAAAGTAGGATACATGCCCAATTCATGCAAACAGAATTTCCACTGTCCTTTCTGTAGAGGACTAGGAAGTTCATCTTAGCTATTAAAAATAAGAGATCTGGAGCTGCCTTCACTAACGTACTTTATATGCCAGGCATGTTTTTCATCGCTCAGTAGATTGCCACAGTTGTTCTCCAACACCGCTGCTGAAACCCCTCCACGTCTACATCTGAGCATCTACCACCTTCAGTTAAACTCGCATCCCCACATCTGTGCAACTGATCACAGTAATCCTGGTGTATTAGGATGATTGCCAGAAATGCTGGGTTTTTTTTAAAAACCACCACCAATAAACAAAATAAAAACCCCAAAAAACCCATTCAAAAAAAGACCTCAGACGTTTATTCCACTGAAGAACTGGCCTTAAGTCACACAGAGCCGCACTTGTGTTGGCAGACTTCTGCAGGAGGTGGTATGAGAGCGCTGAAGCCAGATACAAAGAGAAGGGGTAATTCTGTCCTAGCCCATTTCCATCTTAGCGGTGAAGTATTTGGAGATTTGTTGTCCGTAGGTAATGCACCTTTAGATATGAGGTGAAGGAGACAAAGGTGGCAGCTGCCTACCCAGGCTGCCACACAACTGTGCTGCTGTGTTTGCTATTTGCTTCTTGGCTCCCTGACAGCTTCTTCACAGATGCCTCGTAACTAACTACATAAGCAGGAGGACTTTTTTGCCTTCCCAAAAAACAAGCATTGTCCAAGCTCTCTTTCTTTACTACTACTACTACTACTACTACTACTTCAATGCATTTTGAAAGATGACTACAGATGGAAGAGCGATGAGCGAGAGGTTTTCATTCTAGCAATGCCCATGCACAACATAACCAGCAAAAGCAAAGGCAAGACCACAAATGCAGCAAAGGCCCTACACAGTTGCAGGCAAGCATAAAAGCAGGCACACAAGGAGAATCTTGGGTGGGCAATGCACTATGCCAAGTTCCTCTGCAGCCCAGCTAAGACACAAAAAGAAACAGAATGGAACAAAAATAACCCAAACCCCAAAACCAAACAACAAGGGGGGGTCACGGGGTACACCGGGAAATGCTGAACTTTGCAAAAAGTGTACTTTTACAGAGGAACACAATGGGGAAAAGCATTTCACACAAGAAAGGCTCTTGTCAGACTGAACAAGTCCACTTGGCTGCATTTCTTGCAGCGTTAAAGCTGAAGGCTGAAAAGCTGCAGCGGGAATCCATGCAGGTCACAGGACAAAGCAGTTCACTCATCGTGCCAAGAGAAGCTGAGGATATGATCAGAAACCAGCCCCAGACCCTCTCAGAGACCTACTGCTCCCACTCTGCCGATATCGTTAGACCAGCAGCACCACCTTCAGAAACAGGTTTTCACACTGCTGCCAGCACCAGAATTCTGTGTTTCAAGGATTCGGACCAGGCGCAGAAATAGCTGTTTTATCAGGATGCTTATCATCCAGGGAAAGCCTGATGAGATCAGCAGAGCACACTTAAATGGAAACGACAAAACTCTGTTTCTTGTTCCTCAGTTGAGCCAATACATTCACCAGCGGCCTTAGACTTTGAGCCCCTTAACAGGTTTTCCGTGCAGCTCATTTTGTTCCCTACAGAGTGCTGTGTAAGCAGCCTTCCTTGTGGCACTAGGAGAGAACCCATAACTTTGCAGACACCCAAAGAGCTTGGAGGAGCAGCAAGCACCATGTCAGACTGGTTGGTTGGGTTGTTTCTTACCAGTTCCTCTATCTGTGTAACGAACTGCTTGTTCGTTAAGATTGCTGGAACCCAGGGCTACTGCCAGCTCCCGGTAACGTGTCTGATGGGCACATGCAGACAGGAGAAAAAGGAAGGAGCCGAAGAGGAGAAGGGGAGGAAAAAAGCAGTACTTAAAAAGGACAGCAAAATAAAGCCTATCAAATTGTGATAATCAGATTCTCCAAACAAAACAAAAATCTACCGTTTCAACAAAAGCAGCTGAGACATCAACACATTTTATCCATTCTGCCAAGGCTTCATTTTGACCTAACAGTGACTCAGAAATAAGAACGGACGTTGCACGGAAGCCAGATTATCCCCAGTCCCCAAACTGGAAACACCTCTGATACCTGCCTCCCACTGTTGATCACAACTACCCGATGATAGCACAAGACAACACTAGACAGCAATGAACGAGAACTGTGCATTCAATTAGGTCTCGCTAACACTGCTGAAAGCAGAGTCCCAGTCAGTTACCAACAGTAGCAAATAAGAAAGGCGGGGGGTGGGGTGGTGCGGGGCAAAGATTGAGAACAACCTACTTCCATTTCCTTAATACTTGTGGAAGAAACAGCACTTTCTCCATTCACATATGATGTAGACTACAAGCAAAGCAGTCAAGTCAGCCAGTTTTATTCCCCAAGGCAACAAGTCACTACTACGTAAGAAGTGACAACCCTAATAACACTCCTTATAGCACCTTTCACTCCAAATTACCACACACAGAAAACATACTTTTCCGGGTAAGGACAGATGCAGACTCCCTCTGCCACAAGCTAATGTCAATGATGCAGGTTGATTTCCGATTCTTTTCCACTAGATCAAGAATACATCTTTCCATGAATACATGCTGTTCATTCATCCCACTCAGCTTTTCTTCCTACTGCTGAAAGTTTACGTTCTAAACCAGGATTTTTTTGCTTCTCAATGCTTAAATATCATATTGTTTAGTAGGATGACTGCAGACACCTCTGAGATTGAAGAGTGTTTTCTTGAGCTGACTGCTTAAAGCTCCACATCAAATATCAAGAGAATTAATAGGACAAATGGATCAAACGAGGCCATACCCGAGAACACGGGGCAGTAACGTCACCCAACTCTTCAAGTTCACACTCTGGATTAATGGCAAAGGACACACCAAGAAGCGAGCGAGGGCAAAGCCAGATGGTGGCCACTCTGCTCTGAAAAGCGCTACCTTCAGGACGTATCTGGGGAAAACAGAGGTCGCTGGATGCAGATTAAGACAGAAAAGAACAGGTCAGTGACTACCTGAAAACTGGTAGGTTTTTGAGTCAAACTCAAACGCTCCCTGTAAATCTTGGTGAAATGTGCGGCACGCTATGAACCACAAGTTTAGAAGGAGGACATTTACCAACAGGCCAAACTCAGCGTGGCTGGGAGCAGGTGCCAGTGGCCCTCATGGAGCTATGAATCCCATGACTAGAAGAAACTAAACAGGAAAAGGGCCAAAAACCTGTTTCTGGACAGCAATGCAAGTTCTCATCCAGCCTTCGTGGGAGGATGAACAGCATCTGATGACACCTCTACCCACAGTGAACCCGACAACTTCATTTATCTTGTACAGCATCAGAGAGCCATGAAGACCCAGAGCAGTGCTCTAGCGTTTCATGGCAATTTATTTCATCATCCAGGTCTGCCAAGCCATAATTTAACACCACTACAAAACAAACGAGATAATCGTTTTCAACATTCAACCCCCCAATGTATCACAGCTCTTTGCAATGCCACCTGCAAGGGTTCCCTCCTACTTCAGTCACTTCCTTCTTGGCACTTCACAGGGAACCAGAAATCTCTCTCTTGGCATTCCCCGTCTACCTGCTCAGCACTTTTCTCGTGAATCAAGCAGCAAGAATATGGTAATGGTGAAGACATCTTAGGAAAGCAATAAAGTGGAAGACTGCAGAGGGAAACAAACAGAATTTTCTCCGTTTCTTTTTCGCAGGACAGATACTTGTGCTCTCAAGGAAAAACGTATGTTAGGTGCTCCTAGGAAGGTCAGGAATTCCCTTACTTCTTCCAGCTACAGGTCACCTCACCCTTATTGGTTCAAACACTCCTCAATATGAAACATCAGATGGACAAGAGGAATGCCTTCACCAGTACATGTCAAAAATGTTTCCTTCATTTCTTCTGGTCCAGACATTCTGTTTGCTTAACGCTTCAAGATGCAAAAAACAGTAATGTGCCTTAACCACAAGACCTTCCTTCTTCCTCCACCATCAGTTTTGAAATAAATTTAAAAAAAACCCAACAACTCAATAAACTATTTGAACAGCTGGATTTGTTGGAAACAGAGAGAATTAGGAACAAGACACTTCTCGGGAAATTATGCATCGTGAGGTTCTAATAACATAGCAAAAAAAAGTAATTCTGCTCAGCTTGGCACGCCATGCTTGATCCATTTGCTTTCGCACACGGAGTCCTGTTTTGCTGGGCTTTCTGCGTTTCACAGCCAAGAAAGCTGAAGTGGCTGAGATGGGAAGGGTCTGCCTCGCATGAAGACACCAATGGCAGCAGAAGCTCATGCCAACAATCAGCTTTTCTGCCCTATTAGCGTCAAGTGAGCTTCTGAACAGCATTTTCCTGACGCAGGATTTGTACAAGACGGCAACTGGAAAAAGAAATCTTTCATGCCATATTGCAATTCACGATCAGTTTTCAAATGATTTCTGAAACCCCAGACACAACGGTCCACATAACAGCCAATCAGATCAAAATGTATCTCTCCGTGCTAAGAAAATGAGAGCAGGGAAAAAACTGGCTCAGAAACTTTGTGCATTTCCAGAGTCTGTATTACACAGCCAGATCAGATGGTATACAAGCTTGTGATTTTAAAAGTTGTCAAACACGTCAGGAATTTAAAGCCAATGTCTGGAGCATGTCAGTTGGCACACAGTACTTTTCCCAGAAGAGGAGCAGCTGCCTTTATTTCAAGGGTAACTTAAGCCACTGACTGGGGAGGAAGAAAAAAAAACAAAACCAAAAATAAACAAAAGAGCAGTTTCTTCCCTCACAGGCTCAGGTTCACACAAGCTTGCTCTCTGAACTGCTAACAGCTGGCTTCCTGAATTCCCTTCCTAACTGGCTGCTTCTCTTAACTTTCCCCAGCTGACCTTCGAGTTACCATTGTCCAATTCACCTTCTGCAAGGGTGGGTACAAACACCACCCCTATTCAACTGGCTTCTCAGTGAGACCACGAGACAGCTGCGTAACCAAAATGCCAAACAGATACAAAGCAGGAAAAGTCATTGTATTGTCACGCCCTGTATGTTCAGTCACCCTCTCATATTGTACAACATTCTGTTCGCAGACCAGCGTCACAACAGCTTTCAGTCTACTGCTCCAGCTCCTTCAAACAGACCTTCTGTTCCTCAGAGGCCTCGCTGAAGGCCTTTGACCAAGAGGATGCCTCGATGAGGTTTTGTGCCTTCCTTTCCGAACAAGAGTTAAGCCTTGCCCCCACTCTCAGGAGCAAAGTCTTACAACGGTCAGTGTGATCTACCCTCACAGCCTGGAAGCAGTATGGTCACCTGTTGGATCATCAGTTCAGCCATTTCCAGTTTCTTACGCAAATCCTCCATATACAACTTCTTGGCTGAGATCTCGGAAACCAGGCAGCGAACCTTCTCTGACAGCTCTGAATTCTGCTGCTTTATTTCCTCACTACTTTTGCTGAAACAAACCAAAATTAAAGCAGCATCACTGTATGTACTATGGGTCTGGTCAAGTACATGTCATACATTTACAATCCAGCTATTTGTTACAGTAAGAATCACAGAAACATCACATCCAGTCACTTTAAGTTGAATATCCAGCCTCCCAAGTCACCACCTGTGGTGCATGCCCCTTGTGATGTTTTGTGGCTCTACCGGGAAGAGCAGTGTTACTATGCAGTAACAAGCAGTAAATGGACCTACCTCTGTTTGTACAGCTCCTGTTTCAGGTCTTCTCGCTCCTTCATTAACTCTGCATTACGCTGGAGAAAAAAAGAAATGACTGATTCAGCTGCAGACTTCAGCAAAATACTTCACCTTTAGCAGATCAGCTGAAGTGGAAAGCATCAGAACTTTGGCAAAATCCTTCAGGACAGGTTTGCTTAGAACCTCCTGAATTTGCCAGGAATAAATCTGCTCAGCCTTTTCAAACGCAATGCTACTAACTGGACGTGAGGTCGTTTCTGCAGACTTCTGGGTTAGTATCAATACTAAAGTGTGTGCCTGATGGAGACCCTCCTGAGACAAGGTCTCGGTGGCGCTTCTGTTGCGTGGAGCTGGCAAGACTAATGAAGTAAGGTGCCGGATCTGAAGACAGCAACTGGACCATATGATTAGTGGTCACAGAAACCTGAATGACATTTGCCTTGACCATGGAGAATACAGGGCTTTACAAGGTTAATTAACAATTAACAATGTTACTTTCTGCCTCTTCTCCGAGCAGGGACTACAGACTTTGCATTAGTGGATGGACAAGCAAATAGCCAAAGGCAGAGCTCCTGGCGAAGCATAAGCAGAGGTGACTCTTACCTTCTCTGCCTGTTTTTGCTGCAGAGAGACGGAGGCCAAAGTACGTTCCAGCTCCAATTCCCTCTGGCGAGATGAATGTAAACGAGCAGCAATGCTCTCGGCTTCTCCTGAACAAGTCAGAACAGAGTGAGTTGAGGCTGGACCACAAAGAACTTTTTGGAACTGGCTGAACAGCACTTTCTACTTTGTCAACAAGCTCTTAAGGCAGCACAGAGCTTTGTAAGTCAGTAGACCTGGTTCCGCCCCTGGCTCTACAGGTGGTTCACTAGCAGCTCTGGGCAGTAAAGCTCTCTGTAACTACCATCCTCACTTTGAGGGAGATGATGAAACTGCCGCTGCAGAATAGGCAATATGTTGGTTGGGATCTTTCTTTCTAATAGAAGAAGTTGCTCAAACTTGGTGCAGAATGAAGGGCTTGGTAAAACCTACCTTTACACGATAGCTGTGTGGGAGGGAGGGTGGAGAAAAGGGAACTACGTTTTAAAAGGATCAGAAGAAAGTCAGAAAGGAACAGCCTGGGGTAGTCACCGGGGCTGAACAGGGCTGACAAGGCTTTAGCGATGCACAAAAGAACCTCAACTGCCATGGGATCAACATGCTCCCACTTGGGGGCAGCTCTGGCGACAGAGGCAGCGATGGTGCCAAGTATTGCCCACCGAGGAGTCGCCGAGTGCTGTGAGCTGGCTGCCAGCAACTGTCATGCCTCTGGCTTGAAATTCACACTTTGACCAACAGCTTGAGCTGGAGTGCTCACAGTCAATTACCTGATTTCTCCCGTGCAGCTCGCTGAGTAGGTACAAGTGCCGTCTGACACTCAGACTTCTCGGAAACTAGAATTCCAATAGTCTGGATATGAACCTTTGGGAAAGGAAAATCGGCTCAGCACAAAACTTCTTTGCTTGTAATTGCAACATCACTGTTGCCACAAAAGGCTAACCCAGTAAAGGTAAAGAGCTCGTGCAGTTAAGTACAGTCTGGCTGACTCCCAGTTTTCCTGAAGGAACGCGCTCGCGGCTTCCCGAGTAAAGACTACGAATGGTCAGTAATCCAGAGAACAGCAGAAGGCAGGCAGTATGACTGTAATGGAGGCTCTGCCTCACCTGTAGCTGTTCCCTCAGCGCGGCTTGCTCTTCAGAAAATTTCTCTTCCAGCTCCATCTTTTCCTGTATAAACAAATGATGTCTATTTAGCACAAAAATGTAGATAGGTAACCCTTGTTTTGTGTCAAACTAAAAAAAGCAGTGATACATTGGTAGTACTTCCAGCATCGAAACGACAGCAGTATTTTTGAAGACATACTTCAGCCTTGCCTTATTTGAACGACTTCATTATTCATCCATCCTAGAACGGCAGTAACAGCACAGCACAATCACTGCTAGCATAAATACGGTAGTGTTTGGATGCAAGCTACTGGCAAGGACTTGTATTCTCCTGCCTCCACCGCACTCCTCTAATACAGGAGTATTTAAACGTTCGCTTTTGTCAAAATAAGAACGCTATCTGCCAGGCGGGCCTAACGCATGAGTCAAAATATTCAAGCCTACGCTGCAAATGAAACTGAATCTAACACAAGACAAGACCACACATGCCTGTGCCACAGCCCACTACACTCTCTACTGCGCCAAGAAAGAGATACTATTTTTCTGCCTGTCCAAAAACAGGACACACTTTACCTTCTCCAGCTGATCCACTGCCTCCTGGTTCTGCTGTTTCTGTGGAAGAAAATTGATGCACCAGTATCAAGAGAAAAGATTCTCATACATCTGAAACACATTTTCACTTCAACAAAGTAGGATACATGCCCAATTCATGCAAACAGAATTTCCACTGCCCTTTCTGTAGAGGACTAGGAAGTTCACCTTAGCTATTAAAAATAAGAGATCTGGAGCTGCCTTCACTAACGTACTTTATATGCCAGGCATGTTTTTCATCGCTCAGTAGATTGCCACAGTTGTTCTCCAACACCGCTGCTGAAACCCCGCCATGTCTACATCTGAGCATCTACCACCTTCAGTTAAACTCGCATCCCCACATCTGTGCAAATGATCACAGTAATCCTGGTGTATTGGGATGATTGCCAGCAATGCTGGGTTTTTTTTAAAAACACCACCAATAAAAAAAAACCCACAACCAAAAAACCCAGACAAAAACATAGTCTTTTCCTTTAACTGAGACCTCAGACCTTTATTCCGCTGAAGAACTGGCCTTAAGTCATGCAGAGCCGCACTTGTGTTGGCAGACTTCTGCAGGAGGTGGTATGAGAGCGCTGAAGCCAGATACAAAGAAAAGGGGTAATTCTGTCCTAGCCCATTTCCATCTTAGCGGTGAAGTATTTGGAGATTTGTTGTCCGTAGGTAATGCACCTTTAGATATGAGGTGAAGGAGACAAAGGTGGCAGCTGCCTACCCAGGCTGCCACACAACTGTGCTGCTGTGTTTGCTATTTGCTTCTTGGCTCCCTGACAGCTTCTTCACAGATGCCTCGTAACTAACTACATAAGCAGGAGGACTTTTTTGCCTTCCCAAAAAACAAGCATTGTCCAAGCTCTTTCTTTACTACTACTACTACTACTGCTTCAATGCATTTTGAAAGATGACTACAGACGGAAGAGTGATGAGCGAGAGGTTTTCATTCTAGCAATGCCCATGCACAACATAACCAGCAAAAGCAAAGGCAAGACCACAAATGCAGCAAAGGCCCTACACAGTTGCAGGCAAGCATAAAAGCAGGCACACAAGGAGAATCTTGGGTGGGCAATGCACTATGCCAAGTTCCTCTGCAGCCCAGCTAAAACACAAAAAGAAACAGAATGGAACAAAAATAACCCAAACCCCAAAACAAAACAACAAGGGGGGTCACAGGGTACACCGGGAAATGCTGAACTTAGCAAACATCAGATGGACGAGAGGAATGCCTTCACCAGTACATGTCAAAAATGTTTCCTTCATTTCTTCTGGTCCCGACATTCTGTTTGCTTAATGCTTCAAGATGCAAAAAACAGTAATGTGCCTTAACCACAAGACCTTCCTTCTTCCTCCACCAACAGTTTTGAAATAAATTTAAAAAAAAAACAACAACTCAATAAACTATTTGAACAGCTGGATTTGTTGGAAACAGTGAGAATTAGGAACAAGACACTTCTCAGGAAATTATGCATCGTGAGGTTCTAATAACATAGCAAAAAAAAGTAATTCTGCTCAGCTTGGCACGCCATGCTTGATCCATTTGCTTTCGCACACGGAGTCCCGTTTTGCTGGGCTTTCTGTGTTTCACAGCCAAGAAAGCTGAAGTGGCCGAGATGGGAAGGGTCTACCTCGCATGAAGACACCAATGGCAGCAGAAGCTCGTGCCAACAATCAGCTTTTCTGCCCTATTAGCATCAAGTGAGCTTCTGAACAGCATTTTCCTGACGCAGGATTTGTACAAGACGGCAACTGGAAAAAGAAACCTTTCATGCCATATTGCAATTTACGATCAGTTTTCAAATGATTTCTGAAACCCCAGACACAACAGTCCACATAACAGCCAATCAGACCAAAATGTATCTCTCCGTGCTAAGAAAACGAGAGCGGGGAGAAAACTGGGAAAACAAGAAGGAACAGAATTCTCCTTTTTCAGAACAGGACTAAAAGTGCAGACCCAGGTAGGCCTTCACCGCAAGACCAAATGCCAGCTCAGCAACAGCACTGGACCACCCATCTTCACCTCACCCTCCAGTGTGAAACCAGCCTCTTTCTCTGTGGTCTAACTTAAAATGAGCTTACGAGCATTCACTGAAAATAATCCCCGTGACACGAGCAAAACTCCAGTCGAAATACATGCTTTCTGATGCTAGGCAGGCACACCCAGCACCCTCAGAGCTAACGGTATGTCACGTCACTCGGGTTCTACCGGTACGCAACCTACACGTACAAGCTCCAGCTGGAGGGACTTTCAGCTTTTCACCCTGTCTGCTGGACAGAACGGCTGCTGTATTATCACACAAAAAGAGGAGAAAAGGAATACAAAGGCAAACCAGAGTGAACTCCATTCCGTCTTGCAGGTTTCACTGCATCTAACTGGTACCCCTGGTGATTACTATAGTTACGCTTATTGATAAAAGACGCACGGATATGTAGTAAATAGGAGTTACTTTACGACAACTGAACTGAAACAATGGTAGGAAAATAAGCTACCAAAATGATGCAAGTGGAACGAAAAATCAGAGCTTTGCTACAGCAACAGTGGAAGACAATTCTGGGCTACCAAATGTGACTTCCCTGAGCTTCTATCACAATTTGGTCAAGCCTTACATTTAAATAAACTGCCTGAAAAGAATTTTTTTTAAAAGGCTGGGGTTTTATGTTTGTGCCTGAACACGTTTCTATTGCTTATTGGCATAGTTCCCGCCCTTTCCTCTTCAGAAGCCTGGCAACATGAAGACGCTAAAGCCTGTAAACGCTTGACTCAAAGGATCTGACTTCCTGCCCAAACCTATTTAAACCCAGTACTGGAACTTGCCAGACTGTACATCCCCTGCGCAAGTTTCATCGCCTGCTGTAAAACGGGTTGGCAGGAATAACTAGACAGCTTCCTCAGGGCAGCTGCTTGCCTGGAGATCAGCAGAGTCATGCCCTTCCGAAACAAGGCCCTAGGAAATACAGCAACGACACGCACAGCGGGAGAAATACAGACTAAGAAAACACTGCCTCTCCCTACTGCAGTTGTCCTCAGCAGCTCAGTTAGTTTATCGCCTCACCCCACACTCCTCCTTTTCCTCAAAGCTCAGCTGTCTCGAGGAAGAGGTTTTGACAAGGTTCACTTTTTCACACGTTCAGTTCGACACAACCCAGAAGGGCGCAAGCACTTTACGAGCAATGGAAACGCATGCTAACAACTAGCTCCATGTTAATAAGAACAGCAACAGAACTCAAGCAACTGACAGCGGGTATGTCAGGACAAGGCTCCACCCAAGAAATCGAGGTCAGTGTAAACAGAACCTGAAGCATGCAGTAGGGAGAGCGAGTCACTGCGAGGGACACGAGCACTGCCTCACCTTCCCCCTGTCCAATGAGGGTATGGCTACCCCATTGGAGCGCTTCAGGTCTGACACCGGCACCTTCAGAATGTTCTGAATCTGAAGGAGGTGAAAGAAAAGGGGGAACGGCTCAGAAAAGGACAGAGAGAAAGTGTCGATCAAAGGGAGCCAAAGAAACCGGCATCCTCCGGCTGGCCAGGAGCACGCAGCTCAAAGCAGCAGCTCTGGGCACACCCAGGGCTGCGTGACAGCACCGCATGATCCCACACGGCTTTGGCACGTACCCTGAGCTCTAGTGTGCACCTTCCAGCAGCGGTAGCTGCTAACTATTGTGGCACGCTTCGCGTGCTGGCGATACAGGCAGCTGCGCCAGTCATCTATTACACCCGCATAACCATTTCCCGGCTCTAGTCACGTTGTTCAGAAAACCAGAGAACAAGGAGGTAGCAAATGAGCTGGGACAAAGACCGAGGCACTCACATTCTCTGGAGGCTGCTGGTCATCGCCCGTGGGTGTCTCGGGCCGACAGTCATCTTTAGTTTTGCGTTTTTTCTTAGTTCCTGCAGCTGCTCCAGGGCTATTTTTCTGCTGATACTCCTTCAGCTGTGAAAAATAATAATAATAATCTGTAATCCAAACAGAATATGCCTTCTGTGAGAACGACGTCAACCCCCCAGCCCCAACTCCACTGGGCAAAAAGACCAAGCGTAAGGACAAGAGAAATGCTCTTCAATGAGTTTGTCACCCGGGGGGAAGAAAAATAAAAATCAAAACACGTCCAAAAAAAAGGCTAAAGTAAGATCTAATGTGACGAGTTTACGACAAGAGGCTCAGAGCTGCAAACGTTCCACTTCTGCATACAGCTAAGAGTTTTTGGGAAACGACTTGATACTCCATCCTGCAACTAAAAGGAGATGAAAAGAAGTATCTTGGGGTGGGGTTTTTTTAGCGTTATAACTAAGAGCATTGAGGAAAAATGAATAAAGGGCAATTAAATCTGAACATTAAGTGAAACATCAACACCTGACAGTAAGATCTCCCACTCTGTGAAAGACTTTGAGAAGGAAAAGTACAACCCTTACAGACAAATGCCATGTTAATACAAGCAGCGTAGTCACTGTGAACTAAGGGCAGAAGCAACCTACAACGGATTTTTCAATCACACCCACTTCACCCCGGAAAAGCTAGTCTGATAAGCCGTTCGCTTGATTTCGGCTAGGTCTTCCGAGCCGAATCGTTCGTGCTCCAGCAGGGTGAAGCCCCCAGCCAAGCAAGCCCCAGGCAGTTCGGTCAACTGCCCCTTTCCCCAGCCCGCAGCCCGGGCCGCGCCTCGGCCTCCAGGTGGGGAAAGAAGGACCCATTATTGGCAGAATTCCAAAATGGAAGCCCGAACCGCTCCGGGACACTTTCCCCTACCTAGGACTTTTACATGTGTCGGCCGGGGAGAAAATCAAGGTGGGGAAATCAGTAAAATGAGACCAAAAAACCCCCAAAAAGGGTGTGGGGGAAGCCAGGGGCAGGGGAAACCGCCAAACCGAACCCCGCAGACCCACGGCCTCAGCGGCCCAGGCCCGGCCTTCTCCCAGCCGCCTCCCCCGGGCCACGGGCGGCCGCCAGCCAGGAAGCTCGGCCCCAGCGCCGGACACCGGGGGCTACCGGCAGCGCCTCCACAGCACGGCCCGCAGCGAGCGGTACGGCAGCGACCGGGCCGGGCCCGCGCCCCTCGGGTAAGGCCAGCTCGGCTCGACTCGGCCCGGCGTCCTCGCTCCACTCCACGCGGCGACCGCGCAACACGGTACCGCCGGCCCGGCCCGGCCTGGCCTGGCCTAACCCGGACCCCGCCGCCCCTCACCTTCTTCTTGGCCGCCGCCAGCCTGCTCTGCCTGCTGCTGTCCGCCATATCCGCCCCGCGCCAGAGCCACGTCAGCTTCGTCTACTAGAGGAGGGAGCAGCAGCCAGGGCCCGCCCAGCCTGCGCTGCCGCCCTGGAGGCCTGGCCCATCGCCGGGCTCCGCCTCATCGCCGGGCTCCGCCCGCTCCGGCAGGGCGCCGGGCTGTGGCTCATGGCCGGGCTCTACCGGCCGGGGCTCGTGGCCGGGCCCGGAAGCTCAGCTTTTTCTGCAGTGACTTCAGGAGCAGGTGCCACCTTGCAGTGCCTGCTCCCCATGTTGGAGCCCGCACCGCCCGCTGCTTGGGAGACACCTGACTGGCCTGTCACCACCCGCGGCAGCCGCCAGGTCCCACCCAGCCTGCGCTACCGTCCTGATGGCCTGGCCCATCGCCGAGCCCCAACGGGCCCTGCTGCAATGGAGAGACGGAACGCAGCTTGATGCAAGCAAATGGCAATTTATTGTACAGAAACACGAGGTTATATATACTTTCAGAAGCTGCGCGTTTTAAACAGATTGCTTCTTGAAGCTGCGCATTTTAAACAGTTTGGTTCTTTAAACTAAGCATTGCATACTAGGCAATCCCCGATAGGGTGGTTAACTACCATCAATTCACAGCAAGGTGTTACCTTTCCTTGGCGCCATCCTTGGGGCCATCCATCCCCCACTCCCCTATGCTCTCTCAGCATGACTCACCATGTTAATTTTTGTGTCTATTCACACTCCTTGTCCTCCCAGGGTTCATGGCCTACAAGCTCCAGCACGTTCCCCTCAGCTAACTGATTGCCACGCATGGTCCTAATTTCCCACCCGCTCCTGCATCTCTCCCTTCCTGTGATTAGAAATTCTTCTTGGTCTCAGGCTTTTAGATTGCAGTGCTGCAGGTACTTTCTTCCAGTCCCTTACCTGCTGATGGAGATCTGTAATCACAGCAGACAGGTCCATGCTCTTCTTCTTGTAACTCTGAAGCTGGTCCTGATGTTCTGCTAGCTTTGTCTCCGTGATCTTTAGGATCTCAGACAGCTTTTACAGTTCAAGGTCACTCTTGTCCTTTACTACTTTGTTGTAGCAACTCCTCCAGGACTCCAGAGTAGACAGCGCCTCTGCAACAGGGCCCGGTCCATTGCCGTGCCCCACCACATTGCCAGACTGCGGCTCATTGCCGGGCTGCAGCTAGTCACTGGGCTGCGGCTCGTCACCGTGCTGTGGCACATCGCCATGTCCCGCCTCATCGCCGGGCTGCGGCTCATCGCCAGGCTGCAGCATGTCACCGGGCTACAGCTCATGGCCAGGCTGCAGCTCGTCACCGGGCTGAACGGGCTGCGGCTCGTTGCGCCCCGCCAGGCTCAGCCCATCGCCAGGCTCCGGCACATCGCCAGGCTGAAAAGGCTCTGGCACATCGCCGGGCTGCGGCTCATTGCATGGATGAACCGGCTCCGGCACATCGCCAGGCTGAACTGGCTATGGCACATCACTGGGCTGAACCCGCTCTGGCTCATCGCCAGGCTGAACTGGCTGTGGCTCGTCACGTCCCGCCAGGCCCAGCTCATCACCAGACTCCAGCAAATCGCCTGGCTCTGACACATTGCCATGCTGAAAAGGCTCTGGCACATAGCCGGGCTGAACCGGTCCAACACATCGCTGGGCTGTGGCACATCGCCGGGCTGCAGCTCATATCTGGGCTGCAGCTTGTCGCTGGACTGCGGCATGTCGCCGTGCCTCACCTCATCACCGAGCTGCGACTCATCGCCGGGCTGAACCATCTGCAGCTCATAGCGCCCCGCCACACTCAGCCAATCGCCGTGCTCTGGCATATTGCTGGCCTCCAGCACATCGCCGGGCTGAACCGGTTGCAGCACGTTGCCGGGCTGCAGCCCATCTCTGTGCCCCGTCGGGCCAGGCAGCTCTGCTTTTTCCGCAGTGACTTGAGGAGCAGGTGCCACCTTGCAGTGCCTGCACCCTGTTTCGAGAGCCGGCACTGCCCGCTGCTTGGGTGACACCTGACTGGCCCATCATGCCCCACCTAAACGTCACCTGGAGCTTCACAGGAGAAAGTTTCTCTTTCCTCCTCACACACGCCTACTCTGGTTATAACCGTTTCCTTGTATTGCTTTGTGTAAGCTGTTATCTCCTGCACATCCCCTTTTCAGTCTGATTTTGAACTCTTCGCGCGCCTGAAAGCAGGGCTAATGGAGCGAAAATACTCTAGGACAACAGAGGGAAAATAAAATCCATATAGTGGATGGGTTATGCTGCCAGTTGCAAGGAACAAACAAATCCATGCAACCAAGGGAATACAGCTCTCTAAGACGCTGTCTAGTTCCTGCTGCTAAACAATTTGGGGATGGGTTTTTCTATCCCTTAGCAACCACATGTTCCCAAAGTCAAGAGGAATTTTGGCACAGCCAGCTCCTGTTAATGAACCGTTTGCGGTGCTTTAGAAAAAATTATACAGCTTGTCACTGAAAAAAATGCCTCTCTGATTAAAGTCATCTCAAGGAAAGGGTGGAAGTGAACTGCAATTAACCTCTTTCCTTCTGCTGTACACCATGCTGTCAGCATGAGCTGTGTTCTTGTGCTGCAGAGATTGCCACACGCTCAGCTGTCTGCAGCGTGGGCCATGTCCACGTCCAACTTATGAAGATGACTTTTACTTTGATGGCCTAGTGTTTTCTCTAACTCTGTTGTCACTTTAAGCTGACAGTTCCAAATCGCATTCTGTATACTCTGCAGGTTCCACTGGCTCCTCAGGAGAGCATCATCCAGCGTGAAAACACCGTCGCGTATTCTTCGCACTTGCGTGCACACGGCACATGATTTCAGCTCCAGACCAATCTCATGAACTATTCTTCGGAGGTACTGCTGAGTCTCATGCAAACAGTGCATTTCTAGAAGGACAGAGAGATTGTTTCAGAGGAAGCGAAGTGTTGACACAAACTCAGACCTTGTCTGTAAATCCAGACATCACTTACAGTTACACTGAAGGAACTGGTTTGGTAGAAGAGACTATTTAAGATACAGCATGGGTGGATTATGATTTTCTGGAGTACTGCAGGGTGCCCTAGCCCCTCCCAGAGTCACTGTTTTAGAAAACAAACCCATAGATACAGGAGAGTGGTGTAGGAATTTAGGTATTCAAAGCGAATAAGAAAAGGGACCTTTTTAATAAGATATATTTTATGAGGAGTGGGAGACTGGCTGCAGGAAAGCAAAACACACATCAAGAAAAGAACAAATCACCCAACACTGAAGTGTATTACACTGAAACATTAGGATAAGGAAGACACTTGCCCCACAGGTATTCGTTATGCAAATTTTCTTGCCTCAGTCTTGGATCTGGAACTGGCAGGGAAAAACCTATGAGCTAGGTGCACAGCTGGCTTGATGTACTATATAGCAGCTTCAGCACTGTGAGGGTTCCAGATCTTGCCCTACCAAAAAAAAAAATCCTTCCGCTGCACTGAAAAGTTCATCTAACGAGGAGATGCTTTCGTGACTTTGGAAACTACACATCACTACATTTCCTGCAGGGGCTACCAGTTATGAGCTCATACAAAGCTCCCACCAACTCTTTTTGCATTAAATCACAAATAAGAAACTGATGTTTACTGACTGACTTGCCGTACCATATGCCCAGACTTCCCTGGTACATTTTGTACCAGTCCTACCTAGCTGAAATTCTGGAGGTGCGAACTGGAGGCATCGGACTGCTGTGATTATCGGGGGGCTTTTTCCCATGGGGCGAATCAAGCCTTTGATAGCCAGCTCATATGCCTCTTGTGTTTTCATATCAATGTGAGAATGCCTGGAAAAAGAAAAAAGGGAGCAGCGCACACATTTAGTTCTTCTCTCCAATGGGATTCAAAACATCTCTGCCCCCAATAAAGCAAAGTTGTGATTTTTATTCTTAAAACTGCATATGTGTTGAGTATTTGCGTACATCTTAATGGTCTGCGTACTGTCAGTAGAGTAGCACTGTTTGGGAGGCAGGTACTTGGTCACGTCTACAAGACTTTTTTGTAGACCCTAATGTAGCTAATAGGTCCTAAAATAGCTGGGTATTTCAGGACACAAGAAGGACACTTAACAGCACCGTCTCACCAGATTACAGAGCACTGAGTAGCTTCTCCCTATGCTGGTCTACCACTCTCAGCTCTAAAGACCTCAATTACAGCAAACAAAATAGTCTAATTTGTTGTAAAGACCAGCACATGGCAGGCAGAGCAAGTCAGCTGCACTTCCCCACTGGGTACCTACATCACCAGGGCCTTGTGATTTGTTCCTTGAATGACGGCAAGAATCCGTTCCAGCTTCTCCCTTGTGATATGATCTGCAAATATTGAGGTAGAAACAGTCTCAATTATCCATCCTGAAAGCAGAAAGAGACAGCAGCCCGAAGCGTGCCGCCAGGACATGCCGGTCCCTTTGGCAGTCACACCCCAACAGGCTGATGAGAAGCACCAACAGGCGGCTTGAGCAGAGTCGCTTCTCCCGGCTGTACCATGGCAATGCACCGAACAGCACAGCACTGGGCTACAAAGGGAAGGATTATTTCACTTAATTGCTTCCAAGACGTTGGCTCCGGTTTCTCTTATCGGGTGTTTGCAGAGTTTCGTTGAATGAAAGCTTCTAACTGCTACCTCTAAGGAGCAATCTGGGTCCCACCCATTCGGCAGCAACCGCAGTGGTCGGAACTCACACAGGCTTTGTGTGTGCCTGGTGGTTCTATTCAGAGCAGGTGGGCTACAACATCAGGATTGCACATGGTGTAAAAATAACAACTAGAAAGCATGTAGTGTGCCGTTTATCATTGCGCAGCTTACCTGGTTCAGCACTTCACAGTTGGCATGCTGTTTCTTTGGTGTTCTGGTTTTGGGGTTTTAAAAAAAAACAAAACACATCGATTCAGTTTCTTACCAAACGTTGTCTTCTCTACTAGCTTCCCTGTGTCTGAGAAGTCATCAGTGGCTTTACCAAACAGCCCATCAACAGTGTAAACCTTGAAGGAGAGCAAAGGGTGCAATTTATCACAGAAATACACCAAGCGATTGCACAGCAGTATTCTGCCACGCAGCTGTGAGGAGGTGTGGGCCACGACAGCGCTGCACAGGACAGCGGCGGCCTCCACTCGCATGGCCGCGTGCTGGCGTGAAGGGTGACATTCCGGATCCTGGCAAGCTCTCAAGAAGATCGTGGATGACCATCATGGGGCCATGCCGGGGCGATGGGGCAGGAACCTGTGTGTGACTGCGCTCAAGTATCCCGGGGCACCTACCCTGGTGAGGTGGCAGTTGTACCAGTCGGTGAGCAGCCTGTTCCCGTGGCCCAGGCCCAGAACTGGAACAAACAAGACAGGAACCCGTTACTCAGCCACGTGGAAAGGTCCTGGCACGCAGTTACCCACACTGCACGCTCCTCCCGTTCACCCTGGCCAGGGCCTGGTCTCATCGGGAGCCACATCTGGGCAGGGCAGGGGGACCCCCGAGACCCCCAGGGGGCTGCCTGTCATTCCAGCCCATGGGTTCCCCCAGGACTTTCCCGTGGGGCCTTGCAGGGCGAGCGCTTCGCGGTGCCCACCCTGGCGGTGGGGCTACTGGGCAGACCACCGGCCATTGGGGGCACCGCACCAGCCATCGGGGAGCAGCACCGGCCATCGGGGGGGCACAGCACCAGCCATCGGGGAGCAGTACCGGCCATCGCGGGCGCGCAGCAGAGCCGCGTCTGCCGGGGTCGGGGGGGATCTCCGGCCCGGCCCGCGCCTCCTTGGATCGTTTCTTCGGTGTTCCGGCACGGGTGCCCCTGCCCGGCCCCCCCGCACCCCCTGCCCGGCCGCCCCCCGCACCCACCGAGGACTCCCGAGGCCTTCGCGTCCAGCCGGTGGCCCGCGCCGATCCTCAGCCGCCCGAGCCGCGGCCCTCGCACTGCAACAGACACAGCGCCGGGGCCGGTCCGCTCGCCCGCCGCGGGGGCTCCCCCCGCCGGTCCCGGCCCCGGCCCCGGCGCGGCCCTTACCGAGGGGGTGGTCGGCCAGCAGCGGCACCCTGGCGGCCACCAGCCCCGGGGCCCCGGCGGGCACCGGCAGGAAGCGCACGTGGTGCCGCGGGGGGCGGCCCGGCGCCGCGTTCAGCTCTGCAAGAGAACGGGGGCGGTCAGCGGGAGGCGGCAGCCCCGGGGGGGTCCCGCCGCCGGCCCCCGCCCGCGCTCACCGCGCAGCAGCCGCGTCTCCAGCGCATCACGGACGCGGCCCCACGCCACTCCCGGCGGCTTGTAGACGGCGAAGAGCCCGCTAGGCCCCGCCATGGCGGCCCCGCTGCGCCCCGCCCCGCCCCGCCGCGCGCTTCCGGGGCAGTCGCCAGTGCCCGAGCGAGGAGGGCCATGCTGCCGTTGCGGCTGCTGCGGCGGGCGGGGGCCTCGCTGCTCCGGGCGGGTCCCTCTTCCCCAGGCAAGTGCCGCCTTCGCGGGCAGCCCCAGGGGGGCCCGGGCCGTGGGCACTGGGGCCCGCTGGGCCGGTGCCTGAGCCCCTGCTCCCCGCAGGCAGCGCCTGGCTGAGCCGCAGCGAGCCGCGGGCCCGGGATGGACGCGGCAGGGAGGAGGAGGAGGAGGAGGAGGAAGGGTACTACCGGCTGTACCCCGGGCACATCCCCACCAGCCCGCTGCAGAAGGCGCTGCTGGCCGCTGGCTCGGCGCTCGTGGCCCTCGCCGACCCCTACAGGCACGGTGAGCCGGGCGGGCCCCATGTCTCCTGCTGTCGGGTGCGACCCTCGGTAACGGGGCCAGTGCGGGGCTGAGATCTGGCGCGGGCAGGGGCCTGCGGGAGAGAGGCCGTGGGGACCCCCCGGCAAAGCCCAGCGGCTCCCGACCCATCGTGCCACCCAGGCCCCTCTGCTTGTCCCCAGGGCCTCGTGCCCACTCCTGCATCCCGGGCCCGGACGGCGGCACTGGGGCAGAGCAGCTCTGAGGCTGAAGATCCCTGGGGTCCATGGGCTCCCTGCCTTGCCGTGGGCTCCCTGCCTGCTCCCAGCCGAAGGCTTTCTGCCCTGCTCCCTCGCCTGCCAACCGAGGGCAGCCGGGTGCAGCCAAAACCGCCCTGGTGTCACTCTCTGGTCTCTCTTTCAGACATGGTGGCAGTCCTTGGGGAGACCACAGGCTGCTTTGCCCTGCCCAAACTGCGAGACAAGATGAAACAGCACCCTGAAGGTTACCGCATCCTCCAGTGCGTCCCTCTGCATCCCCCGCCGCGTGGGTGGGGGGGAGACACGAGGGCAAGCACATTCCTTGGGCCCCATGAAGGGAGATCCCTGCCTTCCCAGCTTGAAAGCAGCACAGGCATTTTGTTAACTCTGACCCTCCAGATTGTTCATTTTACTGTATTTTTAATGATCCCAAGAGGCCAGCAGGCGCTGGGCCCAGCCTGCTGCGGGTGCTACTGTCTGTCTGTTATGCTTCGCTGCTGGAACTGGCAGGTGCCAGCTCAAGGCAATGCAGCAGCAAGCGCAGGGAGAAATCCACGGACATGGATGCTGAGCAGCAATGAAAACCCACCATGTCCATGGATTTCTCCCTTGCACCTGCTTCTGCATCTCCTTGTGTCGGAGTCTTCGTCTCCACTGGTCTGCCTCTTCCTTCCTCACATCCGTATTTTCTTTCCTGGCACCTGTGGCATCTCCCCCAGCTGTGAAATGAGGCCTCCTCTTGTCTTCCTTGTTAAGACTTGATCACTTTTGCTCCTGGGTCTGCAGGGACTTGTCAAGCACAGCAAGGCTGAGGACCGGGAGGGATTTCATGAGTCTCTTTTTAACCAAGATCTTACTGCTAGTTTGCTTGCCTTTTCCCTGCCTCTTGTTATGTATCACTCCTGCCACTTGTGTATCAATTGAGTTACACCATGAAGGGCCTGGCGAAAAGCCACCTTTTGCCATGTGTTTGTGCAGAGCAACCTGATCCTGGCTCCAGATGCTGACCCAGCAAAGCACGCGGAGCACCAGGATGGGGCTGAGGCCCAGAGGAGCTGCCTGGGGAGAGGGGGACGCCCCGCCTGCTCCCTGCCTCATGGTATTGCAAGGATTTGCAGGGGTCGATTTGTGCACACAAATCCTTTTTTTTTTTTTTTTTATCCCCCAAGCTGCTGAGGCCCCTTTGACACCAAATACACAAGGAAACATCAGCAGCCAGGGTGAAACTGCTGCTTGTCCTGCTTATCTCCCTGGCATCTCCGCACCAAGAGCTGAGCAGCTCCTGGATCCACTGCAGGGCTTTTATCATGGGAAAAATTTATCCTGTGCATGGAAATAAAAGGGCTTTTGTTTAGTTCCAGGGCTGTGGGGCACCTGTTTGCCAACAACCCAGGGAGGAGACCTTGCCATGCATGGCAGCCACGTGGCTGGCAATGAAAGCCTGAGCAGGAGAGAAATTAAACCTGTATTCAGAACAAATTCCCTCCACTTTTTAGGGTTGTTCCTTTGAAGCTCTGGCTGCTTTGCAGGGACACTAAAGAGCTCTGCTCCCCCGGGGCCGGCTGTTCCTGGGGGCTGTGCCTGGCTAGCAGCCCACACAGCAACAGCATTTTGGTGCAGAGGACACTGGTTCCAACCAGAGTTGCTGCAGGGGTGTGAGGTGAGAACTTTTTTGTTGCCAAGGCTTCAGGTAGATTCTTGAAGCAATTTGTGTCACAGCCTCAGCAACAGAAACAAGGATGGTGCTATCTCTGCAGCAAGCAGGCAGGATCCCGGCAAGGAGAGTGCCCAGGAAGGGCAGGGGCAGGGGGTAGGGTGTTTCCAGGAGCTCCTTTTGCCCAGGACCCCCTGCTGAGGGTGTCACTGGGAGACTCGCTGACCTGTGTTTTGCTTTCAGGGAACGGCCTCGCATCCGTCTCTCCACCCTGAACATGGCCAAGCTGCGGGGGCTGCCGGATGGCTCACTGGGCCGAGAATACGTCCGCTTCTTGGAGGACAACGTGAGTGTGGGGCTTTGTAGGGTGCACACGGCTGTAGCTGACCCCTGTGCCAGGAGCACGGACGCACTTCAGAGGGAGATCAGAGCCGTGGAGAACCCTCCAGGAATGAGAGGGAATCAGGGAGATGGGATGAGATGCTGGGTTTTGGGTGATGCTGGATTTGTCACCAGTGCTGTGAAGTCCCTGGGTTTTGTCTGTGTAAATGACACTGACACCCATCACTGAGGGCTACGAGTTGCGCTGATGGAGGGGACCTCGTGTTGCTGTGCGTTAAAGAACGAGGCCAGAAACGTTGTTTAGTTTAACCCCAGCCGGCAGCTCAGCCCCACACAGCTGCTCACTCACCCCCCCCCAGTGGGATGGGGGAGAGAGTTGGAAGGGTAGAAGTAAGAAAACTCATGGGCTGAGATAAGAACAATTTAATAATTGAAATAAAATAATAAGAATTGTAATTGTAATGAAAAGGAGAATAACAAAAAAAGAGAGAAATAAACCTAAGGAAAAAAAAGTGATGCAAATGAAAAATAATTGCTTGCCACCAACTGACCAATGCTCAGCCTATTCCCGAGGAGCAGCCCCCCAGCCAGCTTTCCCCCTAGTTTATATGCTGAGCATTGCGTGATGTGGTCTGGAATATCCCTTTGGTTGGTCGGGGTCAGTTGTCCCAGCTGTGTCCCCTCCTAGTTTCTGGTGCCCCCCAGCCTCCCTGCTGGCCAGGCAGCATCAGGAGCTGCAAAGACCTTGGCTTAGCATAAGCACTGCATAGCGACGACTAAAACACCAGTGAGTTATCAATGTTATTCTCATCCTAAACCCAAAACGCAGTACTATACCAGCTATTAGGAAGAAAATTACTCTATCCCAGCCAAAACCAGGACAAACTTGAGGTGTGGAAAGGGCTGAATTGAACCTCTTTGGATTTGTAGAAGGTTTCTCCAGACACTCGGATGCCGTCCAAGTTTGTTGATGATGAAGAGCTGGCGTACGTGATCCAGCGGTACCGGGAAATCCATGACATGATGCACACGCTCCTGGGCATGCCAACCAACATCCTAGGTGATCAGTAGCGCGGTCAGAGGGCTGCGCTCCCCAACCCCACTGGCAGTGTTCAGCTGCCTCTTCCAGGAATGGAGCAGGCTGGGCTGGTTGGCCTCCTCAATCCACAGCCGAGGTTGCTGGGGGGGTGTTGCATCACCACTGTCCTGCATCACTGGCTCTGTGGTGACTGAGAGGCCACGGGATGTCACCTTTCCCCTGCTGGGAGATACTCTGCCTGAGCCCTGGGTGCAGGCAGTGGGTGGGTGGGTGGGTGTTTGCTGCCTGGCAGGGAGGGCGGGATGTTTCGCAAGCTCCCAGCGAAGGCAGGAGCAGGGGGTTCCTGGCTGTTCCTGATCTGTGTGACTCCGTGTCCTTTGCCCTCGTTTTGCGTCTGACTCAACAGGAAGTCACAGGTCGAGCCTTGCTGGTGAGCCTGTGGGAACCGGCGTGCCAGTTCCCTTCACAGGCTTTGCTGAGCCCTGGCAGTGTCTGTTAAAGGTCTGCCCGGTGCCGCGAGACAGGAGAGCTTCGGGGGGGGTCAGGCTTCTGCAACTGCACTGCCAAAGGTCCGCAGGGAGCCAGCCTGCCTAAGAGGTGCTTCCCGAGCCCACCAGGCACCGACTGCGGGGTGCTGCTCCCCCGGGGGCCCTGTGACGTCTCTCCTGGGTGGGTGGTGCACAACAAGGCTCATCTGAGGCCACCGCCAGCCTTAGGAAGCATTCCTAAGCGCTGCCATGGAGGCGGAGGGGCGGGTGCACAGCCACCCTCAGGAAGGGGCCGGGGGTGCAGCCTGCATTGCGGGACCACTGCCCCGGGCACCCTGCCCACTCACAGCCTCCCTGCTCCCCCCAGGCGAGGTCGTGGTGAAGTGGTTCGAAGCTGTGCAAACAGGGCTGCCCATGTGTGTCCTGGGAGCGGTGTTTGGCCCCATCCATCTTGACGCACGGTAGGTGCCAGCCGGTGAGGAGGGAGTCTCTGCTCTGGGGACACGCCAGCCTGGGTGATGCTTTCTGGTGTCCTCTGGGGACAGAGAGGGGACGCTGGTAGTTTGCAGGGGGGAGTCAGTCAGGGGTCCCTCATGTGAACATGCTGCTCTGTCCCCACGACCCAGGGAAGCAGTGACAGCAGGAGGCAGGGCTTTGCCTGGACCCTGAAGCAGAACCTGTTGCTTCATGTGCTTCTGGCACTGCATCTCCTGTGCCAGGCAGGAGGAGCAATGCCTGGGCTTGACTGCCCTTGGCTAGGCACATGTGGAGGGCCAGCAGGATCCTCACCACACTGATGGGCATTCCCTGCCCTGGCACATCTGTTTTGGTGGCCCAGCACAGTCTGGGGACTGCAGAACCTGAGTTCTGGTCTTGGGTTTGCTGCTGACTGTAACCTTCCTGACACACCATCCTCTTCTGTGCCTCAGTTTCCCATGTGAGTTAAGGAGGAGGGATGCTAGAAGGGCAGAGGGTACAACGTACATGTGTTTGGTGTCCACCTGCAGTGGGGACTTGGAGAAGGAAATCAAAAACAAAACATGGAAATCAAAACTGTCACCTCCTATCTATATTGTTTGTTCCAGAAAGCTGCAGGTCCTGGCCACTGACCTGGTTCCCTGGGCAGTTCGGAGTGGGCTCAATGCCACCTGTATCCTGAACGTCTACTATGAGCAGCGCTGGGAGCAGTCCGTGGATTCTCTGCGGGAGGAGATCGGCATCTTCCCTCCCCCAGCCGTTCAAGTGTGACAGCTCCAGTACTGGCAGGGGACAGGGGATCCCCGTTGGCAGGCAGCAGCTGTCCCCTGCCGTGCTCCATCTCCTCCTGCCCAGGAGCATAGCGTGGCTCTGCTGCCAGCCGCCACCGACCTGAGGGCTCCGTTTGCTCCTACTGAGAGCTGGCACCCTCCTGCTGGTAGAGGCCAAGTTGCACCTTGCTGTGCCATGAGAAAACATGACCCTGCTGTTTGTGATTCAGTGGAGGAGTGGCAAGGCCCGCTGTGCCTTTGCCAACTGGGTCTGGCTTCTCGGGTCCCCTGGCAGCAGCGTTTCAGTACTGATGCTCCGAAATGCTGGGAGCAAACTGCCATCTTGGCCTTCTGCAGCTCAAGGGCTGTGTAGGTACATCCCTGTTCCCACCCTCCCTGGGAAGATCGAGGCTTAAAGTCTTGCGGCTGCCCTGGACTGGAGCTAAACCAGTGATTTACAGAGCAGCCCACAAGCCAGTGTGATGTATCTGACAGTGAAATCCCATCTTGTACTGGTGCCTAACTGGTGTCCTGATGGGTCATATGGGATATGCCTCATGCCTTGGAGACTAGGCAGTGTGTGACTGCATGCCCACAGGAGCAGGAGGGAAATACCTTTGGCTGTTACCCCTGCTGGATGGGCTGTTCCAGAGCCAATCCCAGTTTGCTGTGTCTCCCTGCAGTCCCTTCCCATCAAAAAATGCTGAAATCCATGTGATTGTGCTGGGTTTTCAATAGGAATTGTCCCCTCCTTGGGCAACAAAATGATGCGATCAGGAATAAGAGGCTGAATCCTGAAAGTGCAGAAACAGCGGCTGGCTGCGCTGTGTCTGGGAGCTGATTGCTGTCTGGGTTAATTAAACAGGGCTCCAGACTGCCAGCAGCTGGAGAGCAGAGCTGTCGGATGCGAGGGCAGAGCGCCACAAGGCTGAGGGCTCTTTTTACGTGTGGCATTGCTGTTGAAGTTCCTTCTTGCTTAATAAAATCCATGGTGGAGCTTGTGGCTGGTTACCCCCCCTCCTTCCACCTCATCTGCCCCTCTGAGGGCGCGATCTGATGTGAAACTTCACCCCTTTTTGGCTCCCAGGGGTCTGCTGTGCTTTGTCTGCAGTGTGCGATGATGGCTGGGGACTGGGCCACAAAATGGGCTGCAGAGCCACATCTTTCCAGGTGGGATTTGGGGGTGCTGGGCTGTTGTGTGGCTCCTTTTGGTGGTCGTTGCAGGAAGGCCCAGGCAGAAGAAAACTGCGGTGCAGAGCAGGAGAGGGGCAAGGCTGGGGGCTTCCAAAAGAGATCCTGGTTCCAGGGGGAGGAAGGGGGTGGTCTAACTAGGGTCCTTTGGTGGCAGCTGGGTGACATGGTATTGCCCCGCTATGAGCTTTGCCGGCCCTGTCCCAGTCTCTGTCGGGATGCTATAGCAGATGGGCAGGAGCAGGGACTGACAGTGCCACCGGGCTGTTCCATCCAAGTTGCTCCATCCCAGGAGGCTGAGTCTGGCAGAACTCTTGGGATTTGGGCTACATTTAAGAGCAGGCACCGAGACAGAGGGACTGGCTTCCCTCCTGTCCCCCCAGCTCCCCATTTTCAACTTCTCCCCCCACACCCACCAGCCAGACTTTGGGGTTTTCTCCAAAACAAGGCTCATGCTTCCCCTTGGCCTCCAGAGTTATACCAAGCAGATAATAAAGGATATAATATAAATACATCCTTCAGCTGCCGGTAAGGTGCACAGAGCAGGGGCTGTCCTATTGCACTGGTCAAGATGAAAGAAGTCTTTGGTCCTAAAACAGGTCAGAAATATGCTTTTCTGCATCAGAAATGTGTCCCAGCTTTGGGGCGGTTAAACTGAAGGGCAGCAAAGATTCGTCACTTCCAGAAGCTGCGAAACGATGGCCGCGAGAGAGGATCTTGCTGCATGTTGGGCTGTTGAGTGTGGCCACGCAGCGCTCGGGCCGCCGGCAGCAGCCGTGCAGCCTTGGTGCAGCCACGTGGGGCTTGGTGGCTGGTGCCAGCGCCACGGGAACGGCACATAATGTAAATTCAAACCGCATCTGCTCAATGCATCGCTTAACTGCCACCGTGGCTCCGGCTCACCACAGCCATCGCTTGTGGAGCCTGTGAGAAGGAAGGCGGCGGGGGCAGAGGGGGAGCAGGGGTGTTGGCAGCTGAGACACAAGCCGTTGGAAAATGCTTTTTCTTGCGTGGGGGATGTATTTGCTGTGAACAAGTGGCAGCTCTGCCACCGCCACCCGCAGCAGCCTGTGCCTCTGCTGCTGGGGCCGTGTGGGGATGCAGTGCCGCTGGAGGAGGTGCCGCTGCTGCCGATCCGCGCTGAAACTGCTGGGATCGAGGCACATTTATTAATCGCCGGGTGGGCACGTCCCGCAGCCCCTCTCGCCACGGGGGTCTGTGCTCTCGCCCCCGTTCCCGCGCTGCAGCCTGCCCCGCTCCCAAAAGGGGGTGGCTGCGCTCCACGGCGAGGCAGGCGGGCTCCCGGGCGGCGGTAGCGGCGGCGCCCCCGGCCCGGTGCGGACCCCCGGGAGCCATCGCCACGTCCCGGCGGCAAAAAAAGCGACTCTGGTGGGACTCGAACCCACAACCTTTGAATGACTTCCGTCACCGACGCTAGAAGTCCAATGCGCTATCCATTGCGCCACAGAGCCCTCGCTCTGCGCCGCCGCCCTCACCGCCTCTTACCGCCGCGCAGCCCCGCGCCCCGCCCCGCGCGCCTCCGCTGTCCAGGACCGCACCCGCTGCCGCGGGGCCGGGCCGGTGGCGCCGGGCGGGACTACAGCTCCCGGCGGGCCGCGCTGTGCGCTCCGCCCCGTGCCGCAGCGGCGGGGCGGGCCTCGTCCCGCTCCCGGCCCCGCTCCCGGTGCAGGTGGCCGGGCCGCAGCGGACGCCCAGGAGCCTGGTAAGAGCGCGGCACCGTCCTTCCCCTCCGTGACCTCCCGGCGCCGCCCTGGCTCCGCCGCGGCGGCCACGCTGCCTCCCCGCGGGCGGCCGGGCGAGGCCGCTGCGGCCCACGGTCTCCTCGTGGGTCGCCGAGGCCCTGCGGGCGGCACCGGGGCCCCTCAGCCCCCCGGCCCCCTCTTGAGGCACCGGGCCCGTCTCAGCGGGCTGCAGGGCTGCCCCGCGGACCCCGGCTCTCCCCGGGCCGTGCCGGGGCGGGGGGCCCTGCTGCAGTCCCGGTGCGCGGCCCTCCCGGCCCCTCTGCCCCCATCGGGTGGGGCAGGGGCTGTGCCGCTCGCCCTCCCGTCTGCGGGTGTGCCACCGGCTCCGGGGAAGGACGGAGAGGGAAGGGGGGGGGACACCCCCAGTTTCACCCGCGCTGTCCGTCCCCCGGACCGGTGGGCGCACCCCCGCCACGCTGCGCAGGGCCAGGTGGGGGGACAGGTGCCCCCCAGCTGTTCACGCTGGAGAGGTGCCCCGGGCATCTCCCGGTCCCTGGAGCTTGACCGTTAGCGCGGGGGCTTCCTGGAGCCGGGTCACCTGCCTGTCACCCCCTCGCTGTGACCTGCTCCCCGGGCTCTCCTCGGGTCTCTGTGCCCCCGGGTGATGGATCCCTGTGGTTTGCCTTCCTGCCCGCTGGCTGTGGAGCTACTGGCAGGTCTTAATTTTCCCTGTGCTGATGCAGCTAGACAAGACCTGAATCCGTAACGGCAGGGCTGGAGGTCTCTGGCAGTAACGCACCGGTTATCTCTGCAATCTCGCAGCGGTTATCTCTCCTAATGCACTGGTTGTCTCTCTGCGGGAGGCACCGGGCATGCCGGTGTGAGGCAGAGATGTGAACAGGATAACAGGGGCCTGCCTGGGTCTGTCTTGCCTTCTGGTGGGAGATGCTGTTGGCTCTCCACGGCTGGCTGGCTGGTGTCAGTGTGCAATGAAAGGCCCAGGTCTCGGCCAAGCCATGGTAGTTTGTTGGCGATCTGAGGGTTGCCCTGTTCAGCTGCAGAGAGAGGCTCCTAGGCGGAAAAGCAGTGGGCCCTGCCCTGCTAAAAGGCTGTGGGACTGTGCTGTGGGACCTCAGGCCTGGGGGTTGTTTGATGGAGAATGCTCAGAGACTGCTGGCACGGGCAGGGGTCTCTAGGCAGAGGCTGTGGGCGGGAGGATGTCCCCAGGCCCTCACCCAGCCGCAGCATCTTGTGCTGTGGTGCATCCCAGCCTGCTGCCGGTGGCAGGTGGCACGGCTCAGAGGTGAGACAGCCTGCGTGACATGCCAGGGCACAGGGACACGTGGTGCTGCCTTGGCTGCCACCCTGCCAGCGTCTCGTACCAAATCCACAGAGGCTCCCTGAACTGCACAGAGCAGAGGGAAAGCCAAAAGCGTGGCTTCTGGCCCCGCCGGCTGTGGCACAGCCCACTCAGGGCTGCCAGCTTCTGAGCAGGGAATCCTTGAAGAGGGAAAGGGAAATGACATGAATATTTCCTTCCTCTTCAGCCTATGTCCATGCCAGGAAGGACCAGTTTTATCTAGGAGCCCTTGAGCTGCGAGGCTCATGTTGCTGTCCCTTTCCTCTGCTTGATGCTGTCACCCAAAAAGAGCCTTTGCTAGATCACAGTCTCCTGTGAGTCTTAGAGCCACATCTGGGGTGTGTTTGGGATGGGGACAGAGATACTGGTTTTAGGGGATAAGTACCAGAGACTCTGTTGCTGTCCACAGGCCATGGGGCAGGGGTCTGGGCACTCCTGGCAGCAGTGAAAGCCCTTGTTCTGCCCACTCCAGCCTGGCCAGGGCATGCCTGTGATTGCCATCATCCTCAACCCGCTCTGGCCGTGTCTCCAGCACAGTCAGGCCAGGAAACTGCCTGCCGACACGAGGGTTTGCAAACACAAGCAGTGCTCAAAGGACTGAGTTTCCTGTCCCTGTTCCTGTCTGAGCTGTGCTGGGAAGTGGGTGAAGCTGTGCTCTCCCACCAGCCATGCTGGCTTTCCCGGAGCCAGGTGTGCAGCAGAGCTGGTGCTGGAGGCCTCAGAGACCTCAGTTATGAGGACAGGGGGTCCCTGGGGTAGGGAGGAGTTTGGAGCGGGGCCTTGCCAGGCTGGGAGTGAGGGGCTGAGCCAGCCCTGCCTGGCACCACCTTGGTGCCTGCCAAACATCTGCACAAGGTCTCCTGCCATGACTCCACTCCCTCATCCATGAAGTGACTTTATCCTGCATCTGACACTGCTGAGGCGTGGCCATGCCCCTGGCTCGTGTGCAGGATGTGGCTCCCCAAGAGGGAATAGCCAGGCTCTCGACTGGCACCAAGCAGTGCCGTGCTGGTGGTTTAATTGGAGGCCATCTCCAAGGTCTGATAAAGTTACATCTGTGGGAGCTCTGGGCTACTGGGTTATGTCCTCACTACCAAGAGGAGTGATGACTCAGGGACCTCATCCAGGAAATTGGGGGCTGCTAATGCATCCCCCGCCCATGGGTTCATTATCACCAAGTCCAGCGTGTGGGGGTTGATGGCCGTGGTTTCTCTCTCCCTCTGCAGGCCACGATGCTGCGTCTGGCTGCTTTTGCGGCACTGCTGCTGTTCTTCAGGGTCAGCCTGGAGCTGTCCTGGGCCCAGGCCATCCCCGCTCTCTTCATCTTCTACCTGGGATCTGGCGGATGGGACTTCTTCCTCATATTCATCAAGACGATACGAAGGGACGTCACGTAGGTGTCCTGGCTGGGATGGACCAACCATCCACCCTCCCCCCAGCCCACTGCTCTGCCCCGGTGTGTTTGTGAGTGCAGTCCCCAGCTCCTTGCACAGCCCTGGGTTTCTGCTGGCACCCAGACTGGCTGGAAGGAGATCTCTCTCTGCTGTGCCTGGGCGGCTCCAAACTCTTGGGCAAAGTTTTCACGGGAAAGATAGATTTCAGCTGAGCTCTGAAGTCTAATGACTGTCCTTGTACTTCACCCTGTCCCTAAAGATGCTGGCGTGGCACGAGGTGTTTGTGCAGGGTCAGTTCTGAGCTGGTACCAGGCTGTGCCAGCCTGGCAAGGATTTGTGGGGAGGGAGTGGTGCCATCTCTTGGAGAGCACCCGAGGCTCAAAGATGCCCCTTTGATTGGGGCACATCTCTCCCTGGCCTCCATCCGTTCCTGGCTGTAAGCATTTTTGTAGATGAGCTCTGCCTATGTCCATGCTGCTCAGGGAAGCACAGAGAGCTGCTGCTGAGCTAGAATAGGGCCTGGAGCAGTGCTGGGCTGTTGCAGCTCCTAGAAAGGTCCTCATGCTTTGCTGGCTTTGCTGGAGGAAGTGGTTTTGCAGGGGTCACTGAGCAGCTTCCCTCATGCTCCCCTTCCTTTGGCAGCACGGGGCTGGTCCTGCTGCGGGTGAAGTGGCAGGTATGGAGGCATGTGAAGGCGAAGAACACAATTGCCAAGATTTTCCAGAAGACTGCAAGCAAGTATCCAGAGAAGACAGCACTGATCTTCCAAGGCACAGGCGAGAGCTGGACCTTCCGGCAGCTGGATGAGTACTCCAACCGCGTGGCCAATTTCTTCTATGGCCAAGGCTTCCGCTCTGGTGACGTGGTGGCCCTTTTCATGGAGTCCTGCAATCAGTATGTGGGGCTGTGGCTTGGCTTGGCCAAGATTGGGGTGGAGACTGCCCTTGTGAATTCTCACCTGCGCATGGAGGCGTTGCTGCACTGCATCACCATCTCCAACTCCAAGGCTGTGGTTTTTGGAGTGGAGATGATGGAAGGTGAGGGGCAGGCAGATGCATCGGGGTGCATTGGACTGTAGATGGGGGTGTCTATGGATTTAGTGTTCCTTTCCTGCCCACCACAGAGCAGGGATCTAGAAGAGTGGACAGTTGAATTATCCAGGAATTGGATTTGTTTGTTGGTTGTTTTTTTTCTTCTTGATCCCTTTGGACAGCGGGCAGGATCTGGAGTTCAGTGCTGTCTGGCTCCCAAGCAGGCCAGCCTGGGTGTGAGGATCATTGCTTGTGCCTCTCAGGTCCATCCTCTGGGCTGAGCCTGCCCTGCTGCATGGGCTGAGCCTCCCCTTGCTCTCTGTGGCTCTTAGCCACATCCCTGCAACACCTTGGCTCCAGATCCTCGTGTTTCAGTCCACGCCTCTGAGGTTGATGGTGTCAACAGACCTCTTGGCACCAAAGAGGTTTTGGCTGGGGAGAGGTGGAGAACAGGATCTTCTGGTCCCTAAAGAGGCCTGGGCTGTGGCCCCAGTAGCTGTTAGTCATGGGAACAACATCTGCCTGGGATGGTTGTCGGCCCTTTGGGGTCTGCCAAGTACAGTGAGGGTACTGCTACCTGGGGCAGCGTCTCCCTGAGACCGTCTGGGAGGGCAGGGAATCTCTGTGCTGTAACCACCCTGTGGTTTTTCTCCATCTCCCCTCTTTTGCTTTTTCAGCGATGCAGGAAGTGCAGCCCTCCCTGGAGAAATCTATCCATCTCTTCTGGTCTGGGGAAGGAAGCCCCAAGTCTGTGCTTCCTGGTGCGAAACACCTGGATCCCCTCCTGAAAATGGCCCAGGGGCACCAGCCAACCCCCCCTGATAAGGGCTTTCTTGGTACGTGGTCAGCTCTTGGGGGCCAGACTCGTGGCGGTGCTTTTGTGAATCAGCTGGTTCAACATTGGCAAGAACATCTGCTTGGGATGCTGATTGCAGATGTCTGCAGCAGGGCATGAGGTGTTTGGGATGGGTCTTACGCTGGTGCCTGAAGCCCAGCCCTGCATGGAGCAGTATCCTGTTGTGCCCTCCATGTGTCCAACAGACCACCTGATCTGCCCAGGGTAAACCCAGCATGTTCTTGGTGCTGTCACATAACAAAGTTTTGACTCAACTGGCACAAGCAGAGTGTGTAAATGTCACTTGTCCCCCTCTCCAGGTTCAGCCAGCTCCTAGGTTGGGTATATGACGTTGTCTCCTCATTGCTTTCCAGATAAACTCTTCTACATCTACACCTCTGGGACAACAGGGCTGCCCAAGGCTGCCATTGTGGTGAATTGCCGGTAAGGCCGTGGACATGGGCTTGGGGGAGGATGGGGCTGAGCTCTGCCCTGTCCTAGCACAGCGCCGCTGGCCCTGCTGCTGATGTGCCTCTTCACCCTCCCACCCCAGGTACTTCCGCATGTGCAGCTTGGTTTTTTATGGTTTTCGCATGAGGCCCGACGATGTGATGTATGACTGCCTCCCGCTCTACCACGCTGCAGGTAATGTGTGCCGTACAGAGCCCTGCATGCTGGAGCCATCTCTTCCCCTCTGCCCAGCCCAGGGAAGGCTGAAGGCTGGTGTAGCAGCAGTCTCCATGCCAAAGAGGAGCTAACTGCTGCTGGCAGTGTCTGACTGAGGCTTTCCACTTTTCCCCTGCGAGCCAAGAATCGATCTGGCTGATCTTTGGAGTTGGGAGGTGGGCGGGGGGGCATTATCCCAGCTCCTAGCCTGGCTTTGGTATAGCTGCTCCTTACTGCGTCCCCATGGAAAGTCAAGGGGGGAAGGGGAAGTGGTGCCTGCCTGCCTGGCTGAGATGTGATGGGATGTCTAGGTGCAAAGCAGCACCCCAGATCTCACTGCCACATGTCTCATCACCGGTGCCTGTTGTCCTGGGGGCTTTGAACACCCATCTGGTGTGAGCCAGCATGTGGTGTCCACCTTGCCCTGGCAGGCCTCTCCCCAGGCAGGCTGGGCTGGCGGTGCCTGGGGACTGAGGGCTCCCCTGCCTGCCTCCCCGCAGGGAACATCGTGGGGATCGGGCAGTGCCTGCTGCAGGGCATGACAGTTGTCATCCGCAAGAAGTTCTCAGCCTCACACTTTTGGGAGGACTGCGTGAAATACAACTGCACGGTGAGGTCATGAGGCAAGGGGCCATCTGGGAGTGGGGAACGGAGCCTGGGCATCTATGTGGTGCTGGGGAGAGCCCAGCTGCTGGAAGAGCGGGAGGCCCAGACTGGTTCTGCCCATCCATCCCAAACCACCTTCCAAGGTGGTGGGGTGTGTCCTTCCCACCTGGGGTGGTAACTCCATGTGTCCAAGCCCTTCCCGGGCTCCAGCATTAGCCAGGAGATCTTGGATAAGTTTCATGGCCTGGAGGAGTGGGTTAACCAGGGGAGGGCAGGCACTGAATGAGCTGGCAGGATTCCTGGGTTTTACCATGGCCTCTTTAGGGGACTTGGGGCATGTTGTGCCATTCCTACCTGCCCTGAACCGCAAACAACTGGGGGCCTGTCAGACAGGTCCTAGTGAATCTTTCCTCTCCGTCCCTCACAGATTGTGCAGTACATCGGGGAGATCTGCCGCTACCTGCTGAACCAGCCATACCAGGAGGTGGAGCGGCAGCACCGGGTGCGCATGGCATTGGGCAACGGGCTGCGTGCCTCCATCTGGCGGGAGTTCATGGCCCGCTTTGGTATCACCCAGGTGGCTGAGTTCTATGGGGCTACAGAGTGCAACTGCAGCCTGGGAAATTTTGATAACAACGTAAGGCTCCAACCAACCTCCCATGTCCCACAGAGTGCCTGCTGGCTTGAGCAGGGTTGGAAACCCAGATGGGCTGTTTGCTCCTGGTTTCTTGTCCCAAGAGGCTTGTCGTGGGTTGCCATCAGCCTGGAGGGGTTTTGGCTGTTGTGCATTGGTGGCTATGTGGTATCCTGGATGCGCGTGCACAGTGGGCTCAGGGCAGGAGAGATGTCCCTGCTTCCCACAGCTCTGAGCTCTTCCTGTCCTAGGTTGGGTCGTGTGGCTTCAACAGCAGGATCCTACCAGGTGTGTACCCCATCGGCTTGGTGAGGGTGGATGAAGACACCATGGAGCTGATCCGGGGGCCAGATGGTGTCTGTATCTCCTGCAAACCAGGTGAGGGCAGCCACAGGTAGAAGTCTCCTCAGCTCTGTGCAAGTCTTTCCTGATACTTCTAGATAATTTTCCTAGGTTTGAGTCTGCTCAGTTAAACCCTGCCACCCCCATTAGACACCCTTTTTGCTTGGGTGTGGGTGATTGCTTCCCCCCTTCATCCCCTATTTTCTCCTTGCAGGGGAGCCGGGCCAGCTGGTGGGACGCATTGTCAAGAGCAACCCCTTGCAGCACTTTGACGGCTACCTGAATCAGTCGGCCACCAACAAGAAAATCGCCAGGGACGTGTTTACAAAAGGGGACACTGCCTATCTCACAGGTGAAGCAAGCAGGGCCCCTCCATCTGCTGAGAGCAGAGGAGAAGGGTGCCTGGGTGTGGGGGCTGTCCCAGGCTCATGGCACTGCCCTGAGATGCTTGGTTGCTCCTGGCTCCTCTGACATCTCATTTTTCGCCTGTTCCTGACTTTCCTATAGGGGATGTCCTGGTGATGGACAAATACGGCTACATGTACTTCCGGGACCGCACTGGGGACACGTTCCGCTGGAAGGGGGAGAACGTCTCCACCACAGAGGTGGAGGGGACACTGAGCCGCATCCTCAACCTGACGGACGTGGTGGTTTATGGGGTGGAGATCCCAGGTAGCTGAGAGGGAAGAGGACAATCAGGGGAGGCAGGCAGGGCTCTGGCACTTGAATGTGAGTGTGTCCTGCACATCCGGATCGACGTGTCCTTTTGCAAGAGGCTGGACCGAGGCGCCCCGTGGGCAAGCTGGGAAGAGGCTGCTGGGGATGTGCCTAGCAGAATCCAGAGGGTTCCCCCTTCTCTCAAGCTTTGGTCTGATTCTGGCTGGTTTGGAAGGGCCCTGTGTCTTTTCTGGACCAGCTACAAGTGCCTCCTCTGGGAGGAGGTGACCATGACCGCAGGGTGTCGCTAGTAGCCTTAGCCGCAGGGCGGTGACACAGCCGCTGACAGCTGGATGTGCCAGCACTTCTGTACAAAGCCGGGTCTGCACCAGAGGCCTTGCTGGTATGGGGAAGGGGGAGATGATGCTACAGGAACAGTCTGTCTTGAGTGCTCTCCCTTCTTCTCTGCCTTTTAGGAATTGAAGGGAAGGCAGGAATGGCAGCCATCGCTGACCCAGAGAACTCCTGTGACCTAGAAGACTTTGCCAGCAAGCTGAAAAAGGCCCTGCCGTTGTACGCACGTCCCATCTTCCTACGGTTCTTGCACGAAGTCTCCAAGACAAGTGAGCCATGGCATGTGTGCTCGCACTGGGCACGGAACTGGTGGGAGCCCCTGGGGGGGAAACACGGTGATGGAGCCCAGTCTGTGGTAGGGTCAGGATGGAGCCCCTCTGCCCCATGGAGCCTGTACCCAGGTCCTCTGGTGCTGTGCAGGTGGGCAGGTGTGAGGCTGGGTCTGGGGCAGCACAAGTGCAGTGGGCATGGGAGTGTGTGCAGCCAGTGAACCCTCATTCCTTCTTGACCCCCCACTCCAGGCACTTACAAGTTCCAGAAGATGGAGCTGCGGAAGCAGGGCTTCGACCCCGCGCTGGTGAAGGACAGGCTGTACTTCCTGGACTCCAGGCAGGGCTGCTACCTGCCGCTGGACCAGGCAGCGTTCAGCAGGATCCAGTCGGGAGAGCAGAAGCTGTAACCGGTGGGGCTCAAGCAAGGCACCTCCCTGAATCCTGCTGGGGAGAGGGGGGCAAGGCAGGCGCTGAGGAAGAAAAGGTTCAGGAAGCAATATAAAGGCACGCTAGAGATTTTATTTGACAAGTTTTACAGATAATGGTTGGGGGGAACACAGGGGGGACCAAGGGGAGGGGGATGGTTACATACCAAAGCATAGACTTATTATGGCTTTATTTTCTTTCCACTTGGTACAGCGGTGGTGGTCTGTGCCATGGGAGGGGCAGGGCTCTGGCCAGTTGAGGAGGTGTGGGGTGCCCCTGCTATTCCATTTTGCTTTTCCTGTCTTTCCCTCCCTTTTCCTGCCTGCAGCAACCCTTCCTCGTGAAGGTCATGAAGGGACCAGTGCTAGGCTTTTTCCCCACTCCTCCATCAAGAAGCCAGTTCCTCCTTGGCACAAGGCCCCATTTGGCAGAGGGAAGCTGGGTGCCAGGCGCAACCCCTGTCCCCCTGCATGGCCCCGTTGGTGTGGTTCTGCTGTGAATCGGGAGCAGGGTAGTGCTGGGCTCAGGAGAGGGACAGGGATGTGTTTCTGTTGTGCCTTGCTCTCTCCTGGGGATGACATTTCTATTTTTCACAATCACACGCACGTTACATTATATATATATATATATTATACACGCTGACTTTTTTTTTTTTTTTCAATCTTAATTTATTGTCTGTACTTTTGAATGTGTCCCGGGTTTGTGCAGTAGGTGGAGGGATAGCCCAGACCTGTCCTCTCTTGGGGAGCCCTTTTCTCTCACAGGGAGACAGGACACTCATCTGGGACTGATTCTCCTCTTCCAGTGTGGATGCAACCACGTATGTCCTTGTGGCCTTGCTTCCTAGTGAAGGACATGAGTGAACCCCACTATCTTGTAGACACTTCTCTGGGTCTCTTACTTCCACCTTTTGTGGATGCAGCCTTGTTTTGTGCACCTTCTTCCTTGCAGAAAGCAGGTGGGAGAGTGGGGATGAAGGGCCTGGTTTGCCTTTGCTTAGACGTACTCAGCACCATGGAGCAGCTCTTGGGGACTTCCTGCTGTGATATCTGTGCCCTGAACATGGGAGGCAACTTGCCTAGGGGAGAGAAAGTCCTCCAGAGGGTGGTCTCTGTGAAAGCCTGACTTCATGTGCTCCGCATCCCTTCCCATCTCCACTGCAGGATACGGGTCCTGAACTGAAATGTCCATGTTGAACACCTGACTTCGCTATGTGAATTCCCCACATTGTCTGACGTGAAACAGCCTTAGCAGCAATGTCTGATTCCATTCCTCGGAGACCGTGCAGAAACCTCTGTTCCAGACAAAACTATGGGTTGGGATTTATTATTCTCTCTCTCTTTTTTTTTTTTTTTAATTATTTGGGTTTATGCTTTTAGCAGGGTTAATCCCTAAAATGACGTCTGTCTTTCGTGAGGGCAGGGTGTGTCTGCTCTTCTAGCTGTGCTTCTGCACCAACGTACCTGCCTGCCCCAGTCTGTCCTGTCCTCACTATTAAATGCGAGTATGGGCTATGCTGGAGTTTGCTACCTTTTCCTTGTGCAGTCCTGTTCTGTGCGGGGAGGTGAGGGACTCTGCCAGTTTGGGAAGTGGGAACTGCCACTCCAAAGTGTGACCTCCCTGGGCAGACTTTAGCTTGTCTTGGAGCAGGGGAAAGCCAAGCCCCTTACTGCTGGGTTTGATGACTGTGTGAAAACAACCTACTGATGAGACCCTTCCCAGACCCCTCCACCAACTCCCCGCTCACCCCTTCTCCTGGTCCTGTACTCAAGTGTTGCCATCGCAGTTTGTCCTGTCTCAGTTCTCCCTGTTTGTCCTGGCACATCTGGCTCTTTTGCCCCTCCTGTTCCCAATTTCCTTTTCCTGCTGCTTCTCTCTGTTTGGCCACGCTTAAGCTCCCACTTCATTTCTACCCTCGCAGACAAATTTTTTGGTAGTCATTGCCGTTCGCTCACTCCTACAACCGTCTTTTAGACCCACTGCATCCAACCCTGGGGACAGGAGAAACCAGCTCCTGCGTGGCACATGTGTACCAGGGAGAAATGTCTTGCATGAGCCAGGGTGAAGTGTGTTGCCTGGTGGGACACACTGTGGGCAAAGTGCTGGAAATCCACATCTATACCAAATGCACCTCTGGACACCTTCAAACTGCTGGCTTCTCCAGCATCTCTAAGCTAAAAGCTTCAATTTTAGTTTTTCAGTCTCTTGGACGCAGTGACTCTGGGCATGCCCCAGCTCGGATCTGTGTCAGGGCTCTGCAGCCAGCTCCAGGTGAGGATGGGAGCAGTGTGCTCCACCACTGCTCCTGGAAGGGCACAGCTCCTGGGACAGCCCCTGTCCTAAAGCAGCCCCCAGCTCAGTGGAAAACAGGCCTCGTCCCCACAGCCCTACAGTGCCCGTGGGGCTCAGCCTGCAAATGAGGTGGCTTTGCCGGTGTGGGGGTCATATGTGGGGGCCTGGGGGTGTCCCTGGCCTCAGGGGCTGGTGCAGGGTGTACAGTGATGGATGCCACCCCTGCAGATGCTCCAGTCCCACTTTCGGACACTGTTCCGCTCGCAGCTGCCGGTGGAGGGCAGGCTGAGCTCGGCAAACGTCTTGCCTCAGGGAGGACGTCTTCAGGGGCTCCCCTGGGGTCTCACAGCCCCCCAGGGGGTTCGGAGCCCTGGGAAGCGGGGAGGGGCAGCATAGGGTGCTGGGAGCTGGGGGTTACCCATGCAGGGGATAGGTCAGACCCTGCCTGGGGTGGAGAGGAGGTTTCAGGTACAGATGCTTGTGCTGGGTGTGAGGCCAGGGGCGATCCCAGGCACTGGCATTCCCATTCACTCAGGTTCCTGACCACAGCCTGTGCCTGGTGGACCTTTGGCGGCACTGAGGTCACCTCGTTGTGCCAGGTAGGTGGTGGGCAGCATCCTGAACGCCTGGCCTCCCCCAGCCCTCTGCTGAAGGGAACAGGTGGAAGCTTGGGCTCCCCGATGCTAGCCCTGGGAGTTGCCATCTGGAGATGAATGGTCTGAAGTGATGACAGGAGGATACAGGTGCGCTCCCTTCCTGGAGCTGGCTGTGCTGCCCTGCACGCAAAGCTGCTCTGGAGGGAGAGGGGCTGCGGGGCAAGGCCCAGCGCTGTGTTTCCATCTGTCTGACAGCAGGTCAGGTTCAAAAAGCCAGGCAAATTCTGCATTCAGGGCACCAGATGCAAATAGCTTTGGAAGCTTGTGGAAGTATGGCTGTTATTTATTTGCAAGTAAGCCCAAGCAAGTGGATACCAGCTTGTATTGTTGGGTTTTGGAGATGGATGGGTATTACCAGCACAGCTGAGGCCCATGCAAGGAGCAGGATTTAGCCCTTGCTGGTGCTGACACAGCCGAGGGGCTGGGACATGGCCGGAGCATGGCTGGGAGCTCACCCCAAGCCCTGCATTCCCAGCCGGCTGTGAGGAGGAAGAAGGTTGTAGTTACAGGGTGCAGGCAAGAGGAGCAGGATGGCCCCCGCCCCTGCCCCGAGGGGAGAGCTCCTCTTCTGGCAGGATGGGGGATGCTGAATGGCTGGGAAACAGCTCAGCAAACCGCATGGAGGGCTCTGATCTGCAGGCCTTCAATGGAGGAGACCTGCAGAGCTCAGTGGTACCGATGGAGCATGGTGCTGTGCCAGAGGGCTGGGGCATGCACGTGCCACACAGACTTGGCTCCGTGCCAGATTTCCCAGGGAGAGGGGACCCCCGTGAAGGAGTGCTCACAGCTGTGAGTTATGCTGCAAGGAGCCACCCTGCCTGGTGATGATGCTGGCAGCGCTGCAGCACTGGGAGGGTTAAAAGTAGCGGCTCTGGTCCCCACTGGAGATCCGGTGGCCCGGGACAACTCACTGTTTGCGCTGTTTGTCCTTACTGAGGAGGATTGTGTCGCACTTGGCGATGCTTTGAGACTCCCCGCAAAACTCAGCTACACCAATTAAGAGTTTTTCCGCTGGCTGTCAGCTCTGGGTTGAAATCCCAGGGCCTTTTTAAAGTCCTGGCTCCTCTGGAAGAACAAAGCCTAGGTGCAAGCATCCCTCAAGCTCTTGGACCAGGAATACAAGTGCAAGTGCGGTACCGAGCCTGGGATCAATGCTGGGACAAAATGCTTCCAGCAGAAAGGTGTTTGGCTAGAAGTAGCCAGTGCTTAAGCATAGTCTGATTTTTTTTCAATTTCTTTTTATTTGTTGACTTTAAGAAAGAAGCTAATTGAATCCTCTTTCTGTAATTAGAGACACCTTGCAAGACATCTCTCTCCTTTGATCAATACGCTAGTCTGGCTCAACAGCTGCATATAGATAAAAGTACTATATATAAAGTACAAGGTATTATTCTTTTTTAATTAAAATACTTTAAAAGCTGTTTGCATAAGGTTAAGAAAACATTAAAATCCTTTCCTGGGTTATTATTAGCCTATTAATTTAAGCAAAGCCAAAGAGCTTTACAAAACAAATGTACTTTTCACTACGGAGATGACTGCTTCTCCCAGACCTTGCATCCTGGACGGTGACAATATCAAGAAAAATAATGCTGCAGCTTGCTTTCCACTCAGCATCTCTTTCCAGGTCTAGGTCTGGCTCAGCCAGGCCATGCTTGGTGTGTAAAACCAGACCGTATTTTAGCCTAAATGCAGGCTGGGGCTTTGCAAGCTGCTCAGGACCTTTCTGAGTGAAATTACTGCTGCTGAGAAAGTCTGTGACAATCTTAATGCTGCATCGCTCCAGCCTCCTCCTGTCACTCTTGGCATGCTGGAGTCTTCCCAAACAATGACAGCCACCCACTCCTCCGCAGGCTGGCGAGCTACCTTTGCCTTTAAGCAGCGACAAGGAAATATTCTGGACTAAAGAAGGGGCTATCCTTTGGTGCGCTCTTTAGAAATGGAAATATGCGATTCCCCTGAGCGGTTCCTGTGTAACCGGCAGCAGGGCCAGGGATGGCTTCTCCCCCTCCAGTTTGAAGGGGCAGTGTTGCAGGGGATTCCTCCAAAATGATGGTCTGCGGGGAGCGCCGCCTCTCCTCATCCTGCGTGTAGAGGGAAGGGACAGCAGCTTTCTTCCTTAAAGCAGAGAGGTTTCACTAGGGAATTGAATGTCTTTAGGGCTGTTTGCTGCTTAGCTTCTGAACAGCATGGGATGGCTGGGCTGTGCAGTGGCGTGAGGCTCAGGGAGCAGGGGTCGGGTCCTGCTCTGCTCTTTTTGCACTTGGCTCATTTCAGTGGCAAATCCCACCTTCCAAAATAACCCTGGATTTGATCCTCTGTTCTCCTGGTTAATTAAAAAACACACCTATAGGCACAAGTGATGCCAGGCCAGGCTCTGGGAGAGTTTTGGGCAGTTGGGGTCATGCAGTACAGGCTGGCAACCCAGGAGCCGCAGGCAATGGTGACCGCCTGAGGCCAGGACATCCCCCGGCTCAGGAAAGGGTCATTTCCCAGACCTCCCCAGGCCCCTTGCCAAATGATCCCAGGCTTGTGAAGTGGGGTACGGCCCCTGCTATGCCACATCCCCCTACTCGGTATGGCCCTGCCTTCCTCTAGCCCTGTCCTTGGGGGTGCTGAGCAGCCCTTCCCAGGGACACCAGCATCTTGCCAGACCAAGTGGGGGTTGGGGCCTAATCCTGCCCTGGAGGTGACAGCTCCCATGACCCGCACGGAGCCCAGCACATCACCAGCACGGTGCCAAAGGGGCTGAGGAAGCAAGGGCGGCCAGAGCCTCCCTCCTCACCTCTGGCCATCCAAGTGGCCTCCGGTTCGGCCGCAGGAAGAGGCTAACAGCGCGGGCCAGCCACCTCCTCAGCTTTGAGTATCACTTTCAGCTATTCTGAAGGTTAAACGCCTGTTTAGAGCTCCCTATTGAAGGTAGAGCTGGGGGTTCGGCATTGTTCAGGCGCCCTCCCGCTTTGTCTGGTTGCTTTCAGGGATGCCCTGAATGGGAAGCGGCCCCCCCAGCCCAGCACCCCGGCAGAAGGGCTCCTAGGGGAGAGGGGCTTCCTCCCGCCCTAATGACATTCAGGCCTCCATCGGTTCAGCTCCCGCTTTCTTTCTGCTGCAGTTTAACCCGGGCACAGAGGCCGGGCTCCATCTTACTGATCTCTGCTTGACACCCAATTACCACATGAATGGGAGAGAAAGGCTGCAAAAGGCTTTAACTCCCACTGACCCTCCTTCCCCTCTGCCTGCTTCCCCCTCTCCCCATCCTACCCCCTCGCCTTTCTCCGGCGGAGGGAGTTCAAAACTGAGACGGGGAAATCAAACAAAGCCCCGAGTAAGGAAACCCATTGTCACCGCCTCCACGATGGCTCCCCTTTCGCCAGCTATTGTTCCCCTTGAAGTTTGACTTGCTGTGTGGAAGGATGCGAGCAGCTGTTTGTGCATTCCCCTGATGTTTTATTGAAAAATAATTGAATCATCAGTTCGAGGCTCTCTGATAAAATGTTTCCTCGTAGCACTGGGCACCGCTGTATTTATAAACTACGTTTCCCTGTAAAACATGATGGCAACCTAAACTGCTTCCTCCAGAATAAACCCTTGGCGGAGGGATGGGGGCATGCCCCTTCTGTACTCAAGGGGAAAGAAAAAGTGTGCAAATGGGGGGGACAGGAATAAAGCCAAGACTGAGACAAAGGAAATTAAACCCTCTTTATTGCCAGGCTCCATTTCCAACCTGTTCTTTTGTTTAGCGCAAGGCGGGCGCAGCCGGAGCGCCCTGGTCAGCTGCCTCTGGCCCTGCAGGGCTGGGGTGGGCAGCACAGCTACCTGGGGACCCTGGTCCTGCCCAGTGCCATTCCATGCTGGGGACCAAGCGAGGCATCTGCCATGGAGAATGGGGTATAAAAAGTGAAGTTTGGCTTGAGTAAAGCACAGGGATGCATCCCTGTGTTTGAATGAGAAGTGAGTGTGTTACAGTGAACTGAACCCAGAGTACACATTCAAGGTAGGAGCCTTGCCTTTATCTAGTTTTGCTTTATGTACCCATTTATCAAACACCATTGATGTTTACAGCACTTTAGAAATAACAGTCTCAGTGTTACACTTTCTCAAGGAGATTATGTGCTTGCTTTCCCCATCCCCAAGTGTGAGCTGGAGAGTCTGTGATGCTCTGATTTCAGCACCCAGCACAGAGACAGGACTTGCTCCTCTCCCAAGCACATGATGCCCATAAAAATGTCCCCCATATCTCATGTGATCACTGACTGTATTCCAGGGCAATTGTTAACAGCAGCCAGCTTTGAATGCTTGAATAAACCAAACTGGTATTTATGATAACTGTTCTCTTTCTTTTTAATTTCTTTTTGCATTTCCGGGGAAGTACTAACACTAAATCTGTAATATTTTGTTGTATTTCTACAACTCGAGAATCAAGATCCTTTTAGGAGCCAGTTCTCCTATTGTTTGGCCTCATAAATCGTTTCTGGAAGCAAGCAGAATAGCTCATATAAAACCATAACTGCAAACACTGATCTGGAGTCCAGATTACCAGATCCTCTGTATATAGAGTGCTTCAGCCATTTCTGAAGTGTACAGCTGTAAGATTTTTGTCTAAGGCTTCTTTCCTCAGCTGATTTCCGATACAATCAACATCCTGGGCTGTATCTCTGAGATACTCAAAAGCCTTGCGATTTAGAGATATTTAAAATCCAGCTGGAATTTTTGGATGAAGACCACGGTCAACAGCTTCACGTCTCTGCCATCACGTAACCCTGGCAGCGACGGCAGCATTCATCTGCGCTGGGGACTGGCCTTTCCTGGGGCCCAGCCTGGAGAATGATCTCCTCTGAGAACAAAAGGCCATTACAAACACCACCACCTTCTGCTCTCGGGGTTAGGCATATTCTGACCCCCGTTAGCATAAACGAAGAGCAATCTGTCTGCGTAAATTTATGTCCCTTACGCATAATGCACCACGTATGTGTGTATATATTACATTTCTATGTGCATGTGTGCACGCACACATGTATTTTTTACATCCAAACCCTCCACTGAGCAGAGGGAGGGTTAAGGGGCTGCGGTTTTTCCACCCAGACTCCCCAGTACCGGTCCATGTTGTGGGGGAGAAAAGCCTGTGCCATTGCACAGCCCAGCTGTCACCGCCATGGCTGCGTCATGCCAGTGTACACACTTCTCCCTCTGGGGACGGATGTGGAAAACAAAACAGGCGACAGATGTGAGCCGCGCTGTTTAACGCCGTGCTGGAAGGTGCCCGGTGCCACAGGGATGCACTCACTAGGGAGGCTGCCCGAGCAGAAGGGGCTGCACGCTGCCGCCCGCTCCAGTGCGCAGGAGCACGCCTTCCACGGTGCTGGTGGTGATGGAGCAGCCGTTAGCGCCCAGCCTGGCGGCAGGAGCATGCCTTCCACGGTGCTGGCGGTGACGGAGTGGCCGTTAGTGCCCAGCCTGGCTGTTGCTGCCTCCCCACTAAAAATCTGCATTAAGTGCGAAGCAGCCGGTTGGCTTCGCCGCTGGGGAGCGCCTGCTTCAGCTCCTCACTTTTGCAAGGCTGAAGCATTCTCCACATATGAAAAGGGGCTCTGTGTGTAACAAGATGTGGATTTAATGCAGAAATAGGTGTTCTAAAATGACATCGCCTGGCGCAAGAGGCCAGTGCGCACCCCTGGAGATGCGGGCCTCCCGGGCATCAGCCCTGAGGAGAGCCTGCACCTGGCCGCTGGGCCCCGGCACGGAGGAGGCCTCCGCGGAGAGGTCTCCCCAGGACCAGCCCGCTCGGTCCGCCGCCCGCCTGCCCCAAGGCCGCAGCGGGGCCCGGGAAGCCCGGCGGGGCCCGGCGAGGCCGCGGCCGCCGCGCCCAGGGCCACCCCCACTCTCGCCGTTGCCGGGCAACGCGGCGCGGCCGGAAGCCGGTGCGGTACTTCCGGCGCCGCCCGCACGCGCCTTCCTTTCCCGCCCGCCCGCCGCCAAGATGGCGGCGCCCGTGTCGTTGCAGGTGGAGTTCGGGTGAGCGCGGGCGGCAGCGGGGACCGGGGGCCCGGGGCCCGGGCGGAGAGTGGGGCCGGGCTGGGCTCCTCGGCGGGGCGGCCGCGGCCCTGAGGCGGAGAGGCTGCTCTGCGCGGCCTGGGGGGCGGCGGCGAGTGTGGCAGGGCCCGGGGCGGCGAGTGCAGCCGCCCCCGGGGCACCGGGCCGGCGCGTCAAGCACCGCCGGGGGGGGCCGAGCACCGCCGGGGCGGCTTCCCGCGGCGTTGCGGGGCGGCCCCGGATCCGCCGTGCTGGGCCGGCAGCCGGCCCTGCCCTGCGCCCCGGCCTGGCCTCGCTGGCGGCGCTGTGCGCTCCCTGCGAGTCCTTCCCTGGCTCCCCTTCTAACCTTTTTTTTTTTAAATATTAAAATTATTTATAAAATCCTTCCACTCGTCTTTCAGCTTTTTTTCTCTCTACATTATGTATTTGTAACTCTGTGTGTTTTCGTGTGTGCGGACACGTGCTCTCACTTTGCTTTGTGTTCCATTCAGTTCGTTGGGTGTGAAACGGCCGGTTCTCGCTCTGTACTGTTTTAGTTTTCAGGTCGTCGTGGCTGTAGCATCTGCATTGCTAACGCTTTGGCGCTGGGACGCTAAAGTGCTTGCAGTGGAAGTCTGTGCATATTTGTGGAAATACTTGTGTCATTTTGTTAAAGCCTCCTTTTAGCAGAAGCTAAAAGGGTGCTATTTATTCGCTTTTTCCCACCCTTTCATAAACACAGAAATGCCATAACCCTTTAAATACCCTTCTCCTTAAGAATCCTTTCCTCAGTCTTTCCCACTTCCAGCTGCAGTAACTCTAATTTTCCCAGAAGAGTGAGATGCATTTTTGCTTCCCTTGGAAATGCATAAATGAGCTCTCTATGTACAAATCACAGCTGAGTTCCTCACAGCTAGCACATCACAGAAGGACCTTATCTTGCAATCTACATTTCCCGCTGTAACAAAGCGTGACCTTGTTTTCATTACATAAAAAAATGTTTTTCATATAATTGTTGTGACTTGTTCTCTCACATGAATCTCAGCTCATGTTAATAATCGCTGCTTCAATTTTCAGATAACTATTTTTTGTGAGCTGGTGGAAGAACACCAACAGAGTGCTCTTTAGGAGAGTTGCTGCATATAAGTAACGCTGCTGAGGGCATAACAAGGGTCCTGTTGTGCTCTTCCATTGCAAAGCCAAGAAAACCTAGTGTGACATTTTTAGATATTGAATTTAAAGGAACTTAGAAATGTCTGGATGTATCTTTGTTGATATTTAGGTGGAGATTATTTAGTTTAAATACTTCTCTATCATGTTGGTTTCCAAGGGATGCGAGGCACTAATAAGTTTCCAGAAAGTAGCTTAATAAGAACATCTTTCTGAAGTAATCCACGTTTCAGTTGGAAGAACATTTTGCCACAATTATATGCCCTTTGAAAATGGGTTGGTCATTTTTCTGCCTCGGTTGAGTATCAAGTGAGTTGAGTTTTTCAGGTGTTTCCTAAGGATTAAAACTTTGGCCACCTTGTTCAGTCTAGAGTCGAGAGCTCACACTGTCTGCTTCTGTGATGCTTACCTTGAGGTAGCGTTCATGTTAATTAGTGTTGTTCCTGCTCACGTGATAAAGTTTTATAATCTTCTGAGTTTGGCCTGTTGCCTCACAGCATCAGGAAAACTAATTTGTGTTTGTGAAGTTCAAGATTTTCACAATTGTTCTCTTTCCAGAAAAGGAATATAGGGGAGGAGCTTGCTGAGGGTTGTAAGTTGCAGTTACAAAAGTTAATTATTTTTTCTAAGAGCCTAAGGAGATTAGGTACCTGGACTCAATTTAAATCCCATTTTTTTAGGACCAGCTCCTGTACTTGCCAGCCTCTGCATATTTTGCTCATGCTTTATCTCTTGTGCTTGCAGAGGCCATCACTTAGTTATCTGAGGCTAGTTCCCCAGTACGTTCTGAATATTGGAAGAGGGATGTTCATCAGGTTGTTCAGTGGAGGAAGACTGGGTATTTATTTATTTTCACTTGAACTTGTCATTGTTGCTTACTCTGCTTGCTTCTCCCAGTCAAGTCCTTCCCAAGAGGGAATGCTTTGTAGTAAGTAGATGAAGAAAGGGTTGCCAGGACTCAAGGACTGCTGGCTCTGCAGCTGACTTGCTGTGTAACCTCACGTGAGTCATTTCTTCTCTCTGTTCATAAGTGGGAACCGGAGGAATGTTTATTCCAGAAGGATGGTATGATTTTTCATGTTTTGTGAAATACCTTGAGACTTCTGGCTAAAAGGTGTTAGGGATGAGCAGTGTTGGATGTAGGGCGGTGGCTGTGATGTTGTTTGAATGGAAGCAGTGCCGATAGCTGAAGGGAGAGGGAAAGCGTTAGGTTAGACACTGCATGGCAGTTTGTAAGTGCATTGAGATGGGAGCCATCTTCCTGTTCCTCTGGGATGATGCCTGGCACCGTGGGGTTCTGGCCCGCGTTGGAGCCTCCTGTATGTGTTGGCGATGGGAGCTGGCAGCTTCCCCTATGAACTTGTGGTTTGAGAGAGGAAAAAAAGACAAAGAGAATCCTGTGATAAATATAGTCTGTGTCATTTGTTTTCTCTGTTGTGGCATCTATGTAAATCGCCTCTTTTGTACTGTCTTCTTTTTGACAATAAAGCAAAATCTCAGTGGTTCATTGTTTTTATTTCAGAGGTGGTGCAGAACTCTTGTTCGATGGTGTCAAAAAGCATCAGGTGACTTTGCCCTGTCAACCAGAACCTTGTGAGTATCAGAACCTGTTAGTTAACTTGAAAGAATGACAACAAATGAAACAAAGCTGGTTGTACAGTAGTTTCATTAGTTGGCAACAAGGATCAATGTATTTTAAAAGCACTTTAGACACGCCATGGATCAGAGAGCTCAGCAGATGATGGTTAGTCCTCAGAGTAAATACCAAGAAGAAACAGTCTGAGCATCTTTCCTGTCCTCTAAACACTTGTGAATCAAGTCCTTCCTTAAGACTTTTGCCTCCCTTCTGGATAGACAGCAGCCTCTGAATGTTTCCATCCAGTCTGCATTTGTCTTGCTTGATACTTGAAACCGCTGATAACCTCCTTTCCCCTTTGTTTTTTCTTGCCTGTTCTGAGGTTTCCAAGAGGCGTATATGTATGTGTGTGCATATATATGTATTGTACAGATATGTGGGTGTGTGTATAGCAATGTAACATAAATGTATTTTATCTACTCATCTGACTTTCAAGTATATGTAATCATTTTGTATTAACCGTGCAGCTGAAAATGGCAAAGCCTAATGCTCAAATGTGTGCTGGTCATCCTGCCTTTCTCTGGTTTGTGATTTGGAGTATCAATACTGAGAAGTGCTGTACACTAACTCTCGTTTCTCCTTATGTGTGTGCATACTTCAGTTACAATGTAATTTTGCTGCAGGTATGTTTTGAATTCTTCAAGTTAGATAGCAATGCTAATGCTTGAGAGTGGGATTATAAACTGAAATAATACAAAGCATCAGGGAATGTTAACAACTAATATCTCATGAATGACTAATACCATAATCTATGTACTGTGAACGTTCAGGCCTGAAATCTCCTTGCCGTGCCTGGAAGTAATTAGAGATTGGTAGAAGCGCTTTTGATGCTTGGACATTAGTATGTATAATTCAAATATAATAGGAGCACTGGAATAGTGTGTTATGTTGTGGTTAAGGACAGGAACTAGGGATCCAGAAACGTGACCTGATGCTGATTTGCTTTGTGAATTTAGTTCTGTTGCTTAACTTTCCCCTGTTGCTAGTGAAGTAGTAGCGATATTTTCACGTATCACAAGAGAGTTCAGCATTAAATTCCAGCACTCTTAAAGCACTTAAGATCCATAAATGGAAGGTAGTAAAAAAATTCCAAAACACTCATTTAGTTGTTTTATAAACTTGGAGGCTGGAGCATAATTTTCCTCAGCATTCTGTAAACTTAAAATACCCACTTATATGTGCTTCATTGATGGTGTTCAAACCATGATCAGATGCTCAAGAAGAAGGGGTTATTACATGAGATGTTTATTTCTGTCAGGGGAAGGAGGTGGGGGATTAATATCAAAGCATGATTCTTCTAGCCCGATGGTTGTCAGCGGTGCAGTTGTATGTGGCCTAATCCATTTCCACTTGAAGCTGCTGGGAAGACTTCTATAGACTTCACTAGGAGCTGGATTTATCCTAAAGAATAAATCTTTCCCTGAAGATCTGACTCAGACTCAAGGTTCAAACTCATGATCTCCGGTGATTCATTCTAGATTCATCTAACACATTATTGCTCCCAGCTTTTCACGCTGCCTTGTTTTTTCAGATGCTGCTACCCCTGTAACAAGAGTGGCAGAATGGACAGTGTGCCCACTTGCCAGCTCCCCTGGTTTGCAGCCCGCTGTTTTCATGTGCGTTGAGTGACAGGGAGGTTTCCGGTTTTGGGTTGGTTGTGGATTGCAGTGGCTGAAGAGCAGACGCTGAATCGCGAAGCTTCTACTATAGTGATGTTTACACCCAGCACAGGGATGGGGTAGGCAGAGGTGGGGTTAATGTCTGACAGTAAGGGGTTGCTGGAGACACCCCTCACAGTATTTCAAGATGAGAATTATGTTGTAGTGGTGAGGAATCAGTAGAATCATATCAGAAACAGATAAATAAGAGATTTGGTAAATTCTTGCACTTTTATGTTGTTCCTAACACCACATATTTTCCTCATTCACACTAAGAAAGTTTAATTCGCCTATTTCTGGGTAAATAAAGATGTACATAGTATGTTCCCTGCTGCCCTCATGCACCCAGAATGACAACGATTAGAGAAGTAAAGTAAAACGGCTCAGTTCTACTCAGTGCATCCTGTTGCTTACCTTACCCTGTACGTTTATTACTTAATACTCTGGGGAGAGATCCGTAGTATGAACGCTGCTTGAAGACCTGCACTTCTAACCCCATTTTAACTGATTTCATTAGCCGTCAAGCTTATTTTTGGCCATTTGGCCTCTCTTACCTACTCTTCCTTTCTACTTTTGTCATTGTCCTCCTTTTTGCAGAGCAGCTGCTTCTCTCTGGGACATTGGGCCCAGCTATATTTTAATTGTTTAGGCATTTTTTACATATCCCAGAGATGAGGGGAGGTGGAAAATTATATAAAGAAATACCTACAAATATCGATGTGAATAAAACAAGCTGTGCTTCATAGTTGATGGGGGCAATGTTCTCTGAGTGATAATAATGTTGTTTGTTTCTTCTGTGGTCATTTCCTTTTTCCTGGTAACAGGCACTAGGTGGAAAGTAGGTGGGTTCCAGATCCAGTTAACTTTTTCAAGATTTGATTTTCTGTCCTTTTGTGATGCCTGGAGATGGGCTCCTGGAGGGAGTAGGAAAGGCAGGAGGAAGGAAGCTGCAAATGGGACAAGAGCAAGTCATGAGGGGTACAGCCGTGTGGTGGGACCTGTTTTTATTATCCAAGAGTTTTTTTGTGTCCTAACATCAGTAAAACAGCGGTTCTTTATTTCCCAAGCGGAGCTGTATTAGACTGCATGTTGAAGTTGCTGCCAAGTAGGAACTTAAAAAGGTGTGCTTTATCTGCCAAGGCAGAGAGATTTACATAAGCCACACTTGTACAGGAGCTGCTGTGGAAAGAAGACCTCAAGTTAAACAAGAATCTTGTCCCAAATTGCTGGCTATTTTGATGATATCATTGATAATGCTGTTAGAGGATCTAAAGGCATTATGCCCTGTTAGCTTATTCTGTGTAAAAACAGTGTGTGTGGGAGAAAGCAGCTGGGGGAATAACGATCTTTGTCACATGGAGAGAGGATTAAATTGGCAGGGAAATCAACTTTATTTCCAAGCATCTAAGAGGCTATTAGAGACAATGGAGCATAAAAGAGAGAAACCCTAAATTAAAAACTGAAAATGTATTTGGCAGCCTCCTCCTGAAACAAGCCACAGTAATTTAACCAAGTGCTTCAGTAATCAAATAGATCATTGTATGACTGCTCTGCAAGTGATGCCGGAGCTCCTTCCTCCATCTCTCTGGGCCTCACAGTGGTGGATTTGTCTATGGCCATGCAAGTTGTGGGATGCTGTTGGAAGGGTAGGAAGTCACTGGCATTGTTTAACCCTTGTAGTCATTTCAGGTTTAGCTCAGCGGTATCATGCTGATGAAGAGTGTTTACAAAACCTCTCTTCTGTGCTGTCTACTGGATGTTGTATGTGGAGGTTGGGGCTGTTTGTAAAGTCTCTGGCTGTTGTGCTGCAGGCTGCTCAGCTGCTGGTCGCAGGCCTCCAAATTCCAGCTTCTCCTGTGGTTTCAGTGATGGGACTTGTGTTTTTGGAGCAGCAGTGACCAGTTTCAGCAGTGATCGCTTGGACCTTCTGGGGTAATCAAGAATTCACTGCATGTTTTGGCACTTACAAATCTGGAAGGATAAATTTTTAATTAGTGTGTTTTGGTAATTGTTTGTGGTTTCCCTTTACCAAAACCCCAGGGAAAAAGCCTGTTGCTAATCAGGGGGGTTTTAGAGGGAAAATTAAAATAATCTGCCAAGTGCTGCTTATGGTAAATCCCCATAGAGAAGAAGAGCATGGTCTGCTCCTCGAGAGCTTTGCTTTCCAGGGGGCTTGTTCTGCGCAGCATGGAGGACTGCTGGGGAGTTGGGAGCATTCATCTCCTCGGAAAAGAGACTGGGGATCTCAAGAGATCAGACCTGTGTTACAGGCAGAATGGCTTAAAAAATTCAGCGTGGCGTGTGTTCAGAGTTGACTGGGGTGCTATGCCAAAACAATGTGCAAAACCAAGAGTGACAGTTGGCATCCATTATCTGTAAGTGCCTGGTGCTGTTGGTAGGTAGTACATCGTGGTCAAGTTACTAATAATCTGGAATATTTTCTTTTATATTTATTGCTCTGTTTATTATTCCTAACATTTTAAAACTTGCTCTAAAGAAAGAATAAAAATACATTTGGTAATTCAGAGGCTTATTAGAAAAATCATAAAAAAACCCATAGCTTTGTGAAATTCATGCAGTCAAATCTTTTTAACCACGGTGTATAGTGCTCGCAGGTCTTGGAGGACTCCGGTTATTCCCCTGCTTGTGCGTCTCTCTTAGGCGGGTCATTATACCTTTGCTGGCCAGGAAAGGGGACTCGGTGGGTTATGCGGGGTGGGACCTCAGGCTGGACTAGCTCAGCCCTGGATCCCGGCTGCTCTTTCCAGCAATCGGTGCGAGCAGCCGTGTTTGCAGCACCAGGAGCCTGGTGTGATGCTGCAGGGCTGCTGCTGCTGCTGCGATCGAGCGGGCGATCGAGCGGTCCCTGCCGCGTTTGCAGCCTTGGCGTGGGGCTAAGTGGCTGGGTGCATGGCTTCGGGTCGCCGTCCCAGCGAGGCCACGCGACCTCTGCGCAAGGAACGAGCCCTTCAGAGGGAGCGGGGACACAACGGCCGCCCTGGCAGGAGCAGTCCCAGCGCGAGGCCGCGGAGCTGCGTTCTCAGCTCAGCTCATCCCAACTCATTGTGGAAGGAGCTTCCCAGGCACCGAGAAACCAGCTCTTGTGTGTGACCAAATCCCTGGGATAACAAAGCCTGGCTGTTCCACCCTCCTTCCCAGCCGCTGTATTGCAGTGCGGACACCTAGCAGGATAACCTTTCTGTGCCAGCCCCCCCTCCCTGCTCTCCCTTTTCTCTTGGTGGGATTTGCTGTGCTGACAGCACTGTTCAGAGGGTGGCAGCGGAGCAGGGCTGGGGAGGAGGATCCGGGCCCTTTAAACCGCTTAGCATGCGGTTCACACGGCTCCGGGCCAGCTGTTCCTTTCTCCTCCTGCCCTCACTCGCAGGAGTTGTTTGCTGAGCTCAGAGCTCCTGTGCAAAATTGCTTTTCAAAAGAGCCACTTTCTGCTTAATTAAACAATGAGCCGCCGTCCCTCTGCACATCTGTAAAGCTCCCTCTGCAGCCCCTTTATCCCACAAACTGCTCCATTCTTACCTCCATTCACTTGTAAATCTTACCCCCCCTCTCCTCCACCCTGATCATCTCACTGGCCCTTTCTTTTCCCCTTTCAAGTAAGACTGAGGAGCTTGGAGTATCTGTGGGGGTGGCTGGGTTGGGTGGACAGGAATCGGTTTAATGATGCTTCCCCTATATGAAAGTCTAATTATAGCAAAGCAGATCTGAGCCTGAAAGTGAGAGGCGAGGGCTGGATGCTGTGTGATTTCTGTGTTTAGAGGAATAAAATCATGGCAGTTCCTGAGCCGAGCTGAGACACCGACAAGTCCAGCAGCCAGAGGGTACACCAGCCAAGCTAGGAGGGGGGCAAGGAGTTGACTTCAAGGCGCTTTCTGATCCAGCTGGCAGTGCCAGGGAGAGCCCAGCCCAGGGGATTCCCTCTGCCAGGCTGGCTTCGTGCAGGGCAGTGCCAGGCTGCTGGGGAAGCCCTCTGCACTGGCAGGAGCAGCCACCTTCCTCTGGGGTCTCGGCTCTCACAGCTCACTGCAGTGGTTTGTAATGGTGATAAGGTTTTCCTTTTTAACCCTCGGTGTGCGTGCATACACACAAAACCCAGAAGCTGGGAAAACAGGAGAGAGGGGAAATAATCAGTTAGATGGGTTTCAGCTGAGCTTTATGTCTGCAGCTAGTAATGCATTCTCTGAATTGTCTTCCTGAGCAGTTTAAAAAAAAAATAAAATTAACCACCAACATTCAAGGTTAAGCAGGATAAATGAATGGGAAAGTGATGAGGTGGGATATCTCCTTCATCATTGGGAAGGACAGATTATAGCCAGGGTGATGCAATATCATCTAGCATAGATTGATAGGGAGGAATGAAGAAATGGGAGTTTGGTGCATTAGCAGAAGATTCCTGACTGCAAAAACTATTAGACCATGTCACGGTCTCCTTGGAGTTTGGTAGCAGGTCTACATTGCTCAAGCATCTTGAAATCAGAGCGGTCAAGGCTTGGGTTGGTCTTTTGTTGAGAATAAGTCTGCACTGGCAGTGGGATAAAATCACAGGACCTGTTAAGGAGATGTTATTTTTAATGCCTGGGATTCCCAATCTGGCACTTCGCTGCTGGTGCAGTAGTCTTTGAGGCTCGCCCAGTTCCTTCCTTTCACAATTTTGAACAAGAGGCAAGACCCTGGGCCAGCACTAGTGCTTTGTGATCCTAATTAAAAGAGACAGTTTGGTACACTAGCATTTATTTGGGAGCCTGAAATGACAATAGCGTTGGGTGTTACAGGATTAGATGCTCTGACTTTGGAAATGAGTAGGGATTAGGTTTACCCTGAGAATAAGCTTGGAGTGCTTTGTTTGTCACAGGAGCTGATGGATCTGGAGGCTTGCTGCTGGCTTGCGAGTGGGATTGGAGATCCCTTGAACTTGTGTTCTCCTACCAGCAATCTGCGGGGAGTGGAAGATCTCAAGCAGCGCCTCTCCAGTTCATGAGTGTTGTGATTAAAATCTCAGGGTTGAGAACTGCTGGGTGGTGGCTGGGATCTGAATCTTCACTGCTAACAGGAGGGCTATGAAAGACCCCTGTGATCCCTTCCCATTTTGCAGACACAAGAAAATGGAGCAGAGCATTGCTCTTCTAGCAGAGAAGCAAGAAAAAGATGTCATAATGCAATTAAAAATTACGGAAGCTAAGACCTTGGTGTTTGTAGCAGACAAGAACAGATGAGAGCAACGATTGGGATTCTTTTATGTCTGGCTGTAGTTACCCCCTTATTTTTCCCCTATTACTTAAATCACTGCCCACTCCAATGTGTGGCAGGATTGGCTGGTGCACTTGTCAGAGAAAAAGGATTTTGCTCTTGCTGCAAAATTTTGCCTTGCTGCTCACTCTGCATAGTACTGAACCCATTTGCCTGTGACTCCCATTTATATCAGCGTCTTCTGCAGTTTGTGGCAAACCATCGTCTGCTTCAGCAAATGCATATCAGATGGGAGGCTGGAGGAGTCTGAAGGATCCCTTAGGTCAGGTTTTGTAACAACCAGATTCCTGGAGGGACATCAGATTCAAAAGCAGAGAAGGCATGCACCTGGAGGGGCAGCAGGTACTGGGAGCTGGTTCATCTATTTTAAAAACAAGATGCTTAAGCAGGGAAAGGGGCATACAAATTGTCTTTCCATACATTTCCATGCAGGCAGGGGGAATAATGGCAGAGGAGCGGCAGGGAAGGGGCTTTGTCATGGTTACAGGCCGGTGGCTGAGAATGTGGGTGGAGCAGCGCTCGTCCAGAGTTAGTGACCTCAGTAAATTGGAGCTCAGCCATGGTCAGTATGATAAATGATCTTATTCTGGGTCAAAGAAGTGGTACCCCACAGGGAGGTATCCACAAGGCGGCTAGGGAAAGCGCTGTGCTCTTGCAGCACTGACCCCTTAGTGACCAGTGCTGCATATATCTTATTTATTACAGACCAGACGGGAATTTTTCATGATTCGGCCTTTATAGCGTTCCCCTGTTTCCCTGAAATAAGCTCCCAGTTCTGCAGCCAGTGCAAGAATATGGGTGTAATCACACCCTCTGGGTGCCCTTTGAGGCACTGTGTGCTTCATGTGGGTTTGTATGCAGATTTTAAGGCAGGGGACAGGAGGGTGTCTGGTCGTTGCATGTGCCTGCTCTTGAATCTGTCAGCAACCTGAGCAGCTCCCTGGGAGCCAAGAACAGCATGCCCGTGTCAACTGGTATTACAGTTGCACAAAATCCTTCTGCGTTTCTGCACATTTATCGGTTCAGCATGAGATCCTTCTAGTGCAACACGCAGCTTGGTGTTTCTTACTCAAGGCACCTGGTCTCTCTCTGCACACAGTGAGGGTTCTCTTTGCTGAGCTATCACTGATGAATCTGTCAGGCCCAGGAGGTTTTATTGAGCAAGGAGAGATCTATGGATTTCAGCCCTGGTTTTGAGGGTGGAAATGAATGCAGACACTTGTTCCAGGCAGTGCTAAAATGGATTCTTAGTTGCATTTTTCTTGCAGAGGAAGCTCAGCAGATTCTTCACCAAGGAACAGTTGGGGTTACGCAGAAGATCAGGCCTTGGAGGATACGCAAGAGGACCAAGCAGACTGTGCAGTTCTGTCTGCCACAACCAGGAGTGTTTGTGATGCAGCTGGGCTGAAAATGAGCCGACGCTGTTGGGTTTTTGTATGCACACTTGCTGCAGTTTTTGCATCCTGTCCGCTTGCGTGACAAGCCAATGACTTTGTGTCACTGCGAGCACACATTTCGTTTTCCTGAGCTGTGTGTTTCGCTGGGTGATTTGTTTTATGCATGTATTGTGGGTTTGAGCTCCCATCTGTGCACTTGAACTAAGCAGTTTTCTCAAATGTTTTTTTGTTTTTCTTTTTTTAATTAACTTTAGATTATTTTTCCTGAGAATTTGGAGAGGTTTGATGTACTGTTAGCACAGGCAACAGAAGCTGTGTCTGTATACAAATAAGACAGGGTTTTCCTACCATGTGTTTCAGTCCCTCCTTTGCAGTTTGAGAATATTTCAGCTTTCTTGGCCGGTTCACTCTTGCTTCTCTACTGATGCTGCCAATGGCAAGGACAGTTAATGATAATTAGAGTGGGTTTTTTAGTGTGCATGTTTGTTTGCTGTGAATGAAATGGAGTAGGCTACCAAAAGGATTTCAATTTCATCGAGGCTGTGCAGCAATGATAAAAATACTTCATTACTGGGATGAGCTGGACTTGAGCTGCTAATGCAGGAGTGAAATGCTGTATCATCTCAGCTCTCACCTGAACCTCACTCCTGGGCCAAAATGCATGGTTGCTTTTGCAGCCAAATGGCAGTACACACAGTACAACTGTGTTCCTGCAAATAGCAAATGCCTGTGTTCTGTGATGGGGGCCAGCTTCAGAACCGGCCTGAGTGTAGAACTGCTGCGTCATAGTGATGGTTTAACTTGTCAGCGGATGGGGTGCCTGACCAGGCTGAGATTTTTTTCCTTTCTTATATGTCATTTGTAGAGGACCTGCTGTTTACATAGCAAATCCTCAGCCCAGGGAGCTGGAAACCTGTTAGACCCATAGCATAGTATCAGAAAGAAAATGTCTTAGGAACGTTATGTGTGCAACTGTAAGAGATAAGTGGTTGTGCTATAATTTACCTCTTAGTAAAAAAAAAAAAAATGATAACATACAGAGTCCTGAGCTGTTGATCAAAACTGCTATTCGAGGCACTGAGCTGCAAGATGGCTTCTCCCCAGACCCCTTGCAATGGAAGTAATCTTGTTCCTTTTCAATATCTTACTTGTGGGAGATGGTTTGGTTGTGGCTCTGGTCATTTTTCATCCTTTATAATTGATTTGTTCTAGTAATATTGGTGTACAGCATGTAGAGATGTGAAGGTGGGGAGAAAAAAATTCAATGCTGAGAAAGCAACCAAAAGTATTGTGTCTTAAGGTTGGCTGTGGAGAAGGGGTCTTAATTTTCATTGCAATTTGGTGCGGGGAAGCTCCAGGCATGCACAGGGGTATCAGGTTTTTTTCCTGCTGTCTAAATTCTTCAGTATGTGCATGTGTGACTTCTGGGGAGGAGTAAATGAATGTTGGCTCAGATGGGGATGAAAATAACATCTTATTATGGAAGGAGTAGGGGTGAGGGAGTCTTCCAGCTCAGCCTCGAATAAATCAGTCCTCTCACCCCTTCGTCCAGGCTGCTTCTAGGTGGCTGTCTTTTATCCAGCTGGTGCAGCGTGTTTCTGTTTAAATGGTCTCTCCTGAAAGGTCCCAGAGGAAAGGGCTGCTTATTCCACGCAAGGAGAATGGTATATCACACAGCTCATTGTTGTGTGCCCTGCCGCAAGTGCATAAATATGAAACAGCTCGCGGGCGTTGCTGTGGTGGGGCTGGTGTCCCCTTTGTGCCCCCCCTCCTTCTCCTGAAGGCTTCTCTCCATCTTTCTTCCTCGCCGGCTTTCATTTCTTGGTGATGGAGAGCAGGAGCCGTTTGGGTGTGAGATCCTGAGGGCTTTACGTTGCAGCAGCATTTTTCACGGGATGGTGAATATAGTTAACTCTTGTTCTGGTGGCTGACCGACCGGCATGGTATATATATACACCTTCTGAGTGGCACGTGCTGTCCCGGGTGCACGTTGCTAGGAAGGTGGTAGAAAATAATCTATTTTGGTAGAAAATAATCTATTTTGTGCTCTTAACTATGTGTCATTACAAGGGAGTCATGGGTTGGCTCCAGGCAGATTACTCTGGCTCACGGGGCAGTTTTAAGGCACAAAGCAGCTCTTTTTGCCCTGATCAGAGTGATCCAGTGCTTGGAAGCAGCAATACCTGTTGTGCTCTGGGCAGCCGTGTGGTGGAACTGGTGTGCTGGGGGGGGAGGCTGCCATCCTGAGGCACTGACGCTCTGGAAAGCGTTTTAGGGGGAGGCAACATAGGGAATCTCAGAGCGTCCCCCTCCCCCTTTCCCCATCTGCTGCAGATGGATATGTCCCCATTGCCTAGTTGATGTGCACCTGCCTACACCAGGGTTGTTCAGCCTTGGTGTGACAGAAGTGATGGGGATAATGCTATTCAGAAGAACCGCAGCTCTGCTCTGGGTGGTATCGGTGATCCCATAAAATCCTGGGGTAAGGCAAGGACTTGGAGTCAAGCCACTACATGTGCATTTATTTTTGCTGGTTGTGAAGTAAATACACAGGGAACCGTACACAGGGTTTGGTTTTAGCTCAGAAGTGTGTGTGGAAATTTTCCCCCTGACTATGATGTGCTTACCACACAGACACGGAAACCTCTTCTGCCGTCCCCGTTCATCCTGCAAGCAGGGCTCCAGCCCTCACTGGTGCATTTGTGCCTTCGAAAAGCTTCCTCGCGCCTTGAAAACAAACAAAACTCTTTTGGGGCTTTCAAAAGGCTGTTTAAAGGAGCCCCAGGAGAATAACTGATTGTGGATTCAGAATGATGAAGTGGTTTGTGGAACGGTGAAATATAGAGGCAAATGCAGAAGAACTCCACATTGCAATTTGTCAGCTTCTCTAAACCCTGTAACGGATTATTCCCCCCCTCTGTCGCTTCTCACCTCTCCAATAGGAAATTAACTGATGCTATCACTAAAGAAATTGTTTTTGCCTCACAAAGTAAAATTGATACTATAAAAACCCGCCAGCAGTGTCTCCTCCTCCTTTTACATGAAGACAAATCCTTCCTGTCACCTACTGAAATGGAAAGATAAAGGCTGAGCTTTAATAAAGAAGCTATAAGCACAAAGTGTAGAGGGAGGGAGCAGGCACAGCATGGGGAACATGCCATAGCAGCAGGTGTGACGCCGAGGGATGTTGCAAGTGTCCAAAATACAACTACTGTGGCTGGTGCCTACATGCGTGTTTAATGCATGGTTACCTACACATTTGTGCCCCAGAACTCATGTTTCCAAGAGTTCTCACTGATTTTGGTACTGGTAATGTCTGTCTTTATTTCTTTCAGGTTCTTAGGCTTGCTTGTTTGGACTTTTAAAATCTAATTAAACACATAGAGAGCTAAACAACAATTTGTTAGGCAATAACGGAATGCACAGGATATGGGATGTGTTAAAGAAACCTTAACATCAGCAGTCTCCCGCTGGACTGGCGCTTCAACATGAACTACATTCATTCTTTTGGGATGCATTTTCTGCAGGAAACCTCTTCTGCCAAGCCATGGGGTTTGGGGCAGAGCTCTGAGCTCCCTGGAGGCAGGGCTGCCTGTTAGATGCTGGAAGGGGCAATCCTGTTAGGTGGTTTCTTTGACTGGAGGTTTGCAGCTCTCCCCATTCGTCCTGTGTGTTCCTGATCTACTCTTTTGTGGATAAACAAGCACTTTGTTCTGGCATCAGCTAGGAGCCGTCAGCTAGTTTGTAAACTGCTGTCCTTTCTCCTTTCAGGGGATATCAGAAACCTGCTAAAGTGGATCAGACAGAATCTGCTGAAAGAACGACCAGAATTATTTATGCAAGGGGAATCTGTGTAAGTAGAGCTGTTATGAATCCTCCTTGTGTCTCTCTGTTGAACCCCACGGTTTTTCCTGTTGGTTGCGAGATGCAAAGTAACGACCATGAAAATATGGGCTTTGCTAAAGTGACAATGGGAGGAGTCCCACATTACGCTTTGCACCGTTCCAAGGAGAGTGCCTTTTGCAGCCCTCACCCCAAATCTATAAACCTGAAATGTGAAGCAGGGCCATGTATATATACTACCTCTGTGTTGTTTGTTACTTGGAGCCGTGTAGTGTGTATCCTCAGTTCCAGGAGTTTTTAGCAGGTCTGTCTGTTCCCTGCTGACATCACTGGGGCTGAAGCAGTCAGTCGGAGAAATGCCAACAAATATTTCTTCTGGGAAATGTATTTTTATTGTCAAAATGGGGCCAACCTCGTGGAGGGAGTGGCGGGGGGCGGGGGGGGTGGGGGGGAAGCCAAGAGAAATGGAGCAGAGTGAGCTGTGCAAGCCATCCCTGACTACGGGGTGGCGCTGGGGGTGTTTAACATTCGTCACGGATCTTTGTGAGCTGAAGCGTGTGCCAGGTCCCCTGGTAACAGGAGAGACAATTGCAGGACACTGAAGATCAAAGAGAGGGAATCCCTTTGCCTGTAATCAGGGGCTCGGAGTGGATCCCCGGGTGTCGAGTGCCTTTGGTAGGGGCACCAGAATAGCTTTCCCTACCTTCACATCGAGCTTTCTGCGCTCGACTGTAGTGCGTGGGTTTTAATTACCTGGCTTTTCTACATCATACGGAAATGTAGTCATCTTAGAGCATCCTCAGGAATGGTACATTTTGATTCAAATGAGCTTTGGGATTGCTCCTGCCTCCCCTGTATTTGCTCTAGAAAGGGCACAGACTGTACCTGTTTCCACCTCCGTGCTAGGACTCCTTTTTCTCTTTGGCTTTATAGGCAGTCAGCTTGTGATCTGTGCTGTAACATCCCTTGTTCTTAACTATTTGTGAAGCTTTTTAGCAGCCCTGTATTCTTATTATTTCTTTCTGTTCTGCAGGAGACCAGGAATTTTGGTGCTGATCAACGACGCAGACTGGGAACTAATGGTCTGTACTCCTTCAGTTTGACTTTCTTTGATGAAAATATTGCTCTGTCTGTACTGTGGTTGCTCTCAGAGAAGCTATTTCTGATTCTTGCCCTAAGCAAAGCATCTCATATTTGAGGGGAAGGGGCAGGCTGGGATCTCCCTCCCTGTGTTGTACAGGGCTGTTCAGAAGCTCAGAGCCTTTTCTCTAACCTGCTGAGTCTCATCAGCCAGCCAGTGTCTGAAGGGAGATCACCCGTTTCCCCCGGCCTCTGGCAACAGGCTTCACACCTCTGGCTGCTAGCAGGTCTCCCCCACACGTGGGGTAAGAGCTCAGTGGGTACTAGGCAGCTTCCCAGCCCCCAGCAGACCGCCTTCACTGGCATGAGGTGGTGCCATAGCAGGGGAGGGCACCCCTGGGGAGATTTCTGCCCCAACAGGCAACTGGTAAATATTGTCCCCTTTCAGCCCACTGTTGTGCTCAGACAACAGACAGACCCTAACTATTTTCCTGCCTCAGGCAACCACCTGTTCTGTCAAAACCCTGCCCAGAAAGCAGTGTGGGATAGTGAACATCAGCTCCTTGTCTGATCTCTCACCCTTGCTTCCGTTATGATGAAAACATCGGTCTATCCCCTTCTGCTCTCCCTAACACTCACCATCTTTTCTATGAGCTGTTTTCTCTTTGCAGCTAGTATTTGGAAATTACATTTAAACCTTTTTTTTTTTCCCTTGGCCTGCAGGGTGAGCTGGATTATAAACTCCAGGACCAGGACAATGTGCTTTTCATCTCAACATTGCATGGTGGGTGAACTCCTGGAAAAACAAGAGGATGTAAATCCACGTCCCTGGGCAAAAAAAAACCAAACAAAAACCTAAACCCACCCAAACCTCTCTTGAACTGCCTGTGCCAGTTTCTGCATCTTCCCACCACGTTCACTTGTTACTAGACATGCAAATAAAGCCCTGTCAGCACGCGGCCTGCTGTCCACCACAACAGCATCCATCTTTTGGTCCTCATTTCACCTCTCCTGACTGCACTTTCAGGTACCCTAAACAAGCAGAGAGCACCTGCAGCATGTGGGACTTTGTTTTGTTGTGATGGGAGGAAGAGGGGTGCTGAACCTGGAGTAGGATGATCTGTCTTTGCTGGTAGTGAGGCATTCTGGAGGAGCTGTGGTGCTGGGAGCTGGTATTCTTTTGATACAATACTTAGTGTTGGTGCAGTCTGTTCACCAGCCATGGGAACGGCAAGATATGAAGTGCAAGGAAACAAAAGGTTACTTTACTAGCTTTTCTGCAAAGTAGCGGACATTACAGTTTCAGAACCCTCTGCAGTGACTTTCCACTTGTTGTGATGTTTATTTATGGGAAGTAGGAGAGGAAATAGGCTTTTTTGGTTTTGTTTTTCTGGTGCCTTATAAATCTTCCATACCTGAGCTGAGGCAGGTTGAAGTACTAGCCCACGAACAATGTCAATTTATAACCATTTGGTTGGAGGGGAAACAAACCCATGCCTGGCCTGAGACAGCACAGAGTGATAAGGGCAGCAAATTATCTTTCTGTCACTGTGATGGACAGAATTGATCAGCCTGCATTGCGTTCTGTGCAGGTGGGGAGCTGTGTTGCTGCAGCCTGTCCAGGGAAGGGCTGGGGCTGGACACCCTGGAAAGAAAGTCAGTGGCTTTTAACCCTTTCCATCAGTGGGAGCGGGAGGCTTCTTACTGCGTGCCCTGAGGAAGTCCTGTGAGTGCAGCGGAAGTGGGTGTGCACAGCTCTGCTAGGGCATGGATGCTGTTGCTTTCCAGAAGTTTCCTCAGAGAAATGGGCTGGCTGGCCTGCTAGCCAGGAGGCCGCGGCGAGAGCAGAGGGAAGGGGTCAGAGAAGATAGCATTGGCGCCAACAGGTCTGAAATGTGCTGCACAAGCTTCTAGGAGTATCCGACCAGGGTTGTCCTTCCTGTGCTCCCCCCTGCCCTGCTCACCTGCATTTCAGCGTGGCTGCGGCAGCACACGGTGGTCGCCGGCAGCAGCGCTCCTGCCTCAGCAGCGGCTCTCCTGGGGCAGAGGGTTCGCCAGTACAGTAAGCTCCATCGGTGCGTGTCAGAGCTGATCTGCACCACACACTGCTCGCCCTGTCCTCAATCTCTGGGAGCTGCCAGGGAGGAGCCGAGAGGCTCTGAGCAGTGCAGTGCACCAGCCCCTGCTCGGGCAGCTGGGCCTGATGCCCCGAGCGCTCCGTACAAGGAGCCTTTCCCGTCCCGTGCCTGACAGAGGAGTTACTCTGTCTGATGCAGAGGGAGTGCCAAAGAGTAGTTCCCCCATCTGACTTCTGCGGTGATTCCTCTCACGTTTACGTTCACCCCACCACAACCTGTGTAACTAAAAGCACCCACAGGCTACGATGCTGCTGCATCTGAGAAACCCTAACTTCAAGCCCACTGCTGGGAACGAACCAATATTCAGCCTTTTCCAAATCCAGTTGCAGCGACTTGATCCCACTTGCACTGTTTGTAAGTGATACAGACGGGCCACAGGCTCTTCTCTTGTCCTGAGTTGATGGCCATTAGCTTTGGTGGGCTGGGGGAGTGGAGCAGGGATTCCAGGTGATGGTGGGAGCTGGCTGAAAAACAAGGAACCTGTGTGGCGTGCAGCTTGAAACGGGCTTAAACCCAAGTGGGAAAAGGCAGGTTTGTCTTCAGCGCTGCTGCCTGCCCTGCCTCTACACTGCATTTTTGCCTTAGGCTGGGCTTGTCTGTTCTTATCCCCCCAGCTGTTTGCTCACGATAGGATGAGTTCCTTCCCCCGGAGGTGTTATTCCCCTTGCTAGCGCAGGTAGACCCAGATGGCTTAGCTTCTGCTGTAGTAAAAGCTGCCAATCATTGCTAAAAAAAAAAGAAAAGCTAGAAATGGGAAGATGAGGGTAGCCAGGGGAGGGAGGGGAAAAGAGGGGTACAGCAAAATCTTGAAATGCACACAGAAAAAAAAAAAAGTTTCTGAAATAAAAGCCTTTTAAAACATTCTCTGCCTCTAGCTTTGTCCTAGGTAGGCTCTTGGTGAAATTTTGCTCGGGTCTTGTAATGCTTTCCTCCTCCTCCTGGGTTTCCTTGGCAGCCCCGGCCGAGCCGCCTGGCTTGCGGAGCCATAAAGCCTCTCTGTTCCCAGCCTTCCCCCGGCCGCGGCTCCGGGAGCTCCGGGGGACAGCCGCGGCCGGGCCGATCGCCGCCCAGCCCGCCCGGTGCCCGAGCCGCGGGGACGGTGCCCGGCTCGGCGGGGACCCGGGGCGGCCGCTACGGCGGCAGGAGGCGAGGGGTGTCCCGGCCGGCGGGGACCTCGGCCCCCGCTGCTGAGAGGTCCCCGCCGCGCCCCAGGGCCGGCCGCACGCCGAAATAAATTCCATGAAATTAAAACGCGATTAAAAATATAAATAAATCAATAAATCCCGGAAGGATATGCCGAGATGGAGCCGCAGGGCCGGGGCGCTCGCCCTCCGTGCTCGGCTCCGGCCCCAGCGGCCCCGGCTCGGCCCCGCCGGCCCTGCCCGGTGCCTGCCCGGCCCGGTGAGGACTCCGCCGCTGTTTGACGCATCAGGGCCGAGCCCCGGCCGCGCGGAGCGGCGCGGAGCCGCCGCCGGTGCTTCGGTGCCGGCCTGGCGGGGCTCGGCCGGGGCGGGAGCCGTTACCTGCGGGCCCCCGGCCCGGGCAGGGGCCGTCCCTCCTCCGCCGCCCCGAGCGCCGTCCCGCAGCCCGGCCGCTGGAGTTGGAACCTCTGCTACAGATGTCCAGACACAATTCTTGGTTCGTACGGCTCCATCGCACAAGAATTGCGTTTGGACAATCAGGAGCGGAGATTCCCATCCTGGGCTCGCGGGGTCTTCCAGGGGGAATCCGGCTGGAGCCTGGAAAACAAGGACACACGGGCACCGGGCGGCTGCCCGCCGCCGCTCCCCGCTCCCCGCTCCCCGGCCCTGCGGAGCCGCTGCTCCGGCCCCAACAAGTTTCCAGCGCAGCCGCGGCGCTCCGCAGCCGCTGTCCATTCAACGGCACGGCGAGAGGCTCGGTTTTATCAACTCCTTTCTTACCCCCGCCCGAAAAAAAAAAAAAAAATTAAGCCCTTATAAAAAAAATTAAACCATCATCAAGAAAAAAAAAAGAAAAAAGAAAGAAGAAAAAAAAAGCCAGAAAACGAAAACCAGCGATTGGGCCCCGGCAGAGCAGCCCCGGTGAGCGAGGATGGGTGCGCCGGGGCCGGCTGCCGCCGGCGGGGCTCGGTGGCTCCCGGGGCTTGGCGGGGTGATGCCGCGGGGCTGCGGGCACAGACCCCCGGCTCTGCCGCGGCCGCCGCCGCTCCCGCCTCGCAGAATTCACCAGTTTCAAGCGGATCGTCCTCGAAATTCGGGCACTTTGAAAAACCGCCGAAATGTATAAATGCCCAGCTGGAGTGGGGTGGGGGGGCATATTGCTAGTAATAATTAAAAAAAAAATAAAGGAAAAAGAGGAAAAATCCAGGCTTCTCCCCCAGCCCCTCCTCACCGACCGGCTCCCACGAAGTTGGGAACAAATCCCCCCTCTCCAGGCAGGGAAAATCCCGGCCCGCTGCCGGCGCTTCCCCCGCCGGTGCCGGCGGCCGCGGCCGCTCCGCGGCGGGGCCGGGCAGGTCCCCCCGGGGGCGGGCTGGGGCCGGCCGAGCGGCGGACCCCCGGCCGCCCGAGCCGCCCTCCGGCCCGCGGGGCTCCGAGTTTCCACGGGGCGCGGAAAGTGCGTCCGGCGGGGGCGGAGCGGGCGGCCCCCGCGGCTCGGCGGGGCACAGCGGCGGGCTCCGGTGCACCTGCCGCCGGCCCCGAGCCGCGCCGAGCCGCCCCGGCGCTGCCCCGCGTCCTCCACGCCGTATCCACCCGGGAGGGTCCCAAATCCGCCCGGGAGGGATGCGCACACCGGGGCTCTGCGGGCTGCGCCGGGGCCGGGCAGGGCTTTTAGTTGAACGGCACAACAATAAATGTGTTGCAGAGCCGGCGAGAAAAGAATGGGGATGACCTTCAATTGGTACTGGATTTGAATAACACCACGGGGTGATAAATGCCCATTGTGTTTTAGGAGTAATGAATCTCCACTGTCTCTATAGCACAGAAACAGCAGCTGCAACCTGGAGCCAGCCATCTCTTAAAGACACAGCTCCCAAACCCCAGCCCCTGGCCCGCCTCGGCTCGGCACGGCACGGCCCGGAGCCCCCGCACCCGCCCGGGCCCGGCGCTCGGGGCCCGGGGTGCGCCCTGCCGCGGGGTCCTGGCGCCCGGCCCCGGGGACGGCCGGGGTGAGCCCCTCTCGGGGGTACGGGGGTCCCCCCTAAGCCGCCGTGCAGGGCTGGGGCTGGGGTCGCCTCCCGCCCCTTCGGTTCCCCTCGAGGACCCCTCGCCCCGGTTCTGCTGCCACGAGAGTGGCACTGCCCGGGTCCCCAGTGGGGTACGGGGTCACCTGCACCCTACCCCGGCCCCCCACGGCAGGGAAAGTGCCGGGGATAAATAATTCTCATTGTTTTCCCCTAATGAATATTACCGACTTGCCAGGCCGGCAGCTGCGGGCTCTGGCCAGGGGAGCGGGGGCATCGCCTGCCTCTCCCCGTCCGGGGACCCCCCCAGCCCAGGCCCACTGGGGGTCCCCGTAACCGCGGGGAAGAGTGTGGGGCCGGCTCCCGCCTGCACCCCGCCATGCCCTGGGTGCCACTGGGGTCCCTGGGCAGAACCGGGGGAGGGGGGATGCTGGAGGGGCGTGCAGGGGCTGGGGGGATTCACCGGAGGGGACTGTACTTGCCCCTCCTCACCTCCTCCCCGTGTCCTTGCCCAGGGTCTGCCCGCTTGGGGAGAGGTGATCATCACCAAGAGAGCATCAGCTGACGTGGGGAGAGAAGCCCCCACAGCCCCCAGGATGCTTGGAGCAGCCCAGCCCCACGGAGCTGTGGGGTGACCCCGGTCCCTGTCGCCTGCCCCCAGCAATGTCCCCTGCCTGCGGTGGGGCCAGGTCTGTGCCAGGGGACAGCCCAGGGACAGTGCCAGGCCTGAGCCCTGAGCAGGGACCCAGGGTCAGGGATCTGCAGCTGGGGGCTGCGCTCCCACAGTCACGTTCTCAGCCCTGGGAGATTTTGCCCACCCTGCAGAGGTGTGAGGGTGTCCCAGGGCCTGGGGACAGCCACGTGCCCACAGCCTCTGACACATGCCACAGCGGGGGCCAGGGGGATGCCCAGCTCCTGCCATGGCCCCTGCAAGGGGCTCCCTACGCACCCACCCCTCCCTGCCAGCGCTGTTAGCAATGAACTTGCTTCCTAGAAGGATGAAAATCAAAAGAAAGGTGGCATTAAAGAAATGCAGCAGCAGCAGCAGCAGCAGCAGCTGAAGGCCCCTGCCTGGGTCATCACCATGGCCCAGGACCAGGCAGCTCTCCGGGTGGTGGGAGCCCTTGCAGGGCAGCCCCTGCCGCTGCCTCTGCTGCTGCCCCAGGCCGCTGCCCCTACAACTGCCCCTATTGCTGCCCCTACCTCTGCCCCTACCGCTGCCCCTACCGCTGCCCCTATCACTGCCCCTACTGCTGCCCCTACCGCTGCCCCTACCGCTGCCCCTACCTCTGCCCCTACCGCTGCCCCTACCTCTGCCCCTACCTCTGCCCCTACCGCTGCCCCTATTGCTGCCCCTATTGCTGCCCCTACTACTGCCCACACCTCCCTGGCATTGTTTTAGCCCCGGACCTGCCGGCCTTTTAACTCGCTGTAATTCCTAATGCTCCCTTGACCACCTTTTTTTTTTTTGAAGTCTCTTTCCCAAATCTCAGCCGAGTTAATGAAGTTATGTGATCCTATAAATGTTAATTGTCTAAACTTCTTCTCTCTCTCTCTTTTTTTTTTTTTTTTTTTTTTTTTTTTTATCTCTCTCCTCCTTGCTGCTTTCTGCTCCACTTGTAATAAAGAAAATATCTTGGCTGGTCTTACCCAGTTGCTTGGCAACCTCAATAGAAAAAAAGAGAACAGAATGTAACCAATCCCGAGACAACCGAAAGATTTTGGTGACATGTGACCTCTCCGAAAAGGGCAGCCTTAAACTGTCCCTTCTGTCCTTTGCTCCTGACCATTAGGGTCTCTTGCCCTCCCCCCTCCCCCCCCCCTGCTCCTTACACCAATAAATATGGATTAGTGAAATACTTTTTCCCACACTGATGAAAAGCCGGGATTGATCTTTCCACCTCCTTTATGTACCAACCTGACAAGTTTCTAAACAAAATTAAGAGGGAAGAGGCGAAAGCAGCCATCCTGGGCTGGGCGGCTGGGGCCGGATCCTGCCCTGCCACGGGGATGGGGGGTCCCTGACGGGGCGCTGGCGCCGACTGTGCCGGGCTGTGGTCTGCTCAGCCAGCTTGCTGCGTGCCAGGGAGCCCCTCGCACAGCACCAGGGCATTAGGCACTCTTTCTGACCCAAAAAGGGGAAAAAATAAATCCCGGGCCCAGCTCTGCACTCCCTCAGCAGGCGCCTGCATGTCCTGGGGGGACCTGGCCTTGTCACGGAGCCCAGTGCTCGCGGCCAGCTGGGGAAGTCGTCTGCAAATTGCATTTCATCCTGGAAAAACCCCCACAACATGATGTCATTGGCTTCCTGCTGCACCCTGCCAGCCCCCCTCCACCTGCCACCGGCCTCCGCTCGGCCAGCATCGGCGTGGCCAGGAGTCCCAGCACGGTGGTCAGCCCCGGTGCGGTGGTCAGCCCTGGCACAGCCGTGAGCCCCGGCACGGCGGTCAGCCCCGGCATGGTGGTCAGGCCCAGCAGAGTGGTCAGCCCTGGCATGGCAGTCAGCCCCAGCACAGCGGTCAGCCCCAGCAGGGTGGTCAGCCCCGGCATGGCGGTCAGCCCCGGCACGGCGGTCAGCCCCGGCACAGCAGTCAGCCTCAGCACGACGGTCAGTGATCAGGCTCCCGCCCTCCTGCCGGCCCCCTGGCTCTCGGCTTTCCCAGGCTCCCAGCGCGGTGAATGCCTCTTTCACCAGCAGTTCCCCTCTTCCCAAAAAAGCATCACCTTGCCAGCTCCCTTCCTCCCACCAGCTGCCAGGAAAAAAAAAAATTAGGGCAAGGAGAGGGAGCGAGAGAAAAGCCAATGAACTTGTTTCCAGCTTTTCCTTTGGATCAACCATCCAGCACCGGGAGAAAAATATTTCTCCTGTAAAAATATCCCCTCTCTGTGCAGGCTCTGAGCCCTTCGGCACCAGGAAGCCAGCCGGAGACACAGGCTCAGCGGTGGCAGAGGACACTGTAAGTTGGGCATCTGCTTAAGCAGTTTCTTGGCTTTTTTGGGGGGCTTGCTACTGTTTGGGGCTGAGCCCCCCCAGGGATGGAGGAGGAGGGTCAGAGCAGGGGACAGTTGGGAAAAGGGGGGTTGGGGGGGTGCCGGCTGTGGGATGGGGACAGGGTGGGCACCGTGTGGTGCCCGTGCTGGCGGTGGCGTGTGGTGCTGGGCACTGGCAGCCCCGGGGTGCACAAAGCCCCTTTGACCAGCTCACAGAGGAGCTGCTCATCCCTCAGCCCCGGGACTGGCCCTGGGAGAGGACAGTGGGACCCTGGCCCTGGGCACCCAGGGAAGGCCGACAGGGAGGGGGGGCTGGGGGGCTGGGGCTGCACATCCACCTGCATGGGCCCTCCCTGGGGTCCCAGCGCTGACCCATGGGGTCCCCACAGCCCCTGTGCTGGGCTAGTCCCTGGCCAGCCACCCTAGCATGGGGTGCTGTGGGGAGCTGGGGTTGCCCCAGCTGTCCCTTGTGGGAATGGAGGACTCGCTCCCTCCCACCATGGGAGATGGTGACACCCGTGAAGCCACCAGACCCTGGTCCCCAGGGTGGCTGCAGGGATGGCTGTGGTAGGGGCTGGGATGGCCAGCCTGGTGGGACCCAAGAGGACCTGGTGGGACCTGGTAGCAGCCGGTGGCACCCAGTGGGCCCTGGCTACCCTGCTGCCGAGGCCGAGGCCGAGGCCGGCTGGCCAGGCACAATACCACGGCCCCACTCCTGAGCCGCCGCCGAAGCCCCTTTCCCAGCGTAGAGTGCCTTTGTCTCGCCTTTGTGATGGAAAGAGCCCCCCCTCCTAAATCACGGCCCTGACACCCCCATTGTCTCCTTCCCAGGGAGGTTTGAAACTCCCCCCCCCCCGCCTCCCCGAGGTCAGGAATGTGGCCGGTTTCTATTGGGACGGAGGAGCAGGACTGGGTGGGGGGCTGCAGGGTCACGCCGGCTCGGCGGGTCAACTCGAAAACAAAACCTTTTGAAATACCTACTCTCCATCACTGCCAACATTGTCCCCTGCCAGCGGGGGCCTGGCACAGCCCCTCGACGCCTCCAGCCCGGCCGCTGCCCACCCCAGCGGTCAGCATCTGGGGGGGGACAGAAGGGTATTGTGCCGAAGGGGACAGCTTTGTTGTCGGTCACAGCTGTCCCGGTTTGGGACGGGGACCGACTGTCAGCCCTGCTGGGGCGGGGAGAGGAGGGAGGGGGTGGGAGCACACGGGTCAGCATGTTGGGGGGGACCCATCCCATCAGGGTACTCCTCTGTTGCCATCCCTCCACGAGGGTGCAGTGAGGGGATAGGGAGCAGCTTCCTATCGCCCCCAGAGTGAAGCCCTGGCAGGGTGCGCGGCATTTCCCTGCCCCATGGGGCTGGGGCAGTTTGGGGTCACCCTTCTACCTCAGTTTCCCCTCGCTGAGGGAGGCGTCCCTCTGCCCACTCCCAGGGCTGATGGGTGCTGGGTCCCCTTTGCCACCCACAGCCAGGGGATGCTGGCTCTGGGCACCCCTGGCTCTGATGCCAACAGGTGTGGTCCAATCTGGGGAGAAAAGGGACTGTTCTGAGGCTGAGCCAGCTACGCCAGCCAGGGGGGGTCAGGATTTGGCCGCTGCAGGGCTCGAACATGTCCCTGGCTCCCTGCGCCCAGCGGGGCATCAAGAGGGACCCCTGGGGAGGCTTCTCCCTCCCCGATGTTCACAGCCCACCAGGGACACCCCAGGCTGTCTCTCGATGGGCTGAGGTGCGGGAGAGATGCAGCCCAGTGGGTGCTGGGACCGGAGACATGTGTCTGCCCCATTTACGGTGGCACTGATTCCCCACTGGCTGAGATGGGGATGCTGCTCCCGCCAGCCTCCAGCTCCTCTGGCAAAGCATCTATTGGGTAGGCCAAAACCCCCTTGGGTGGCCAGGATCTCCCCCAGGATGGCCAAAATCCCCCCAAGATGGCCAAAATCTCCTTGGATTTTTCTGGGTGGGAAGATCTGTAGATTTTGCATGCTGCGGAAGCAGCCTGCCGAGGAGGAAAGCAGAGTGGCGCCCGTGGATGCGATGGATTTAGCAGAGACCTGGAAGGAAAACCCAGCTGGGAGGGGAGTGCTGGCCTCCTGAGCTACCCAACAGCTGGAGGGTGGTGAAAACAGCTGGAACAGCTGGAATGCTCAGGTTGAGGGCCTCGAAGAGCAGGGAGCATGGTGGGGTCTCAGACACTCCCTTGGGTCCAGGATCCCCACTGGCTGGGCAGATGCTGGGGGGCTGTACAGGCTCTGTGCCTCAGTTTCCCCACCTGTGAACTGGGCCATGGTTGTGAGCTGGATGAGTCAGGGCAGCGGTCTGGAGGGGTCAGTGTAACTCGGGCAGCATCATGGCACGGGAATGGGGACCCCTGGGGGCACCCAGGGGCACCATGGACCTTGGCAGCCAACTGGGCCCCTGGGATGTTTTTTCTTGTGAAATAAGTTCAATAAAACCAGTTCACGGCCAGGGGACTTGCACCGACCCCCCGGCCATGCACATACCCACAGAATCTCTGCATTTCCACACACACACATATACATCTTTATATATTTGGGTTTTGCAACCAAACCTGAGACTTTTAAAGCAGAAAAATGTGACATTTGAGGAACTCGGAGCTTTTCAAAGGCTTTGCTGAAAATCTCAGAAAATTCCAAGGAAGGGGTGGAGAGAGAGAGGTGAGAGGTGGCCAAAAATCTCAGCCCTGGGTCCAAAAGCAACTTCTTCCTGTCAAAAAAGAAAATATACTGTCGGAAATGTGCAGTGCCTCTTTTTCCGGGCAGATGCTTCCAGGCCTGACGCTGGCTCTGTGTTACAGGCATCACCATGGGTGCGTGGAGCCGTTGGGACACCCTGGGCCCTGTGGGGACCTGCCACCTCCCTGCCAGTCCTGCTCCTGGGGTGCGGGGACCGTCACAGCCCTGTGCTAGCAGAGTGGTGGAGATGGAGATGCTGAGCTGCAGCGCAGAGCTGGGTGGTCGTCACCCTGAGGACATGCAGTGGGTGCCCTGGCAGGTAACCACCATTTCCCCCTTCTCCACAGGTTCACTTGGGGGGGTGTCTTCCATTGCATGGGCAAAGCCGCTTGCAAGGTGTTGCCGAGCCCCCAGCGGCCTCCAAGGGTCTGCCACGAGCCCCGTGGCAGCCGGGCTGCGGGGGGAAGGCAGGCTGCAGACCTGGCTGCAGGGACAGGGATAATCCTGACCCCAGCCGAGCCTGCAAGGGCAGGCACAGGACACTTCATCCCTTGGCCACTCCTGGCCCACCCGTGTGCTGCACATTGCATCGCCCCATGCCTCAGTTTCCCCATGTCAGAGCGCAGTGACAGCACCCCCTTCTTCCGCCCACCGCAGGGGTGGTGGGGCTGTGGACAGAGTGGTCTTTCCCTCTCCAGTCCCCAAGCCAACGGCTGGGGCGTTGGTGTGTGCGGTGCCAGGGCAGCAGGGCCGTGGCTGTGCACCAGTGGCGGAACCGCACCAGGCCAGGGATGCTGCATCCTTGGGGCAGGGCACAACAGGGCTGAGAACACAGTGGGATTTCCTGGGAAAAAACTCCAGGCAACGATGAGGTGTGTTGCTCTTGCTCACCGAGCAGCATCCCAGGGCTGGCCCCAGCCCAGACCAGGGCATGTCCAGGCTCGGGAGCCCCTGGCCCCAGTGTGGTGCAGGGTGTCAGGGCTCTGTGGGCTTCATCCCAGTCTGCAGGCTGGGAACCACCCTGCTTGGCCTCCTGGGATCCAGGCCTCCCAGAATCCTGTTATATCCAGCACTGCAATCCCTCTCTGCCCTTCCCAGGTGCTGAAGGCAGGGGAGGGCTGTCTGTGACCCCCAGGAGAGGACACAGGGATAGAGGGATGTGGGGACATAAGAGATGCAGGGATGTACAGGGGAAGGCATGTAGGGACAAGGGGATGCAGGGATGTAGGGACAATGGGATGCAGGGATATAGGGGCAAAGGGATGCAGGGATGAAGAAGGGAAAGGATGCAAGAACGCAGTGATGGAGGAATGTGGGGATGCAGGGATATAGGGGTGAGGGATGCAGGATGTGGGGATGGAGGGATGTAAGGGTGAAGGGATACAGGGATGAAGAAGGGAAGGGATGCAGGGATGCAGCAATGGAGGGATGTGGGGATGCAGGGATGTGGGGGTGAAGGGATGCAGAGATGAGGAAGGGTGGGGATGGAAGGATGTAGGGACACGGGGATCAGATCCAGCTCTGGTGGACCCTGCAGCCCCTGACTCCCCACCGAGTGCCGGTACCCGGCTGCCCCCGGCCGTGCCGCGCCGTGCTGCGCCGCGGGGCCTGGAGGTGGCAGCAGCGGCCGAGCGCGGGGCCGGGCGGCGGGGGGGCGATGCAGCCGGGTGCGTGTCCCCGCGGGACCGGGCCGGCCGTGGGCTCCGCGGGCATCCCCGCTGCCCTGCCTTCGCCCCCGCCCCTGTTCGGGCCGCGGGGCCGCGCCCGGGGGCTGCTGCGGGGGGAGAGGGGCTGCCCCCGGCCAGCTCTCCCGGGGTGTGTGGGGGCACACAGGCGGGCGCGGTCTGGACACGGGTTAGGGGTCCGGCTGTGCTCGGCTTCTGGGGTCGCCCCCCGCCCCGCTGCTCCTCTGCATCGCCGGGGACCCCCGCTGCCCCCCTGGCCCCCCACTCTCTCCGTTGCTTCTTCCAGGTGCCGCTGGAGCGTTCGCCCCCCGACCCCCCCCTGCCGCAGCCCTCCCGGGGGCCCCTGGCAGCGGGGGCAGCCGGCTGGAGCGCCCACCCGGCCAGGCCCCTGCCCTGCTACGGGTGGGTGCGGGTTGGCCCACGCACGGCACCGGCCACGCACTTGGGCTGCGGGGCCACAGCGGCAGGGGGTGCGCGGCACGGCTGGTGGGGGGCTGCAGCTGCTGCTCCACAGGAGGTGGCCCTCTCCCAGCTTGCTGCGGAGCTGGAGGCCGTGTTCATGGGGCGGGTGGTTAACGGGTGGCTTTGGCCAAATGGCCCAAAGGCCTCGGGGCTGCCGGTGGCCCCCACACGTTGCAGGCACGCTTGAGGGGCCGCAGGTGGCCAGCCATGGCGGGCAGCCTGGGTGAGACATGACTTGGTGGGGTGGGCTCCCTTGGCACGTGATGGGGGAGAGCCACCCAGCCACGACTCAGGACACGAGGGCCCCCTGGCCACCAGCCCGCCTGGCCAGGAGCCTCCCCCGGCCATGATCACCCCTGGCTACCGCCCCCCCAGCCACGAGCCCCCCATCCGCTTGCCCATCACCCAGCCACGCGGTGCTGGGCGCCGCAGGACCCGACCCCGAGCTTGGCAGGGGGCACACGGGAATGCCCAGGAGCATCCTCAGGGAGGGGGTACCGGGGGTGCCTCCGCGGCCTCTCACCCCCAGCCGTGGGCTGCGGGGGCTGTTTCCCGATATCGGGTTTATTTAAAGAAACCCAACACCCACACCGACCCCCCGCCCCCGGGGCTCACGGCGGGGCCGGGCCGGGGGCGGGGGCGGGGGTGCGCTGAGCGCGGCGGGTCTCAGCCCGCCCCTTCCCCGCCCGCCGCCGCCATGGGCGCCGCGGGGCCGCTCTGCGCCCTGCTCCTGCTGCTGGGCATCGGCACCGGCACCGGGCCCGGGCCGGTCGCCCCCCGGGTGGTGCTCGCCCTCCTGGCCCGTAACGCGCAGCACTCGCTGCCGCACTGCCTGGGAGCCCTGGAGCGCATGGACTATCCCGCGGGGAGCATCGCCCTGTGGTGAGGGACGGGGACCCTGGGGGAAGCCGGGACCCCGGGGTGCGGGGGCGGCAGGAAGCCGGCGGGCGGAGGGGGCTGGGGGGGAGTGGGGACCCCCGGGGTGAGCCGGGATGCTGGGGTCGCAGGGACGCTGGGGGTAGCGGTGAGCCCCGGGGGAGTGGGGATGCTGGGGGGGGAAGAGGGGTCCTGGGGGATAGGTGGGACTGGGGGGGAATGGGAAGCCGGGGGTAGTGGGGACCCAAAGGGCAACGGCGAGAGGGGAACGGGGAAGCTGGGGAGAGTTGGGGGAGCTCGAAGGGATCTTGAAATAACAGGGCCCTGGGTGGAGGCAGCAGAGATCTGAGGGAATGGTGGCTTGGGGGGGAGTGGGGACCCGGGGGGACAGGGACCCTGGTGGTAACACCCCCCCACGCCCCAAAGGGTGAGGGGTGACACTGCCCCGGGTGCGAGACCCAGCAGGGACCCGGGAGGGGCTGGGTGCTGCGACACAGTGAGGGGACAGGACCCCCACCTTCCCCCCCCCGAAGCTGCGGGGCTGGCAAGGGAGGGGAGCCCTGGGCTCAGGGGGATTCTGCGTCGCCAGGGGCAGGCGCTGCCTTCCCCCTCCCTGCAGGGCTCGGCCCCAGCCCCCCCTTCCCCAAAGACACCCCCAAACCGCCTTTTGCCGTGCTGGGGGGGCAGCTGGGAGAAGACCCCCATTCCTTCTCTTTCACACTCCGCCGCTGTCTCTCGCCTGAGCTTGTTGGAAACTTTTCTGTAGCTGCTTTTGCGGGGGACCGAGGTGGGGGCTGGCAGGGGAGTCCTGGCAGGGGTAGCTGGGCTGGGGCAAGGGGCGGCTGCCAGCAGCAGAGGAGCAGGGGTCCTCCCTTCGCCTGCTGCAGCCCCTGGGAGCCCCCAGCTGCAGGGCCCTGCGGGGTGTTTCAAGAGCTGCCTGCGGAGCTGGGAGCCGTGGGGGGCACGGGTCCTGCCTTGTCCCCTGCATCCCGGAGGGTCCTGGGGAGAAGCTCAGGGCTCTCTGATGTGTAGAGTGTGGGGACTGGGGAGTTGCCCCAGTGCAATGTGGGGCTCAGCCCTGTCTGTGCTGGGGTGCCCAACAAACGCTGTTGTGAGGTGGGGTGGAAAAGCTGGGGACGGTGGCCGTGCATGGCAAAGGAACGTTTTGGAGGAGGATTTTAGCTGCTTGTCAGGGCCTTTCCTCTGGCTGCTGGAGCTGTGGGGTGCTGCGGGGTGTGTGGGGTGCTGCGGGGTGTGTGGGGTGCTGTGATATGCATGGGCAAGGGGGTGGTGGGCAGCTGCAGGGTTGGGACGGGGACGGCATGGCCAGGGCTGCTGCCAGGCTGCAGGGACATGGCAGGAGAGCTGTGGGACAGCCTGGCCGGCCGTGGCACCGGGAAAGAAATTACCCATTCGCGTTCCCCCTCCTGCCAGTGCAGCCTCGGTTCCTTCAAATTACATGTTGTGCTCCCAAGCGAGTCTGTCGCTGGCTCAGCGTCTTGGCCCTGGGATTGCTTCTAGTGTGGGGAGGGGGCTGCGGCTGTCCCTTGGGGGGACCCCAGGGGCTGACGTCTTCTCACCCCAGGTGTGCGACTGACCACAACTCGGACAACACCACAGCAATGCTGCGGGAGTGGCTGGGGGCAGTGGGGAAGGACTATCACTCAGTGGCCTGGAAGGTGCAGGAGGAGCCCAGGTGAGGCTGGGGGAGTGCGGGGGTGGGCAGCAGGCACGGGCTGCCAGGGGCTCCTGAAGCAGCACTCTGCTCTGCTCCCTGTCCCTGTCCGGGGACACTGCCAGGAGCCGCATGGAGACAGAGCTGGGCTGACTCAGCCTGCCAGCATGCAGCAGCATGCACCAAGTTTGTGCGTTCCCAGCGAGCGGGGTTAACCCCTGCCTCCCCCCTGCCCAGCTCCTACCCCGACGAGCTCGGGCCCAAGCACTGGAGCGACAAACGCTATGAAAACCTGATGAGGCTGAAGCAGGAGGCTCTCACCTACGCCCGGGAGCAGCAGGCGGACTACATCCTGGTAAGGGACACGGGCACTGCTGGGGAGGGGGCTGAGGCAGGTGTCCTCACGCCTCCAGGACCTGTGCTGTCCCCACAGTTTGTGGACACTGACAGCATCCTGACCAACAACCAGACCCTCAAGTTTCTCATGGCGCAGAACAAGTCGGTTGTGGCCCCGATGCTGGACTCACAGACCTTCTACTCCAACTTCTGGTGTGGCATCACACCCCAGGTACGTCCCAGGGCAGGGGATCCCCACCCCGCCCCCAGCAGAGGAGTCCCCCACTGTAGAGGCTTCATGCCAGTGTGCCACAGGGCTACTACCGCCGGACGGCTGACTACTTCCCCACCAAGAACCGGCAGCGGACGGGCTGCTTCTCCGTCCCCATGGTCTATGCCACCTTCCTGATCGACCTGCGGAAGGAAGAGACTTTGCGGTTGGCTTTCTACCCGCCCCATCCCAACTACACCTGGGCCTTCGATGATATCATTGTCTTTGCCTACTCCTGCCAGGCAGCCGGTGAGTGCTGAGGGGATGGGGGGAGGTTTGGGGGGGCTGCAGTGCTCACTCGTCCCACCCGGCAGGTGTGGAGGTCCATGTGTGCAACCAGCAGCGCTTTGGCTACATCAATGTCCCCGTGAAGGCCCACCAGACGCTGGAGGATGAACACGCCAACTTTGTGCATCTCACGCTGGAGGCCATGGGTGAGTGCCTGTGGGTGCTGGGGTCATGGAGGTGTCTCCTGCCCCAGGGGTGAAGGGAGCTGGTGCTGGTCCCCGGGGCAGGGCTGTCAGCCCTGGTTCCTGACCGCAGGGGTGTGGGCTTCACTGACCGGGTGTCCCCTCTCTCTGCAGTGGATGGCCCCCCCATGCAGCGCTCCAGGCACGTTTCCTTCCTCCCCAAGCCACTCACAAAAATGGGCTTTGATGAAGTAAGTGCCAAGTGGACCCCCCCACGTCCCCCTGTCCATCCCTCTATCTGCATCCATCTATGGCAAAGCCTGCCGCAGGCTTTGGCCAAGCCCCCTTCCCCCATCCTGCAGTGGCCGGGCAGGCTGTGTCCCCACCCTGCGACAACATGCCCCCTTGGAGGGGCTCTCCCCTTCCTCTTCAGATCTTCCTCATCAACCTGGTGCGGAGGCCGGACCGGCGCCGGCGGATGCTGGAGTCCTTGCAGGAGCTGGAGATTGCCCCGCGGGTGATGGATGCCGTGGATGGGAGGTGACCATGGGGGAACACATCTCTACTTTGCCAGCATCCTGCCGTCACCTTGGGGAGGTGACGGGGTCAGGGGACACACACACCTCGCCAATGCTGTCACTTGCCTTGCAGCACCCTCAACAGCAGTGACATCAAGGTCTTGGGGGTGGACCTGCTCCCCGGGTACTATGACCCCTTCTCTGGCCGCACGCTCACTAAGGGTGAGGTCGGCTGCTTCCTCAGCCACTACAACATCTGGAAGGAGGTATGGGGCTGCGGGACCACCTGCATGGGGCTGGGACCCCGTGAGCATCACCAGGTCTCTGGAGGATGTGGGGAAAGGGGTGTCTTGTCAGGGTGAGTGGACCCGTATGGCCCAGCATGGTGCTGGAATGGGTTTGCACCTCTGCCCCCTCCCCACAGATCGTTTCTCGGAGGCTGGAGCAGTCAGTGGTCTTCGAGGATGATGTGCGCTTCGAGGCTGCCTTCCCGGCACGGCTGAGGCAGCTGATGGAGGAGCTGGAGGGAGCGCAGCAGGACTGGGACCTCATGTAGGTGCTGGGGCTTGGGGGGACGTGGGGTGGGAGTCCCTGGGGGTGGCTTTCATGGCTCGATGCCCGCCCTGCAGCTACCTGGGGAGGAAGCAGGTGAACGCAGAGGATGAGGCACCTGTGGAGGGCGTGCGAAACCTGGTGGTGGCCGGGTACTCGTACTGGACGCTGGCCTACGCCATCTCCCACCGTGGGGCGCAGAAGCTGCTGGCTGCTGAGCCCCTCTCCAAAATGCTGCCGGTGGACGAGTTCCTGCCCATCATGTATGACAAGCACCCCAAGTAAGGAGCGAGTGGTGCAGGAGGGGTGCTTGTGGAGCAGCATGGCTGTGCCGGTGAGGGAGCATGTGTTTCTTCTCTGCTGTCACCATCCCACCCGGCTCCCCCCTGCCAGTGTTACTCATGCTGGAAGAAAACATCTGTAGCATGAGCTCATTCCACCCCAGCCGCTGCCTGGCTGCCGGCCGCTGGAAAATGGCCCTCTGCCAGTGCTGGGTGGGGGGATGGTGGTGAGGATGGAACTGGGGCTTGATGCTGGCCCCACACACGAGTCTTGGCCCCTTGGCAAGAGAGGAGCAACCCCCTGTACCCTGGCGCTGGGGGTCTATGTCATCCTCTGCCCCTGGTTGTGGGTCTTAGCCCCACCTTGGGGCACCTCTGTGCCACTCTTCCCAGGTGGGGGTCAGCAGCAAGGTTGAGTCTGGGGAGGGGGAGGCGATTTAGGGAGTGTGTGAGTGCTGGCAGCAGAGTGTCCTGGGGGAGGAGGGGGTAGGAAAGCCAGTGAGGAGAATGGCAAAATGGAGGGATTAGGCATGTAAAAGGGAGGCTGGAGGTGGATGGAGGGGTGGGTTAGTGCTCTGGATGTGAACCAGGAGCAGCTGGGAGTCCCATGCTTGCCCGGATAACCCAGACAGCCTGGCCTGGGGCCAGCCAGGGCCGGGCCAGTGAGGTGCTGTGCCAGAGACCCCCTCCGCTCCAGGGCCGGCCCCATGCCACCGAGGCTGGTGGGGAGAGGTGGGTGCCATCCCCTCTGCAGTCCCTCTGTGGTCCCTCCCCAGCCAGGCTCTGCAGGCAGCAGCAGTACAAGGCAGACCCCCAGCTTGGCTGCCTTCCCTGGACCCCCTCCCCGGTACCCCGTGTCCCTCCCCATCACCTGCCCTGCACAGTGCCTTCCCCAGGTGATCAGTACAGTTTTTCCAGCCTTTTTTTCTCCACTGGACCATGCTCTGTAAGCCAGTCTCTCCTCTCGGGTCCCCTCTGCTTTCCCCAGCGAGGATTACAAGCGGCACTTTGCCCCTCGGGACCTGCTGGTGTTTTCAGCTCACCCGCTCCTGGTTTATCCTACCCACTATGCTGGGGACAGCAACTGGCTGAGTGACACCGAGACCTCCACCATCTGGGATGACGATGGCAAGAAGACCGACTGGACTGGCTCACAGAAGACCCTGAGGGACTCACGGGGCAGCGCTGGCCACCTCCGCTCCACCGCCCGTGACGAGCTGTGACGGTGAGCGAGGCTGTGGGACCTGAGCACGTGGTGCTGGGGACAGGGGACAGAGTGGCTGGGAAGCATCTCCCTGCGAGCGCAGTGTTTGGATGTGTCCTGGGTGCCTAGTTCCTTTTTGCCATGTGTCAGCAGCTCTCCCCATCAGACTCAAAGCACTGGGAAACAGAGATGAGGACCTCTCTTCCAGGCGGGGAAAGGGATGTGGGGCTGCAGTGGGCTGGAGGGGACCCAGGGACCGGATCCTGCCACTCCCCAGCCCCTCAAATGAGGAAGGGACAATGCTCCTTCACCTCCTGAAAAAGTCACCCAGGTTTGGAGTTAGCTGAGGGCATTTCACGGGGGAAAGCTTCACCCCGGTGCTGCTGCTTGCTCCCTGGGCTGTGTCCCTGTGGCGGCTGCAGGCATGCAAGGCAGCGCTGCCATGGTTAACGGGTTAACACCGGGTCAGACTTTCCCTGTCTGAGGTTGCTTATGCTGGCAGCAGAGCCTCTCCTGCGGCCAGGCTGGGGAGGCTGGAAAACAACCCTCCCGCCGCCTCTGCTGCAGGCGTGAACACGTCGTCGTCGGGGCTGCTGCTGCCTGGACAGCTAACATTTGCATCCTTGCCTCCTAGGGATGAGGGACTGTGACCCCGCTGGGAGCACCGCGGGCCAGTGGCCTGATCCTGTCTGCTCCTGCTTGAGAGACACAGCTGCCCTGGACAGATCCCCCAGGGTTCTTCGAATTTGCATGTGCCAAATCCACCCAAGGCAGGATTCATCCCAGGGCTCCTGGAGAGCCTGTTCCCTGCCAGGTGGAGGGACTAGGGGAGCGCTGTGCTCTGCCTCTGCTGAGGACATGTCTCCAGGACCAACCTGAGCGATGCCAACTCTGCCGTCTCCCACCGGCTTGGACTTTAGGGAGTGATTTTCAGGCCAGGGGCTGGCTCCTGTGGTGGCACACGTGGCCTCCTGCCACCAACTGGGCTTGTCCCTGGCCTGTGCCACGTCTGGGCTGAAGCCCAGTGAGGATTAAATCAGACTGTTTGAGCTGACGTGACGGGTGCTGGCTCTGCCGGGTGGCATCGCCCCACGTAATGTCCCCAGGGCATACCTTGCTGGGGTTGCCTCAGAGGTGCAGCGGTGAGGGTCTGGCGGTTCCCCCTGCCCAGGATTGCTTTGGGAATGCAAACTGTAATGGGGAAAGGGAGGGAGGAGGGTGGGCTGGGAGTGTGAGACTGAAGCTCTCCCTTGGGATCCAGGCGTGAGAAGGTGGGTGGCATTTCCACGGAGCTCAGCTCCCCCCCCCGGGGAATGCTGATGGGAACGATTTCCGTCATTGGTGCTAGGTTTGGCCTTGGGACTGAAAACCCAACACCAGCCTCAGCGTGGAGATGTGCAGCCCAGTCCTGCTGGGCTCCGGTATCTGTCACCTTTGCGGCCAGCTCTGGAGGAGGGTGTTTGCTTTCCAAGAGCCCAGGCTTGTTTGGTGTAAACCTCAGCTCCTCGGCAGAGCAACATTTGGTTGAAACCGAGAGTTTTCTGGGGTGGAGGAGCAATTTCCTTAAAAACTCTGCAAGTATCCCTGGGCTGGGTGAGCTGGGGTGGTGTGAGCTCCCTGCCAGGTCCCCCTGAGCTGCCACCTCTCTGCACCCCTGCCTGGCAGTGGCCCAGCCCCTGTGGCCGTGGAGCAGGTGCTGGGGTTAGCCCGGGCGGTGGGTGGCTGCCTTCACCCAGGGTTTGAGGGGCTGCACCCCTCTTCTCCCCACAGCTTAATGAAGGTGATGGAGTAGTGGGTGGAAGCCTCGGTAGCTGAGACCCACAGTGGGATGTCCAAGGCCACCAAATGATCCAGGAGAGCTGCAGGTTGAACAGCTATAGCAGGGACCTGAAGGAGAACAACCAGCTCCAGGAGATCACGCAGGACCTGAAGATCTGAGTGGATCTACTAGAGAACACGGAGAAGGAGATGGCCAAATGCATGGTCTGCAACCACAACCACCAGCCAGTACAGGCACAGGTGGCACAGCAGGGTGAAGAGGTGATGGCAAGCTGGGGACACTTTGCTTCCCTGCCTGTTCCCTGGTTGCAGGTAGCCTCAGTGCTATGGGAGGAGCTGGGGATGGAGCAGAGGAAGGAGGCAGCCGCAGCACTGCAGTACGTGTGACTGAGCCAGGGCCCCGGTGCTTGTGCCTGCGCCTGCTGGGACATAGGTGAGGAACTGCCAGTGCTGGGGCACTCGGTGCAGGGCACGCAGCCGGGCAGGACATGCCGACAGAGCCCAGTGCTTTGGGAAGCTGCGGCAGTGGTGGTGGGAGACACCGCTTCTTGGGCTGCCTTCTCCACTGTGAGACCCGTAACAGGTCTGTGAGGAGGAGCCAGAACTCCTCCAGCTGTTGGAAGCTCCAGGGTTCTGGCTTAAAACCCACGCAACTCAAAACCGGTGAGGCCAGCCCTGAAACTTGCTGCAGCTCAGTGGGAGCAGCCCTTGTGTGCTGCAGAGCTATGAGTTGAGGTGACTTGTGCTTGCCGCAGTTGACAAAGCCAAAGTGGTTTTGGACCCTGTGGAAGTCACTCCCATCACTCCCCACTTCCCGCTGGAAGCTTCCCTCCAGCCTGGGCTGGTGGAACAGGGATGGAACATGGATGTGAGCCACAGAACCAGGGACTGCCTGAGTTCAGCCAGCGGTGTGGGTGACAGGGGCAGAAGCAGGGCAGAGCCAAGTGTGACGGTTTATTTCATTTCAGTGCCAAACTGCCATATGAAGCCACCGCAGGGGCTTGAGCGGGACAGGAGCTGCTCGCTTCTGTGTGGGGACAGATGGGGGCTGCCCCAGCACCCAGCCAGGCTGCCCAGCAGGACCAGCTGTGCTCCATGCCATGGTCATCCCGGAGAGTCCGCAGCACCCTGTCCATTGGCCATGTGGGTCCCCAGGGGTTCGCGTCAGCCCCTGTCCCCCCGTTCCCCTGCAAGCGCTCTCCTCTGCTGGATGTGCTCCAGCAGGCAGGTGGCTGCCTGGGCCAGGACCTGCTTCAGCCTCTCCTGCTCCTCAGCGCTGAATGGAGCCAGGACATAGCTGGACACTGTCACTTCACCTTCTGGCCGCCCAATGCCAACCCTAAGCCGGGTCATCTCCTGGGGAGGCAGAAGAAGGAGAGCTGGAGCAGCTTTACCTCAAGGGCTGGGCTGAGATAAGAGCTGAGGCAAGGGGACAGTGCTGTGAGTGGGGCTGGGCGGTGAGAGAGCCAGCCCCTCGTGTTTTCCAGGTGGTTTTGAGTGCTTGCTCCAAGAAACATGATTTTGGAAAACAGTTTTGCTGGGCTGTGCTGAGATCCCAGGCTCCTGCCAGGCCTGGCAGAGACGCTTGAGCTAATTGTTTCCATGTCCTCCATGGCGGCCAAACCAACATCAGCCCTCAGGGAAGCAGAGAGAAGGAGGGGAAGGAGAAAAGGGGGAAGAAGAAAGGGAGCAGGGGCTTGTCCGAGGAGAGTAAGAAGAATGGGAGCAGGGGGCTGACAAGCCATGCATTGAGGTAGGGGCAGGATTGATCCCCTTCCACTGAGGCCCACTCACATTGGAGTGCAAAGCACTGATGCAGGATCGGACCCCGTTGTGTCCCCTTGGGAAAGAAGGAGAAAATCCACCATTAGTCTGTAAGAGACACCCCCTTACACATACGGTATAGGCTCGGGGTCTCTCACTGCAGGGACTTGGGAATGTGGTCCCAGCCAGGGACTGCAGGCCCTGTGCCCTGGCTCTGCAGGAACATCTAGCCCCTGGGGCTGCAAGCAGCTGTGGAGGGACGAGGGAAGCAGGGCTGGGATAGCACGTTCTGTGCACTCAGCTCTTGCTGCTGCTGGTGCATGTGTGACTGAGCACTATGGCCCAGTACCATCCCTGCCCCATCCCGCAGTGGAAGATTTCCTAGGTTAAATGTCTCAAGGCTGACAGGAGCTGGCACTGGGGCAGGCAGAGTGCTATAAAAAGCCCATGCGGTGCAGCCGATGGGCTGGATCCAGCTCGCAGCCGCTTCCAGGAGGCTCCCTGCCCTTCCTGCCAGTGCAGGAACTGGGAGACTGCCCAAACAGCCAGCTGTTGCCTCTGCAACTGGGATCAAGCCCAGGGCTGGTGCTGGTGCTGAAAACACCAGCAGGATGGTGGGATGGGGCCAGGAATGGCCCATGTGCCTGTAAGGGCATGACAAAGCCTCAAAACAGCTTGTGCAACCAGAGCTGGGGCCGCCCCGTACCTCGCACTGCCTCCCAGTTTGATGGCCACCTTGCCCAGGGCCTTGTCCAGGTCATCATGAACCAGGTAAATGTCTTCTGGGCGGAGGCTGTAGATCTCAGCTTTGGAAACAGAAATACAACCCAAGAAAGCAGGGGGAGGCAGACTCACCAGGCCCTGACCCTGCGGAGCGGGGCTGCAGGGGGAAAGCAGGGCTGCCACAGGCCTGGTGGCACGGCAGGTTTTGGGGGTGACCGAGCTGCTCACCAGCACTGGCGACACTGAGCCCGTTGAGGTTCATGAGCCTCCGTGGCTTGAGCAGCACCAGCTCCAGGCCGTGGGCTGCAGCCAGGGCGATGTCGGAGCAGCACCGCCTGTCCACCCGCCAGCCCTCGGCCACCGCCAGCTGCCGGGCCAGCCGGTCCAGCACCGCCATGCCCGTGCTGTGCCGCGTCCCCCACAGCCCGTAATTGCCCAGGCCGGCCACCTGCCCGCCGGGTGTCAACAGGGCTCTGCTGGGCTGCCATGAGGCCCCCAGCCCCTCCACGGGCCTAACCCGTGCCCCCAGCACCCCCCAGGCCCACTCCTCACTGACTCGACCCCTCAGCCTCCATTCCCTCGGATCCTATCCCCCCTGCTCCCCCCAGCTGGCTGGGCTCCCCCAGCCCCAATCTCCCCGCTGCCCCCCCCCCACCCCTGGTCCCCCCCAGCCCCAATCTCCCCGGTGCCCCCCTCACCGCCCCGACACCCCCCCAGCCCCAATCTCCCCAGTGCCCCCCTCGCCACCCTGGCCCCCACTCGCCCCAATTTCCCCGCTGCCCCCCCCACATCCCCGGTTCCCCCCCAGCCCCGCTCTCCCCGGTGCCCCCCCCACACCCGCGGTCCCCCCCAGCCCCGATCTCCCCGGTGCCCCCCTCGCCGCCCCGACCCCCCCCCCGGCCCAGCCCCGCTCTCCCCGGTGCCCCCCTCACAGCCCCGGTCCCCCCCGGCCCCGCTCTCCCCGCCGCCCCCCTCACAGCCTGGTCCCCTCAGGCCCCATATCCCCCCGCCCGCCCCCTGCCCCGCAATCCCCTCCCCTCCCCCCGCCCCTCTGCGCCCGGAGGCCCCGGCCCCGCCCCACCATGACGCGCGGCCCCCCCGGGCTGACGAGCAGCCGCGCGCGCCCCGCCAGCTCCGCCGCCAGCATCGCGCCGCGTGCTCCCTTCCCCCGGGACGTCACGGCCGCGCGCCGCCAATGGCCCGGCGCCGCCTCGCCTCGCCCCCGCCGCCATCTTGCTTGCGAGCGGGCGGGTCCGGGGCGGTGGCGTGGGGCTGAACGCGCTCCGCCCTCGCCGGGGCCGTACCCGCCGCTGCGGTAAAAGCCCGCGGCTCGGCCGGCCCAGCCCCCAGCGCCAGCGCGGAGGGGCGGCTGCGGCGGGGAGCGGGACATGCAGCTGGGCGAGCTGTGGGGGCCCCCTGTGGGGGCACTGTGGGCCGCGGCCTGGGGGCGGCCCCTCAGGCCGGAACGGGATGGCGGCCGCTTGGCCGGGCGGTGCCGGGGGAACCGCTGCGGAGGGCCGAGAGAGGGGTCCCTGCAGAGTGTCTTCGGGCCCGTGCTTTATGTTATGTTACTGCTCAACGCTATCCTTAGCCTTTAGGCATGGCTGGGTTTGGGGATACATGATCCCTCACCTTCCCCCAGCTGCCCTCCAGCCCTGGGTGGCTCCTGGCCCTGCCAGCAGAGCAGAGCTTCATTCCAGGGCTGTGTGACAGTCCCCCAGTCCAGTAGCATGGCACCGGGCTTCACTCGCAGCTCTTTTCCACAGCTGGCAGAAGGTGCTGGACCTCTCCCATGGCTGGTGGGAGGATGCCGTCATCTGCTCTTTGAAAGCTATCAGCCTGGATTCACAGAGGGTGAAGGGTCCCCAGAGGGCTGGGGTACACCAGGCTGGGAGCCGGAGAAGGGAGGCAGCATCTTTAAGTCTGCCTCTCGTGCTGGCATATGGCTGTAGGATGCTGTTGGTCTCTTGCCAGGCTGATCTGGGTTAGTTTGACCAGGGCTGGGCTGGGCCAGGGTGGGCTGAGGGATCTTGGTGGTGCAGGCAGAGCTGTATGAGCAGTGGGCAGAGGTGTTCCTCCAGCTCTGTGACTTCATTGCTGAACTTCTGGAAGGTGCTCACACTGGTGCCTGCACAGGAGCAGCCCAGCCTGGCTCATCTGGCGCTCGTACTTGACCTGCAGGTCAGCCACTGCTCCCTTCCCCCTGTCTGCAGACCCAGCTTGTGGCCAGGCAGACAGGGCTTCCCTGCAGGACCAATGTCTGCTTGACCAGGAGCTCTACTGCAAGGCCCTGAAGGCCTTCACACAGGCAGCCGAGCTGCAGCCTCACCACAGGGTGTTTTGCCACAGGAGATAAAGCCAGGGCAGTGCTAGGCTGTCCAGCTGGGCTGGCCCTGCCATGGGCTGCCTCCAGCCTTGCCCGTCTCCTCTTACAGCATTATGTGTCTTGCAGCTCTCAATAAGTTCCCGGAGTGCCCTCAGATGCTCAGCAGAGACATGGAGGAGGATGCAAGGAACCTTGATCTGTGTGTGCTTCGTCCCTGAGGGGTCCTGCTGCCCCTCCTGGCACTGGGGATGTGCTGGGAAGTGGCCACGCTCTGAGGCTACCTGGCTTCTCCAGGCATCTGGCCCTGTGTCACCAGGACATCTGACAGGCTCTGGAGCTGGAGCCACAGCATGGAGCCACCCAGGTCCTGAGGTGGAGGCTGCTGAGACAAGTCCAGGAGGCCAAGGCCCCGTGTGGGACCCTGCTCAAGAAGATAAGCTTTGCCGTCGAGAGTGACCCCTTGGCCACCAAATTCTTCACCTTCAGGTAGTGAGAGGGTCACCGTGGCTGGGTGGCTCCATTGGCCTGTGAGCTCTCCTGTGTCTGTCCATGTGTCCCGGGGGACTCTCCTCCAATGGCTCAAGAACTTCAGTGCAGCCTGCAAGGACTTAGCCAGGGCAAGGGAGCTGGGTGCTCCAGGGGGCCCAGCAGCCCTGGAGGCTTGGTGGCAGCTGGCACTTGCCTACAACAACTGTGCTGTGCACTGCTACAGCCTGGGCTGATCTGATGAGGCTGTGCTGCTCCTTGGCAAGGTTCTGCAGGATGAGAGGAGGGAGAAGGGGCTCTGTGTCAACAGAGGAGGCAAGCAGCTGGGCTGGGAATCACAGTGGGTTCCCAGGGTGAGGGCTGAGGTGTCACACAGCAGTGTCTGCACTCAGGCATTGAGTGTGTGCTGGGGAAGGCCCTGTGCTTTGGGGAGTAGCGACTGAAATGGGCAATAGGGCCCCTGAGTTCTCCCATGGTCCTGACCCCAGTTCACAGTCGTGCCTGCCTGGAGTATTTCAGCAGTGGGGAGGGCACCAGGGGCTGGGATTTACCACTGGTGGTTTGGCTCCCTCCCTGTGAGGTTGGGAATGGCTGCTCTCTTCCAGACTGGGCTGTATCTCCTGCCCGGCATTGCTCAGAGCTTTTGGCTAATGATGCTGAAATCTTTGTGGCAGGGGTGGGCTGGACACGCGCGGTGCATGTTTCCTACTGGCATGGAGAGCTCCAGACAAAGCCCAGAGGTGGCAGCCAGCCCCCAGTCGCTCTCATTTAACTGAGACACTGACGCTGCCTCAGCGCAGAGGGGTTCCTTCGCCTGCAGGAGCTGGCCTATGCACTAGCAGATTACCAGCAGGCGCTGGAGCTGAGCCCGTGGGACTGTGCTGAGCAGAGATGGGTTGCAGCAGCACTGCGTGAGTAGGGACAGCAGGATTTGGTGGCAAGGTGCAGGCTGCCCCAGGGCTGGTGGTGACCCAGGCTGCCCAGCATGCTTGCTCCTGGCCCCTCGCAGGCAGTACCAGCAGGAAGAAGCTCAGTTCTCCGTGGCTGCCCCCACAAACCACTGTACTACCTGTGCCGGGCCAGGGCCTGCCTGTGCCTGGGGAGGGTGCCCACCCTAAGCCTGTGGCTCGACCCCAGGGACAGCGAGGTACTGCGCTGCTCCCCGATGCCCTCCTCAGGCCATGGGTGATGTTCTCAGCTTGTCGCCTCTACTGCACTCTCTGCGCCTACCCCTCATGCAGTTTGAGGCAAGCCTGGAGTTTTATTTCTTCATCAGGGGCCAGCAGCTGATCAAGGATGAGGGACTGGGGTCAGGGGTCCTGCCAGAGTGTGGGTCCAAGCCAAGCAGTGAGGGTTATAGCCTGGCTCTTTAAACAGCCTTGTGCCAGAGCCACTGGGCAGGTCTCTTTCCTCCTTATTTTCATTTCCCTGTTGCTTTGACCCTAATTGAGGGCTGGAGCCCTCTCCTGTGTGTGGCTGTGGTAAGGGGAACATCTTCACACAGCCATCGCCCAGCATGGCACCGCTCAGGGCAGCTGCATGGCTTGATTAATCTGGGTTTGGTTTGAGGTGAAACCCAGGCTCCCCGCTGGCACAGGTCCTGGTGGGGCTGACGGGGCCTTTGCTGGCAGCACAAGGTGGGTATTTGGCTGTGGTGGTGGAAACTCTGTGCCTCAGTGCTCAGAGCTCACTGTGGGGAACAGTTTTTTCCATGGAGGAGATCCAGGTCTCACCTTGTCACCACTGCACATCCTTTCCCATGTATGCTGCCGCTTTGCAAGAAAGACTGTCAGTGCTGCCCCAAGGAGCGATACAGGACACCTTGCCCTTCACCTTGGAGAAAATGCTTCAGAGCCCACCCAGAACTCGCCATTTCAGCTGATGTTGCCTGCTGTGATAGCAGCAATAGGTATGTGCTGGGGGTAGTTTGTCTTGGGTGTTAGCCCACTAGTGCTGCGTGCCCCAAAGAGTGGGGGTTACTCAGATACTCAGTGAGAGGGTTTTATTTGCTCTGGAGCACAGTGGCATGTTTTGGAGCTCACTGCTGAAGTGCTCATGCTGGCAAAACTGGGTTTTAGCCCTTTCTGTTCCTAAAAGGTGACAGTGGGTTGCTGAATGTCTGTGCTTGGCCTTGGAACCCTGTTCCAAGCAGGTATGTCACTCAGCCCTCCTAGATAAAGGATCGCTTTGGGGGGTTGGTGCAGGCCTGTAGCATTGCCTTTGCACTGGCACTTGTCCCCAGGCTGCCGATGGCACTAGAGGACCATTGGAAGGAACAGGTGTCTGAGGGCGCAGCGCTGCACATGAGGGACAGCGACTTGGGTGAGCAATCCTGGGGTGCCGTGGCAGGGTCTGCAGGCTTGCATCTCGCACCCAGCCAACATGCAGAGCGGCAGCAATAGCTGCTGCAGAAGCAGCTTGTCTGCCATGGCACCCACCTGGCACCTTGCCTCTGCTCTCAGCTCCATGTGCGTGGGGCCACCAAGCAGGTTCACAGAGCGACTGTCCCTGGGAAGGAAGTGATGCATCTCTCACCTGCTGTGCTTGCACTCACCCTGACACGTGGCCTTGAGACCCAGGGATGTGCTCTGCAGTGGGGGAAAAGTGCTGCTAGGGCAGAGAGACCCAGTGGCCTTCCTGGACCCACGCTGGCTCCTCTGCAGAGGATGCTGGGTCCAGCTACTGCTGTTTTGCCTCCTTCCTGGGTAAAGGCCGCTGTCTTGTTTCCAGTTACCTCATTGGAGAACATCGGCTCCATGATGCTAAATCCCCAAAGTCCCATTGCATCAGGCAGCTGCATGCAACTGCAAATCTTCCAAGTCCTTCCATACTAACTGCAGTCAGGAATCAAAGTAAAGATGGTTCCCCAACCATTTATTTAATAAAAGATTTATTTCACAATTAGAAATGCATAACATTTTTGGAAGAGGCAGAATTTTTGGGTCTAACCGTGGGCCAGCTCCTGGGCAGCATCTGAGTGGTATCTAAAACTGCTGTCCACAAAGCTTTGGCCCCAGTGCTGGAACGGTCCCAAGTGCTGGAAGCTCACTTCAGCACAGGGCCTGAGCAGAGCACTGGGAGCTCTGGGAAGAATCCCTGCACCCATCCCTCAGGCAGTTTGTTCTTAAGAGTTCAGGTTCCTCTGACCTGTTCTCTCATAACTGACTGCAGAGAGGAGATTAAAACCTGGTCAAAGGCCAGTGTTGCTGTGCACCCTATGCCTGGTGGTGTAGAGCACTAATCTTCTCTAAAATGTCCCCAGGTCCCCTGTCATAAATGACACTCCCCAGAAGCTCAACAGACACTGGTCCAGCCAAAGCCTGCAAGGTCTGGCCAGCAGAAGGATGCAGAAGAGGCTCAACAGCTCATAGCACCAAGTTCTCAGCCTGCTGTAGAAATCGTCACTGAGTAAAAGCAATTTTCAAAACTGTTAGTGGCACCATGGGCTCCCCTGGAGGTAGGACTGAAATGATTTGTAGCTGGTAAACAAAGTGAGAAGTCTTTTGTTGTTGTTTCCCTGGTTTGCTCCAGGGAAATCTTTTGGACCTTAGGGGAAAGATGGACCGGGGTGGTAAGGGTTTTTGGCAGATCAGCCATTGCCATCTCCCACCCCCCTACACTTGTTGATGGTGAAGCTGGTCCCTACCAGCACCTATTTGCAGTGAAAGGAAGCTGGAAAGAAATTGGCCCTAAAACTTCCTTGAAAATAACTTTGCTGCAATGTTGAAGGTGTTCACAAGCCAGCACCAAGGAGCTGGGGCACAGTCACGCTTAAAAAGACTTAAAAAAACCCTGTTAAAATGCTGTAGGAAAGAAATATTCTTCTGTGGGCTCAGAATCTTAATGTGTTGGATATCACATAGTTGGACAGCTGCCTGGAGAGGGGAGAGCTGTCGTCATGGTTCGGGTGGTGCGCTGGGCTGGCCATATCCACCCTCACCTGGCCAAGGGTCAATCAGTAAAGTGCTTCAAATCACATCACTTGCACTTGGTCCCACAGCCACCTCCTCAGGGCTGGAGAGACGAGTTCAGCAGGAGAGCACTGGTGCTGCTGAGAGGGAACACAAAGCTCCCAGTGCTCATCCTGCCAGCCCTGGGCTCTGCTGCTTTACAGCTCCATGTACATCCCCTATGGATCTGAGCAAGGGCCTCGCCAGCGACTAGAAGAAAAAACTGATCCAAGAGGTGACTGTTTTGCAGCCTGTTGATGAGAATATTTTCTCCTCTTCTGGGAAGTAGGGGATGCTGTCAGCCACTGCCTGGACAATGCCTGGACGTACTTCAAGGCCTTGCTGGACAAGTTCACTGATGACACACTGCTTTACATGGTGGTGCTTCAGTGGAAGGAAGGGCACAACAAAATCAATGAGACTGTCATTAATGATCCCAGATTTCCAGAATCCACCTGCAAAAGCAAAGGAAGAGACAGGTTTTACCTTCAGAGAATCTCTGCAGTCCCTGGAATTCAAGAAGAGCTTCTTTGTGCAAAGCCAAAATACTTCGCTGAAGACAGATTTGTTCCAGTTTTGTATAAGGAGATAGCTGAACCCATCAGTTGTCACTCCCCCTTCGCTCCCGGTAGATTTGTTCTCTAGGAATGGGGGGATTTAGCTTGACTAATCAGAATTTAAGCTCTGCTCCCTGTGACAAGGGCAAAGCAAGGAGAACCAGACAGGCAGCGGGGATCAGCATGTCTCTGTGCCTTTCCAGTTAGCATGCTGTGCTGTTTGCCATCCCCCAGCTGTGAATACACCTTATCTCCAAAGAACTTTCCTAAATGTGGCAACAGGTCTTCTGGCTGGGAAGGCTGGACTATTTCTTCGCCTTGCCAGGAAACCTTGAGGGGATCATAGTTCCCTTCCCTCAAAACCCCCTGTCCCATTCTGGATGCCTGGGAGGTGGCAGGCAGCGTCGGTGGCTGCCTGGAACGGGCCTGGCTCCCTCTGCCGGGCTGTGACCCTGCAGGACGGGCTCTGCTCCATGGACTCACTCTGAGGGTTTTCAAACACAGCTTTGGAGATGGCCGGTACCAGGTCCTGCAGGCTGATCTCTTCCCGGTCCTTGTGGGCGTGCCAGAGATCCAGCGTCATTTTGTTGATCAGCTCCCCTCCTGCGTTGCTGCAGAAGAATGAGATGTTTATTTGGCACCTATCTGGGAAAATGGTGTTGCAGGACAGACGTGGCACCTATCACCCTCCAGCCCACACGAGTGCAAGCCAGGACCTCTAGCTGCCTGGCCTAAAATGATGCCTGTAAAGGCAGCCAAATAACCCCAAATAAGGGGTGGGAGAACTTTTTCAGATTTAACAGGTCTGTCTATTCACAATGAAATAGCATCTCTTGGTGTTTGTAGAGGCTGAGCAAAGGAAAAGCAGAACAAGTGCGTGCTCTTGTATGACCTCCACTCAAATGAGAAGCAGTGTGCTGGAAGGCCCCATGATGCCACAGAGGGGCCTCTGTCTTACCTTATGAAGATGAAGATTGCTTTGCGGTAGTTGGTCCCGTACACAACCCATGAAGGTCCTAGGAATGGTATGATCACATCGATCAGGCCCGGGTGCATCTTGTCCATCTCTTCAAAGAGAAAGGCTGACCGTCCACAGTTTGTCAAGTTCCCTTGGATCCAGTGCTTCAGGTTTTCCTAGGAAAAATACCCACCAAGCCGTAAAGCAGCGAGATACCAAGAGGGGCGAGGGAGGTTTGAGCTGCCACAGAGCAAAGGCAGAGGCCTCAGCTCAGCATTGAAGGTGCTGAAAGCAGCTTGTCCCCACACAGCACTGCCCGCTCAGAGCAGGAACAGCCAGCACTGGGGGGCCTCCTTTCTTCTGGGTCTTGCACAGTGGCTGTTGCTGGCTTTATTAGCCCACTGTAGATCTTTTATTGCAGATTTAAAGAAGGAGGCGGCGAACTGAAACAGGATTCACACTCCTGGAGTTCCCCATGTTCTTCTCTTTCACTGTGTATCTACACGGATCCCAGCTACTGAGTGCTTTTTGCCAGCCCCCGTCCTGGGTGCGAGATCACATGCTTGTGCCGAGCCAGGAGAGCTCTGGTTCTTTACTATGGCTGAAGTTACTTCACCGCGGATGCCAACCCACACAAACCCACTCATGTTGTCTGGGGGCAAATATTAACTCTTATACCTTCCCAGAAGTATTTCTTCTAATGACACAACAAATACCCTCCCCAAACACGCAGAAAGCAAATGTCCAGTGCACTGATTCCCGGCTCTGCTGAGGGTTTGGCAGCTAACCTTTGCATTTCATTTCTTCCCTTTCTCAGCTTTAAGAAGACAGAGTGGCATGGTTAAGAGTCTAGAGCTGCTGTTCGGGAGCCCCTTGCTCTGTGAGGAGGGGATTACAGTCTAGTAATATACAGATTTTTCACAGCCATCAAGCTGTTTGGAAAGCGATGGGAAATTTTAGTGCCTTTCATCTAAGCAAAGCACTTTTGTTTGCGTGTTCAAAGGGCTGTGTAAATATTTAAGGAATGAGAGCAAGGACTGCTGTGGGGAAGACGAAAGTGATAACTGAGTGCAGGAGTATATCACAGTTACTAGTGGATCTTTCAGCCAGCACGTGGAGCCACTCGTTCAGCCGCGTCTGTCTGAGGGTAAAACAAAGAGCTTTTATTCCTACGGCACTTCAGGGAGCAGCCTGAATGCATGTGTACTGAGATGTTGAGATGTGTACGTCCCATCGAGATGGAAGGGACCAAACCCCCACCCCAGTGAAGCAGTGCAGGTGAGGCGCCCCTTACCTTGTACTGCTCCAGCCGCTCGGCGTGGGGGAAGTGCACTATTGGCGAGAACTGGTGCACGTAGGGACTCTGCAGCCCCCCCTGGAAGAGGTAGCGGACGAGCATGGAGCTCACGTAGGTCTTGCCTGTTCCCGTCGAGCCGTGGAAGGACATCACCAGCGGTTTCGCTGGATGCGGGTTCTGCAGGAACTCCCGCACCGCCGGCACCACCTGCTGCCTCACCAGCGGCTGCCCCACCACGTTCGTGGCCAGGTCACACTCCAGCCCTGCAGCAAAGCCAAGCCGGCGCTTGGAGAAGGCGGGCAGGGGGCTGCGGCCCCGCTGCCCGCCCCCCGCACCTACCGCCCACCCCCCCTTCCCAGGGCCGCCCCCGGGCCCGTCGCCCCCGGCCCCCCGGCCCGCCGCCCCCCCCGGCCCGCCGCCGCCGCTGACCGCGCAAGTCGGGCCCGAAGCCGCACTCGCAGTCCGCCGAGAAGCCGCAGCGCAGCGCCCACAGGCCCGAGGCGGCGGCGAGGCGGGCGGCGGCCGCCAGCAGCAGCGCCAGGGCCGGGGCCGGGGCCAGCGCGGCTCCGGGGGCCATGGCAGCCGCCCGCACTACAGCTCCCGGCGTGCCCCGCGCTGGAGGGCGGGGCCGATGGGCTGGGGGCGGGGCCGTGCCGGCGCCACCGCTTTGGGGACCCCGGTGACCCCGGTCCCCCCGGGCGGGGGGGGCAGGGCAGCCGCACGGCGCAGGGCTGGCAGTGTCCTGCTGTCACTGCGCCACCGCGGCGGGCCGGGGGTCCAGCACGGGGGTTCCCCTCGCCAGCCCTTCCCCGGGCTCTGCTCTGCCGGGGACCGGGAGCCCCTGAAATGACACCCACAGCGAGGGCAGCCCCTGGGGGACAGCATAAAACTTTATTGTATGTAAGAACCGAGCCCATGATTTATGTACATGTATTTACAAAACGAAACGAATGAGCCTAATTATTTACAACGAGAACCGTCCTCTGCAAGTCTGTACACCCAGACGTGACCCTGAAAACATATTTACAAGCAGGAGCCAGCGGCCGCAGGCAGGACAGAACTGAAGAAGGAACAAAACCAAAGGGCGAGGCGAGGGGCACAGTGCAGTCACGGACCTCGGCAGGGCTGGGTGGCGGACACCGGTGCTGGCCTGCCCAGGCAGCATCCCCATCCTTCAGGGCAGTGGTGCAGACTCCTGGGCCTGCTGTGCCCCGAGGAGGTTGGGGGGAGCTGGGAGGTGGCTGCTTTTCCTCCTCTTTCTCTCCACGTTTCTGAGCCGTCCCCCAGCGCCCTTGGGGGCCATCTCTCCTCCTGGTGCTGGGTGGCCAGCCCCATCCCTTGCTCCACAGCCACTGGTGGGGGGCGTGGTGGGAGCTGGGGGGTCTCCAAGCACCCAGGGGGGTTACAGCTCGCTGAAGCGCACCGCCGGCTCCAGCTTGTGGGACAGGGCAGTGAGGACCTTGTCAAACTTTGCGTAGCGCTCGGCCTGGCTGCTCTCGGCCCCACGGCTGCCCCAGAGCAGCCGCAGCTGGAACTCGGTGCTGAAGACCTCCAGCAGCTCTGCTCTGCCCTGGAAACCTGCAGAGAGGGAGAGTCAGTTCCCCAGGATGGGGGGCGACCCTGTGCCCGTGGGCTGCCCTGTCTGGTGCTGGGCTGGAGCAGCACACTGGGAATGCAGCAGAAGGAAAGGGGCCCTGCCATACCCACTGCTTACCCTGCAGCTTCACCTCAGCATTGGTGTGGTAGAGCCCACCGTGGTGGGCCACCATCCGTGCTGCCTCCAGGTGGGCCATGACCACCTCCACGCCATCGTCGGTGGTCTCCCAGGGCTCAGGGCTGTCAGTCAGAGCCTCATCCCGCTCCAGAAGAGTCACAAGAGGCATGATGTGGGGAAAGGTAGTGTTCGTCAGCGGTGGCCCTTCTGCGGAGAGAGGCAACATGGGATCCTATGTGTCCCTGTGGCCTCGCATCCCCCTCCCCACCTGCCCCAGCCCCACAGAATGCTCACATGGCCACACAGCCCCGTGAAGCCAGGCTGCCACCAAACTCCTGGGAGAGGCTTTAAGGCTCAGCTGTAGCACAGCAGTGGCCTTGGCTCTGTGATCCCTGTGCCCGGGGCCACTGACTTGTTCAACACCAGCTCCTCCCAGCCGGGTTTTCTGGTTGTTCTGGGAGGGGAATGCTGCCGTCCCTGCCTGAGCTGTGTCCCCATTTCCCAGAGCTGCGATGGGGAGCAGGTTTGCAGAGCTCCAAATGTTGCATGTCGGAGGGACATGGCTTTCCATCCTCCCCAACTGGCCGCCCTGTCCCCTCAGCTTGGCACACACCGCCATGCGAGTGCGAGGGTTTGGCTCAGCTACTGGTTTTATTTAGTTATAAAATGCTTCTTTGGGAAGGAAGGGGCAGCTGAGGCCAAACGGGCTCTGCCAGGTGCTGGGGCTGTTCAGCAGCCAGAGGGGAAGCTCTTGGCACTGGCTGGGAGAGGGTCGGAGCCCTCAAATGCATTCCTGTCCCGCGAGGCCATGCCCAGACGAAGCAGGAAGGACCAGCCAAGAGAGAAGGGAAGTTGGTCCCGTTACCTTTCCCTTCATTCAGTCCCTTCAGGAACGGTTTGAGCTTCTTCTCATAGAGAATCGCACCCTCCGTGTGCCGCTGCCGCAGCACCATCCAGGTCTGCTCCAGCCGGGCGATCTGAAAGTAGACGGGGCAGATGGAGGGTGCAAGGGGCAGCACAGGCCCTGGGCACCAAGCTCCAGGCTCGCAGGGTGCTCCCAGAGGGGCACAGCCTGGCCCCACAGCCATGGCCCCCAGCCTCCCACACTGCAGTGCCTGGGGCTCCCCAAAGCAGCGTCCTCCACCAATGCTCACGGCCAGAGACGGCACATCCCTGGCACCAAGGCTGGATTCAGGATTTTTCCCCCCTCCCTGTGCCCCAGGACAGCAGCTTCCCTGTGTTACAGCAGCCTTGAAGATGAGACACAGGGAGGGGGCAGCCGTTCCACCTCCTTTGTGCAGGCAGGAAGCAAGACTTCCCAGCTGGGCTCGATTTAAAATTGAATTTTAATCTCCTTTCATCTTCCAAAGGGAGCAGTGTGGCCTGGAGACGCTGCTGCCACAGCCTTGAGACTGATTTGTATTGTACTGGAGGGCAGATTCATTTCCTCCCAGGAACACAGCCCAGCACAAAACAAAAAGCCCAACCACTGAAAAACAATTGGATCCCAGCGGGACTGGGCTGTCTGCTCTGTGGAGGGGACGGCTCTTCCCCCTCCCTGCTTACACCCCAGCGGATGTGGCCACACTACTCCTGCCCTTGACATTTTCCCCCTTCTCCCCCCACAGCAGGTGTTGGGAGCCTGCAGGACACAGGGAGAGGGATGTGTTTTGGGCAAAGGGGATGAGCCTAGGCCACAAGGACGAAGGGAGCGTCCCTGTACCTGTGTCATTTCCAGGGCGTTCATCACAGCTGCAAAACTGAACATGTTCCCCATGGTGCTCTTCAGCTCAGCGGCCAGCTGGATGGTTTTGTGGAGCAGGGCCGCCCGCTCCTCCGTGCTGCCTGTGCAGCCCAGGATGTCCACGGCGATCATGATGGACATGGTGTGAAACCTGTCGCAGGGCGAGATGCAGGGCAGGGTCAGCACAGGGAGGCCAAGCTCCTCCACCCCGGGAGGTGCAGTGGACCCCCACGTGCCAAGCTGGGGACACACCAGGGGAGCCTGTGCCATGCAGGGGGCCCACCGGGCTCGCCTCCACTGCCCCTTGCCATACCGTTCCAGCAGGTCAAGGCGGAGCTGGTGGCCATGGGGCAGGGTGAGCAGCTCCATGCCAGAGCTCACCCCCATGAGCCGCTGCATCTCCACCGTCACACCTAATATCCGGGCAACCTGGCAAGAAATGCAAGAGCTGATTAGACCTTTGTTAATTGAGGAGAGGCTGAAGTGTCCTCAGGCAGCCTCTTGCCCCAGCCCAGTCTCTGCCTGCCCCCACTGACACAGCGTGGCAGAGCCCAGCAGGGATGCCTCAGTGCTCAGGGGTGCCCGATGCTTGATGCTCGGGGGTGCTCCGCTCCCCCACCAACCCAGAGCAATCAGAGAGCAGTGGTACCCATCCCTCCTGCCTGGCCCTGGTCATACCAGGCAGTCCACTTTGGTGATGTGTTTGGCCAGCGTCTTCACATCCACCTCTGCCAGCAGCTCTTTGACCTTCTTGAGCACAGCCATCTCCAGAGGTTTGTTCTCCAGGGGGATGAGCAGGGACTGGAAGGCCGTGGGGTTGAAGCAGGAGGTTGTCTCCATGGTGGGGGGCACAAAGCCCACGAAGTCCAGTTCTCCTTTCAGCCTCTGCCCTGCCTCTGCTTCCCCAGAACCATTCTCCACAGTCCCTCTCTGTCCTTCCTCCACCTTTAGTCTCTCCACATAGCTCTTTGATGGCAGCTGCTTGGTGTCATGAGCTGGCCGGTCCCTGCTGATGGGCGAGGTGGGGTGGAGCTGGCAGTAATGCCCCGTGTCCGGGTCGCTGTAGCTGTTCACAGAGGGAGAGGGGGAGGCACGGGCATACCCGTGGCAGGGAGTTGAGTGGGTGCTGTGGGCAGGGTCTGGCAGAGGTTTGCTGTTGTTCCCCGCACACAGCTGGGGCTCGCTGGACCTTCTTAAGACTGGAGAGGCTGGGGCAATCCCAGCTGCTTGGCAGGCATGTGGCTTTAGCCGTGTAACTGCAGGGAGCAAAGGAGACCCTGTTATCAGAGCCTGGAGACACGTACATGCGTAGGGACCACAGATGCAGCAGCCCAGGGATGCAGAGCCCAGGGAAAGCCCAGCTGCCCGAATGGGCTCAGCCGGTCCCAGGACAGCTGCATGATGGTGTGGCTGAGGTCCTGTCCTCAGCTCAAGCCCTCCATCAGGACAGTTTTCTTTGCCATGCAAGGAGCTGGACAGGGTTTCATTAGCAGGGAGCAACACAGGAGCTTGTCTTTACAGCCAGCTCCATCCCCCTCCCCAGGTCTCTGCATCACACCCATGCCAAGCCCAGCCTGACCCATGTCCCCACTGCCCCCCGTGGGACGGAGGGGCGATGCCTACCTGTGCTGTAGGCAGGTGATGCTGGGTTCTCAGAAATGGGGGACATCGGGGAGTGCAGGTCTTGGATCTGGTCCACGCTGACAGCACAGTTCCGAATGATGTCTCTGTGGTGGGGCAACGACACGCTGGGGAGGAGGAAGATAGGGCAGGTTAGTCCCTGCAGACAAGGGTCCCAGCAAGGGCAGAGGGGCTGGGATGAGAGTTTTCTGCCCTTTCACCCTCAGGTCAACGCCTCCTTCCACAACAACCCATAATTAGCAGAACCTGTAATGAGCTCAGGTGGAGTAATGAGTGGGCAGTCCCTGCAGGCATCTGGGAGCAGAAGGGTCAGCATCTATATAAAGCAGAGACAGCCCTGCCTGGGGTGGGGGGTTTGGGTGTTGTGGTAGAGGGATGCTGGGTATGGTGCTCTGGCAAGGAAGTTGTGGGGGAGGTAGTTTTCTAGGGCTGTGCTGCAAGGGGGTATTTGATGCTGGGTTGTTACTGTATTTCCATGGGAGAGGTGGAAAGTGCCTGGAAGCTGGACTTGGAGCCCAGTGGGCAGTCAGGTGCTGCATCAGTGAGCTGCAGCGTGTGGGCTCAAGGAGCTATGCAGCAAGTGAAGGAGGTCTTGGGCTGGTGGGGCTGTGGCCTGATGCAAGTGCCATGTGTCAATGGTGTTGCAAAAGATGCTGTGGTGAGGCCTGAGCACAGAGAGGGCTGCAAGGAGGCATGGCAGGTAACTCACTGTGCTCCCTGCCACGGGTGAGCTCTGGGCTGCTGTGACATGTTTGGTTTTAAGTGCTGTGCCTCTGTGGTGGGGGGAGGCTGGGAGAGCAGTGGCAGTGATCAGGGGTTTGGGGAAAATGTGAGTGGTGAGGAAAGACTGATGGATCTGGGCTCTTCTTCTAAAAACTTGCAGTTTGGAAGTCTGAGTGTTTTCCTTTTCCCTGCCATAACAGTTGGTTGCCTGTTTTCTGCTGGTGCATTCTCACCCTGCCCTTGGGCTGAGAAGGTTGGGGTGGTGAGAAAGTGGCGTGGTTCAATCACAGGCTGTGTCCCGCTGGGGAGGCAGGAGTAGATGGGTCCCCCTTCAGCTGCTGCATGTGAGGATGGACATGTGGCTCTGCCTTTCCTGCTGGGCTCTGGGCAGCATTGGGCTGCTGAAAGCAAGCTGTGTGAAGGAAATCTTCCCCACCTCTGGTGAAGCCCAACTGCTCCAAGGTTAATGTGAGCAGTTCAGCCATGTGGTGGCTGTAATCTGGGGACTGTGCAGACTCCCATCAGTACAGCGCTGTTGGTCTCCTGCCCATCAGGCTTTCAGCACTGCTCTGTTACTCCTTGCAAATGCTCCAGCTGGATGGAAAGGGCTCTAAAACTGAAAGGACCCTTCAAAAGCAAACCAACAAATGCCCCCTTGGTGGCTGGGACTGGCTCTCCTCTTGCATCTGCTTGGGAAGGCTTGGATCCCTGCCTCTGACAAGCCCCGACACGTTGGTAATCCTGGACTGGGTGATTGTAAAACACTCTCTGGCTTCTGGCCTGCAATGCTAAAGTCATGTCTGCTCACTGGGTGTCTGCTGCAGTAGCTCAGCATGGTTGGCAGCTAGCCTGGGAGAAAACCCCAGTTCCAGCTGGGTACCTTCTTTCCCCCCCATACCTTTGCTGCTCTGTCTTTCCATCCCTGATCCCAAACACCTACCCTGCACCCCAGGGAGCAGGGACAGAGTGTGGCCCTGCCTCCTGCCCAGGGGCTGGCTCCCTGCCCGGCTGAGCTGGGACCAGACACTGTGCTCACCTGGTTGGGCACCCCTCGGCCCTGGTGATCTTGTCTGCTGTCAGGCCATCTGTCATGGTGATGCTCCTCCTCTTGATGTGCCCCCCTTTCTGGGTGGTGGGGCTGTGGGGTCCCCCATGCTTCCCGTTGGCCAGCCCGTAGCTGGCTTCCAGGTAGCGCAGGGGGAAGGTGCGGTTGATGGGGCAGTAGACAATGGCACCGCTCTGCTCGGAGATGGCCTTGCGGTTGCCCACGTAGAAGCGGACCAGGGCAGGCACATTGTCAAAACTCTCCTGTTCAAAGAGGTACTGGACACGTGTATGGCCCTCGCTGGACTTGACTGTCACCTTGTTGATCTTGAAGTGGAGGGGCTCATTTCGCCAGCGGCATGTCAGCACATAGTCGCCCAGGCTGGTGAGCGAGTCACGGATGAGGAAGTCGCCGTTCCTCTGCACAAGGCTCTCTGACACCTGACAGGGGACAGGGCAGCAGCTCAGGCAAAGCCATGCTGGATGGACCGGGGGGCGTGGGTGGATGATCCACAGTGGCACTGGCTTGTTCCCCTTGCCTCTGGCTCTGAGCTGCAGAAGGGCATTTCCCATGGCAAAACCAGGCAGACTGGAGCTAATGAAGCCCTTTCCCAGGCACTTGTCAGGAGGACAGGCTGGGGGTGCTCTCCCTGAGCAGCCCAAGCAAACGGTGCCCAGAGCCACCCACCCTCCCCTCCTCACCTCCCGAGGGATGCGGCCGTGGTACCAAGCATGGCTGCGCAGGTCAGTGCTGCTCAGCTTCAGCTCCTCTTCCAGCTCCTTGTGAAGCTTCTCTGGTGACGAGTCAAGGATATATTTCTCCTTGGAGAACTGTAGGGGGAGAAGAGAGCATCAGCCGGTGTAGCGGTGCAGGGCCTGGGAGCAGAGGCCTGACCCTGGGGTGGGCTGTCAGGGTCCTCATGTGAGGACTGCAGGACCCTCCATGTCATTGGCACTGGTGATGCCACTCACCAGCAGCAGACCTGTCCCTGAGGCACAAGTAACTCAAGCTGTGCATGAAGATTGCTGCTTGTGGCAAAGGATGTGGGTGAGGTAACGTGCCGTGCCTGCTGACAGTCAGGTCCTGCCACCAGGAGCACTTGGAGACTCTCCTGGTGGCATGTCCCCATCACACCTGACCACCCTGTCCCCAGCGTGCTGCCTTTCTGCCTCAGCTCGGAGCTGAGTGTGGTTGGGCAGGAAAAACCTGCCCCAGCTGCCTCTCACACATCTCCTGGGCTGGACCACTGCGGGAAGCACTCTTCCAGGAGGAAACCTGTATTATTACTCCTCCTTGGAACAGCCATCATGGTCCCTCTTCCAAAGGGTTAACTCTCTGTGTTCAGCCTGATGGTGGCATGAATAGTAATGACAAATGTAAAGGGAACCTTCTGCATTGAAATTAGCTTTTACCCTTTTACTAGCACTGGTGCACCTGAGCCTGGAGGATGCAATTTGCCCCCTCCCTTCCCCCAGAGAGATAAGGGATGGTGTCATGTCTCCCATTGGCTGAGCCTGCTGTGCTCCCTGCCTGCTGCTTGGCCCCATCGTTCCCAAAGGGTAGCTGAGGATGCCAAGCTGTCAGCATGGCGGAGTCGGTGCTTGTTTGGGGAGGTGAGCGCAGGCTCGAGGCTCCTGTGCGCTGTGCACACGAGGCCGGTTCCTCCGGTCGGTTGCTGTGGTGCCAGCGCTGCTGCCTGGGCAGCGCTGCCTGGTGGAGCAGGGCCTGGGAGCCAGGAATCCTCGGCTCCCCCTGCATCCCAGATATGTGCTGTCCTGCAAGGGTGATGTGTGTGCCACTGCCACGGATAAGGGAGCTTGGATAGGGCTACCAGTGTCCTGTTCCACTGCTCCAATGAGCAGGGGTGGCTCAGTGGCCTGGCTCCATGACCAGTGGCAGTGCCAGCATGGGGAGCCACCGCAGGCTGGCCCAGCTCCTTGGCATTGTTAGGGCAGGATGCTGCTGCCGTGTCGGAGGACAGGCACGGGCTTGAACCGCTGCTGCCAGCGCTCCGGCACTGCCGGCAGAGCAGGCTGGTGCTCGTGGCTGGCCTCGCACAGCAGCTGGTTCCCCAGAGCACTGGGGGCTGCAGCTCCGTATTGACACACTGGGGACCTGCCCCAGAGCTGACCCCTTTGCCCAGCACCTCACCCTCTGCATGCCCTACTGATTCCCTCTGCTCCTCTAGGAGTTGCTGGCAAGGGGAGGTGTAGAGCACTGTGCTGTTCTCCTGCCTTGTACCCAGCACTCTTGGGGTGCTCCTGGGACCCCCCCGAGTCCCTCAGCAGGAGCCTGAGCCCTAGGTTCCCCCCCTTCCCTGGGGGGAGATGCTCCATCCCCCGTGGTGGCTGCATTCAGCAGCCAAAGCAGGCAGCGATGCTGTCCTGGGGACCCTGCTCCAGCCTGGGGAGGGGGAATGAGGCTGCAAAGGGCTCGTGTGAGGGACTGTGCCCTCCAGGGCTTGCCCTCAGCAGCCTGGACCTGCCGCTGTTCCTCCCTTCCCAACTGCTATTGAGTCAAAAGGTGCTGGGGCAGTGAAAGCATCCTTGGAAAACACTTCGGGCTGAACTCAGACTTGAGCTCATCTGACCAGGTTTACTCTCCCCATGAAGAAGGTCCCACTCACTGGAGCAAGTGGGGACCTGAACTGGGAGGCACGTGGGTTGTCCCCCTCCTGACCAAAGGTTGTGGGGAGCAGAGTACTGGCTGCTGATTTGGGGCCCTCGTGGAGACAAAGCCACCCGGCACCGCTGAACCCTATTAAAAATAAATGGTAGCCGACGGGTGCTGCTGAGGTCTGGCTGCCTCCTGGGGGGCCGAGGCCGAGCAGATGCCGTTTCCATGACGACCCATCCGCTGCCATCGAGCGGACCTGGCTCAGCCGGAGCGGTGGCAGGGGACCCTTGGCTGCAGCACCCACCCCGCGGCATGGCTAGTACCCCAGACTCTGGGGCAGGGAGGGACCCCCTGGGAGCCTCTCCTGTCTGTGCAGGCTAAAGCTGTCCGAGCCGAGCTGGGAGCAGTTTAGAGCCGGTGCTCCCGCCACCACCCCTGGAGCAGGGATTAGCGCCCGTTCTGCTCAGTGTTGTACATCTGGGTTTTCCCCCAAATCCTCCCCATGCAAATGTGCAGAATAACAAACACAAACCCAGCTGAGCAGTGCCCAGTGTCTCCAAGCCTGGATTTGGGCAGCAGCCGGCTGGCATCCGTGCCAGGAGCCAGGTGCTAAGCTAGCAGGAGAGAACAGGCGGTTTGGGAGAGGCAAGGGAGGTTTTGCATCTTGTAGATGAGGGAGGGAGGCTGGCTGTGAGCAGAGGGTGCCATGAGCCACTTTCTCCAGCCATGCGGAGGGCACTGTCCCTTGAGCTCCTTGGCTGGGAAATGAGATCCCATCCAATTTGCAGGGCCACCAAAATGCCACTGCCTGGAGTGACTGTGTGGCTGCGATAGCCAGGGAGGCAGCAGCAGACTGATCACAGGGAGCCCTCTTCTTTGGTGTGCTGTGGCTCTGAGGACTGGTCCTCGCTGTGTGTCTCTCACACTCTTCCAACACACGCTAGATGCTGCCAAGATCACCTGGCTGCTCTCCTCTCTGCACAGGAGCTGGGCGCACCACGAGCCCTGGGTGCAAGGGACCCACGTGCCCGGGGGATGCATGTGGCCCCCGAGCCCTGCAGCAGTAACCGGCTTTCCTCTGCCCTGCTCAGCAGCACGGCTCGGAGGAGCCGGTCGCAGGCTGCCAGCTGGCCGAGCGCCGAGGCGCGGGCACTGGCACGGCATGGAAAGGCAGCGCAGGCCAGCCGAGCGCTGTCAGGAGCATGTAAGCGGATGTCTGAGCACCACGCTGAAAAGGGCACCGCTTGACACTCTTGGCTGCGCCAAGAGGACATCAAAAGATGTACAGCCCAACGTGAGGTCTTGCATACTAGTGGGCTGGGTGCAAGGAAAAGCCTTGGCTTCCACTAGCACCTAGCTCAAGCACGTGGTGCTGGCCTCCTGCACAGAGAGCCCCAAGGCCTCTTCCAGCTGAGCAGGAAGAAATGGGGATTGGAGTGGTTCTCGGAACCAGCCGCACCAGACAAACCAGCTCAGGAGCTGCCAGAGATGATGCCAAGCTCTGCTTGAGGAATCCCAACCAGCAGCCAAGCAACCAGCCAAGCCAAGCAACCAAGCTGGCTTGGCTGCAGAGAGGAGAGCTCCTCCATCACATTCAGCTCCCTGACGGGCTGTTTCAAAGTCCTGGGGCTGGGGAATCCTCTGGTGCTGCTGTGCGATGGAGGCAGCGCCCGTGCGGAGGCAATTCCCGGGGCTCTCCATCCCTGCCCACTTCCCTGATCCTCCCTGCTGCTTTCTTGGAGGAGGAAGCGCCTCCAGACCCAGCCAAAGGGCAAGGGCTGGAACTGGCAGTGGAAGGGCAAGAGCGGGGGGGATGAAGGCTTCTGACAGCTGGGGTGGTACGTGTAAAATGGTGACTGTCACTCTGCCTGCTGTAAGGAGAGCTTCAAAGGCTGGCATTTGGCTTTCTCTCCTTGCAAAGGTAATCTTATGAAACAGGAGCGATTTGCAGTCTGCCTTCTTGTTCTCCCCTCCCAGATCTGGAGGAGTCACAGCTGAGGATGAAGTCAGCTTGGAGAGCAAGGTGTACTCACACCCCACCCGGCTCCTCTGCCGATAATATCTGACTAACCTCGGGGCACCAAGCGCATGTGCTCTCCCTCCTGCTCTTGTGCTGCCCGCCCTGACATGGGACCCTCACTAGGGAAACCCCAGCCCCTCCTGGAGTTTTCCACCACTGCTCTGGCTGCCAGAGCAGCTGCGGGGCTGGAAAGCAGAGGTGGGAGGAAGCAGAGTAACAAGCCATTGGGAGCAGGTGTATGGGGAAAGCCCCAGAATCGTGCAAGGGTCTTCTCTGGTTCCTCCGCACCTGGCAATGGACTACTTCAGTGAAGTATTTCCGAGCAGACATCCTGGCTGAGAGACAGCCGGCATCACAGTGAACCCAAGAACCAGTCTGCGGGCCTGCCTCGTGCAGGTCTGCTGCACTCCCCAGGCCAGCTGCCAGGTACCACCCAACAATGGTCCATCCATCCCACGTGACCACACCAAGAAAATCCCACCACAGACAACCCTCAAGTTGTTATGGACTTCTTAGTTTGCGTATCCCACTGTGAGCCAGTCCATCCTACTGATCTTTCCACATGGAAATCATTTGTTCCTCTGTCCTGTCTCGCAATGACTCTGGGCATCTAAATGGCCTCTGAGACGGCACCAGCCCATCTGTCCAGCCCAGGGGTGACCGAAGGCATCTCTCGGGTATGCTGCATCTCCATGAGTCCCCACTGAAGGCAGACCTTGGCTCAAGATCTTTGTCTCGGCATTCAAAGCCCTTCCTAGGACTAGTCCTGGCTACCCACAGGGTCTCATCTCCCCCTGTCTGTGCTCCTTTGTGGCAGCTCTGGAGCAATTATGTCTGGCTGGCAGGGGTGGGGTGCAGCTGGGGTTGACGGCCAGGAACATCTGGGTGCTCTAAGGTGGGACAAGTGCCCCAGGTTCTGCAGTGGGGTGCTGGAGTGCACTGCTACCACTGCCCTGGGGGAGCAGGTATCCAGTGCAGCGATGGGTGTGTGTATACACACATTTCCATCCATCTATATATTACTTATCTCACTCCAAGACGGCAGCAGCGGCTGCTGCTGCATCCCTTCTCAGAGCTGCTATTGGCCAGAAATGATGTCAGTGCTTCCCAGGCTGGGTGCACTGCCATTGGCGGTGAGCAGGGATGCGGCTGTCAGCTGGAAGCGCTCCAGTCATTCATGGGGACTTCAGTGTGTGTTTGCTGGGCACACTTGGACACAAATAGATGGTGAAAGATCTGGTGGAGCCAGGTGAGCACTTAAGGCTTCACTTTTAACTCTTTCTGGGTCAGGATGGAGCGCCCTCCATCCCCTCTCACATCCCTGCGTGAGAGCCAGATGCCCACCTGTCTCTCCCTTGTTCTGGCAGCAGCTTGCTGACAGCACCCAGTCAGCCCCTGTGATGTGCAGCCCCAGGGCTGCTGCACTAGGGCACGTCCCCCTGTGTTGCTCGGTGGCCTCTGGACAGCTGGGAGCAGCTCTTCTGCTTTTCCCTCTTCACCTCCACTAGCAATCAAAATCCCTGGCTTTGCACTGAGATCAGCCGCAGTCATGACAAGACTTGAAATGCTGCTTCTGGGCTCCGTCTTACCCAGCATAATCTCTACAGCTCGGCACCTACCTCACTCAGCAGGAGTACTGAATAAGACTGCCAGCTCTCTTGGCTGCCAGCTGCCTTCCAACTTGCGGTATGCTACAGCTCTTGCTTCAGACCAGAGCCTGCTTGGCTCTTGCAACCCGAAACACCTTTGCTCTCTAACTTGGTAAACGAGTGAACCAATTCTTAGCACTGTGCTCCTCCTGCGCAAATGCCAGAGTCCAAAAATAGGACACCTAGGCTCCTGCCCAGACAGCGGCGGTGCTGGAAGCACCACAGGACAGGTGACAGATGGATCCCAGCTCTCTCCCACCCGTCAGACCCGTGTGGTGCGGCGCAGCTCACGCAGAGCCCCCGGCCGAGCAGCTCTGCACCCCCCGCTTGCTGCCTCCCGTGCTCTCAGTGATGCTCCAGGCACATGCCGTCTGCCGGGGGATGCGGAACTGCCCTGCGTGGGCTCTGCTGCCGGTGAGGGCCCCTCCAGGGACCTGCGCCGCCCGTCCAGGGCTGCTCTGGGGGCAGCCAGCGGCACTGCCGTCGCGGCCCCGGCCGAGCTCTGCCCCGCTCACCCCACGCCCGCTGCCGCCCCGGCCAGGCGGGCACGGCGCCCCCCGGCCCGGCGGAGCGGGGCAGCGCTGCGGCACGGGGCTGCCTGGCGGGACCCCGCGGAGGCAGCCCCGCTCGCCCCCGCTTCCCGGCGCTGCAGCCCGGGACCGGAGCCCCCTGACGGCGGGGCCGGGCCCGGGCCGTGCCGCCGGTGCTCCCCCTCCCCGCTGCGCTGCCGCCGCCTGCCCCACGCGTGCGGGCGCACGGAGCCGCTGCCCGGCGGCACCCGCCGGCTCCGTCCCGCCGCCGCCCCCGCTCACCTGCACCTGCATGAAGGAGCCGCGGTAGAAGCAGCAGGCGGCCGCTGACAGGGCGCTCCACAGGCTGCACCGCTCCGTCATGGCGCGGCGCGCCCCCGGGCTGCCCCGGCCCGGCCCGGCCCGGGCTGCACCGCCGCCGCCGCCGGGCTTCAATTTCAGCCGCTTCCCCGAATTACCTCATCCCTTGTCGGCAGCGGGGGCGGCGCCGGCGCCGCAGCTCCGCCTCGGCCCGCCCCGGCCCGGCCCGCGGGGCCGCCCGCTCCGCCGCCGTGGCCCCGGGGGAACCGGCAGCGCCGGCCTCCCGCCTGGGCAGGGGGACCGGCACCCCGAGGGGACCCGCACCCCTGAGGGGACCCCGCACCCCGGCTGCCTGTGCCCTGAGGGGACCCGGCACCTCTGAGGGGACCCGGCACCCCGGCACTGTGCACCCCTGAGGGGAGCCGGCATCCTGAGGGCACCCGGCACTCTGAGAGGACCCGGCTGCTCTAAGGGGAACCGGCACCCCTGAGGAGAACCAGCACCTCAGCTGCCCGTGCCCCAAGGGGACCCGCACCCTGATGGGACCCCACACCCCTGAGGAGAACCAGCACCCCGGCTGTGTGCACCCCTGAGGGAGCCTGGCACCCTGAGGGGATCAGGCAGCCCTGAGGGGACCCAGCTCCCCTTATCTCCCCACCCCAAATCCACCTGCTCTCCCCAGTGATGCACATGGGGACCGCCTCGTCCCCTCTCACCCACCCCGGTGACGCCGTTCTGGGGGGGGACATGCCGGTGCCTGCCTCACACAGCGGGGAGCCGGCTGCCTGCTTCCCGCGTAGGCCGTCTCTCAGTTGTGTTTAATTAAGGCTCTCCTTCAGTTTAATTAAGGCCACGGTTTCACGTATGGGATGCACAAGGCAGTGCCGATGACTCAAAGCATTGCTCCAGCCCTGACTCTCACAACAAACCCACCGCAACATCCCTGCCCGAACCCGCTGCTGGCACCTGCCCTGCGCACAGGGACGGGCAGGTGTCCCCCAGCACTGAGCTCTGCACCCACCTGCCCGCACCACACCGGCCTCCCTCCGGGTCTGTCCTGCACAGCACAGCCTGCGTCTGGCTGGGCTTTGCTAACAGCGGGCTTTACGCTCCCACCCGCAAAGTGAGCCCTGGCCCGAAGACCCCCACGCCTCCTGGTGCGCCCCGGCCTGAGGGGATGATGCCATGAGCTCAGAGGTATTCCTTCTGCCACCAACCCTGCAGCCTCCCCTCTAATTAATTCAAACAAACCCCTCGCATCCCCAGGCAGGGATGCAGCAGCCAGGGCCGATGAGATACAGGTCCCCTGAGCGGCTCCTCCGCGCAGAACAAAGAGAGCTCGAGGCACTCGCCAGGCCCTGCTCTGCCCTGGTCTGCCGGGGAGGGAGGGATGGCGGAGCAGTGCGGCTCTCCAGCAGGATGGGGCTGAGTGCGGGATGCAGCGGGGCAGCACGCAGCCGGCGGGCAGGGAACACGGGTGGTGGGTGCTCACGGGTCCCATGGGCACACGGGCTCTCCTCCTCTCTTGCATGGGGCTGAGGGGCAGACCAGGTGGCAGCATGCAGGGAGGTGCTGCTTGGAGAGCATCCGTTAGTGAATCGCCCTCCTGCCAAGGCTTCTCCTCTGCACTGGGCTCCGGGGTTTCCTTCCAAGGCTCTCGCCGAGGGAGCACGCGGGAGCCCCACCGGATGCTGCGGGGTGATGGTCCCCGGCTGTGCCTGTGCTGTCTTTCCACAGGGGACAGCTGGAAACCTCCAGCTGAGCTCTCGCAGGGATGCACGACAGCTTTACGGGCTGTAGCTTTCCCAAAGCATAACACTGCTCTCAGCTCCTTCACCAGCACAAGGGCCAAAGCTAGGCTGGCTGGGACGTTAACGAATGGAGCCAGGTGTGCAGATCACCCAGGCAGCTTGGAAACACCAACCCTTAGGCTATTATTAAAGCACGTTAATTACCAAGTGCTTATTGATCCTGGCTTTCTGACCCTCCCTAGCTCCTGGTTGCACCTCTAATCACAGCAGGCTCAGTGATGGGAGAGCTGGCCCTGGCTGCTTTGTGGCTGGAGCTCAAGGACTGATGTTTGGCAGTTCCTTGGTGCACATCTGGATGCAGACCTGCCCATGAGCCTTTGCTCACAAGGGCTTTGCAGTGCCTCCTCTTCCTCCTCCCAAATCTTCTTCACTGGCTTTTTCTTTCCATCTGTCCTCCACTTGCCCCTCAGTGATGTTTCCCCTCTGCTCATATCCCCCCCAGACACAGCAGCCAGCAGTCACCTACCCACCAGAAATCCTGCAGGCCCTGGGGCCAGACGCTGCACGGGCTTCCAACCAGGCACGGTGCCTGCAATCAGCCAAAGTGCCCCCATCATCCCGGTCACTCACGCTGCAGATAATTACTTATTTGACTAAAATAGCTGCTGTCACTGCAGCCATCAGTTGCTACTGTGACCAAAGGGAAGTGGCATATAAATCACAGCCCACGGTCCGTGCCTGGACACCACAAGGACAGGTGAGAAATAAAGGCCAGATAACTCATGTCTGGGATCTGCCTGGAGAGTAGGGAATTCTGGCTCACCAAAAAGAACTCAACCCCAAAGGCAAAGCCAAATCTATTGCACACCTGTGTTGTTTCAGTCTATTAACTCATGAGCCATAACATGTGCCCGTCTCTGGCTGCACGTGCTGACAGTGCAAGGGAAAACACCCCCATCCATCCAGCTCTGCCCCTCACCACCTCCTTGCCTTCGCAGGACTTGCCTGCATGAGCAGGAGCTTTCCTGTGCACCCCGAGGCAGCCCACCCCAGGGCTCTACCCTGTGAAGCACGGCTCGAGCCTTAACACTCCCATCAGGGCCTCGTTGCCCCAGCACATGTCCCACTTCCAGCCTGGTGAGCTCCTGCTCAGCAAGTCCCACATGGCTAGAGGAAGAGGAGAGGAGAGACATCCCACTCCAGGGATTGCTACAGGTGATAAAGCTGCATCCGACCCCAGCGCCTGGATGCCAAACCCAGCAAGCAGGATCCTCATTAGCCCCAAGACTGGACCCTGAGAGGGGTGAGCCCCGTGAGGAGCAGCAGATGAGTTCAGGGCCCAGCCAGCTCTCTCCCGAGCCTGCTGGTTGGTGCCACCACGGGGGGTTCCCACATTTCCATGTCTGGCTACAGCCACCATCAAGAGCCCCAGGTCCAAAAGACGAAGGTTCAGGGCTCTGTGCTATTTACACCATCCAAGCTGGGCACCTCAAGTCACTCAACAATCCCATCTGCCCAGCAGCATCACATCCCCATCGGGCGGCTGGACTCGGGAGGCTCCGCGCCTTCTCAGACACACTCCCCAAAGTCCATCCCATGGCAGCGACCACCCAGGCAGGTTTTCAGTGCTCCATCCCCAAACCACACAGCATCCCTGCCACTGTTCCCCTGCGCCTGCCCAGCTCCCATCATGCCAGCAGCCTCCTGCAAAAGGGCTGCTCTCCTCCGGAGCCAGGCGCCTGGCTAATGAATTTCTGGCCAGACATGAAGAGTCCTCAGGAATGTTAATAGTTTGCTGGAGGATAAGCAAGAGATTTGGAGAGATTTACACCGACTTTCATGTGACAGCCACAGAAGTGGCTCAAACCCTTCCGTTTCTTTACATGGGGGTGGAGGGAAGAGGCTACCCCTGCATCTGCAGCGTTCACAGGTGACAGGGAGCATGAAATGCAGGAGCTCCTGTGGAAGCAGCATCAGGGGGACTGTGTAGGGTTTGTGTCTCCTCTGCCTCCCTCAGCCTCACCATTTCTGGCAGGGAATTTCTTCCAGGGCTAAAGAGAGAGCCCGGAGGAGGTGGTGGGATGGGGAGTGCAGAGCTGAGCACCCCGCTGGTGTAGGACCTGGCCAGCCCCAGGCCCCGCTCTGCCACTGGCACCTGGCCGGGTCAGGCTGTGATCGTGCCCAGCGACTTACCTTCACGTATTCGCTGCCAGACTCCAGGCCATCGTGGTGGCTAGAAGGAAGGGGAAAAATAAGAATACGTAAGTAAAGGGCAGTAAGTCGTGACAGTCAGGTCAAAGGAAGTGGAGACACAGCTGTGGGTAACGAGAGTCTGTGCCCCTTTCCTTGCCATGGGGCTGAGAGCATGGCCATGGTTTTGGGAGAGGTTCCCAGGGCCCCAGCACTGTTCCTGCCCCCTCTCAGTGCAGGGCTTAGTCTCCCTAATGCGATCAGGGAAGAATGAGGCCTTTTTAGAGGATCTCTCCCCAGATCGCCTTGGGATCGTGTGAGCTGAGCCACGGATACCCCGTGGCCAGGCTGGGGTCCCCGCAGGTCACGGTGCCGGAGGGTGCCTGCTGAAGAGGGTGGCCTCGTGCCCTGTTCCCTGGCAGAGCTGCATTCCCAGCAGGTGGCTGTTGGGACACGTTGCCCAGACAAGTGTTTCTGACTGTTTCTCTATGGCCTCGTGCAACCCTGCAGAAATCAAACTCCCAGTGAAGCCAGGGGTGAACGGCGACATCCTGAGTGAGACTGCAAAACTTGTCCTCCCAGCATACAGGCAATAGAAATTCCCATTCTCCTTAGTGACATGTTCACCCTTAGCCCTACTGACAACCAGCCCAACAACCCTGAGACACAGCTGATCTGGAAGGTTCTTTGCCATAGTTTCATGGGGGATGCAGACGGCCCCTGCTCTTTTCTGAGCATGTAGCAATGCTGCTACTGCTTTTTGTGCTCTTGTAGGTCGAGAGATGTGTCTGTATGGATGAGTCCAAGGGGAACAACAGAGCATTCGAAGGGAGAGTAACAGCCCAAGCAGAGGTGCGCAACCCTGAGGTCTCACCTGTCAGAATAAAGTACAATAGTCCAGACTTCTCTGACCAGAACCCAGTGCTGCTTGCCTCCCCAGCGCCAAGCTTTAGCACGGACATCCCACTGCTTGATGAGGTTGCCTGCCTGAGCGTGGGGTGGCAGCGAGAGCCCTGGGGTGGCAGGCTGCCAGCACAAGGGCAGGCAACTACGGAACTACCAAATCCGAGGGCATCACAGACCTGGGAAGTCCCTTCCCTGCTAGGAGCCACCTCACTCCACCTAGTTCCTACAGCCACAGCTAAACCCCTGCCTCATACTGGGAGCTGCTGCGGGTCCTGCACACAAACCCCTCCTGGAAGCCACACTGGTGGCATCCCTGGAGAGCCAAATTCTTCCTCTGTGGGCTCCCTCCAGGTTGGGGATGCTGCCTGGTAGCTCAGAAGTCAGTCGCTGAAAGGGACGTGGGGATAGCAGAGGCAACTGCTGCCAGACCTTGTCCCGCCGGACACCCCCCCGTGGCATTACAGTGGGTCCTGCTAGGGTCAGTATGGGCCCCTCGGGGTGTCCAGACCTGCAGCAGGCAACGCACACTCCTCCAAGCCCACAATGCTGAAACCACATCTCCCACTGTCCACCTTGGAAGGGGAAAAGGGGCTGGAAATCAAGCCCACACTTTTTTGGGGTGAAAAAAAGAGAGGAACATGTGGAGGAGGGGGGGCAGACACAGGCTCCCCTGGGTGGCTGCGGGCTGCCTGCCCGCCCTGGCGCTGCCTCTGCAGCCTGTTTGCCTTTCACACGGCCGCGGAGGGCTGCCTGGTGCTGCCAGAGCCGTGAGAAAAGCCGGCGGGAGGACGGGGGGCCTCTGGGCAGGAAACCGGGAGCATGGGAGCAGCTGGGAGATGCTGCGAGGGCCCGAGCAGGGGAGGCCCCCGTGCCGGGGAAGGCTGCAGCTGGGGCCGCAGCCCCCCTGGTTCTGCACATTCCTGGAGGAAATGGCATTTCTGGGGGCAGCCGAGTGCCTGGGAGAAATTCCAGGGCTGCCTTTGGAGCGCGGCTGCGGCTGAGCTGCTGGGACCCGGCGCTACCACGGTGGCACCGGGGAGCGGGGTTTCGGTGGGGTAGCTGCTCCTCTTGTGCTTGGGAAGGCATCGCAGTGACTTACAAACCTGCCAGGCTCCAGGCTGGCTGCTGCGAACAGGCCAGCGTGGCTGTGGGAGTCCAGCCGCACTTTGGAGCCCAGGGTCTGCTTGTCTTCAGACAACAGTGCAGGCTGTATCCCTGGGCAACCAAGTCTGGACACCTCGTGCCTCAGTTTCCCCCTCTGCAGAGCTTCCTCCTTCAAGGTGTTGGCTCGCAGTGCTGGCAGAGGTGTGTGCTGGCAGCTGTGGGCAGTGCCCTGCTCGCGACCTGCGGGAAGCGGCATTTCCCGTGCCGCGCGCACGCCACGCACAGAAGGAAGTCGAGTCACGTCCGCTCTGTGACCTGCCTGCGGGTCATCTCCCATTAGTCACCGTGTCCTTGCTGGAGTCACGGCCACCGCCTCACTCTGAGCATCTCCGCAGCTCCCTGTCCCACAGCAGCGCAGTTCCCCTGCCTTGAGGGCCTGATCCTGCAGGGCGCATCCCTGGGAAAGCTCCCCTTTAGATGGGCGTTCTTAGTCCGTCCTGCCTTGGAGTCTGTCCTTACCAGGGATGCTCCAGGCGGGGCAAGCAAAAATGTGCCCCAGGGTCATGCTTGTCCCTCCTGGCACCCAGCACCCCCCTGCACAGGCGCCCCCTGTACTGGGCAGCCAGTGCTGGCCTCTGCCATGGGCTGGCGGGAACACACTGTCCCCATCCCCAGGGATGTGCCTGTGCAGGAGGAAGGGCTGGGGCGCGGCACTATCCCGGTCCCGCTTCCGCCTGTCCGCCCCACAGCAGGGCCTGGCTGTGGTGACGGCTGCTCCTCTAGCCAGGGGTGGTGGCAGGGGCTCTAAGTGGAGCGTGGAGGGGCAGAAATGCCCCTGGTGCCAAGTCCTGCTCTGGTCACTCCTGTGCCTCAGTTTCCCTGGCTACACCCATCATCAAGGCAGCCCCAAATGATGCAAAAGAGCATCTGGCCCTCGATTTTTGGGGCCCCAAGTCCCCACTCCCCAGAGCCCAGACACCCAGGTAACCCACACAAGTTCCTCTGTTTGCTTGGCTCCCAGCCGTGCTGGCCTGGGACCTAAGTCATTTCTGGGGGAACAGAGAGCCTGGGCGAGCCCCAGGCACCCCCTGTGGGGACCCTCTGCCACTGCTGAGGCTCTGTGCTCACCAAGGGATGTGGCAGTGCCACCGGCCCCCTGAGCCCCCAAGCCTCCAGCCCCCAGTGCCGGCCACAGCCCCCTGGCCGCTCTGCCCTGGCGCCGGCTCTGACTGCGGTTTCGGCAGCTGCCGCCACGCTCGGTCTTTCCATGAGCAAACGCTGCCACGGGCCGGGGGCCTCGGTGGCTGAGCGGCGGCTCCAGCAGCGTCTGCGTTGAAGCTTTGTGCCCTCCCCACGCAAAGCCCCTTCCCAGCCTCTCACTTCCTGTCCCCCCCCACTGTGCCAGGGTACGAGGGGTGGCCACGGGGCTGGGACCTCTTACCTGCCCTGTCCCAGGGTGGGAAACCGCCTGCCCACCGCTGTCATCAGCCCTGCGTGACTGGGTGAGTGCCTTCGCTCCAGGATGGGGAGAAGTTCTCCCAGGCGCTCTCCCGCCTCGCACTGAGCGTTGGGACTTTGGGGCGCGCAAGGCGGTGGCGGACCCTCCTCCTTCCCGTCCCAGCCCTCCTCCCGCCCCCCCTTTGAGGCCGGCAGGAATGTGTGGCCGGCACAGCCCGGCTCCCACCACCGGCACGAATTCCTCCTCCTCAGCCCGCTCCCGGGGCCGCCGGGGCCACCCGGACCTCCTGAGTGCTCAGCGCCGGGACAAGGAGCCCCTTGGCCCCAGGGTGGCACGGGGCGAACTGGTGTGTCAGGGGCTACCCAAGGGCGAGAGAGGAGGACCGGGCCAGGGAAGCAGTGGTGCGATGACGGTGGGACCTTATTTTGGGGAGAAACTTGGAGTCAGCACTTCCACCCATGCCCCCAGTCCCAGCTGCTGAGCTGGGGCGCATTTGGCCTCTCGTGCCCACACCTCCAAGTGATGGGCAGGGGGTAAAAATCCCTCTTGTTGATTCTGAGGTCAAACCCCTCATCTGACAGGGCTGAGCCCCCAGGTTCCCCCGGAGGGTGGGTCTGGGGCCTGAAGGAGGAGTTTTATGCCCGAAGTGGGGTGGTTGTGCCCAGATTCAGGGGTTTACTGCCAGGTGATGGAAATGGGGATGGGATGGCTGGTTTCAGGGATTGCCCCTGTGCCTTGAGAGAGGCAGTGCCACTCGGGGAGGGGGAGAAAAAGAGGAGAGTGAGAGGTGGAAGGGGCTGGAGTGGTGCAGATCTGAGCTCTCCGCAGTGCATCCCAGTGCAGGAATGGAGCCGCCGGCAGGACAAAAGGATTCTGGAGCTGAGCAGGGCTGCGAGATCCGGAAACGGGAGGGAGCAGAAATCCCACAGGAAACCTTGCTCCCATGGAGCAGCTGACCTGGCCATGGTACAGAGCGCTCTGTCTGTGCCATCCCACCAGCCAGGTGCATCCCGCTGGTACTGCGGGTGAGTGGGGGGCACTGCAGGGACCCCCAGTGTGTCCCACCCCCTCCCCTTGCCCCAGAGGGGTAGAACGGGGGTCCCAGTGGAAGGCAGAGTAAACCCAGTGGGGCTGTACCTGTCCAGGGAGCTCTTGCCAGGATGGTCTTGCCCCTTTTCCAGCAGATCCCTATATGTGATCTCCGCTCCCACTGCTGTGTTGGGGGTCAGGGTTTGGCTGGGCTTCGGAGCCAGGCTGGAGCTCGGTGCCTCTGCCCCAGGGCAGGAGACGTTCCCTGCAGGCTCTTGGTGCATCCTGGCCACCGCTGCCCCTGGGGTGTCCACAGGCTGAGCTTCTTCATCCTCCTGCTCTGTTTGCCCCATGGCTGAGGGTGAGTCTGTGCCCATGTCAGCATCGCTGGACATCTTGGTGTTGGGGAGCGGGGCTGTCTGGTGGGGTTTATTGCTGGGGGTCCCTTTCACCCGGCAGCTCTGGCTGCTCTTGGCTTTTCCCAGGCTCTTCCCGGCCTTACCCACATTCAGCCTGGGCATGGTGCCCATGTGGCTGTACATGTCCGATGACCGGGCATAGGGGCCGGGGCTTTTGGGCATGGTGTTGAGATCATCCTGGGTGCTGTCAAAGGGCTCCTCCAGGAAGCCATGGGGAGGAGGGAGACCTGGCCCCAGGCTCTCAGGAGAGCTGGGGGCCACGGACATGCGCCGGAGGGTGAAGGAGCGGGGGATGCTGCTCAGGCTCCCGAAGCCTTTGAACTTGAAAAACTCTAGCAAAGAGAGAGGAGAGAGGAGTGTGGGGTTACTGCTGGTACAGTGTCATGATGGGGGGATCCCAGGGCCCCTGATCCAGGCTTGGGGTGGGCACAGGGCACTGTGCTGCAGTGCAGCCTGGTGTCAGCCCAGTTCCACCCTGCATCTCCAGTCCCAGCCCGGCATGACACCCCTGTGGCCTGGGGTGTATGTGATGCTGCTTGAGGCATCTCTGCTGGGACCCCAGGAGGTCTGTCCCGGTCCCTTAGGGAGCAAACGTCCCCTGTGCCCTGGCAACTCCAGCGGTTGCCTTTCCCCACTGCAGTGGTAGGGGTGGAGGAAGAAACGCCCAGCCCTGGTGAGCAAGCAGTGCCAGAAAAGATTTCATATCTCTTGTTCCCATCCTCCGCCTCCCCGCTTCCCCCAGGGGACTCCAGGCAGGGCTGGTGGTTGTGCCCATCGCCATAGCCTTGGGGCTGCTCCACAGGCCATACCCCTTGCCCTTGCTCAGATGAGAGCATGGGGGGGACACCGCATCTGCCCAGGGGACGGGGGTCCCGGCCACATGTGATGTGCTCACATGTGCATGTCCCTCACCGGCACGGTGGAGCAGGAACCGACTGTCAGTGTGCAGCCTGAGAGCACTGGCGTGGCAGTGCTGGCTGCGGGCAGGGGACAACCTCCCCACTTCCTCAGCTGAGTGCTCAGCACCTCGCAGCCTCCCTGCGGCTCCCAGCTGCCACCTGCGAGTGCTGAGCGCAAAGCATTTACCGGAGACATATTTATAACTCCGGCGGGTGGCTTTGCATTTCACACCTCAGCCCCAGCTCAGCTCTGCCTGCGGATGCCGTGCAGCTCCAGGCCCGTGTCGGTGCTGGCACAGCACACAGGGTGCAGCAGGTTGAGGCCGCAGCTCTGCAGGGAAGCCCTGGTGCTCCAGCTGCCTCTGGGGGTTTTGCAATGTTTTTGCTGCCCTGGAGCATTGCAAAGGTTCTTCCCCTCCAGGCACAGCAAATTTGCCATGGCAGGAAGCCGCACGCTGCAGCGTGCTGTATCAGGAACTGGGTGGCTGAGGGCTGCTCAACCGTTGGACTCCCACCTTCTGCTGCCATAATGGGCTCTGCTGGGCATCCCCCAGCCAGACAGGGCAAAGGGACCATGCAAGGGGCTGCAGCAGCCCGAAAGGCCTTCTGCGTGGCAGAAACCTCATGGCCTGGATGCAGTTAAAGGCAAAACTGCTTGGGGTTAAACATCCCCTCAGAGTCCAAGCATCTGCTGCTGCCGGCCACTGCTGGGGCTGCTGCAGGGTGGGAAAGGCAATACTGGGGACTTTCCCCATCTTCCTACTCTGCACCACAAAGGAAAAGCCCAGCTGAGATGAGGCCGTGGGTTTTGCCCATGGAGGGGTCCCTGGGGAGTGGAGGGACCAGCCCCCCTCTGGCGCCAGCATCGCGGCAGGAATGCAGAGAGCAGCAGCAAAGGCTGGCTCCCGCAGCCCAGTGCTGGGAAGCAGGGTGAAGGCCACTGCAGCCGCCTCCCGGGGCTCTGGGGGAAACCTGAGGTCTGTGAGAAAGAGCAGAGCTCGCTCATTGTGGGTACCGAGTGCTTCCTCCAAGAGCAGCCGGCAGGAATCTGCTCCTAGGCTCGCAGCCCGGCTCCTCCGTGCCACCCGGCCGCTGTGCTGCGAAAGCACCCTGGGGTGGGGGGACTGGCAGCCCCCAGTCTGCAGCACTGACTTTCACCCTCAGCCTTGCACCCTGAAGGATGTGATTCGGGAACTGAAGACCCCTGAACCCCATTGTGCCTCCCCCTGGGTGCATCCCGGAACCCAGTGCAGGGCTGGGCTGCAGCAGACTGGTCCCAGTCCCGGTACTCACCTCCCGAGGCAGCAGCACCTGGGCTCACCCCCAGCCCTGAGGATGGAAAACTCCGAAGCCCCTCACTGCATTGAGCTTCCTAATGAGAGCAGAGCCTGCTTTGGCTCCAGACATCCCCAGTGGGGGTGACCCGGGGAGCGTGTGAGCACTCACTCACACCCACACTCACACTCACTCTCATGCATCCCCCCTCCCAGCTAGGCTGCCCAGGTGAGCACCCCATTGTCAACCCACCCCATCCCACCCCACGGCCACTTACTGAACTTCTTGAAGCCCCCTCGTTTCTGGCCCTCGGCCATGGTTGTGCTGGTCGGAGGCCGTGGGGACCAAGAGGGACAAGTTTATAACTGTGAAGCCCTTCCCTGCCTGCTCCTCCCTTCCTGCCCCCCCCAGCCACTCATCGCCCCGCTTGGCATTTCCTCCTCAGCGCTGTCATCTGCCCCAGCCCGCCCTCCCGCTGTCCCCCAGTCCTCCCAGTCCGCTTGTCCTCTCACACCCACCTGGCGGCTTAGAGGCCACCTTGTCTGGGGATGGCCAGCAGATGTTGACACCCAAAGCCCCCTGGGTGCCAGCCCTAGAGGAGGGTGCCAGCCCTGAACGTGGGTGCCAGCCCTGTGGGTGAGGGTGCCATCTCTAGAGCAGGGTGCCAGCCTTAGAGGACGGCGCCAGCCCTGCAGACAGGGGAGCACCAGGCACATCTGGGGCTCAGCCGCTGCCCTCACGGCCCCGTGGGGTGACAGCCGGACGGCATCAGTGGCAGCAGGAGCCCCCTGCCGCTGGCTGTTGCCTCGTGCTGGGGGACCTTGGGGTGCCCTGGAGGAAGGAGTGTCTTCACGCAGGACCAGGTGGCCTGGGCCTGGCAGGCTGCAGTGTCTGTGCTGTCCCCCATTCCCAGGCAGCACCTGGTGGCTGCCGTGGCCGGGATGCCAGCAGCCATCTCCGCTGCTGCTCTGGCCTTGGCCCCCCCGTGCCCCCCGCCTTGGGGACCAGTTTCAGACACCCCCACGCCAAGATGCTCGCGTTGCACCCTGACGCAGGCATCGCCGGGGGGACGGCAGCCCCCACCGGGCACGTCTGTGCCCCCCGGGACCCGTGTCCTGCCCTGGCTGTGGGGTCCCCTCGCCGCAGCCCCTGGGTGCAGGAGCCAGGGAGCAGAAAGGCTGTGGAATCCCTGGCGGGTTTCAGCACGCAGGAGACACGGTGACACGGTGACGTGCTTTAGGGCCACCAGCACCAGGGGCGGTGGGTGCCCCGGGCGGTGCGGCGGGGGGCAGGGGGCTGCTGCGGCGGGGGCGGGGCTGGCGGCGGGGCGGGGCCGGCGGGGGCGGGGCTGGCGGCGGGGCGGGGCTTGCGGCGGGGCGGGGCCGGCGGGGGCGGGGCTGGCGGCGGCAAGCTCCGCCCGCCCAGGCGCCCCGAGGCAGCCGCCGCCGCCCAGTCCCAGGAGGCCTCGCGGGGCCGCGTTGTTGCGGAAGGGGCTGTGACGCGCGCGGAAGGGGCGGAACGCGGTGCTGTAGCGACGGCCGCGGCAGCCATGGCCAAGCGGTACGACATGGTGGAGTGTCCCTTCTGCGATGAGGTCTCTAAGTACGAGAAGCTCGCCAAGATCGGGCAGGGAACCTTCGGGTGAGTGCCCGGCCCGCCCCGCCGTCGGGCCTGCTGCCCGGGGCCGGCCCCCTCGGCCCCGCGGCCCGCCCGCCCCAGGCCCGGGCGCCCCCCGCTTGGGTCTCCCTTCCTCGGCCAGCGCTCCGGCCGCGGGGGCCGGCCTGGCCCCTCAGCCCTCCTTTCCCCGGCCCGGCGCCCCGCTCTGGCAGAGCAGAGTTCACTCTGGAGACGGGCGGGGCGGGGCCCTGCACCTTCGCCCAAAACGTGCAGGTTCGGCCAAAATCCTTGTGGGGCTTCTGGGCTGGGTTGGCTCGGCCGCTGCTGAGGGCCTTTGGTGCGAACGGGATGTGGCTGGGTCGGATGGCGGGTCAGCACAGAGCGGTTGTCTTGTCTTTGTGTCTTGTTTGCTGGTGTTCCCGGTCAGGAGCACCTGGCTGCGTCCCTTCTGCCTTGCGCTGCTCAGTGGTTTCGTTCTGGTTTTACAGGGAAGTTTTCAAAGCCAAACATCGTCAGACAGGCAAGAGAGTAGCACTGAAAAAAGTGTTGATGGAAAATGAGAAGGAGGGGGTAAGTGCAGCAGCATGGCAGAAATAGGGGGTAAGTGCCGGAACGTGGCTGGGCTGTGTTTGGCAAGGCCTGGCTGCGGGGTGCGGGGTGGCCCTTTGTAGTTGAAGGCTAATGTTTGGGACGGCATAGATGTGTTTTCACAGAGTAAATGTGTTTCACAATATTTGCAGCTATAATATGCTGTATCTTGAACCTGTAAGGGTGTGGACAGGATCCCAGCCCTGTGGCATTTTTCCTCTCCTGCTGATACTATGATAACGTTGGGCCTTGTGGCTTTGCCAGGGCCTACGGCTTGTTATCACCTTTCTGGCTGCAAAGGCAGCAGTGTGGTGCAGTCCCCGGGCTGCATGGGACAGCTGCTGGGAGGTGGCGCTGCCCACACGTTCCTCCTCCCTCCCGTGCAAAACCCTGTCATCCCCCCCCAGGCGCAGGGCTCCCCGCTGGCTGGCTGTTGTTCGTGGAGGAGCCGGGTAGTGTGTGAAGGGCATGTGCTCAGGGGTGTGCAAGAGATGGGAGAAGCTGGGGAGCGAGGTAACAGCTTAAACAGCGCAGGCAGTAGCTGGGGAGGCTGCTCTGCAGCTTGAGCCAGGCCGTACCGTGTCCCATTACAAATGTGGAAGATGAGGAGAGGAGGGAGGGGTGCCTGCATGCCTGCCTCAGCACCACACAACCACTCTGTTGTGAAGGAATGTCCCTCCGCAGTGGTGCCCTGATGGTAAAGAAATGTGCGCAGTACCGGTGTGGGTGTTTTATTTTAAAGCTCTGATCGGCCTTCAGTGACCTGTGACAGTGCTGCTCAAGCAGGTCCCCTGCCGAGCTGCCGTGGTCGCGTGTCTCCTGTTCTCTAGGCAGGGGTGGCCTGGTCTCACGCAGCCCTAATCCCCGTCCTTTCTTTCTCCTTTCCAGTTCCCCATCACAGCCTTGCGAGAGATTAAAATCCTCCAGCTGCTCAAACATGAGAACGTGGTGAACCTCATAGAAATCTGCAGGACCAAAGGTAGCTTGCGGGGTTCTCTCTTGGGCTGGCTGCCAGCTTTTTTTTTCAGCCCTCCTTCTCTGCTGAGCGGGCTGGTGTTTTGTGCTGGGAGTGGGGTCCTCTAGCTCAGCATAGGCCTCTGTCCCCGCCTGTGATGCGAGGGGTGATGGTACGCTCCTCTTGGAAAACAGTTTCTTACAGAGTTAGGGTGTTGCTGCACCTTGGCTGGAAAAAGCTGCGGTCAGTGCTGCTGGGCTATGGGTGTGCTGTGGCAATGGATGCTGCCCCTATTGGAAAACTCCTGAGAGGCTTGAGATAAACCCACGCTGGAGAGACTTTGAAGCAGAGGGTTTTGAGGCCGGAGCTGTGCACAGCCAGTTCCCTCCTGTCGGGACCTCTAGCTGTCCCTCTCGGTTGGCTTGCGATGGTTTGTGGCAGCTCTGTGCTGATGATAACAGCTCCAGCTGGAGACTTGCTTGGCTTGCTGTGGATGGCAGTGACTGCTCGTGCTGTGAGAGCTGGGACTCCACTCGGGGTGGCCCTGAGCTGCTCTTCCACCTCCTCGCTTCTACCTCACGTGGTGTGCCCCTGCTGCGTGACTGGCACGCTCAGTGCGCTTGGCCTGGCTCCGTTTCCAGTGAAGTTGTTTTAAAACACTTGGTAGCTTTTATACGTCCTTCTCTTCTGTGGATTTGTATTGTAAAAAATACTTTTGAAAGTGACAGCTGATGTTCAAGCCTGCCATTCTCTATATTCAGTCACTGCCATGAAATAAAAATGAACGTGGCAGGTATCTGGTGATGATGTGTTTTTAAAAGTTCACTGAACTGGTAGAAGTGTTTGGCCCAGGACCAGGAACTTGAAGTTACTCTAGTCCTCTACGGCATGTAGATTATAGTCCTCCGAACAGGTATGAGTCGAAACACTGACAAGTTAGTTTTGAATTCACTGTGTGATGAAACAAGTTGTGGTGGTTGCATGGCTGGTGTACCCAAGGTAAATATTTTTGTAGCCATATCGGTCGTTTGTGTTTTGTTTGAATTCCAGTTTTCACCCAGATCTACTTTGACCTCAGTTTCCAGTAAAGCAGAGATATTGCATGTGCTGTTCTCAAACTTTTAAGCGCCTCTCTTTTTAGGTGGGAAAGGTGTGGTAGGGGCCATATGTGTGTAAGGAATTGCAAACCTCGTATGGCCGGCACCCTGCTGGCTGGCAGAGTGGTGCGTTTCTGTGAGGGCTGAGCTTAGCTGTCATTGTCCAGTAGGAGCTGCTGATCGGCAAGTTTTGCTGATTACAGCTGATGAAAGTCAGCTTTCTTTTCAATGTTTTGCGTGTGTGCTCTAGGAACGAGATTGAAATAGACTGCTTCATTTGAGGCTTCCTGTTAGTGACTTTAAATTGCAATTGGAGTTGGAGTTTGAAATCCCTTTGATCCAGAGCAGCCCATTTTCACAGATGATGTTTGAGGCTGCAGAAACCCCCGCTTTCTAATACTCTGTTAGACAGATTTTTCTCCGTTTCTGCATTTTTCCTGGGGCTGCCTTTGCGGGCGTCTCCGTTATCACTGACGCGATTGGTGGTAGTGCTTGGCTGGCAGCTAGTGGTATGTGCACCTACCAGCCGTGGCTTGCAGGGAGGAAACCCCACAGCCGTTATGCGCACAGAGCAATACAAAACGAAGCTTTCAAAGATTTTCGTGCCCTTGCCTTGCCTGTCTGATCACATTCACGACTCTGCTCCTCATCCTCTGTTCTTCTGTTGCTGGTTGTGGGTCTTGGGGCCTGCAGGCTGTTTCTGGTTCTCTGTGTGCCTGTGCCCTGAGGTTTTGCCTAGTGAGCGCTGTATGTATGAGCGGCAGGGTGGCTGGAGGCCAGGAGGAGCTGTGCTGGGGTTAAGGGTCCCTCACTGACGGTCCCTCCTTGCTTCTCCCGTAGCCTCTCCATACAACCGCTGCAAGGGCAGCATCTACCTTGTGTTTGACTTCTGCGAGCACGACCTGGCTGGCCTTCTCAGCAATGCCCATGTCAAGTTCACGCTCTCAGAGATCAAGAAAGTGATGCAGATGCTGTTGAACGGCCTTTACTACATCCACAGGAACAAGGTAACGGCCAGATCTGTGCTGTGCTCTGAGGTCACCCTGCTTTCTGTGGCTTTCCAAGGAGTGGGTGTCTTAGCACAGGCTGGAGGGAAGTCCTTGCTTGTCCTCCACCTCTGGAGCTGCTGGCACCAAGGAGGTGCTGGCACCAGGCGCCCAGGGAGGGTACCTTAACGGCTTAACCTTTTGGCGTCTGTCCTTGTACAGATCTTGCATCGAGACATGAAAGCTGCGAATGTCCTGATCACACGGGACGGAGTGCTGAAGCTTGCAGACTTTGGGCTGGCTCGAGCTTTCAGCCTGGCTAAGAACAGCCAGCCAAACCGCTACACCAACCGGGTGGTGACTCTGTGGTATCGGCCGCCAGAGCTGCTCCTAGGTAGGAGGTGATGGGCTCTGCCGGCTTCTCTGTCCTTCTCGTTCCCCTGGGTGACTAACGCGACATCTCTGTTTAGGGGAGCGGGACTATGGTCCCCCCATTGACCTCTGGGGTGCAGGGTGCATCATGGCAGAGATGTGGACCCGCAGCCCCATCATGCAAGGGAACACAGAGCAGCACCAGCTCACCCTCATCAGCCAGCTCTGCGGATCCATCACACCGGAGGTGAGGGCGTGAGCGTGAGCGAGCTGCAGAGAGCGGAGGGAGGAGAGAGGCGGTGGTGTGGGCAGGTTCTGGGATCGGCCATTCCTGGGCCTCTTCCCATGCCCGCTGCTGGCAGGGAGGCTGGGGAAGCTCTGGCAAACTCTGCTTGCCTCCCGGCAGCCGCGTGCACGGTGGGGCACTGCACTTTCCTCGCTACTCTGTGTAGACTGCAGCTGTCACATGACTCATGTTAACCTCCTGAGGAGAAAAGGGTGAACATGCCTCCCGGACCCCCTTCGGCAGGGGTGGGTTGTGTCCTTGTATTTGAGCACAGAGACGATGCTGGCTGCTCCAGCTGTGAAAGAACAGAACATTGCATGTAGGAATCTGTTCTGGCCTGTGTTTGGGGGTTGTCTCACAGATAAACACCCTTTGAATTTCTGCTTAAAGAAGGGTGGGGTTTTTTTTTGTTTGTTTGTTTTGTGTTGAGAGGTTTGCCTCTGGTGCTTTGAACTGGTCACCTTGAAAAGCCTCTTCAGTTCTGTCTTGTCACTCGTGGCATCGGCTCAGTTCTGGTGGGAGCAGTTAGCTCTTTCTCAGCTCCTTATTTAATGGCGGCTTGTCCTGCCCTCTTGTGGGGGCTTGAGCTGGGGGATCTCTTGGCCGGGGCTGTGATCTAGGGGTTGTGTTGTGCAGGCAGCTGCAGAGGCCTGATGCCTGTCCTGCATGCATTATGTACGTACATTGAAGGTGTTTTCTCTTGTATGTAAATACCTGGGGTGGTCTCTCAGATCAGGGTTGAGGTAAGTGCTGGTGACTGCAGCAGGCTTTGCTTCCTAAGGATAAAAGGAGCCACAGACATCCTGGTTGTTACTTAGCAATCGGTTTTGTGGCTTTACCTTTCTGGATGCTGTAGCTGGCATGAGCCTTGCTCTCTTGTAGCTCTTTCGTGGGAGAACCAGAAATCCTGGAGCATCCTGCAAGCTGTTTCCATTCCAGCAGGACTCCGTCCCGACTTGTCCACGTGTCTCCAGGCTTTAGCGTACCCTTTAGGGCCTCCCTCATGCTGTGGGAACAAGGTCTGGCAGTTTGGAGGTTATAAAATAGCACTGTTCTCTCTGCAGACCTCACCCGAATTTGCCTGAGGGTGTTCGCATCAAAAATGGCTTGTCCTCTCTGTAACTATTTCCTCCCAACCCTGCTTTCCTGCCCCTTCCCAGGCTTGGCCAAATGTGGATAAATACGAGCTGTACCAGAAGCTGGATCTTCCCAAGGGTCAGAAGCGCAAGGTGAAGGATCGCCTGAAAGCCTACGTCAAAGACCCCTACGCACTCGACCTCATCGACAAGCTGCTGGTGCTGGATCCCGCCCAGCGGATCGACAGCGATGATGCGCTGAACCACGACTTCTTCTGGTCCGACCCCATGCCCTCAGACCTCAAAAACATGCTGTCCACCCACAACCAGTCCATGTTCGAGTACCTGGCCCCACCACGCAGGAGGGGTGGGCACATGCCCCAGCAGCCTGCTAACCAGAGCAGGAACCCGGCCGCCACCAACCAGACTGAATTCGACCGAGTGTTTTGAGTGGGGGCTTCCCCAGCGGGGTCCCAGCTGGGCTAGTGCGCAGGCTGCGTTCAGCGGGGATGTCCTGGCAAGGTCTTTCTGTCTGGGAAAGGACTTTCTTCAAGGCGAAGCGCCTGCTGGCTTTAACTCGGCTCTGACATCTCGTGCGGCAAGAAGGTGACACCTACAAGCCTGCAGATGTTTCCCTACAGCTTTGTTACAGAACTCCCACACCCTCCCCCTGCCCCCTGCCTCGCCCCAGCAGAAGTCTGTACTGGTTATGTTAATCTTGTAGAACGATTGTTATGGACCTGGCGATGGAGAGTGTGGCTTTGTTAGTGCTGGGGCTCTTGGCAAACAGTGCCATGACTGGGAGGTCTGAGAGTAGCTGCCCTGGACCAAACTCGGCCCTACTGGGAGCTGCCTTCAGCTCTTCAGGGTGGTTGTAGCTCCTGCACAGTGTATCCTTTGAAGCACTGGCGGAGGATGACTCAGAAGTGTCCTGGGGAAGGCAGAGTCTCTCTAGACAGTGTGACTGACTCTCACTGGCGTTTGGGCTGGAGCCTCGAAAGGTGCTCACCAGGCCCGTTGCTCCATACAGCCAGGATTTATGGTTGGAATCGCGTGGTTGCAGCGTCCGTGCTTTCTTCATGGCAAACTGCAATTGGGTGTCTTGTCAGACACACCCAGGCTGCGGTGTGCTTTCCCCGTGGCGCTGGCTGGGGCGGGAGTTTGGATGGGGAAGGGAGCTGGGAGCGCTGGCCTTAGCCTGGGGTGAGATCTGCTGTCTGCAGGGATTTCACAGTGGCGTGGCAGCGCTTGGAACACTGTGGTGGGAGCAGGGTGACTCTTCGAACACTCACGTGTCCACTCCTCTGTCCTGGAGCTCTTTGCACTAGCCTAGAGCAAGACTGCCGCCTTCCCCGGCTGCAGCGACCAGCCTGATGCACTGGGACGGTGTGCGCACACCTGCCAGAGCTCGCCAGGCCTGAGTTACGCGGAGCAGAGTGATCCTTGCGCTCCTTCACCCGGGCCGTTGGCTGAACTCTTTGTCTTCCATGGCCGTCTGCTGCAGCTGGCAGTCTTCTCAGCGAGCCCCATGGATCGATCCCAGGACTTTCAAACAGCTGATGTGTACAGTATGTGGTGGGTGATAACCTTTGGCATTGGATAGGTTGTCTGTTAACCAGGGTTAATGGCAAAAGCCCTGTCAGTAGCATAGGGTCTGGGTGAGGAAGCCGTGGCGAGCAGGGCCGTTCTCAGGACAAGAAGGGAGCATGTTCAAGGGCGTGTATGAGGTAAATCTCTCTGGTAAGAGCGTCCGGTTGGGGGGGAGCCTGGTTTCCTTGGGGAAAAATGAAGTTGGTTGCAAGCAGTAATCTAGATGACTTCTGCCGGCTGTGAATAAACACGCTGCTGTCCCCAAGGGCGGGCTGGCACCTGCTGCGGTCCCTCTGCCTGAGCACGGAGGGCAGCTGTGAAACGGCACCTTCGGCCTGCCCAGGGCGGGTGCCCGGGCCTGGGGGCGGCATCGCGGCTCTCCAGGGCTGCCCTCCCGGGGTCCCGGCTCTGCCCCCCCCCCGCTGTAACCGGAGGGTGGGTCGGTGCAATGAGCGCTGCAGCAGGTGATGAACGAGGCAGCGCCGGTAGCTGAGCAGGGGCGGCTGGGGATGGGGGGGGGGGCTGCGCCCGGCGGGGGGGGCCGGGGCGGCCTTGGCGCTGCGGGGAGCCCCGCCGGCTGCCGGGGGCTGCCCGCCCCGGGCGGTGAGGGGGCTCCCGGGCCGCTGCTGCCCCTCGCTAATATGGCGTCCCCGCGCGACGTGGCGGCCAGCCGCCCGTGTCAAAGATGGCGGCGGGGGCGGGGCGGGGGCGGTCCCGGCGTGGGCTCCCGGCGGCAGGCGCGCGGCGCGGCACGGGGCAGCGAGATGGTGGCGCGGGGGCTGCGCGCGTTGCGCGGAGCGGTGCGGACCGCTGCCGGGCGCCGGTTCAGCACGCGGCCTGCGCGCGCCCCCGCCACGGATTACCAGGTAGCACGGATCAGCAGCAGGCGGGGAGCGGGACCTCGCGCCGGGGGCGCGGGGGGGGCCACGGGGAGGTTGGGGTCACCCGGGGGTGTCCCGCCGTACCGGGCGTGGGAGGGCAGCGGCGGCCCCTTCCCGAGCCAGCGGTCTGCGGGCTCCCGGGTGGGGGGGGGGGGTCCCGGGGCCGCCGCTCGCCGTGCCTTCTGCCGGGGGCGGCCGGTGCCCGAAGGTCGCCCTGCGAACCGCCGTCCGCCGCGGCAGCCCCGGGAGCGCGGCCAGCAGCCGCGCCGCGTCCCGGGCGGGGCCTCGGGCATCCCGAGCCCGTGCGGCTGCCGGGCGCCGCGGGGGCGCCGGCGGTCCCGGGGCCGGGGGCGGTGCGGAAGCCCCGGAGCTGCCCCACGCTCACCAGGGCAGGATGCGCCACCGGTGCCGGTCTGCTGCCTGGATGGGGTCCGGCTGCTCGGGGGGTCCCCGCACCGGGGCCACTGGCTTGTCCCACGCCAGGTCCCACTGCGGTAGGGCCAAGCGTGCGGGCCCGGGGGGCTCGGTGGCCCCCGGCAGCGGCCGTGCCAGATGCACCGTGCAGGTGCAGCTCCGCTGCTGCGGTTGCGGCCCCGGTTAGAGCCGGCGGGCAGGCATGCTGGCACTGGAGCGCCGCCCGCTCGCACCCATGGGTGGCCTTGTCCCGCCGGGCAGGGGTGGGTGCCGGGTGCTGGGCTGCCCTGTGCCCCCCCGCGGGGCCAAGGGGCGCCGGTGGAGGGGTGGCTCCCCTTGCCCAGAAGGAGCCCGTCCCCGCGGCGTCCCCCAAACAGGTGCTGGCACTGCCAGCGTGTCACCGCGGGGCCACGGCGGCAGCCAGCGGGCACGGCTGCGGGAGCCAAACCCTATGGGGTGGATCGGGCTGGGCTGGCCCCTGGGGCTGTGGGCCCAGCCCTGAGGCTGTGGTGATGGGCGCCATCCTGACCGCCCCCAGGGATCTTTCCAGGACACCATCCGGACCCTCAACACCCTGCAGACCAATGCCAGCGACCTGGAGCAGGTGAAGCGGGAGCGTGGCGACCCCCAGGCCCAGCTGGAAGCCATGCAGGGCTTTTTGGAGCGGACCGGGATGAAGGTGAGGAGGGGGTCCCCCCATCACCACACCCCACCCCACCCCGTCCCAGCAGTGGTGCCGCCATGCTCGGTGCTGGCTGCCTCCTGGGGGTCTTATAGGGTGGGTGACCTCTGGCAGGTCGAGGACCTGGATCGACTGAACATCATCCATGTCACGGGGACGAAGGGCAAGGTGAGGCAGATGGGCAGTGCTGGGGGGCAAGGGGGGGCCTCCAGCCTCTCTGGCTCTGTTTGCCCCAGCATGGGGGGGTTAACGCTGCTGTCTCCCCAGGGCTCAGTGTGCGCCTTCGCTGAGTGCATCCTCCGCAACTACGGGCTGAAGACGGGCTTTTACAGGTGAGTGGGGGGGGGTCAGGAGGCTTTGGGGGGGCTGGTGGCACTGTGCCCGACTGTGCCCCCCTCTCCTGCTCTGCCCCCCCAGCTCCCCTCACCTGGTGCAGGTGCGTGAGCGGATCCGCATCAATGGGCAGCCCATCAGCAAGGAGCAGTTCAGCAAGTACTTCTGGCTCGTTTACAACCGCCTGGAGGAGACCAAGGTGGGGCTGGCGGGGGGTGCTCCCTCCCTCGAGGACCCCCCCTGGGCCATGTGCCCCAGTGCTGGTTGGGAATGCCCAGTGCCACCCTCTGACACTCACCCTGCCCGGCAGGACCCAGCGCATGACAACATGCCGGCATACTTCCGCTTCCTCACCATCATGGCCTTCCATGCCTTCCTGCAGGAGAAGGTGGGTGGTGGTGGCTTCTAGCTTGTGATGGGGACGTGAGGTTGGTGGGGACCTCGGGGAGGGAGGGACATGGGGTCCAGCCCCCACTCGGGGCTGAACGTGCATCGGCTGGGCTGTCATGGCTATAAGCAGGGGATACTGTGCCAGGGGATGGTCCTGCTGCGAGTGTTTAGGCAGGCATGGGCTTGGAGGTGCAGTGGCAGGGACCCACCTGCCTCTCCAAACCCATGGGGACACATGCTGCTGGTGGCTCTTTTGGTGGCTCCAGTGTCCCCATGTACCCAGGTGGACCTGGCGTTGGTGGAGGTTGGCATTGGCGGCGCCTACGACTGCACTAACATCATCAGGTAGGAGCCAGCAGCACTGAGCCTGTCCCCTGGGACTGCCAGGGCAGCCTAATGTCCCCGTGGTGGGGAACAGGGGGACCACTGCCATACTGTGTCCTCAGGGCACCGGTAGTGTGTGGGGTCTCCTCCCTGGGCATCGACCACACCAGCATCCTGGGGGACACCATGGAGAAGATTGCCTGGCAGAAGGGGGGCATTTTTAAGGTAGGGAGACCTGGTCCTCCCTTTTCTTATGGTTTGGGGGTGTGCTCGCCCATGGCCCTGAGCACCCTGTGGCCCCAGGTGCCCCCATGGCCCTGAGCACCATGGTCCTTCGCAGCCCGGCGTGCCGGCGTTCACTGTGGCACAGCCGGAGCGGTCACTGGAGGTGCTGAGGGACCGAGCCCAGGAGCGGGAGGTGAGTTGGGCGGCGCAGGGGTATGTGCATGGGGGGTATCCACAGCGGGTGGCTCAGCCTCCTCTCCCCACAGTGTCCCTTGTACCTCTGCCCGGAGCTGGATGACTTCGAGGTGGGCCACCGGCCACTGGAGCTGGGGCTGGCAGGTGCCCACCAGCGCTCCAATGCCGCCTTGGCCCTGCAGCTGGCACGGACCTGGCTGCAGTGCCGCAGCTGCCACGGTAAGGAAGTGGATGAGGGTGGGAGGGCTGGACCCCGCCATGGCCCTCGGGGTCTCAGTGGGGTGCCCATCCCACCAGGTCTCGGGGAGCTGGAGGAGGTGCTGCCAGGCGCCGAGCTGGCAGGGAGGCTGGTGCCGCTGGCACCTGCCTTTCGACCCACTGATGCCATGATCCAAGGTGCGGTATGGCCCTGCCGGGACCCCCCAGCCCATCACAGGGCTTGGGGAGGGGGGGCCACGCTGATCCCCCAGCCGGTGCCACCTGTGTTGGGGGGCACAGCCAGGCTGCCTGCCCCACATTTGAGCCCTGTGCAGGTACTGGTGCTGGGGGGGGGGTGTAGGGGGATCCCAGCCATGCCCTGTGCCGCCCCCCCAGGCCTGCGGGACACAGAGTGGCTGGGCCGGACCCAGGTGCTGCCCCATGGCCCTGTGACATGGTACCTGGACGGGGCCCACACCACCAGTAGCATCCAGGCTTGTGTCCGCTGGTTCCACCAGGCTGCCCTCAACCAGGACAAATCCCACAAGTAAGGGGACACACACAGTGGGGGGGCACAGTGGTGGTGCTGGGGCTCCCCATGGGGCACAGCCCACCCACCCTTTGTCCCCGCAGTGGCTCTGAGGTGCGTGTGCTGCTCTTCAATGCCACGGGGGACCGGGACATGGCAGCGCTGCTCAAACTGCTTCTGGTGAGGTTTGGGAGGTCATGGGAGGGGGTCACTGCTTCGCTGCAGGTGGGGGGAGCCGTGAGGAGGAGCTGATGCTGTGCAGTCTGTCCACCCTGCTGTCCCTGGGTGTATCCCACCTCTGTGCCCCCCACGAGGGTCTTGCAGCTCTGGGTGCAGGGGGGGACATCGGATGACCCCCTGCCTGGACCAACCCCCCGTGACCCTGCCAGTGTGGGACTGGTCCTGGTGGCAATCCCGTGGGTGGGTCCTGAGGGCTCCCCCAGTGCTGACCCCCCCTCCTCTCCCCACAGCCCTGCTGCTTTGACTACGCTGTCTTCTGCCCCAACTTCACGGAGGTGCCCGTGGCCAGCAATGCAGGTGAGTGCTGGGGAGCCGGGGTCTCCCCCGGCCCCGCCCCTCATCCCCAACCCCTCCCTGGCTCCCCCTAATCCCTGGCCCCCATCCCCATCTCTCCCAGACCAGCAAAACTTCAACGTGACACTGGAGAGCTCGCTGACCCGCTGCCTGGAGAACCAGCAGACGTGGACCCGGCTGCTGGAGGAAAAGGAGGGGCAGGACCCCTGGCTCCCAGCCCCCCTGCAGCCAGCCTCTGCCCGAGGACCCCTGCTCCTGGTCCCCCCAGCCCCGAGACCCCTCAGTTCCCCAGCCCTCGTGTTCCCCTGCCTGGCCCAGGCACTGAGGTGGGTGGCACAGGGCCGGGACCCTTGGCTGGCAGCGCCCACCGCCGTGGGGGCTCACCCCCACCCCGCCGCCAGCAGAGGGGCTGTGCTGCTGCGGGAGGCGGCCGCCATCCACGTCCTGGTCACCGGCAGCCTGCACTTGGTGGGGGGGGTCCTTCGGCTGCTGGACCCCGCGCTCTCCCAGTAACGGGGGTGCGCAGGGCTTTGCACCTCTTTTTACTTGAAGCGCCGGTTCTGCCCCAGATGGTGCTCGGAGGTGGCTGGGGGGGGCACGTGGGACCCCCAGACCCTTCCCGGCTCATCCCTTTTCACCCCAGTGCCTTTTGCCTGTGCCCCCCGCAGGGGGGACACTGGCCATGGGGGAGCTGCTCCCTGCCCCCAGCCCACGTTGGTGGGACTGGCTGGGGGGGCCCTGGCCTCTGGGGGGGCTGCCCCAGGCTGTGCCAGGGTCCAGGCGCCCAGGGGCGTAGAGGGAGTTTTGAGGGGGCGGTAGATGGGAGCCTCAAGCCACAGCGAGGTGTGGACTAATTTAACATAGGGGAGATTTTTATTATTATTATTATTATTATTAATAGTTTGTAACTTGGGTGGGGAGCTGGGAGTGTGTGTGGTTTCTGCCCATCACCCCGTGGGGAGCCAGCAGCCCCACACTGCCTCACCCCCCTTAATAAACATTTTGCTGCTCCTAGTGGTGCCCGCTGCCTTCTTGGGGGGACCCAGGAGAGGTGCAGGGGGTCACCCCAAGTGCTGGGTCTTGTCCTGGGGGCACCCACTTTTGCCCACCCCCCACCCCCCCATTTGAGGGGGAGCCCTGGGGGAGGCTTTGGGGGTAGGTACTCTCTCCGCCTCCCCGGTGCGCCCAGCAGCAGGGGACCCCAGGGGGGTTGCTGGGTGCCCCCCTCCCCCGGCGTGGGCTGCCCTTGGGGGGCCAAAGCATTCACTGAATGAGTAACGGAGGCCCCCTCCGGGCTCGGCCTGAGATTTGGGGCAAAACACCAGCTTAATGGGGCTGGGGTGGGTCCCCAAGTCTGACAGTTGGGGACCGGGTGGGCTGGGGGGGGTCAGGCCATGCTGCTGGTGGAGCAGGGGGTGCTCTGGGTGCTGCCGATGCTGTGGTTGGTGCTGCTGCTCTCCGAGGCCGGCACCGTGCTGGAAACTGGCTGCAGTTTGGAGGTGGGACCTGGCTCGTGTCGCGGTGCCGGAGGGAGAAACGCCGGAGGGAGAAACACCGAGGGGAACCGAGCTCAGGGTGGCTGGTGGTGGCCATGGCTCATGCCCGCTGGGCTTTGCAGCCCCCATGAACAAGCCCTCTGGGCTCGCTCCCCACCATCCCCTGGTTGGCATGGGCACAGGGGACCATGGTGGTACCAGGAGCAGGAGGGAGGGCAGGGGGTACCCCGGGGCAGTAGGGGGGACCCTGGGGAGCCATGGGCACCCCCCGTTGGGTCACTCCCCTGTGGAATTTCCAGGAGGGCCATACAGAAGATGGCAGCAGCCTGGTCCCTGGCTCACCTGGGGACTTCAGCCAGGTGCGGACATGGGCAACCCAGTACTGGAGATGCATGTGCCCCCCCCCGCAACCCCACCGTGGGGGTCTGCAGGGGTGGTGGATACTTACGGGTGTGGGAGTAGATGTACCAGAGCCCGGCAGTGAGGAGTGCCCCGATGAGGAAGGCGCCAAAGGTGATGCCCAGGACGGTGGCCAGCCCTAGCCCACGGTCTGTGGGAGGATGAGCCCGTCAGCACTGCCCTGCTGGAGCGGGGGTCCCCTTCCCACCCTAGCCTCCTCTCCTGCCCCAAACTCACTGTTGGGCGGCCGCCAGCCATCCTTCACTGTCACCTCCAGTACCTTCTCGAAGATGGTGTTGTTCTGTGGAGGTGGAGGTTGGGGTGAGAGCAGGGAGAGCTGTGGGGGGACAGGGCTAGGAGCCCCCAAACACTCTGGGGACCAGGGATGCTGCTCCCTGTTGGGCTGGGACAAACCTGCCAGGCTGCCACTGCCACTGGTGGGGACCAGCACGGTGGCATCATGGGGTGGGGAGTTAGTCACACTGACCTGCAAGCCAGCCTTGCACTTGAGGGTGGCAGAGAAGGGGATGCGCCCACCCTCGGGGACGGCGTAGGTAAAGCGGAAGCGCCAGACCTTCCTTCCGTGGCTGCTGGGGGGGCCCTCCAGCAAGGCCACCCCTGTGCCGCGTGCCTCCCCGCTCTGCACCAGCAGCATCGGCTCCTGCCCTGGTGCCACCAGCCAGCACTCCTTCAGCTGCAGGTCAGCTGGGTGGTCCTCCCACCGCATGGACGCCTGCCGGGGGAGCAGGGGGACAGGGTTAGGGTCTCTGGCCCAGGGACAGCTGGATGGCCCCAGCCCAGGCACCGAGCTGTTGGCAGTACCTGCACGAAGACCTCCTTGTTGACCTCCAGCTCCGTCTGTGGTGCCTCGAAGGCGGCGGTGGGGAAGAGGCGCAGGAAGAGCTCCCGTGGGATCATGCACTCAAAGGCCACCTGCAAGTGGGCACAGCACTGAGGCCACCACCACCCCAGCTCCCAGCACCCAGCTGGCAGTGACACCAGCACCCATGGTCCCACCCCAGGCCCGCTGGGAAACCCGGCTCTCACCCGCACGCTCTGGAGCACTGTGCCCTTGGCCAGGTTGAGGATGAGCTGCAAGAAAGTTGAGAAGGTTGGGTCAGCCAAGTGGTCCCCACTGCGGGGGTCTATTGTCCCCACTGGGACCACGGGGTTCCCCCCTACCATGGGATGGGATGGGATGGGATGGGGGTCCCACCCACACCCCCTCATCTCCACCAGCACCCAGGCGCAGCAGCAGGGCTCAGCCCTGGGCTGCAGCAGGATGTTTCCAACCATGCAAAAACAAGGAGGTTCTAGCAGAGAAGCCCCACTGGGCATCACTGAAGCCCCCACAGGGCACTAGCAGGGCTGGGGGCAGTGCCCCAGCCAGCCCCTCCTGCCTCACCTCATTGTTGGCAAGGCCCCTGTCCTCCACCAGGGTGCCGCAGTGGCTGAGGGGGGTTTTCAGCATGAAGTGAGTGGCGTTTTTTTCTGCCTGGCAGTTGATGTCCCGCAGGGTGATGTTCACCACATCCTTGATGGGCTGGGAGAAGAGCACCTGGCAGTCACCCACTGGCTGGGGACATCCACCCCAAGCAGGATGTGAACCCCCATGGGTGATGCTGGTGGGCACTGGGAACACCCTCACCTCTAGGTGGGACCTGGCGATGATGATCTCCATGGTTTCATCTGTGCACTTCCAAGGCCGAAGCATGACCAGCAGCAAGTAGGGCAGTGAGGCAGTGGGGGCCGGGGCGGCAGGTGTCTCGGGCACCCTCTTGACTGGCTCTGTGGGATAGAGAGACAGGGGGGCTGAGTGGGGGTAGCAGGACACCCCCATCACACCCATCCCTGAGGTGCTGGGGGCCTCACCGTGCTCCTGGATCTCCAGACTGATGCGGGCGCTGGGAGGGATGGTGGAGAAGGAGGCGATGACGCTGTAGTTCTTCTCAAAGGCTTTGGTGACAAGGCCCTGCTCCGTGTCGGGCAGGTGCTCCCCGCGGTGCAGCATCGGGGACATGGATGTGATCTTGTAGTTTCCAGAGACCTACAGGGGGTGGGAGTCAGCACAGCGGGGCTGAGCAGGGATGGGGGCAGTTGGGAATCCTCAGGGCAGGGGTGGCTTGCAGTAAGGGGGCTGCCATCTCCCCATACCCAGTGTCCCCAGGTGCCCTCCTGCCACCCTCCCCATACCACCAGCATCTCTTTGGCATCTGGCAGCCCCCTTGGTGGGGGTGGTAAGGGGACACACATCACGCTCAGCCCTACTATGAACTGGATGGAGCAGTTGTTGACCGAGAGTGACCAGGTGAGGTTGGTCCGGCTCTGCAGGATGAGGATCTGGTTGTTCACGGCTCTCTCGGGACAGCTCAGGGTCAGGTTCACCTCAGTGATGGGGGAGCTGCAAAACCATGAGATTCCCCCCACCCCAGCATCAGCATTCTGCAACGGTGGGTCCTGTGCCCTGCCTTGGGATGTCCCACGAGACACCCCAACTCCTTCCTGAGCATCTCCAAGCATGCCCCACTGCCTGTGCCACCCCACTGACACCCCAGGGCACCCGCTGCCAGCACCGTGCGGTACCTGGACTCCGACAGCAGGTGGATGATGTGGGCAGCCCTGGTGCTTTGGGTGTCCCCACGTGAGCAGCCCTTCATCTTGTGGAAGAAGACCTCAGTTTCGAGGTACAGCATGGCATTGAAGTGCTCCTGGGGGATGCAGTGTGGGGGGCTTCTGGCATCTGTGGAGGCAGGGGGTCACCAAAGCCAAACCGGGCTCAGCAGGTGGGGAGATGCTTGGGGCCAGGGACATTGGTCCCAAAGCATCTGCCCCTGGACCATGCTTCGCCCTGGCAGGTTGTCACCCTTTGGGAACAGGAAGAGTATTGCTGCCCACCCCAGCCCCCCAGTGCCAACCCCTGGCCCCACACACCTTCTCCCAGGCGGAGCTGGACCCAGCGAGGGTCCTGCAGCTTGCTGTAAGTTGTGATGCCCCCATAGGTGTCCTGAGCCCAGGCCAGCAGCTGCTCCTCGCTGGTGACCATGGGCAGCTCTGCGCCCAGTGCTGTGGTGGTCCCTGGGCTGAGGTGGGCATCCTGTGGGGCGAGTGACAACCTGAGCCAGGGTGGGGGGCAACCCCATCCCTCCCCAGTGCAGGCTGCCATGGGGAAAGCCTTTCACCAGCACGAAGGATGGCGGGTGTAAAGCTAAGCCAGGCAGGCATCCCTGCAGCCCCAGTCCCACCATGGCTGAGGGTCACCCTGGTGAATGGGGGTTTTGGGGGCCACAAGCTGGGAGCGGCGTGGGCAGCCAGCAGCATGGGCTCGGCCCACTTTATTATTAGCCACAAACAAAGCAGGAGGTTTATTTTGCTAACAAAGCTCCCGGCCCTGGCTCAGCTCGCTGGAGCCAAACCCCATCCCTGACCTTCCTCCCACCGGCTGGAGGAAACGGGAGCTTTTTCCAGCCCTGTGCGTCATTCCCTGCCTGGCCAGCCCCGTGCTCAGCACCGCCAGCAGCGGCCAGGCGCGTCCCCTCCTCCCCAGGGCACCATGAGCATTGTTTCCAGGGACACCCTCCCATAACATCTCCAGGGATCTCCCCAGCCCTGCTGTCCCCCAGGGTTGCTCCTGGCTGCAGGGCCACAACACTCACAGTGTGGATGCGCAGGTCTGGGCACAGGGAGGTGACAGTGGCTGAGCAGTGGGCGCACAGGAGGACGAGCACTGCTGACCGGTTGCAGCCACCAGCTTGTGGCATGACAGACACCTTCAGCGGGAAGGCAGGGGCCTGGAGGTGAAAGGGAAGAGTGTCACCACCGTGGTCACCAAGCCCTGTTTGCTGTCACTTCCCTGGCTGCCCCCCGGCTACGCTACCTGCCCCTGGAGCCAGAGGCAGCATGGATTGCCCTCGGGCTGGCCCTGGGCACAGACCACACAGGAGGCAGCTGTGGCCACATTTAGGAGACAGGCTGGGGAATGCAGAGATGCCATGTGGACGTGTACCCACACCAGGGGGGCAAACACTCCCTGGCTCCCCCAAGCTAGGGGCCAGGGCATCCCCACACCAGAGATGGTGGCAACTCCACACTGAGGTCCAGCGCATCCCTGTACTGGGGTCTAGGCACCCGCCTTGGGGACCAGGGCATCCTTGTGTCAAGGACTGGGTAACCTCAGCACTGGGCACCAGCATGTCGCCCCACTGTGTATTGGGGTGTCCCCACACCAGAGATCAGCCAGTCCCCAGACTGGGGACTGGGGCATCCCTACATCAGCAGCCAGGGCATCCTTGCACTGGGGCTGGAGTGTCTCCACACCAAGAACTGGACTGGAGCATCTCCACTGTAGGTACCGGAGTGTCCCCCACTGAAGAGTGGGGCATCCCCACCCAGGGCACCGAGACATCCCCCTGTGGGTTTCCCAGCCCCACCTCAGCACTGTGCAGCTGTTCCAGGCTCCAGACTGGCCATACTGGTGCGCTTGGATGCTGGGGGCACAGCAGTGGCACACACCACCCTCCACGGCCAGCACTGCCTAGCAGCCTCCAGCTGGAAATCCAGATGGGGAAGCCAAATCATCGGGCACTAAGTTTGGCAACTGCCATCTGAATCACCACTTGCAAAATGCTGAGCCAGGCAGCGGGCAGGGAGAACCAGCCGGGGACTGGGTGGGTGGAGGCAGCTGCCAGTGCCGGGCACAGGGCCGGTGGGACAGGGCCATGGGCATCCCAGCCTGGCCGCAGCCCCGTGGCAAGCGTGGGTGGCCGGGGACTCCGGGTGGCCCCCGGGCGTCAGGGAGGAGCTGGCGGCTGTTTTTCCTGCCGCGTGTTTTGTGGCGCTCCATTGTTCGGCTACACGAGTGGCAAGAGCCTCGCTGCTGCCCTGCTGCCGCCTTTCAGGTTATTTTTTTCTTTTTCTTCTTTTTTTTTTTTTTTTTTTTTTTTGCATCATAGGGATCTGCTTATAGAAAGCGGCTTCCAGTAATTCTTCTATAAGTGGAGCCGCGTCCCTGCCCAGCTCCCCCCGTGCACCACAGGGCTCCATGCCGCAGCTGTGACATCAATGTGTCCCCTGCCACCACCAGTGACAACCCCAGGCCTTGACGCTTATCCATGCACTGGGTGCCAGCGCTATGTCAGGCTGGGGAGAGGGGCCCTTGTGAAACCCACCCTCCCACAGTGGCTTCTGGCCCAGGTCCCACCTCCTCCTGGAAAGCAGAACTGGGAGAGCTGGGAGGAGGTGGCGGGGGGAGTGTGGCGCCAGGCGGCCAGGCGCCGGACCAGAATTGGGTGCTAGGTTTGCCGGGGCCTGGCTAGCACAAGGGGAGCTGGACCACGCTGCAGAGTGGCTGCGCAAACCCACCTGCTGGTGCAAACCCACCCAACGGTGCCAAGCAGCACCAGCGCCAGCCCCGCTGCGGCTCTGTGCCCGTCCTCGCCCAAAAGGTGCCCGGGACACCCACAATGCGCCTATCGCCCCTCGACAGGGCGTGCCAGCACTGGCAGCCAGGCTTCTGCTCACTTGGCCGCCTTCAAGTGATGTGCCTCCCTCCATCCCTTCATCCTTCTATCCCTCCATCCCTCCCCAGCGCAGTCCCCATGGGATGCCCGTGGCTGTTCCACTCCTGAGCCGGGACCAGGACACCTCCCCAGGGAAATACGGGTTCCCGGGACATCCAGGGCAGGGACAGCCCCGGCAGCCCAGGCTGCTCGAGGAGTTGCCTCTAAAGACTTTAAACCCTCTTCAGGGCCAGAGACACCCACAGCTGCCCTGGGAGGGGAAGCTTGGTGAAGGGGCCATGGACAAGGTTACTCCAGGTCCTCTCAGTCTCCTTCGTTAGAGGGAAGAGCTCTGGGACACCCTGCCCAGTGGGAACAGTGCCGGGGTGACAGTGCTGGGACCCCGCTCACTCACCTTGGACCACTCAGCGCTGAGGACATGGACTTCTTGGCTGGTATGCAGCGAGCTGCTGCTGACACAGCCCCAAGGAACCGTGCTGGTGGCATAGAAGAGGGTGATGGGCGGCTCGAGTGTCACCGGCTGCAGGTCACAGCCCTCGGCTCTCCCAGGGTCTGGGTGGAAAACAAAGAGACTGTCAGTCCCCGCTGCAGGGATGTGGGGTGACACAACATAGCAGGTGCATGACGTGGGAGGAGGCTGCATTGCAACACCAGCCCCAGCACTGCCCCCGCGCCCCCGGCACGGCGTCCCCACAGCCCCGCTGCCGGCACAGCACCCGCGGGACCATCTGCTACGTGTTTGCTCAGGGCTCATCTGCTGCTGTCAGCCCCCGGCTGCAATCACGTTAATGACCCTTGGATCAGGGCTGGAAAAATCCACTGTCCCGGCTTGGCACTGCTGCGTGCCAAAACTCGCACCCGGCTGCCCCGAATGCTCAGGCGGTGGCGGAAGCCCCCCCCCCAGCATCCCGCAGGAAAGCGGGAAGCTCAGGTATGGAAATGGCTGTAAAGCTCATCCTCCGTGGGCGCCAAGGCGTGAGCTTTGCCCCATCCTGAACCCCCCGTGCAGTGCATGAGCGAACAGGGCTGGTGGGCAACTGCCAAGGGAAATCCTGAGTGCAAACAGCCGTTTGAAGGCCTGATCCTGTAAATCCCCGTTTGCCTCGGCCATTTCCTCCACCCCAGGCAGCCCTGCTGTGGCTGGGCTGCCGTCAAGCTGGCTCCTGTGTCGGGAGGTGTCCTGGGGATTTGCTTGCACCCGTGGATGCTCCCTTGCAGGGGGCTGGGCAGGATGGAGCCCCATGGCCACAGCTGGGGGCTTCCCATGGGGAGCTGGTGCCTGGGGTGCTGGGTTTGCTCTGGAGGTGGACACTGAGCTCCGTCCCTTCGTTCTTTCCCATCCCATACTTTCTCATCCCTGGCGGCCCCAGCCGCTGTGCTGGGAGGTGACTGGACCCCGTGCCAGGGCCACCCAGCTGCCCCTGCGGGGTCTGGGGCCGGAGGGCGTGATGCCTCAGGTCAATGAGGCTTTGGGATGCGGCAGCTGGCAAAGGGTCACTCACACCATGTCACGTCCATCATGACATCCCTGGCCCATGTCTCACCATTGCAGTGGCATGGTGCAGACCCCCCCAGTGACGCTGCCATGGGCCCACCTATTGTCCAGCGCTTCCTCCCCCCGGTGCGGCCGCCACGTGGCCGGCAGCATCAGGAGGAAGATAAACAGCTGCTTATCTGGGCGCCACAGGCTGCGTCCCTCTTCCCCTCTGCTCCTGCCTGGACGGCACCGGGCACGGCTGTGTGGCCCCTGCCATTGCCAGGCAGAGGCCGGGCAGCTCATCACACCTCTGGCAGCATCCTGCGGGGTCAGGCAGGGCCAGGGAGCCATGGCCGGGCTCGCTCCCGGCACGGGACAGGGATGCCAGTGAGGGGATACGGGGCAGCAGTGCCAGCTGGGCACCATCGGTCACTGGGGAAGGCAGCGGGCTCCAGTATTATGTCAGGATCAGATAAGGGGGCTCAGCTGGGCCGGGGCGATCAGATAAGGGCGCTGTTATTTTTGTACTCCAGGAAAGGGAAAAAAAAAATAAAAAGGAAGAAAGAAAGAAAATTCACTTTATGTTTTTCCAGCCGCCCGCCCTCTCCTTTGCTCCAGCATGGCTGAGACCAGGGAGCGGGGACAGTTCCACTGCAGCTCCCCCCTGGGTCAGGGGCTGGAGGGGTGATTCCTGAGGGTTTTGGGAGCAGATCAAAGGCCCTGGGCAGAGAGCAACGCCCAGGGGTGCTGGGCTGGGGCATGCAGGGCCAGGGTGGCAGCACAGGATGCCCCGGGGGACGGGCAGTGCCACTCTGGCATCCCGACATCTGGCTGTGCTGCCTCGGCACTTTTGTAACGAGCTGGGCAGTCTCAGCCTGGGTCAGGAATGGGGACGGACCCCACGCTGCAGCCCAGGGGGGACTGTCACCCTCCAAGCCACTGCTGGCTGTTGGACCATGCGGAGGTGGCATCAAGGCTCAGATAACAGGGTGGATGGGACCCAGGTTTTGGGGCTGATCCAGGCCATGCCATTCCTGCCCCTCTCTAAGTCAGCCAGGTGCTGAGCAGGCTCGCTCAGGGACAGGAAGGAACGACCAGCAGCGTGCTTGCCCTGTGGGGAACAGCACCAGTCCCTGCTGGAGGGAGCACAAAGTCCCCCACCTCTGGAAGCCTCCTGTGGCTGTGAGAGCCCCCCAACACCAGACCTGCCGTGGGCACCCCCAGCCCTACAGGTCCCTGCTGAGGAGAGGTGACAATCAGACAGGAAACGGTGTGTGTGGCACTGCTAGGTAGGAGGGTGACCATATAGCACAGCTGCATAGATATGGGATGGTATGGCAGAGATAAACAGGACACAGTCTATACAGCAGAGCTACGCAGGACAGGGACCATACAGGCACAGCCACATATGACAGGGACTGTACAGCTCAGTTACATAGGACAGGGACCGTATGGCATGGCTACGTAGGCTAGGGACTGTATAGCACAGTTAAGACAAGGACTGCATCAAACGGCTACGTAGCACAGGGACAGTATGCTATAGCTATGCAGTATGGGGACTGTATAGCACAACTACGTAGGATAGGGGCCATATAGCACAGCTAAACAGGACAGGGACCATATGACACAGCTACTCAGGATGGGACCATACAGCATAGCTACACAGTGCTCAGCAAATAGAGCACAGCCATGTTAGCGCAGGGACTATATGGCACAGCCATATAGGATGGAGACCATCCAGGACAAATACAAAGGACACTGACTGTATGGCACAGCTGCATAGGACAGAAATGACATTGCACAGCTGTGTGGGATGGGGACCAGATGGCAGAGCTATGTGGTATAGGGCCTATACATCACAGATAGGGAGGACAGGGCCTCTTATGGCACATCTACATAAGATGCAGACCATATGGTACAGCTATAGGATGGGGACTATCTCACGCAGCTACATAGGACACAGAGCTTACTGCACATATATGAAGGATGGGGACTGCATGGCACAGCCATCGGACAGGGTCTGTACGGCACAGCTACAGGGGACATGGACCTTACAGCACAGCTAAAGGATGGCTCCGCACCGCACAGCCACACAGAGCTTACTGCCCATCTGCGCAGGATGGGGCCCACGCGGCACAGCCTCACGGGACAGGGGCTGCCCGGCACAGACACCGGGTGCTGCCAGGGGGGACGGCACGCAGGGAGTGGGTGCTGAGCCTCCGGCGGGGACACCCCAGCAGCACCCACCGGCGATGGCCCTCGCGGAGGCCAGGAGGGACACGCAGCGCCGCCAGCCCCAGCCCCCACAGACTGCTGCCGCTTTCCCAGCTCCCTCTCCCCCCACTGGGGGGTCATGTTCCCGCCCCCCCCCGGCTCTGTGCCCTCCACCCAGCCCGGGTGTCCCCGGGCATGTCACCGCTTGAAATGCTCCCTGTGGCTTCGCAGGGACCTTGGGGTGGTTTGGTGCTCCCCTGTCCCACCGCTCCGGCAGTGGACGAGCCCCCCACTCCGACCCCATGGGCTTTACGGGGCTTCTCCCGCCCGAGCCCCCGGCCGGACGCCCGGGGCCACGCCAGGGCACCGGTGCCGCTGCCTCGGTCGGGGCACAGCAAGGGCGGCCCGGCCACCCCCCGCCCGGTGGCGCAGCCGGGCTGTCGGGGGTCCCGGGAGCGGCGGGGCTGCGCTGGGGACTTCGTCCCTCCCCACCGCCGCGGCTGCCTCCCCCAGAACCTTCTCTCCCGGGGGCGCCACCGCCGGGACCCCTTCGGACACAGACCCGCTGCCTCCCAGAACGCGGAACCCCCCCCGCCCGGAGCCACCGGCGGGTCCCACCGCCGCTGCCACCCCAGAGGTCCCGTCCAGGGGTCCCATCCCAAGAAGGGGGTGCGTGTCGCCGGTGCCCCCCGGCCCCACTCACCTGGGCGGCCAAACAGGGCCAGCAGCAGGGGCAGGAGCGGGGCGGCGCGGGGGCCCATCTCCGCTGCGGCCGCTCCCCGGGAGCCAGCGCCGAGTGCCGGGCGGCGGCGGCGGCAGGAAACCGAGCCCGCCGGGGGAGGGCCCGCGGGCGGCGCGGCTCCGCGCCGGGAGGAAATGCCGCTGGCGGCGCTGAGGCCGTGCCGGCGGCGGGGGGGCAGCCTCCCGCCACGGGGGGGTGGGGGAAGAGGAGCGACCCCCCGCGGCAGGCACCATGCCTCAGTTTCCCCGCATCGCGGAGCGGGGCATCGCCTCCGGAGGGGTGCGTTGGAAGAGCCCCAAGCAGCGGAGGGGGGGCACTAGCATCCCAAGGACCCCTCCCTGGTGAGCGGAGGGGTGGGACACACAGGGACTCAAGTGGGGTGAGCCCCCCACCAAAATACACCCCTGCATACTGCTGCAGCACAGCCTGACCCGCACAGCGAGGGGGGCTGCTCCCGGCGGTGGGGACAGGGGCTGCCCCGATATTCAGCCCGCACCCCAACAGGGTCACGGTGTCCCTGGCCGGTGACTGCCCGTGGCCCTGGCTGCCCACCCGGGGCCAGGGGGCAGGGGGAGGGTCCCCAGCACTGCTGCCTGTACCCTTGGCCAGGGGCTGCCCGGACATCTCTGCCTGGCAGGTCTCTGGGGGTCCCCTGAGACAGGGCTGCCTGGGCAAGAGGTCACAGCGAAGCACCACCGAGGTGGGAGTCAGGGGGTGGCCGGGGGCACCAGGGAGCCCCTTCTGCAGCCCTGCCCCATCCCTCCCACAAGTGCCAGCAGCTGCTGCCCCAGGTGAGAGCCCTCACGCAGCTAATGGTGCAGCTGGGAGCCCGGTGCCGGGAGAGGCAAAGGGGTGGTCTCCACTCCAAGCCATGGCGGCGGTAGGGGGACAGCACTATGTCCTGCCAGGGAAGCCTGTGAGGCTTGTCCCCACCAGCCAGGATGTCCCCGGAGATGTCCGTGACCTGGGGTGAGCAGCAGACATCTCCCATGACAGAGCACTGCCATCTCCTGGGGACCGCGGGGACAGGTGCTCACCCGGGGATGGGGACAGGGGTGGGGACCGGGACGAGGCACAGGCACCCCTGGCCCTCCCACACCCCTCTCCCCCCGGTGACACTGCAGGGCGATGAGCAAGAAGCCCTCAAACCCTGGGATGCTGGTGGCTGGAGGGTGACAATCAGGAGGGTGGCTATGGATGGGGGGTGGCCGCACAGGTAGCCCCATGCACCCCACTGAGCCCCAGTACAGCATCTTCCCCCCATCCTGCTGCAGCTTACAGGGTAGCCTCAGGCTTTCCAGCCAGAGCAAAAGCATCTAAAACCCCCTCAGCAAGCACCCAGGGGCCATGCTGGGGAGGAAGGCAGAGTGCCTGGGCCTGCTGGGCGCTGCAGGGTCCCCCCTCCCCACCCCGTGCCCTGCTCACCACCTGGGGAAACTGAGGCACACTGACAGCACACCCAAAGAGGGATGGAGACACAAAGGTTGCCCCCCTCCCCGCTGCACAGCTTTAGGCTATAGCATCCCAAAACCCCGGCACGAGGCAAACACCCACCAGCCCCAGACCCGGCTCAGCTGTGCTGACAGCACCCTGGCCGCATCCTTCCTGCCCCGCCGCCTGCCCCCCGTACTCTGCCGCTGGCTCCTTTACCCCCTGGCACGGGGCTGACGGGTGTGGGTTTTCTTCTTAGGGATTTTTGTTTTCTTCTCCACTCGCTTCCTTCCTCTGCTCTGGCCCCGCGACCTCGGCTGCCCCCAGTGCTGCCTGCCCCCAGTCCCCTGGCTCTGTTCCCAGCTCCCAGCAGTCTGGAAGCCGGGGGGGGGAGGCTTGCCGGGGTTGTGCCTCTGCTGCCTCCTGCCCTCCCCATGGCTGGGTAAACCCCAGTCCCAAGCCCCACCACAGCCCCTCTGCTGTGGCATCATGCCTGGGCAGACCTGCAGGTGCTGGGGGCCCCCAGATGCCCATCCCCCACACTGGCACCCTAACTGCCTGTCCGATGAGGCCCTATAATTCACCCCTCATGAAGACCCCCATCCTGTCCCCACCCACGAGGACACCCAGCACAGTGGCTGGGCTCAGCTGGGTGTTCCCAGTGTGTCCTTTGGCCCCTGGGGACAGGTCTGCATGCCAGTCTGAGAGGTGGCAGCAATGGCAGTGGGTGCCCAGGGCCAGCAGGGCAGGGAGCACCCCACTCCAGGGTGTTGTGCCACCCCAAAACACCACAGTGCAGCCACTGCATACACCAAAAACCCCTAACAGCCAGAAGAAATAAGATGCTGTGGCATGAAAGCAGTGGAAATCCCCATTGTGGCACAGCTGGGTCCCATCCTGGCCACCCCCAGCTCCCAGCGGCAGGGCCGGGGAGAGGGGATGCACGTGTGGGATATGGCTCAGATGCTGCCAGCATCTCTGGGGTCACACAGCCAGGGCACAAGGGAGTTCAGCAAGCGGGACGGGATGGGGGCAAGGGGGACTGGCTGCAGGCTCCCCATAGGGCATGGATTGGGAAGCAGGGGCAAGGAGCCGGGATGCTCCCTCCCTTCCTCCGAGCACAGCATCCCGCTGCCCCGGTGGGATAAACACCCACTTCCTGCCCTTAATCAGCTCCAGAGGGGCTGGGGGGGACAGGGGGGAGAAAAAAAATATCTCTGGAAAGAAAAACTCATTTCCTGCGACAGAAGAAAAAGATAAAGTCTGGGCTCATTAAAGTGAACTTTACTGGGGAGAGACGGGAAAGAGCCAAACACAATGTCCTTGAAATTTCCTCCGTGCGGCTCCGTCCACGAAAACAGGATAAAGCCGCTTCCGCTGTCTCTGCCGGAGGCGGGGAGTGGGGCTGGGGGTTCGGCTACAGGCTGTCGAGGTGGGAGCAGACCTGCTGGAAAACCTCCTCCACAGAGCCCTCGGCGTTGAGCTGGGTGCGGAGGGGTTAGCTGGGGGGCTCGCCCCAGAGGACGGCGCGACCGGAGCTCTTCCAGGGATGGATTTTGGCCATGGGCAGAGAGATCGCGACTGATTTAGGCAAAGGGGTGTGGGGACATCCTTGGAGGGGGTCAAGCCCACCCGAACAAGCCAGGATTGAGTTTTTTCTCCCTTCTCTCATCATCCCCATCCATCCCTTCCCCTCCCCTGGGACCACACGTGCCTCGAGCTGTGGGGCTGGAGGGGGCCGGCACCAGCCACATCCCTGCTTACCTGGCGGACGATGCCTCTGCTCTTGTAGAAGGCAATGACAGGCTCGGTGGCCTTGTAGTAGGTATCCAAACGCTTCTTGATGGTCTCCTCGTTGTCATCCACCCGCCCGCTGGTCTCGCCTCGCTTCAGCAGGCGTTTCACCATCGTCTCCTTCCCCGCATCCACATAGAGCAGCAGTGTGGGGGGGGCAATCTGTGGGCAGAGGGGACACAGTTGTCACCCTGCCAAACTGGCATGGGTCTGGCTTGGTTTGGGAAGATGGTGGTGGTGAGCATGGGGGTCACAGATGTTCCCACACCATCCTTTGCCTCCCTCTGCACAGGTCTGGGGGCCACTGGGACAGTGGAACAGATGAGGAGGAAGGCAGAGGGACACCACAACCAAGCCCTGGCACTCTGCCATCACCATTGTGCTGGCACCTTGGTCACCCTGTCAGCTTGAGGACACCCTGGAGAGAAGTCCGTCCCACCGCGCCCCAGGTGCAGGCTGTCCTCCAGATGGGGTGACCCACTGGCTGGCATGGGGACAGTTTAGCGCTTGTTGGGACAGATTCTTCACCGGGATGGGGAAGGCCGGGCTGCTGCTGGATGAAGCCCCTCTGTATGGACGGTAGGTGGCATGGCACAGCACGGCACGGTACGGCACGGCACCGCACCAGCCCTCACCTTCTTCTCAAACTCCTCTCCCTGCTTCACCTCGCGGGGGTAGCCATCGATGAGGAAGCCCTTGGACACGTCTGCTTTGGCCACCATGGCGTCCCGCAGCATGTCTAGCACTGTGTCCTGGGGAGGGGAGGACAGAGCTGCCAGGGCTGACACTGGACAACATGCCCCCACTCAGCACCCCCAAATCCCTGCTGCAAACTCCCCCCCAGGCAGCAGGGACAGAGGTGCCCCTGGGCCATGTGCCAGCTGTTACTATGGCGTCCCTACAGCCACCCTGCCTGCACGTCCTGCCGTGCACTGGCCAGTGGCCTGCATGGACTCACCAGGGGCACCAGCTCGCCCTTCTCCATGATGGCCTGGAGCTTCTTGCCCCGCTCTGAGCCTGAGCTGACCTCCGCCCGCAGCAGGTCCCCCGTGGAGAGGTGGGTGTAGCCATACTTCTGCACGATCTTCTCACACTGGGTCCCCTTCCCTGAGCCGGGGCCACCTGCAAGTCCCACAAGGGCCCCATGTGCCCCAAGCCATGGGTGAGGAGCTGGAGGGGTACGTGGAAGCGGCAGCACAGACCCACAGGAGTCCTCAGAGCCCGGTGAGATGGGGGCTGGTGTCCTCAGGCCCAGCACCAGATGGATGGTGAGAGGTGGTCCTGGGGTGGGCCGGGGGATGCCAAGTGCTTGGGGGTGACAAGGGCTGCTGGCAACTGGCACATGGGCACCACCACCTTGACGGCACCCAGAGCATCACTACCCCATCAGCACCCAGGACATCACTTTCCCATTGGCACCAGGGCATCACCACCTGCCTCAACAGCACCTGGACGTCACTGTCCCAGTAGCACCCAGGGTATCATGACCCTACCGGCACTCAGGACATCACTGCCTGATGGCACCCAGGGCATCACTGTCCCTTTGGCACCTGACCATCACCACCCCATCGGTACAGAGGACACCACCCCCGAGGTGTTTACTGTCACTTCACCCCAGGTCATGCTGCCATCCCGTGCCTGGCCAGAGGTGCCCTCTCTGTCCCAGGACACCCCTCTGCAGCCTTTAGGAGCCGGGCTGGAGCCATGGCCACCGCATCCTCAGCCTCCAGCCCCAGCTCCCCAGCCCTGGGCACTGGCTGCTCCTCGCAGCCCCCACCCCGCAGGGACAGGGAAAAGGGATGGGCTGTGGCCTTGACCCCACCAGCAACAGGACCCGCACACAGACTCACCCACCACGAAGATGATTTTGTGGTGCTTGAACTTCTCTGGAGGAGAGAAAAGGAAAAAATATAATTACCAAAAGCCAGAAAGCCCATCAAGGAGCAAGGTGTCTCTGGGGGGGTGCCACATTGGGGGAGGCATCCCCAGGGACTGAGGGGACTGATCCCAGAGACCTGGGGGGGAAGGGGAAGGCGGGGAGGGAAGCAGCCGTGTGTTCCCCTTGTCCTCATCACCTGGGCAGGTCGGGACGGACAGGCTGGACATGGCTGAGCACAAAGACCCCAGGTTGCCTCAGCCGTGGGGCTGGAATTCCACTGCCACGTGGTGTCCTGAGACGGTCACTGTCCATGGCTCCACTGCGGGTGGGGACCAGCCGCATCCACCCCTGTGGCCAGCTCGTCACCCCGGTGGGCTAATGGGGGCTGTGGCAGGCTTGGCTTGGCACAGCCACCTCAAGTGCCTGGCACAACCCCTGGCCATCCCTGAACCCCAGCATCGGCCCCTGGATGTGGTGGCCGATGCGCAGGTGGCACTAGCCACCCTGTCCCCTTGCCGAGCACCCAGGTGCAGGGCTCCCACCACCTGCAGGATCTGGCCCAGCCATGGTGCGGGGCGGTGCCAGGGTGCAGCGCCGTGTGGGGAGGCAGAGCTAAAAATAAAGTCGAGCCGCTCTGGGGCCACTTTCCCATCTCCTGATGACAGCCGGCTGAAATTTCAACTCCTGGCACCCGGCGATCCCTGGGGCTGGGGACAGGGCCAGGTGGCTGGCAGGGACTGAGGGTGTGTGGGGCATGTCGGGGGCTGGACGATGTGGGGGACAGACAGAGGGGAGGGAGGTAAGGAGGGGACGCAGGGGAGGGAAGGAAGGGGGATGGAGGAGAGGGATGCAAAGAGGATAGAGGGGATGAATGCAAGGGGGACAGGGGGATGCAGAGGGGACAGATGTAAGGGGAACCGAGGGGATGGGTGCAGGGGGATGGATGCGGAGTGGGACCAAGGGGCTGGATACGAAGGGGGCCAATGCAGGGGGAATGGATATAAAGGGGAGTGAGAGGGACAAAGGGATGGATGCAATGGGGATGAAGAGGATGGTCGCAAAGCTGACGGATCGGGGGGACGGATGCCAGGGGAACAGAGCACTCACCTGCTGACATGCTGCCGTGGTCGAGGCGCAGGAGCACTTCAGGCTGCCAGGGAAGAAGAGCAGGATGAGCTCAGCACATTGGGGACACACGGGTCCCCAAGACCCGTGTCTGGGGAGACAAGAGGACTCCCATCCCTGCCATGCTGGTGCCCAGCTCCATGGCCAAGCTGAGGGGGTGGGCACTAGCAGTGAGGGAAGACCCCGACCCCCAGCTTGGCCCTAAAATAGGGAGCTCAGGACCCCTGCTTCCGTGGCCATCACCTACCTACCTGGCTCCCGGCAGCCACCTGCGCATCCGGCTGCGGTGAGGGCTTCCCCATGCCGGGTGACGCATGGTGACGTTACCGGCTTCATCCCCTGCCATGACCACATCCCCGTGCCCGGGGTGCTGCCTGGCAGCCGGAAACCGGCTCAGGTTGACCAGTGTCACCAGGACACCGAGTAATGGAGGCAGCACCCCCCCAGCTCCCCGCAGGCTGTTCTTTTGGGGGGGTACCCTAAGGGGGGACTTGCAGCACCCCACGGCACCCCCATCCCCTCGGGGGGGCAGGGGGGTTGGCCACCCTGCCTGCCCGCACCCAGCCCTGCAGCGCCCGACCTGCTTGGCCGCAGTGCGTCACCCCAAACCGGCTGGACCGGGTGCTAGGACAGGGCATCCCGGGGCCACGCGCGCCCGCCGCCGGTTGTGTTACAGCAGGGAAAGGGCAGAGGCTAAGAATGGCCGGGCTGAAAGCAGCACCAGGTCACGTCCCACCTGCGCTGCAGGGCCAGAGCCCTGCGGTGGCCCCCGTGGGGGCTGGGAGGGTGCAGGACCCCGGGGGTCCCCAACTGTGGGGGGTGCTGAGCCCCAGGGCCTCTGGCACCAACCTTGGTGGGGTTGGGGGGCTGGGGGCAGCCCTAGCCCTCAGTGGGTGCTCAGGGCCTGACGCGGTGCTGGGCCCATGGGTGCAGGGTGAGGGTGACGTGGAGGTGCCTGGTCCCAAGGAGATGGGGTGGGGCTGCTGGCCAGAGGGGCCTGTGGCTCGGAGCTGGGGACAGTGTGGCCCAGGACTTCCCAACAACAGCCACTGCAGGATGCACCCCAGGGTGCTCCCATCGCACCCCACTGCCAGCTCCAACCCACCTCCTCCCCACCCATCCCATCAGCATCCAGCTCCCCGCTGGGACCCCAGGCCCAGGACTGGGCTGCTCCAGCACCCCTGCAACCCCCCAGCACCCCCTGAAACCCCCCCAGCACCCACACAATGGCTCCAGCACCCATGCAATGGCTTCAGCACCCATGCAATGGCTCCAGCACCCCTGAAAGACCCCCATCATCCCATGCAAGCCCCCCAGCACCACGTAATGGCTCCAACACCCCTAAAAGACCCCCAGCACCCCCTGCAAGCTCCCCAGTGCCCACACAATGGCTCCAGCACCCCCTACGATGCTTCCAGCACCCGTGCAAGTGCCTCAGCACCAACGCCTCCAGCACCCACGCAACCACTCCGGCACCCTGTGCAAGCCCCCCGGCATCCCCGGCAGCGTCCCCCCGCAGCCCCCCGCCGATGCCGCCCGCCCCGCCGGGGGCGGGGGTCGCTCAGGCAGCGCGGGCCCCCCCGTGAGCCCCCCCCCCGCCGGTGCCGCAGTGCCTCGGGCCGGGCCGGGGACGGCAGCGGGACCCCGGTGCGGGGGGACACTGACCTCTGTGCGCGGCCGGCGGCGCGGGCAGCCCCTGCTGGCCCACCCGCTATTTTTACCGCTATATATAGATCGCTGGCGCCGCGGTGCATGCCGGGAGCGGGGCCCGGCGGGCAGGGACGGGCAGCGGCGGGCAGGGACGGGCAGCGCGGGGCCGGGGGACCGTCCCCCGCAGCATCACCGGCCCTCCCAGCGCCCGCCCGGCTGGGTGCGTTTAACCCCTGCGCGGCCGAGGGGTGCGGAGCACCCCCCAACCCCCGTGCCTCAGTTTCCCCATCTGCGGGGGGAGCCCCCAACCGGCCGGGTCTGGGGTCCTGAGCCACTCTCCGCAGCCCCTCGGAGCTGCCCCCGTCCCGTCCCCCCTGTCCCCACCTCGGGGGTGCAGCGGCCGCACCCGCCTCCCTCCCTCTCTGTGGCTGCAGAGAGTCCGACCCCAGGGCAGCCGGTGCGGGGGACACGAGCTGGGGCAGCCTCAGCTGTCCCCCGCCCCAGGGCAGGCACCGGGGCGGGGGGGGGCGGCCCGCGGCTGGGGTCAGCGGCTGCCGGGCACAGGGCCCGCGGGACACACCGGTCCCCTGCCCCCCCCCCCCCCGGGATGGCACCCACTGCCCAGCCCCCAAAACCCAGCCCGCAGCCAGGGCCCAAGGCAACAGACCGCAGCAATATTTATTCCTGTACAAACCATTACAAAACACGGGCGCCCCCCGGCACCGAGCCCCCCAGAGCCCCAGCTGCGACGGGGACGGGCTGAGCCGGCGGGAAACTGAGGCACGGAGCCCAGCCACGGCTCAGCACCCAAACACGCCGCATGTAGCTCTTTTCCCCAAACCCCCTTCTCCACTGCTGAGAAATTAATAATGAAACACTCCCCTCAGCCGCAGGGTGCCAAGGGGCACTGCCACCCCCTCCGCTACGGGCCCACTTCTAAATAGTTTATAAGCGGTTAATGAATTATGAGGACCCAGCCACAGGCTGCTGCTGGCCCCGTCCCCTTTGTTACCACTAGTGAGCAGCCCCGCTCCCCCTTCAGCTGGGAAACCCAAATACAAACCCCAGGACCAGAAGTGGAGAGGAAAAACACAAAAAAAACTCCCACCCCCCCAAATCCCATCACTTGGTTAGAAAAGGTTTTGGCAGTGTGGGTGTGGGGCGCAGCGGTGCTGGGAGGGGCCGAGTGGTTTTGGGATGCTGGGGCACTGATGGGTGGCAGTGTCACCCCGCTGGGTCCCACCAAGAACCGCAGGGCTTTGTTGAGGGAAGGATGGCTGCAGACCAGGATCAGGGTGCTGGGTATGGCAGAGGGGAGCTGAGCCCCAGGAGAGGTCCCCCCACCCAGAGGCTTGGGGGAGGGAGTCTCTGTGGTGACCCCAAAAGTGATGCAACCCCAAATCAAGCCCAGGGGACCTGGCCCCCACCATGCACCCGCAGGGGGTGCAACGTGCCCAAACCAGGATAGGCAGGATCTCACCCCCATGCCTCCCACCCATGGAGAGGGGGATGCCCCAAACCCTGCGCTTCCCACCTGCCGCCCCCCAAAACCAGCTCAAAACCAAACACATCCCAGGCATGAGGAGCCACCGTGTGCAATGGCGGTGGTCCTGTGGGAGGCACCTGGTGGCCCCCCAGCACCTGGCTCCTGCTGCTCCCCACTCCCGGGGGATGCAGGGGAACCCCCATCCATCCCAGCCCCAGGGGTCTGCCCAGCTGTGGGGGGCAGCCCCTAGGGCCAGGTGGGGTGGGAGAAGGTGATGTTGTAGAGGCCAGCCCAGCTGGCGAAGACCCGCTTCTCGGTGATGAAGCGGTGGTGGTTGCCCTTGCGGCTCCGCTCGTTGTGGATGTAGGTGGTGCACTCGTCGGGGCCCTTCGGCTCGTAGTAGTGGTAGGGCAGGCGGCGTGGCGGGGGCCGGCGGCTGTGTGGGGGGGAAGCATGGGGTGGGCCCCATGGTGGGGTCAGGGAGCCAGGGTGGGGACTCGAGGGTTTCCTTACCCACAGTAGTTGGGTGGCACCATGCCATAGACGTGGACGGCATCACACAGCTCTACCGCGATCACCATGGTGAACCAGCCGGTGCTGAGCCACGAGCGTGACTTCTCCCTGGGAAGGGAAAATGAGGCGAGGGGTGGGGGGGGGAGATGGGGGCAAGGTGATGTGGATGACGGACATCCCCCCAGGGTCCCCAACCTGCCCCAGGGACCTCCAGCCCGGTGCTGCAGCCCCTCCCATGGAGCAGCCCCAAGAGCCAGCTCTGTCCCAGGGACCTGGAAAAAGGAGGGACACGGTGCTGAAGATGGCTCTGCGGTACCTGTCCTTCCCTGTCTCCCCCCGAAACAGGTCATCAAACTGCTTCATGCGGCTGGGGGAGACGACGTAGGCTGTCATGTTGGGGAAAGAGGTACTGACGCGCTGGATGATTTTCAGGAGGCTCTTTTGCATCTTGGCAGGTGGCCCCCAGAAGATGAAGATGGTCTCCGGGGTCTTGTTGACGAACTCCTGGGGCCGTTTGAGGACGCGGTACAGGCTGGAGTGGGCTACCACACGGAAGCTGGTCTTGTTGCCCACGTCAGCCTCGTAGCCAGTGGTGGGAGCGTCATTCATGCGGATGGTGCACTCAGCCCCATCGATGGCCGAGCCCAGGCGGGTGCCCAGGAGGTGGCTGGAGCTGGTGACAATGACGCACTGGTGGCAGCGGGCAGTCAGGGTCTGGTGATGACAAGCCACCGTGAGCAGGTGACTTTTGGTGTCACCATGACCGAGCAGGGAAAGATGGAGCTGAGACAGGGGACAAGGCATTGCTGTCCCCTGCAGAGCCACCATCCCACTGGAGAGGATGTCAAGCAGATGCCAGACCCTGTGCCTGCTGCCCTGGCCGGGCCCTGCCACCCAGCTCGTACCTTGTTCCCGCAGACGGGCAGGTACCCACTTTTCACCCCCCACTTCTTGAGGTCGGGGGGCTGGCGGGCTCTGCCCCGCAGGTGGCTGTAGGGGAAGACCTCGCTCCCGCTACCCGAGCTGTAGATGATCAGCAACATGATCAGGGCAAAGAGGACCCCCAGGGCGGCGGCGCGCTGGCTCTGCCGTGTTGGGAGAGAGTGTCAGTTACTGCCCCGACCCTGCAGGCGTCAGCATCCAGCCCTGCTCCCCACAGCAGCTCCAGCAGGATGCCCGTGCCCCAGGGAGATGCCCACTGTCCCAGGGGCGATGCCCCGGCACTCACCGTGCTGCCGCTCATGTCTTTGTGCTGGCCTCAGCGCACAGCGATCGCCGGCGTCCCGTGGACACCTGCAAGGCACATGGTCACCGCCACCCGCCCGTGCTCAGCTCCCATCCCTGGAGCAGCGGGGATATGGGATGGGATACGGGACAGGATACGGGACAGCCTGGCTCACTGTGCTGGAGCAAGCAGGGCCCCACAGGGCGGGCACCCAGCCGGCTCCCCGGCCCCCGTTTGAGGGGAGGATGGATGCCTGGTGCCATGTGGGCAAGGGGCATGCTGTGGGCAATGGCCGGGCAGGCTCTGCTGTGCAGGGAGCGGGACCCAGCCACAGCTCGTGCCGGGGAGATCCCGGTGTCGGGCCGAGCTCCAGGGAAGGATTATCCCCCGCCGGCAGGGCTGAAGCTGCTCAGCCCTGCAGGGTCAGGGAGGGTAAACCTGCTGCTCGTGCAGCCAAATCCCATTAAAACAGCCACGGCGGAGGCTCGGACCGGAGGGGGGGCACAAGGAGCCGAGACCGGCCTCACTCAGCTCACCCATGGGCTCCTGTCCAGCCGGAGCCGGCGGCCCCCCCAAGCCCGGGCCCGAGGCATGCGGGGGGCACTCTGGGCGCTCCCCCCCGGCGGGAGGACCCGCTCCCACCCCACTCGCCCGGGCTCGCAGCAATGGACTGACCCAATTTATTTGCTGAAGTCCTCATTAGTGACTCACGGCCGCTCCTGGACTGCTCGGAGCGATCGGGAATTAAACGAGAAATCGGAGCCTCTTTACTGATCGCCCAGGGGGGGGCAGGGATGGAAAATCACGCGGCAGGCGGGGTGCGGCCCCCGGGGGGGCCCCGGCGCTGCTGCCCGGGCCGGTGCCAGCCTGCCGTGCCGCGAGGCCCGGCGGGACACAGCGGGGGCAGCACCGGACACCTGCTCCGGCTGCCCCCGGCGCGGGCGCTCACCTGCGGCGGGCGGCGGGGGGGCGTCATCTCCTCCTGCGCTGCGGGGGCCGCCGGGCCCCTCCGGCGGGCGCGGCCATGGCGGGGCCCCGGGGTCACATCGCGGCTCTGCCAAGGAAGGGCTGGTCCGGACCCGCTCCCCCCCGCGCCCCGGGGTGCGCATCCCGCCGCACTCCGGCCCCGTTGGCAAACCCTCCCGCAGCCCGGGGAGGTAACAGCTACCCCAGCCCCCCGGTGCACACCTGCCCGCGCTCCTACGTGCGAGCCCCCCCGCACGCAACGCCCCCGCTCCCGGGCCGCACGGCCCCGCTCCGCAGACACCGGGCAGGCCGGGCCACGGCCGCCTCCAGGTGGGGAGGAACCGAACCCCCACCCCCCTTCCCCGTGCACCGGAGCCGCGGGGCGGGGGCCGCTCCTCCGCCCCCGCAGCGCCGTTCCGCCCCCTCCACCGGCTGAACGTCCCCCGGGAGAGGACACGCCGGGTGCACCGACCGCTCGGCTGAGCTCCGCTCCGCACTGCGCCGCGATGCTGCCGCTGCTCCTGCTGCTGCTGCCGCCGCCGCCCGGCCCGGGGCCGCCGCCGCGCGCGCACGGAGCCCCGGGAGCCGCGCGCCGCTCGGGGCCGGGTAGCGCCGCGGGGTCCTAGCGCCGCCCGCCCGGTGAGGGGGCCGGGGAGCGCCACCGGGTCCTAGCGCCGCCCTCCCAGCCCCGGGCCCCGACGGAGCAGACCGGGGCTGCCCCCGCCCCTGCGGCCTGGCACGTCCCACCCCGAGGTCACCGGGGCGGGGGGGGAGGGGGGGAGAAGAGCTGCACGTGGTGCCTGAGCCGCGGCCGGGCGCAGGGCCACATTGCTGGGATGCCGCGGCCTCCCCCACGCTGCCCGGGCAGCCCAGGGCCCCTCTCGGGGGCTGCCCGGGGCACGGAGTGGGCTCCGCGGTGGGCAGGGAGCGGCCCCCCGGCGGGTGGCTGTCCGAGCCCGGCCGCGCTGTGCCCTGTGCGGGGCTGCGGCAGCACCAGGCCAGGGGCTCCAGGGCTCCCCTGCACCCGCTCGCCAGCAGGAGCGTGTCCTGTTCCCGGCAGTGTCCCCAGGTCACCGACTGCTCTTCCTCACTTGACCCAGGGCTGGGCCTCAGCTGAAGTGGGAGCCAACGTGGCTCCCTCTGCCCCTCCAGACACCCCGAGGCCCCCTCAGACATGTGGCATCTGTAACAGGTTCCAAGAGTCGTTGTGGCAGCTCTGCGCAGTGTGTGGGAGCTGGCAGCCATCCTGCCCATGGCCCAGCAGAGCTGAGCCCTGTGAGACCCAGGACTACCCCACACCCAGCACAAAATCCATGCCAGGCCAGCACTTCTCCTGTGGAGAGGCAGCTGCTGGTTCCCAAATCCTGACTCCCAGCTTTTGGCACTGTCTTCCATGCTCAGGTTCAGCTTTACGCCCCCATCACCTCCTCCTCCTATTTATAGCCTGGCAGGGCAGTAGCACACCAGCAGCCCTGTGACCAGCTGCTGTCCTGTCTCCATGTCCCATAGCTGCAAGGGGCACAGAACGGCACACCACCCAGTTAAAAACGCTTTTAATGGCCATGTTTGCTTTGGTCTGAATCCAAGGGCACTTGTGACAAGGCAACTCAGAGCCCCCAGGGTGCACGTGGCCCCAGGCCTTCCCAGCTGGGGGGATACAGGGGCCCGAAGGGACCTGCCCAGGCATAGAGCAGCAGAAGGCAGCAGGATGGGGGACCCAGACCCATCTCCCTGCACCACATGCCCAGCGCTGGGTCTCGGGGCACAAGTGGGACAAGGACTGCAGTGGAGCTTCATCCTTGGGAGGGACACCAGCTCCTGGCCCTGGCAGGGCCGACTCTCCAGCCCTGTGTTGCGCTGGAACCCAGCAGCATCAATGTTTAATCCTGCATTAAATATTCATCCCAGTAGAGCAGGCAGAAGACCTTCATGGTTATCCTGGGTCCATCTGGGCAGGTGCTTGGAGCCAATGGGGTTCCGTGGGTCCTTGTGCAAGCTGTGCACTGATGTGGGGGAGTCCCAGCACCCACCGGCTGGGGGAACTGGCCCTGCTGCTGTGAAGATAGAGAGTCCCCCCTCCAGGGCTTGGCAAAAGGCTTTCAACGGCGGAACCAGCAGAGCCGAGACACATCAGCACATCGCTGCAGGACAAGAGCCGCGCTGCCGCCAGAGTCTCTGCTGCCTCACCCCGTGGTTGGTGCCCTACCCATCTGCCCAGGATGGGTGGGTGAAGATGATGTTCCTCCTCTTGGCCCAGCGGGAGAAGATGGTTTTCTCGGTGATGAAGCGGTGCCCAGCGCGCCGGGCTCTCTCATGCACCAGATACATCCTGCACTCGTCCAGCCTGCCCTTCTCGAAGTAGTGGTAGGGCACGCTTGAGTGGTTCTTCTCCCTGGTGGGAGGGGATAGGGTGGGTGTGGGGGTCGTGGGACAGCAGACCACCCCCTGCCCATCCCCACCGCCCCCCACGCACTTGCAGTAGCTGTCGCTGACCATGCCAAAGACGCAGATCTGCTCACACAGCTCCATGGCCAGGATCATGGTGAACCAGCCTGTGCTCAGGAAGGAGCCGGACTTCATCCTGCAAAGCACCGTGGCCACACTGGAGCAGGTGGCACCGTGCTGCCAGCCCAGCTGGGCTATGGGTGCGTGACAGGGGGGGCGATGCTACAGTGGGGGGGGCTGACAGAGGCTCCTTGAGAGCTGGTGGTACCTGTTCTTCCCTGTCTCGTTCTGGAAGACTTCGTCGCAATATGTCATCTTCTCCTCGGTCAGGGTATAGATCTGCAGGCTGGGGTACATCTCCATCACCTTCAGCAGCGCCTGGTAGGTCGAGCCCACCTTCTCCCGGTTCATCTTCTTCGCTGGCCCCCAGATGATGTAGAGGGTTTCCTGGGACTGCTGGAAGAAGTAGGGCTGGTTCCTCAGCAGCAGTGGGACACTGGTGTGCGACACCACCCGGACGGTGCTCCGTGCCCCCACGTCCTCCTCGTAGCCAGCGGTGGGGGCATGGTTCATGCGCAGGACACACTCCTGCCCATCGATGGCCTGTCCCAGGCGTGAGCCCAGCATCTGCCCCGAGCTGGAGACAACAGCGCAGCGGCGGCACAGCGCTCGCTCCAGTGGCTGTGGGGAGATGCAGAGTCAGCCATCGGGCCCCCCGCTTGCCTCCTGCAGCAGCCGGACACACTGCAGCCCCACCTGCCCTTCCCTAAGGAAGGGGAAACTGAGGCACGGGTGGGTCGAGCTGCCTCACCATCCCCACGCACCTTCCCATCGGGGACGCGCCTGTACCCCTGGAAGCTGAGGACAGTGGGTGCCACGGGGCTGCTCCGTGCCGCCGGGGCCCAGCAGCAGGGTCGCAGGCAGGCGTGGGAGCACAACAGGACGTACAGCACGGTGACCGCCGCCACGCACACCAGCGTGAGGAAGAGTCGGACCTGGAAGCAGAGCAGGGAGGTTTCCCCAGGCCTGGCCATGTGCCTGGTCCCGTGGTGCCACGCAGCACGAGGGCGTGGGTGCAGGGCGCTGGGGCACAGGGCGCTGGGGCACAGGGCGCTGGGTGCCGGTGCCTCGCTCCCAGCCGCAGCCAGCCATGTGGCCCCGGCGCATACGGCCCCGCTCCCCAGGCCGGGGCTCCGTGCTGCCCGCGGGGACCGGCAGCTGCCAGCCTCGCAGTCCCCCTGCTCGCTCTTTGGGTGAGTGGCCCCCCCGATGATGCCGGGATCCCGCTGGCCCCTCACCCCGCCCGTGCCCCCCGCCTCGTGGGTACTCACCAGCATCCTCATCCTTGGGGGACTGGCGGGTCGCCCGGCAGGGTCCGGGGGTCACCTCGTGGGTGGGGGCTCGCACCCTACGCACAGAGTGAGCTCAGCGGCGGCAGTGGGTGAGCGGGGGGAGGGGACCCCGGGGGTGGGGTTCCCCAGTGGGGCCCCCCCATCCCCAGCACCCCAATACCCAGGGTACCCCCGCGCCTTGTGCCGGCACCTCCCCCCGGCCCCCCTCCCGCCCCGGACATCCCGTCCCGCCGCGGGTGCCGCCCCCCCGGCAGGGCTCGGGGCCCGGGCAGGGGCGGTCCCCCCGGCCCCACTCACCGCGCCGGTGGCCCCCCCGGCGCCGCCGCTCCCTGGCCCCCAGGGCCGCCGCCGCCAGGTCCCGCATCCCGGCACCGGGCTGGGGCTGCGGGGCGGGGCGGAGCGGGCACTGCCGGGACCGGGACCGCCCCCTCCCGCCACGGCCTCGCCGAGGACGCGCCCGCAGCCCAGCACCTAGCCCGGGGCTCCGGGACCGGCGCACAGCACCGACGCCGGCACCTACCCCCGGCGCCCCGGAGATCCACCCCGGCACTCACACCCCCCACACCGCCGAGCAGCCGCCCCCTGTGCCCGGGACTGATCCCGGCACCCCTCCCCTGTGCCTCGGGGATCGACACCAGCACCCACCCTCTGTGCCCCAGGGACCTACCCCAGAACCCACTCCCTGTGCCCCAACACCCACCCAGGCATCCACCCCCTGTGCCCCAGGGACCAAACCCAGCACCCCCACCATCTTCCCATACCAAGCACCCCTCCCAGGTGCCCTGGCACCCATCCCATATGTCCTGGGAACCAGCTGTCCTGCCACTGGCCCCAGCACCCATCCTGCATGCCCTGGCACCCTCCCCAGCACCCATTTTTCTCTCCGCCTCCTGCTCTGCCCTCTCAAGCTTCCCACCAGCCTGAGGGTCCCTAGAAGGCCCCCCATCCCCAAGCTCCTTTCTCACCTCCGTGTGCCACTGTCTCCCAACCACCCTGCACAGCGGTAAGCTCTGGTGTGGTGGCAACAGCCCAGGGACAAAAATGACCCACAACGGCCCAGCAGTGGGGCCAGGGCGGGCAGGTGGGCCTCTTGGTATCCTGGTCCCCGTCTGCTGGCCCCAGGGGGCCACCCATCATCTGCAGCCCCTCACACCATGGCCAAGCTGCAGAGTGAGGAACAACACCCCAGAGCTGCCCAGCACCGGGCACCACGCTTTGCTTTCTTTCACTGTTGACAAAGAAACACGAGCAGTAACCTTGAAACTGGTCCCAGCACTGTCCTCCGTGGGCTGGGGCCAGGGGCAAGGGGGAGCAGACAGTGCCAGGGCTAGGGGGCATGCCTGGAGCTGCACAGACACAACTGAATTCTTCTGCATTTTGCCCCCCCCTGTCCAGGGAGGACGCAGCAACAAGCCAGCAGGGCCACTGGGCAGCCTGGCACGGCGGGGCAGCCTCTGCCAGAGCCACAAACAAACCCCCAGCCAGGGCTGAGCCTGCAGCCCTCTACCGAGGGTGATCCTGCTTGCTGTGGCCTGGGGAGCTGCCTGGGGGCCAGAGGGTGGGGCAGCAGCAGGAGGAAAGCCTCCAGGGGAAGGACAGGGTGTCACCACAGCTGCCCACTCAGTCCCAGCCCAGCGGCTCATAGACCCTTGTCAGGGGGGCAGGAACCCAGCTGGGATGGGGGCTGCACTCACTGGCAGCAGAGTTGAACACTCCCCTGTGACACAGGGCATCTCCTCGCCACCCCCTTGGCTGGATGGCAGCAGGAGGGGACGCAGAGGGCAGCAGCAGCACTGTCCCAGCATCGTCTGCATGCCTGGCCTCATGGGGGTCCCTCTTCAGGAAGAGCTCACCAGCACCACGATTAGCCCTTCCAGCAGGCAAACAGAGAATGCAAACCTGCCTTTTCCACAGCCAGTCTCATTTCTTTCCTCTAAAATATGAACCCAATTTAAAAAAAAAACAAAACTACAAACCGTATGTAAACATTTAAAAAAAACCGAGAAGGAATAAATCACTGGACACAGCATGAGCAGAGGGGAAGGATCACCTGCAGGCTGAGCAGCAGGCAGGGACCAGGGCTTGACTGGTGCTCTGGTGGTTACAGCCGCTGGATCCCGACAGCTCCCGCAGCCAGCAGGGGTCGAAGCACAGCCAGTATGGGCAGCCCCAGCAGGAGCACAGGTCCCTCACAGCAGGGCTCTGGTCCCTCTCTCGATGAGCCCCACAGGTCAGTTTTGCTTCCCTTTGGTCAGTACGTTGTAAACTACAGAAGGCTTCATCTCTGCAGAACGGAAGGAGGGAGAGCGCAGCCAGCTCGGCGCTGAGCGCTCTGGAGGAGGCGGCTGCCCAGTGCTGCAGGCAAAGGCTTTTCCTGGCTACGATGCCACAGGGTGGGCGCCTTCGCTCATCTCTCCACTGAGCCTTCAGTCCAATTTCTTGGCAGGTTTCCTGCTCTTCCACACCACAACGGTTATAAAAATACCTACCAGAGAGAAAGCAGATTCAGCCAGAAAACATTTAGTTATGGGTACTTTTACAATACATTGTAGTGAGAAACAGATCCTCAGCAGAGTGAGCAAGAAACAATTCTGCTGTCCAGAGGCTCAGACAGCCAAAGTTACACATGAACACATGCCCCGAGAGCCTGTGCCAGGCTAAGCTGCAGCAGTAGCCACAGTGTCACAAGTGTCACACGTTAGCTAACCCGCTAGCAACCCTCTTCTCTCTTCCTAATTTAGAAGCTTCTAATTAGAACAGAAACAACACTCACCTATAAATAGCAGCAGCAGCAGCCCAGCCACCATGGGGATGATCACTGCGTACTCCCTAGGCAAAAAATACTGGTGGATCCCATGGTCACTGTCGATGAAGGGCTGCAGGAGACAGAGCGGCATCAGCAGGTGGGCACAGCACCAGGGCCAGTTCCCGACACCTGCAGACTCGTGGTTTTGAAAGCAGGATGGAAATTCCAGGTGTGAGAAGGCAGCTAAAAAAAGGGTGCCCATACCTGCCTGTGGCTCAGCCCACAGCTGCAGGGGCACGGCAGTGGGCGGGCAGACAAAAGGCAGCTACACAAGGCCAGAACAGGGGTCCCACAGCCCTGGGGTCACAAGGTGGGCATGTCTGCCCGCACGCTTGGTGCTGAATGCAGCAAATCCCCGGACTCCCTGCCCTGCAGGCGGGAAGCAGCTGCTACCGGCTCGGTTTCACAGTGATCCTGCCAGGATCCCTCTGCGGAGGCCGGTGGGAGGCTTTGGACACTAGAGAGCAGTGTAAGGGTTCCTACACAGCAGTGCGCACACCTACATGCTCGTGGCACTACCAACAGCATAACTATGTATTGGGCAGGAGAATAAGCAGACGCAAGATGGGAATTCAAAACTCTTGAGAGGTTAGAGGGGAAGCTGCCAGGAATTCAGGCATCAGCCCAAGGCTAAACCAGGCCTCTTTTACCTGGAAAGCTCGTGAGATGTTTCCTTCCAGGAAGAAAACCGCTAATGTCTCCAGCTGATGTCCTCAGAACTGGGCAAACTATCAGGCTCACAATCACTTTTCCAGAGCTCTGCATTCCCTAAACTCTTCTCCTCCCTACAAGGCTCCAGATCTGGTAAGCGTCATCTCCTACCAGAACCAGGAATCTGGGGGACTGCAAACATGGATACGAACACCTTCAGAGGCACCAGGCTTCAGCTCTCTCGAACCTCACTCTGACACTGCCCGGGACAGCCTGCCTCAGAGCAGCCAGGCAGGCAGCACAAATGAAGCTTGGTCTCACCCAGGGCAGGGCAGATGCCCCCAGAAGGGGCAAGGGCTGTGCCAACAGAGGAAGCGCTGCCCTGGAATTTTTAACCCGGAAGCTGGCAGGGCAGAGTCCTTCAGGCACCGGTGCACCCAGCCAAAGCCCAGGCTAACACCCGAGCGTGAAGTGACAGGGAGTGACTGCGATTACAAGAGCCAGAGGAGAGTCGTACCAGCACGATGATCCAGAGGGTGTAGTAAACAAAGAGAAGGAGGCTGAAGGCAACCAAGCCGAACCCAACCACCTGGTCCGTTGCTGTGGCCTGCAAGGGGAGAGAGCGCGGGGTCCGCGTGCTGCAGCATCTGCACGGGGACGGGCACGGGCACCTGCTGCCTACTCGGCCGCAGGCCAGGCGGACGCACCGCTGCGGTAAGGGGAGAGCCTCTGCGCCGGACAGCGCCCGCGGCGGGGCCCCGCTGCCGGAGCACGGCCGCCCGGCCGTACCAGCCCACGCCCCCGCAGCATCGACAGCCGCCGGCCCCACGCTGCCCCGGCGAGGCCCCGCGCCGGTTCTCGGCCGCGCTCCAGCCCAAACTCCCCCCCGTCAAGGGGCCGAGCAGGGGCTACCGCCTCCGGAGGGGCCCGGGGGCCGCCGGGCCGGGCCAGGCCAGGCCGGCAACGACCCCACTCACCATGGCGATCGCCAGCACCTGCCTGCCCCCCCGCCAGCACCGCCCTTCCGGGAGCGGCCCCTAATCAGCGCGCCTCGCGTCAGCCCCGCCCTCCCCTCGGCAGCGGGCGGCCAATCAGCGGGGGCGGCCTGGGGCCCGCGGCATTGTGGGTAGCGTGGGCAGCTGGGGCGGGGCACGATAGAGGCGCAGTCCCGGGGGCGGCTGGCCTCCGACGGAGGCAGCTCCGGCCTGGAGGGGCCTAGCGCCAGGCCCGGCCAGCGCGGGGGCAGCCGGGGCAGCAGCAGCCCCAGCCGGGGCGGCCGCGCTAGACCCCGCCTTAAGTTGGTTGGGAAATAAATGAAATTCGCCGAAGCTCCGCCTCGCGCCGCCGGCCGGGGGAGGGGCTCGGGGCGGCCCGGTGCCGGGAGAGGCCGGGCTGCTCCGGGGCTGCCCCGCCAGCATCGCCCGCCTGGCGCCTGCGAGTGTCGAGGGCAGGGGCGGTCCTGGAGACCGAGCGGCTCCAGCCCGGCTCCTGCACCAGAGATGCTCGTGTCCTGCGACGCAGACGTTCCCACTCCCCCCCCCCCCCGGCTGCAGCAGGAAAAAAGGGGAAAGTCTGACCAAACAGCCGAGGGACACATGGCACCGGGGCTGTGGGACTCAAGGATGCAGCTTATCGGAATGTGCAGCTGCAGCTTAGCGAGGGTGGGGAAGGCAAAGCCACCTTCTCCCGGGGGCCTTGGTCCCCTCTACCCTTTGCATGCATCACTAGCACAGTACCCGGGCACCGAATGTGGCTCAAACCCCCGTTAATGGGATCGCCAGCCTGTGGTGGAAGAGGAGGGGCTGCCCCCGCATAAGCCGTGAGGGGCTGGCTGCAGGCATGCCCTGGAGCCCTGCAGCACCTTCCCCAGGCCACCCTGGCAAGGCAGCCCCACACAGGGGTGCCCAGCACTTCTGCAGCGGCGCAGATGGGGCTGTTTTCAAGCACAGCCTGGGCTTGGATGCAGTGTTCGGGAACACGAGACATTCTTAGCGACTCGGACCTGCTCACCTGCCTCCTGGGTTGCAGGCTGTTGCTTCCCCTGGGCTTGTGCTGTGTTGCCAGCTCCCCTCTCCAGCCCTTCTCTCATCAGTAGCGAAGGGCTGGCAGGGATCTCCACTCCCACCTGCCAAGGAAATCCTAGAAGACAAAGCCAAGTCCTATTCCAGGGCCCTGCATGCCAGCAGGCCCTGTCTCACCCTTCTGCTTCCTCAGCAGATATCTAAATACATTTAAAACAAGAAACAAAGCAAGAAGAATCAGTGTGAAGTACCAAAAACCTTTATTTTGTTTTCCCCCAAACCATAACAACATTTGACATTATAGTGATTTTCCTCATATATTTGTTATTTCTCTACGTTAGGAACCAGATACAGAAAATACAAACACGATCTGTTGAATCAAAGACGGCACAGCATTCCGTTAGAAAAAGAAACCAAAAAACTAGAGGAGCAAGATAAAAATGGTGAAAAATAGTCATTCCCTCCAGCCCAAACTTTCCAGAATCATCATCAAAATAGAGCAGTGGAAGTAGCTTCTCTTTCTAAACGCACTTCTGCTTTAAGAAAAAAGTTAGATTTATCTTTAGATTTCAAAGTAAAAAAATGTTAAACTATCTTTCAAGCAATTTTGGAAGTTTGCATAGACCCATTCCCTTTCCAAAAATATCAGCGATCTCTCTATATCCAATATAAATCAAGTGCGCGCCTCATCGGAAGATCACCAAGCTCAATTAACTTCCAAGAAAATAAAACACGATCTCCCCTTCCCCTCCCTCCCCCCACAAAAATACAGGCTCTACCGTTATTCCTTGTGTTTGAGGTGTTATGAGGCTTAGCCACACCCCTCGCTCAAAGCTTCATCCAAATTCCTTTCCATTTCCCAGGTTTCATCCAAATTCCTTTCCATTTCCCAGGTTTCATCCAAATTCCTTTCCATTTCCCAGGTTTCCACGTGGCGATGCAACGTGGAGCTGTGGAGGGCATCAAGTTTGGATGGCGTGGGTGGGCTGACGGACGACGCAGCTCTCAGAAGGGAAGCAGGGGGGAATTTTGCGCTCATCACGCCCCCCCCCCCCGACCCCTAAAGCAAGGAAGTGGCTTTTCAAGGACAAACACGTGCACCAGGCAGTGTTTGTAGGAACTTGCCCCTGGGGACCAGCCTTGTCCACAGGGCTCAGTCACCAGAGCAAGAACTCATTCAGCTAGAGACTAGGTGGGGTGGCAGGGGATGGGGATGGAGGGGCAGGGGGTGAATTTGCAGCTCCCGGGTAAGGCAGCGAGGAGGGGAGCAGGGGGGCCCCTCGCCAGGAGGGGTGTTTAACCTAGGTGCTCTAGCGTACCTGGAGTGAGGTTTTCCCAGAGGTTCACAACAGCGTGTGCAGAGTCCAGCTGCACAGCCACCAGTTTAAAAAGAAACAGCAACGACAAAATAAATAAAAAGTCAACCCCTCCTATTAAGATGAGAATGAAATACGCATTCTTCAGGTCTCGGTCTGGTTCAGAACCCTCTAAAAACTGAAGCAAACATTTAAAAGGGCTTATTCACTTTCTGCAGGGGGCAAAGTGATGTGGAAATGGCAGGGGGGGAAGATCACATGCCTGCTGCCCATCACACCGTGGGCCAGGACAGCATGAAGGCCCCCATTTAAAGTGCCGACCACACAAAAGATGACAGTGGAGGAGGAACATCCTTCTCCCCCTTTTTCCATCACAATTTCCAATTGAAATCCATCTCTTTCACCAAGTCAAACTAAGCCTATTCTTTTGGACATTCACTCAGTTTATACTGTTTTAAAAAAAAAAAAAGTTAGTAAAAAAAAGTACACTGAATCTCCCAACTCTTTGCAATGGGCTTCCACCAACTAAAGGTCCAGAAACTGGGAAAGCAGAGTCCACATGTTTCACCCAGCCCCCAGACTGGAGCAGAGAGCCAGCTCTGCTCTCCAGGGTCAGCCAGGCACGAGCAGCCCTGCTCACCAGCATCACAGACCCAGGGGATGCGAAGTCTTGCCAATAAGGTCCTTTCACTTGTTTAAGCCACCTCTGAATCCCCTGAGAAGGGAAATAATGTGGGGAAGAATGTCCCCCCGCTCAGGCCCCAGGAATAAAATATCAATGAAACAATAATGCAGTCCAAAAAACACCAGCCTGCTGGGTTTATAAAAAAAAAATTCAATAAACTTCACGACAAAGAAAAACAAAAACCCAAAGGAAACTAGCCAGCGGTTTGGGTCTGGAAACTGATTCACTTCTTAAATGCTCAAAATCTGACAAGGAACAGACGGCAGCAATGCCACAAGGAAAAAAGTGCTCATGAGACGCAGCTTCCCAAGGGATGGCAGCGAGTCTGTGGGACAAGTGATCCCACTTCCATCACCACTGCCTCGTATGCCCACCACTGGCCAGGGACCACTGGGCATCGCTCGTGATGGACATGCAGCAGGAGCTCTACATGGGATCCAGAAACAGGAACAGACTGCTGCGTCCTCCCTCTGGGTCTGCTCTGGGTGCTCCAGCCCTGGCTGTGCTGCACTAGGCTGAATAACTAGGGCTGCTTTCTTATTCAAAACGAGGGGTAAAAGAGCTAGAAAGCTACATAAAGACCAGGATCTGTGGAGTCAACAGCGACATGGAGACAAGGAAGAGATATCCTAAGACACACAGTTATCAGAAACACAAGCAATGATGTGCCAAGCCTCTGGAAGAGAAGCCAGAGACATGCCCAGGTTGGCCACAGCTACGTGGTGGAGCAGGTTATACCTCTGCCAGCCTGGGAGGATGAGACCAGCTTTCTGAAAAGCTCAACTGCTGCTCCTCTTGCTTTGTTGGGAAGAGACTCCTCCCTCTGTCCCACTGTGGGTTTCATGACATGCTGAGCTGCCAGCACCTTGGAGCAGCCGACTCTTGCCAACGGGAGCCCAGAAGAAAGCCCTGGGTTCCCAAGTGCTCTGACAGTGACTGCCATTGTTTTTCATGGGAATAGAAGCAGAGCAGCAGCAGTGAGCTGGGTTTTGGCCTCCTTCCTGGCTTATGTTTGCTCCTTTCAAGTCCTGGTTGGACCCGATTTCCCGAGGGGCTTCACTGGCCTCTGGGGGGGCTGCAGATGCTCTGTGCTGGGGAGCAGCCTGACCCTCAGCTCTGCACAGCCAGGGCAGGAACACCCACCACCGTCTAAGCCTGCTTCTGCCCTCGCCCTGACCTGAACAGAGGGTAAGGCCAGGCCTGGCTTTCTGGCAGAGCCCCAGGGAGAGAGAAAAGCAAGCAGTTCTCCCCTTCCTGCAGACACGCAGCATCCCAGGAACTGGGCAGGATGCTCACCAGCCTGCTAGCAAGTGCCAAACCTACCCAGACTGAATGAGGAAGAGATCACCACTGAAAAACACCAGCAAGTGTGAAAGAGCTTTTGTTCTAGACAGACTTAAAAGATCCAACACTTTTCCCCTACATTAAACCAAACCAAGGTGGCGTTGTCTGTACCCTCTTCTTACTCTAATCCAAATTTAATTCCCTTTGAAGGGCAAGGGTGAAAAAGATCCATACCCTATATGTGGTCGGTCCAAATACAGAAAGAAACCTCTGAAAGAGACAAACTGTCAAAACAGAGTAAGCAGCAGTATAGCTTTGCCACACTGCCTAGCACCCTCCCCATGCAGCCACCCTTAGCTAGTAGGGTGGAGAGAAAAAAAAAATATCAAGGCCCTTTCATTCCTTGTTTCTCATTCTGCCAAATTCCCTTTTCCAGTAGCTCATCTGCATGCATTCTAGCCACAGAGACCACAATTAATCTTTCCCCCCCACCCCCTTTAAAAAAAAGGCTTTACAATAACTAAGAATTTGAAGAACAACGCGATCAGTTACAAGTCTTTCTTGGCTGAATGGGACAAGTGTGTGCCTGTGTGCGTGCGTGCACACGTGTGTCAGAGCAGGGCATGCTCCCAGCCAGGCCCGGGAGCGTGCCACTGCTCCAAGCGCATGGCCGCCGAGTGCCATCACAGTACACCAGTGAAAGAGGAAAGGGCACTACACAGAAATAGCTTATCGGCTGAGAGCTCTGTACAGGAAGGGCTGCAAGCACAGCCTGCTGACGGCCCACGGCTGGAGTCTGCCTAGATCCTCACTTGCAGTTCAGCTGCCAGGAGAATCTGTAAGTGGGAGCTGAAAGGGACTGACATCTCTGCCACACACTGCAAGGAAAAGAAGGAGCTAAAGTGTCAAACAACTGCAGAAACCAAACCCAAAGAAGAGCAATTGAAAGATCAACCAGAAAACAGTTTGAAGCCTTGTCAGAAGAGTTCGCTTGCCACGAAGCAAGTAAGAACTGCTGCTGTGGCTAACGCAGCAGGTAACACCCATTCTACCTTTGAAGGCAGAGACAGTGGCTTCTCCCCAGCCCCAGAAGAAACCAGCTCAGGCATAGATCCCTGCTGACAGGGCAAGAAAGGCCAACCAACACAGATTCCCTTACTGGCCCAGGCCAAGAGAAGCAATTGTTAATCACTACCACAACAGAGAGACCACTGCAGTCAACTGCATCCTGCTCTGGCCCAGGGGAGGACTATCAGATAACCAGATTCTTTTCACAGTCCAAGAAGGGCAGTTCCCTTCCTGCACCAAAAAAAAAAAAAAAAAAAAAAAGAGAGGCTTTGTATTCCAAGCTTCAACAGTGACTATTTGCTGAATCAGTCCAGCAAACAGGGACTATGCTCCTGAAACAGCAAGTAGAAGCCTCCTCCAGGTAAAATCTGGAACCTCTTAAAGTGCTCCTGCTAATGCTAATAGATGAACACTGCCCTTCCATGCCCAGCAGTGGAAAGGTGTAATGCAGTTAGTGGTATAACAAGCATTAGCATTTAACCATTTATCAACTCCCATCTGGATTGCGGTAGTTTTCTGAAATGCACTTTTGGGAAATATTTCCTATGAGAAGGGGATGTTTGGGGATTTGAGTGTAGGAAAGTGAAGCGTACACCATAGCATACCTCGTTCAATAAAACCATTGCCTTGGAAGGTAATGCTCCCTTGCAGAGTCAGTGGAATAAAGCATCCTGCAAGTGACTGTTTCACTAACAAGCAGCTCTCTGTTTGGTTAGAATATTTTCCCCATTCCCCCAGTGGTTTGATGAGTTCACAGTGGTATAACCCGATGTTTTGGGGAGACAGAAGCTGATAAGTCCTCTGCTGCAAGTGAATGGGTGGAGCGAGGGATGCAGATGAGCAACATCCTCTAGGACTAAGGATAAGCCCAACAGACACCTTGCGTCTGATCAGAAACAGGGGGAAGGCAGGCACTGGAAGAACTGGGAAGTGGAGAAGGGTAATGCCAACGCAGGGAAAGTGCATGATCTGGAGTGGTCTTGGAGTAGTTCTGCAGTGCAAATGTATGGGGAGGGGCATGGAGAAATCCCTTCTGGAATGCTGCATGAAGAGAGGTAAAGGTTGGCATCCATGTGGCAGCGGACTGGGTAGGGGGCCTGCTTCCAGCAGCTCTACCCTGTTCTTCACATTTAGTGGGTTTCAATCACCACTGGCTCGTAAACTCCAGATGAGACCCTGGAGAGGCAGAGGGGAAGATAATGAGAAAGCCAGGTTATTTTCCTCAGTCACTTAGAGCAAGCAAGTTCTCACTCGGAGCTCTCCACTCACGAACACTGCCCTCTAACCCCACACAAAATAGTGAAAATAACGAGTCAGTCTGGCGAGAAATCAACACTCATAATACAAAACAGACAGCTACGTGGCAAACTAACACTAGAGGACTTGAAAGAGCTGCATGTAACACATGATTCCTTCTGAACGACAGAGGAAAGCAGGGAGTATCCTGCACAAAGAGCCACTGTTCCTGGCTTTGCTGTGCTCCCAGTTTTGTCACCAACTTGACACATCTTTGCAGTACCATTATTGCTTTTTTGTTTTTAACTTCCAAAGGTGGTATGAAGGCTCAAATGCGACTAGCCAAGACACTGTATTAAGAGCTATCGTGGCAAGAAAAAGTTTTATTGGTTCAGAAGTCTTTTGCGAGAGAACAAGCCCTGGACAATAACGGAGGAGGCAGGGCAAAGGGACAGTAGCCGGGCTGCTGCAGTTCTGCCGCAGGCCAGCGGGAGGCAAAGCTCCCTGCCTTTGGTGGGGCGCAGGAGCAAACGGGAAACAACCTCTACCATTTTGTCCTTTTACTCCTTACTTCTGATTCCTGGATTCAGAGGGATTACATTATCCCTCTAAGCTCCTGCTGAGAACTGCATTCCTACCCCAGTGCCGCTGTAGCCTGTCACCAAAGGGATCCCAGGGGTGTCAGTACTGGAATAAAGACACCATGTAGCACAGTGATGTTTAGAAATCTCTCCTGCTGCAAAAGGTGAAAGTTTCCCGAGTACAAAGAGCTAACTAATCTCTGTGGAGCTCCTCCATCTGCCAGACTTTCAGGAAGCCTACCTGTTTCCCAGCTGAATACCACTCAATGTAGTTGTTCCATCTCTGCTCACAAACAACCTCAGGTTACTGTCTGCAGACAGAAAAGGAAAACAGACATCAAACCCCAGAACTACCAACGGCTCCCAGGTGCTCCCCTCCCAGAAGCATTACACAACAGTCAGCACGGGAACAAGTGTATCTCTGTGAATGCATGTGCACACTTTCTGGTGTCCCTACAGTAATAGCGTCCTCCGGAATTCCTTCTATTGCTCTGAAGGGGACTCTCACCTACAAATCAACCAAAGCATTAAGCTTTGGAAGAGTAAATGCAGAGAAATTCACTGATACTCCACCAGTAGCTGCTTTTAAGGCAATTCTATTGATGCAATTTCTTGGTCAGCTTAGACACATCTGAACAGATGAGAAGTGGGGACTCATGCTGCTTTTGTAGGCTCACTGGAGGAGAAAGTCAGCCTGTTCTGCTGGTGAGAAATGGCTATATTCAGTCTAGTTTTAACCCATGCTGAGTGAGGTGTAGATACCCATATGGTAAGAGTGTTGCTGTGTGCAATGATTTCAGGTGATTAATGGTAGAAGCAAGAGTAACAAGCTCAGATCAAGTTCAAAACTTATCAGAAAACCTCAACTAGATGAAAAAGACTGATGTATAAGCTAAACTGGAAAATGAAAACCAATACATTGATATTATTAGTTTTGTCTTAACAGATGCTGTGACTGCAATGGAGAAACCCCCTTTTTAGGCTCTCATACAGACCTGATCACCACCACACTATGACCCATCTTTCTTCCCATCTTTTTGCAGAGGCATGCTGCTTCCCCTCCAGTTGTGCTCTCCTTTAATAAATACCCTTGAGCTGAGCTGACCCCAGATGAAGGCCACTTGAGCAGTACAGACAGCTGATGTAACTCATTTCCACTGCACTGAAGAGTAAATACTTTTCCCCCCTCTCATCCCGTATGTCTGAGCTACTGTTCAACCTCTGCTGTACTCTGTAGAACAGCAGCAAGCACTATGTCCTAATGGATGTGCAGCTCTCAAAATCACATGGTTTGTTTATCTACCACAGAAACACCTAGCAAGCACTGAAAGCAAATTTCTGTCAAAAGGGGAAGTGAGTCCATGGCAGATCAAATCTTGACTGTAAAAGCCTGGCAGCCTTGCTAAAGGAACAGCTAAGACATCCACTTTGAGACTCCTCCTCTCACCTTCAGTATTGCTGACATCTGTGAAGTCCTGACTCTGCATTATTTTCTCCACTATATCATCAGCATCGATCCTGGTGTCATCCACTCGGGTTGGGTGACTCTCCACTGAATCCTTTTTCCTCCTGGGGAGAGAAAATAAAGGGAAAACTTACTCAGCTTTTCAAGACCCAGACTTTCATATACTGCTTTTCATGTCCTGCTTCTCTTGGCAATAGTCTCCTCCTCAGCAGCTACAATCCAATCTACCGCTGCATGAGAACAAAGGAGTGGATTCTGTCTCGCCTTCCCAGAGAAGGGGCTTTGCTCTACAGTTCTTACCGGGAGGGTCTGTCCAGTAGAAGGGCTGGTCTTGGGGGGCGGGGTGGTTTCTCTACTTTGTGATCCCGCTCTCCCTCAGGACACTCCACAGTCATGCTCAGCCCTCCGGATGCACTGCTGCTGGTGGAGGTATTCCGGCGATGGGTCAAGTCGGACATACTAGAAGAATGTGAGTGCTCTGTGCTGTAACCTGCAAACACCGACTGATTACAAACCAGATTTTCTCCCCTTCCTGGCAACACAGTTAACAGGCAGGACAGCTTCAGACTAGCATTTCTGCTCCCATATACAGAGGTTTAGACATATATCTGCGAGCTCATCAGCAGACTAAACAGGAGACTGATATTACAGAGGAGGGAGAGAGACATGGCTACATATCACTCTCACAAGAGCTCATTGCAGGAAAGTAAAAGGATGAGGCCAGTGCCAGCAGAGCTGTGTGGATCAATGGTTACCAGAGATCTTGGACTGCTGGCTGGCGTAGCTGGAGTTCCGCGAGTGCCCTGAGTGGAAGACTTCCTCTGGGCTGGACAGGTTCTGATCTGGTTCTTCTGGGACACCTGCCAAAGAACAACAGGGCACTCACACTGTAACCAAGCAAAAACATTTCCTGCTGATCATCTTGGACTGAAGGCTGATCATGGGACACTAGATTAAGGAAAGGGCAAGTCTGTTGGCAGAACCCTGCTGTATAGGCTAGCCCAGAGGTTAGAAGCAGCGGGAGAGTAGGAAAGACAATAATGAGCTTCTCTGTCAAGTTTATCACTAATTCTAGCATCCAGCACCTGAATTTACAAGCATCTCTGGGGGCTTGAAGGATCTAGAAGGACAAGTAGCGTCTGAAGCTATCCATAGTTAAAAGCATTAAGACCAAGGAAGCATCAAATGGCCACTGGCAGTAAAGTACTACAACCTCCATTTGAGTGCTTCTCCTGTTACTACCTTTCCCTTTCTATTACTTGTGAGAGCGCTCATGACACTTAAATCATATCTGAATTTGATACATCTGCTCCTTTGCTATCACCCCTGCTTGTCCCTCTTGCAGGAAGCTTATTCAAAAGTGCACAAGTGTAATGCATTAGCCAGCTTTTTAAGAAGAGCACTTGTACAGTGTGCTAAGTCACTGAGGTGATGAGACTAGAGTGCTATTTTGGTGCAGTGTGTCTGCCTGCACATTTGGAATGTGCTGGGAAGGAAAAAGAAGCTATGGGAAAATGCAGTACCCTTGAAAATGGGCTCATACAGAAGCCAAAGAACTCTGCATCAGCAGCTGGAACAAGGCCATCAGACCTCAAACCAACCTCTAAAACCTTCAGAGGAACTTTTCTAGAAGATAAGTGAGCAACAGAAGAGCTGAGTGGAGAACACTGTTAAGTGTCATTGAACACAATGGAAAGCAGGGATGAGTGCAAAGCATGAATTATTAAATCCCCAGCAAAAAGAACAAATTGCTTTATCTCCACTACCAGAAATATGCATGTGGCGAAGATTCATCCTTCCTCTCGTCAGTTACACTTAATAGATGGTTTTGTTTTTCTCAAGTTTTCTTAATGAGCAGAGGGGTGAGGATGGGTGCCAGAAAACATGAAAAATTAAGAGTGTATGTGCTTGCAACTGCAGGGAAAAACAAGAGTGTCCAGGCACAGCCAAGCATTGCATGGCTCCAGGACAGGCATTCATACCCGAGCTGAGAATGGCAGTTCTTGGCTTAGTCTGACGCAGAGAGCCAATTGTGGCTGAACTGCTGCTGCTGCTGCTTGAGGTTCCCTCGCCCTTACAGGTCAGCTGCAGGGTAGAGTCCTGTCCCGGTATGGTGATGGATTTGGCAGTGGAAGGAGGCCTGTAATCAGAAGTGAAGAAGGTTACAAATTGCCAGGCAAGGACCAGGAATCACCCCACTGCTTTGGCAATTTCCACTCTGCTCTGTCAAGAGGATTCCCCTGCCTGCCCCTACCCTTTGTGGCAGGGGGAAGCTGGCAGCCCCCTAAGACTAGCAGCACAGCGTGATGCTGGATTTTGTTTTCCTACATGCAAGACTCGGTTCTTCCCTACCTCGTACTGCACTTGGACTGCACTACAAGAAAAAGCAAGCTTCTGAGGTAAATTAAGGCAAAAAGGGACCATTCAATCTTTTATACAGGACAACAGGCTCAGAGCCTGCACTATCCTCCAGAAGACCATCCGGAGCTATTCTTTTCCCCCAACACGTGTCTGGTAGCCAGCTGGCTTCACAAACAGGAACCAGTTTGCTGTTGTCCAGCTTTCAGTTCCAGCACCCTTTCGTCACACCTTTCTGACTCAGGTCAAAAAGAAAACTTTTATCCCAGCAACACTATCTCCCTATGAGAGTACTTCTACAATGATCAAATAACCTTTCCGTTTTTTTAACTGACAATTAAACTCCTTTTCAGTGAGACTAAAGTGTTTTTCCAGCTGTCAAAATTATTTTTCTGGTTATTCTGCGTGCTCTCAACATCCCTTTGTAAATGCTGACTGCAGGGCAGAGCTGCAAGTGCCTAGAGCCCCCTCCCTTCCTCCAGAAGTGTTTTTGGGTGGAAGCCATGGCATGTGCAGCATGGCAAAGTGAATATTCCTGTTGAAGCCTTAACCTCCCTGTAGCCTGAAGTCTGAACTGGAACTAATGGATCATATTATGCTTTTTAAGTGAGGAGGGAGAAAGAAAAACTTATTTGTCTCATTTAGAGCTCTGAGGGAAGACGCTACATGAGAGGACCTGTGCAGTGTTTTGGGAGAAAGAATAAAGGACTGAGAATATTTTACATGGGCAGCCAAAGAGCTATAAAGGTTTCAGGAAACCCACAGCATGCCTTTGCCTGGAAAAAATCCCTCCCTAATCACGTTATCAGTGATTTATATGCACAGGGGTACTTCGGGGACTTCACTTCACAGGTTAATAAGGCCTTTACAGCTTTAATCGAGCAAACTGTTCCTGCAGCAGCTGTTGGAGCAGCCTGTGGGTCTGCCCGCTCAGGCTGCTCAGCCCCACTCTATGACACCTGGGAGCAGAAGGTTCATCTGAGAGCTGCAGAAAGTCAGTGCAGGGAAGTGATGTCCCAGCACAGTTTAATTCCCGCCTAACCTTCTAATGAGCACCATTTATCAGAAGTTCCACTGATCAAGGACTATTCTACATGTAAAACTTCCATTTTTAGACATTTGCAAATCATCAACATATAAGAAGTAAATGGGAATGACTGCAAAAATCATCTAAGAAAATTAGGAGGTCTGACTTTCAGACTGACCCTAGTTACATTAAATGGATATTTATATCCAATTCTGTTATGATTTTCAGGTTCCCTAACAGTGGGACTTGCCTCCATAGTGAAAGAGCAATGGTATTTTTTTTCAGACATATTATTGCCAGACATTCTAGTACCCTAGATTTAAAACATCTGTAACTGTTAAAAAGTTATGGTTTGAGATATCCAAAACTTCTTTATTACACTTCCTTCTCAAGCAGAACTATTTCAGCATCTGATAACACGGCATTTAGGGTTTGAAAGTCTCAGAAAACACTGTAGCACTATGAAAAGCCACTCACAAAAGAAACCTACCAAAACCTGTGCAGCATTTTATAACAAGAAAGCAGGCTAATTTATACATTTCAAGCTAGCTCCTAAAATTAGACCTTTTAGCCAAGAGTATCACTGTACAAGAGAGCCTCAAGGCAAAGCTTTCTTCTCTCATACTGTTGGAAGTCAACACAAAATACTTCTATCAGCGCATAGCAGTGCTGCTGTGTACAGTCACACACCTTACAGCACCCTACGGCAGGCTGGCTTGGACTGCAGAGTCTTGCAATGCTATACTGCAGCATGAAGGCAGATGTTGCTAGTATATTTGTTAGGATTCCCTAACAATTCTTTAAGCAATAGAACTGCTTCATAGCTTATCTGTACTTATTTCCTATCACAATGCATTAAAAAAAAAAAAAAAAAAGGCACTACGTCACTGCAATTTCTTTGCTAAGTAATACAAAGTGTGAACCTAGGTCCCTGTAGAAAAAAAAAAAAAAGGGAGAAATAAAATGTTTCAGCCTTGCAGTATTTTTGTTGCTGTTTCAATTCAAGATCGTTATCCTGTGTGGTACGTGCTGAAGTGTGTCCATTTTCAAGACTGTTTTCTTCACTGACCTTTCCCTTCTTGGAGGTCAGTGAAACCAACGCCAGAGCTATGAGAAACACTACCCTTCACATAAAGCATGAAGTTTGTCATCAACACCCATTCCTTTCCAAAACTTAACTGACACTAGCAGAAAATACCGTGCGCACCCAATAATCAAGCTGGGAAAACCAGAGCAGAGAACAAACCAATTAACAGCACTGGCTGGCTATGCTGTTCTGGCTGGTTCAAAGATCCAGACCACCAGTTTCAAGCTTTCCCCTGTACTTCCCAATATCGAGGGCATCTTTTCCCCCTCCCCAACAATTTCAGTCTCCAGCAGAGAACTGCGAAAGAATCAGGTGTCCTGGTCTCCCCAGAACAGGGACAAGTGCCCAAAAACTCACGTTTTGAAGCAGGGATCCCCCGAGAGCAGGGACATTCCAATTGTGACCTGGAGAGGGGGGAACAAGGCACATCATTAGCCACGCTGCAGCGAGCTCCTCGCTTCACAACAGCCAGGAGGTCAAGGGCTAGGTGTAAAGATTAGCAAGACCTAGTTCCTTTCCAAAGGAAATCAGCTTCAGGGATTTAGCAAGGTATTTCCCTCCCTGCCCCAAATCACTGGCATCGGTACCTAACTCCCAGCTGCAGTGGCTCAGCAGAACATCAGCCTGGCCACCCTGACAACACACTTAGAACTTTCTTCTCCTCCTCCTGTTCATAGTTTCTTTGATGACAAAGAATGCTATCGAGGGTCATTGCTTGGCCAAATGGATGCCAAGATATCAAAGGGCAACTCTGATAATGGAAAGCTTCCCAAGTCAGGCTAGCAGCATAAAAGCAAAATCCTGTCTCTGTACATAACAGGACCTTATCTCAGGCCTGGCACTGCACTTTGGCTGTGATCTTTCTGAATTCAACAGCAGATTTCTACTGTGGCAGCGCTAGTTGCCGTACCTTTAGGATGGAGTTGTCCTGTCGGGTGTTCTTAGTATCATAACCTTCCAGCAAGCAGCAACGGACAGTGGATCCGGAGCCTGCAAATTCTGCCAGATTTAGATCAGCAAAGCCCAACTGTAGCCAAGAAAACAATGGAGGGGAAGGGGAGAGAACAAAAATTACTCAGCAAAGGGATACATGGTGTCACACAGACCAAAGGAAGAGAGCGCATCTGTGATCAAGGGCAGAAACAGGAGCCAGTACAGGGTCTTGTGGTGTGAAGACCCCCTACTCTCAAGGACAGGCAGGGTCACATTCCTAATCCCAAGCCAGGTGGACACTCTGAGGCTGCCAGGAAGCCAGACCCACACGGAGGAAGGATGTACAGTAGTGGTGCTGGCCAGGACAGCGTTAACCAGCCCATAGCCGTTGCATAACCAAGGGCATGGAAGGCACTAGGTCAACGATGTGGAAAAAACAGAATCGCACATACACAAACATAATAAGGCACTCTTTGTATCAGGCCATCCCAGAATGCAGTGGAGCATGTGAACCGGGAGGTGAAAGGATATTGTTACAGAGGAAAATGACACTGTCCTGAAAAACAAAACTGAGACTCTCAGCACAGCATGCTGGAAGTTCAGAGCCATGCAGCAGTGCATGTGCCTCACCGGCACTGATGCAGCTGCTGGGCTGGGGAACTCCTGGAGCAGTTTCCTCAACACCGTTAAGATTTAACTAGCAAGTGGTATGTTTGACAGGCAGAAGGGAAAAGAAATATTTGAAGAGATTTAGTTGTGAGCTCCCTAAACCTTCTGTAACAAAGGGCTAGCAAATAGGGAAGGTGACAGAAAGTTGAAGATTACAGGCAAATTCAAAGCTGGTACTGATGCCTCTAGAGTAAAGACAAACACAATGAAGAGTACTTTTGTTTTTCTGCTCTAATTCCTGGTGTATTAATACAATGTTTCAAAGAGAAAGTTACAGCTTCTTTTGTGCAGAGCTTTAGCACAGCAGTCAGTCACGTCTCATCTAATCTGATCAGGAAGAGATGCTGCACCCCATATTTGGCTAAACCATCCAAGCGTGGAAAGTTTGTGTCACTTCAACACAGAGCTCAGGAGAACAGGGAGAGAAGGTGGAGAAGCAGCAGCTCAGACCTAGCTGTTACTCTGTGCACTACAGTACACTTACTCCTCTGCCCCGGTGATGACAGCCGGATGATACAACTGAACAGGGAGCCCCAAACAGTAGCACCATCCTCAGGAAATGCGGTCCTCTGTCAACTGTAGAAGCTGATGGGGAGTCACAGCACAAACCACAGTCACTGCTGCTTGAATCCCAGCTCCCACTGTTCCAAATCAAAACTCTAAACCACAGTCTGCACAAGATACATGATTCAGGGGAGACAGCAGCAAGATTAGCCTATCTGCTTCCTCCATTCCATTCTCTAAGGGGAACAAGAGCTGATGGCAAGGGAAAGCAAAAGTGTGGGATACAGCAGGAACCTTTCTTCAGCTAAAAAAGGAAGGAAAACACCCACCTAACTTTTCTCCTTCTTTCCTCCCTTCTTAAGAATTCTCTTATTGCAAGTGTTTCTCCAGCCCTTGCTGTAGATGTTCCTCTATCTCTTCTAGCCAAGGGCTATGCTGCTTGCTGAATATTCATATTCACCAATAAGGAAAAAAAACCCAGTAAATTTTTATCTCTCAGAGATAAACAGGACAGGAGAAAGCCACAGAGGGAGCTACAATCCATCACTGTGACAAAACAGGAGAACAGAGGAGACATGGCATGACCACACCAGCAGAACAACGTGGCACAGGAGTGGCCCAGACCCAGATCCCTCCTCCTCCACCACAGCACTAACTTCTCCGAGGAGATCGACAGAGGACAGAGTGTGGGAGAACCCTCCCGTGACCCACATGGCATGCTGAGGTCAGAAGCTCTTCGCAGGAAGCAGACTCCCAGTATATAGAGGAAGGATCCCTTAACAAAAGGATGTTTTCAGATATAACCTTTCAGAATAGTTTCCTCAGTTTTCCAGCCAGCTGATGGTGTTTCTTCCAGCTCAGAGAGTTTCCGCTTTATCAGTCCTTCCTGTTGGCTTCCACTCTATAACCCCTGACACTGAAGTGACATTAACGTCAAACCAAAAGGTGCGCAAGTCAATGGAAACTCTGTCTGAGCACAAACAGCTCCATCATTCTCGCTCCCTGCTGATGGGGGACCAGGTAAAGAAGGCATTCCCAAGCTGCATTTTCTTCTACATCTGTTGCTATGATTGGAGAAGTTTTCAGCTGAATGAATACAGCTTAAAAAGGTGAGGACTCATTCTATAGAATGGGAAAATAGTTGCGTAGACATATACCACAGATTTCTGCTAGAAACATTAGGAATCTCAAGTCAGTCAGTTCTGCCACGAGGACCTGCCTGGAACAAGCCTGGTCCACAGGGCAAGACTGCAAGGCTTAATCAGCCTGTCTGGTGTGACATCCCTCGTTCCTGAGCTGCCGAAATGCTCAGGTCATCTTCTGCTGAATTCTAGAATGTGTCTGTCTTCTTTACAGGAAACCAAGTAAGGTATCAGCCCAAGAGATGACAGGTACTTGAGATTTGGTCTCCAGTTCTGGGCTGGAGCAACTAGGTCTCTTTCAAAATGCCATTAAATGCAACTGGAGACTGAGTAAGAAGGAAGTAGGTTAGAACATGGCCTGTATAAGAACCCAAGTTAACTCCACCATGGAGATGTACCCTCAGGCTTATTTTAATTCTGCATTTCCAAATACTGTGGGAAGCTTGAGGATGGACACTGCAGGAAGAACAAGCTGATGTATTTACTTTGTGTCAGAGACATGTCTCTTCCTCCAGCTATGCTGCTCTCCCTGGACAGGCAGCTCTGCAGAATGGAGGAATAACCTCCCCCCTCAGTGTGAATTTAGTGAAAGAGAAACTGATGGCCCCAGAGACCATGTCCTAATTAGCAACAAAAAAGGAACAGCACAGGCAGCAACAACTACTCTCTATCCCACAGCACAGCAGTACATAGGAGTGAGTGCAGCTCACCCTTCAAAGCCAGTTGCCTCCATGGTCTCAGGAAGGATATTGATTAGAAGAAGTTCTTAGATGGTTGTGCGTGACGTGAACATCTGTTTATTAGAAACTAGCAGCAGTGACTCATTTTCAAACAAACATGGTTTTGGGCTCTGCACAAGCTCAACTTCTAAGCCAACATTGTCTCTTAATCCAGCACAAGGAGAAGGGGGTGGCCCATTGTCTCTCTCACAGCACAGGCAAGAAAACAGGAGGGAACAAACCAAAACTAACATCCCTGCTGATCCCTTCGGGTTGTGCCTCAGTACCTCCTGTGCTTTGGAAGGCAGTGATTTCTGTGGTAGGTTTCTGCCTGTACTCATGAGGCAGCGAGGTGCCTACCCCAGCCACAGCTGGCTGCTGTGTTCTGGAAGAACAGATCTGGAGTCTGTGTTTCTTTATTAGCAAGACACTGCCAGAAGCCAGAGTTCACATCTGACTCAGAACTTCCCCAAAGTTTGAGGACATGCAGATCATCTTCCCAACCCCCTTTCTCAAATCCACATCCAATGCAATCTGGATCCTGTCCCAGCAAGTCCATTTTTTTCAGGAAATCACTTAACTCAGGTTTAAAGTAATAACTAATGACCATCTCTCCAGATTGCTTCATACAGCAGCCACTGGTTTCTAATGGTTGTAAAGCACTAACAGAAGACAAGACCATCATCACTCTGCCACATTTGCCCTTTCTGTGCTCTTACCTTTGAGTAGGTTTTTCCGCCTTTCAGCTCCTATAAAGGGAGACAAAACAAACAGGAAAAGCTGCTATTATACATGCTGGGGAAACCGGGGGAGAATCATTACTCAGTCCTGGAATTTGCTCTCAGGATTTCACAAACCTCTGTCTCCCAAGGATTACCACCACCCTGGTTGCTCCCACCCTCCATCAAGCACCCTTGATGGAGAGAGAGGCTCCATTCAAGTCACATTCTGACCCAATCAATCTTTCTTTCCCATCACTGTCCATGCAATTCTTCTTGCTGCCAAAAAGCAACCAGTAACCAACACCAGTACGGTGGTGGTACTACTACCTGACAGAAGCAGAAGCTAGATGCTCACCTTACGGACAGATACTCGGCAAATGCAGGGGTCCAGGAGTCCTGTGGCTGGGTTGGCACTCATTTTACACACAAAGGTGAATTTCTTTTTCCAGCGGACACAGTTTTCCTGAACTTCCTCTCTATGAGAATGTAAAAATAAAATATATATTAAAAAATACATTGTCAAATAAAGGTACAAAGCCAAATCAATCCTGACTATTAAGTATCTTTTGTATTGACTGGCAACTTGGGCTGTAAATATCCTCTACAATACAGCTTGGTCCACAAACCTGAAACTGCACCACACAAAGGGGTTATGCTAGCATCAAGCTTGTCACTAGTCAATACAGGTAAAATCCAACTAGGTTACAGGGAAGACTAATCACGTCATCAACAGAATTTGCCTTTAAAATTCTCACAAGTCTCTGACATTTCCTGCTTAGCCGGTTTAGCTCATTCATCGTCCGGCCTGGACAGAGCGAACTTCCATAACTGAACTGGGCTGAAGGTTCTCAAGCTTATCTTCCTACTACAAGGCGCCTGTTTTGTACAGCCTCTGTGCTTTGTGTTCTGGACGGCTTGTCCTTCCCAGGCAGTTATCCTGCCACTTATGCTGGGACTAAGCCAGTGAGGATGGCCAGCTCAAAAGAGGACAAAAGTGCATGTGGAATTGCTCCTGAGTGCACACAGACAGGACCACACCATGCAAATGCTGTGCTTCCAACCACATGGGGGTTTCAGACCACGAAGCAGTCTCAGCCAGGGAGGAGGTGGCTTTGCTCGCATAGCTTCTGAGCGGCCTACCCTGATCTCCAGGGCGAGTGGAGAAGCACATGGCTCCAGCGCAGCCTGAGCCTGCAGGAGGAAGAGAAGTGGCCTTCCTGAGCACAGGAATTGCTTTGGGTATAGCTTTGGTTTCTGCAGAGCCCTCAGGGGAAGCTGGATTGCACCCTTCAAAGGAGGCCGGTTCAAAGGCACCTGGAAAAGGTGTGTGGGTCCTTCCATGGGTTCCCCGCTGAGCCTGTGCAGGACCTGATCCGTTTATGGCTCAGAGCTTGGGCCTCAGCCAATTAAGTTCTCAAAGTAATGAGGCCGGGGGGAGGGAAGGGAAGGCACTTTTGACAGCTGTGAGCTAGCAAGTTTGCATCTTGCTCTTATCTCTTCTCTTAGCACAGGACAAAGGGGCAAGGGCACCTAATAAAATGTTTGCTCTACAGGGAAAGGGAGGTTTCCCACCATCTGACCCAGGCACCACGCAGGCCAAAGAGATCGGTGGCAAAGGGGACAAAGATCAGTCTTGGTACTGCCTCAACTTTCCTCTTAGGAAGAGCCCTGCTGCAGCCTTGAGGTGAGCCCAACAGGACAGACAGCAGGGACTGGATCTTGACCCAAGGGGTCCCCACTAGTCCTCAGCTATTGTGTGGGACCCAAATGGGCTGGCCAAGGCAACCGGAGAACAGAAGAGGAGTAGCTGACAAATAACTGAAACCTGTAACCCCCTGTAATGCAAATAAGGGCTGATCATCCCTGTTTAAAACATGGGAAAGCAGAAGGCAGTAATTCCTTCAAGGCAGTGAACTTAAACTCCTTCCAGATAGAACGAAGGCTAGCTATTGAAATCATTGAAAAGTGAGACATTGAAGTGCCGAAAATACCTTTGAATCTGGGATTAATTCAATATGAGATCTGGTTCTCATCGCTCCACATTGCTCACCCCAGCTCCTTCAGACAGGAGAAGAAACACTCCCAGAGGGATTAAAAAGGCTTTGCCTATAATAAAATATTCACTGAGCCAGCCAAATTAGGCAAGTTAAATTTCAGATGTGAGGTGCCTTAAACCCGACTTAATAGTAGGTATCTCAAATGACCTAAAGGAAGGAAAACTCAGGTACAGATGTAATTCAACAGAATAGGAAAACACTTGCGAACACATGTGCTTCAGAAACACAAGGAAAGTGCATGGGATGCAGAAAACACCAGATATTTTAGCAGCACTAGTTATTTTTAAAAAGGAACTGCTGTTTTCTAGAGAGCAAGGCTAATGCTAATTCTGCTAACACCACCAGAGCTTCAAGCTGAATCCTGGAAGGCAGCTAGAAGTGAACGATCTTCAAATCAGACAGGTTCAACAGCACATTGCTGCAAACCTTCTTCACAAACTCTGCTCAGAGCTCTAATTCCTGTCACAAGTGAATATTTAAGTGACTAAGCTCCAGCTCCTGAACGCCCATCGCATGTGCCTGGCTCCCCACAGCTGCTTCATCAGTAGGACTGACAAGAACTGCCCTTGCATGCGAGTTTCCTTACTCATGAGTTCTCACTTTATCACAATGCGGCTATGATTAAGCATCTGCTGCATGCTGCTAAGTCCAATGAAGGCTAATTACTTCAAAACATGGCAAAAAGTACTGATTGGTAATAAAGAGCTCCTTCATAGCTAATTTGCTGTTAGCATAAGCTCTGCTAACAGACATTCTGCTTCTTATTAAGGATGTATGTTGGCTTTCCAAAACTGCTGTAGATACCATACGGTGCAAGGGATTAGGAAAAGGATTTGGGGGGGTTAAGTTACACACAGTACCACAAACATGAACCCGAGCTGCAGGTGCATACGTCGCTTGGGGCTTTTTATGTCTTTGGGATACTCTACACAGGGTGGAAAGGAGTTTACAAGATAAAATGCAGAGCTGCTTACCAGTCACAAGTTTCACAATCATTCAAAGACTTTCAACTTTCTTTTTTTAAGAGTGGCTTTTAATGGTGGGGGCTGGGGCTGTATCATTAGACAAGCAAGTGACAGCACTATTGTTTCAAACTAAACTGAAAAATTAGTTCCACATTTCCAAAAGATGGTATGTGGGGAAGTGATGGGCTTTGTCTATCCACCTCCCATCAAGCTATCGTTAGGCTGGTAATTAGAGAACACTAAAATAGGGAAAAACAGCGGACTCAGATGAGGAGCAGTTTTGTATTTAGTCCTAGAATATCCTCTGATGTACAATTAGGAGCCATCACACAGAAACCAAGAACACACAAGAAGCATGGTGAGGGCTGCATTGAGAAGGCGTTTCCTTCCATCCTAATCACAAGGCACCTAAAAGCAAAGCAGAAACTAACAGCTTAAAATCAGAAGTGTCTAATTTTAAGTTTTACTCTGTATTTGGAGAGCCAGAAATAGATCAGACCAATGCCTGGTACTAGGGTACTAGGTGCCAATTCAACGGGTCTTCAGAAGCTTTATTTTAAAAAAGCTGTCTGTACCATTTTTTGCAAAAAGACTGACTCCCAGAAGGTTGAATCCCTGCCAAGCTAAGCTTTGCCCTCTTTTGACTCAAGACTTATTCAAAGCTGTGTAATTACTCTTCCAGACCTAAATATACTTCCTCAGAATAAACTGATGCAACCCTGTGACAGCTTTTGTGAAAACTGGAGATCCAGAAAGAGCCTCTCAGGGTCTTCCAACCCCGAAGCTGCTCATCTACCTCCAGCTCCTTGACCGGCCAGAAGGTACAGTTTACTGTATCCCCCAGCCACCATCCTACCCCCCTCAAGACAAGATTTACCAGAAGAGCAATTAGATGTTTCACCATAGCATAGTATGAATCCAAGTAATGAGAACGATGCACAGCAATGACCCACCCATTTACCTACTTTTACAGAAGTAGCAGTGTGTTTGGTGAAGCCACCAAGGCCTCTTTAGGTTCAGAGCTCACACAAGCCTTACTGCAGCTCGGGGGACACGCAGAGGAACACACAATGAACAGATTTTAGAGAAGAGATGTTTACCAACTGTGATTTTAGTGCCATGAACAGAGTAGCACTGTTGCAGGAAGCCATAAAGCTCACTATGAATACAAGTTAGCTAAAGCAAACACTTCTAGAAAAAGGCCACGTATACAACCCATGCTATCTTGGGCTACTGTGGGCCTCTCTCCCACATGAAAACCTAGCTAATGAAACACCAGAACAGAGATTAAGCATTCTATTTACAGACTCAAAGCTGAGTTGTGCCCAACTGGGTATCATGCTTCAAACACACAACCCACTGAAACAGTTTGGCCTTGCTGAAACATTTAGAAAAGCAGATGTTTCACTCCTTACTTTATGGCAGTAGCCACACATGAGACAGTTAAAAGTACGAAACATCATGAAAGGCCACAGGCTTACAGGACGGCAACAACAAAAAATAGCGCTTTAATGCCAAACATCACAGCAGAGTAATGTGTCTCACTGATATTTCATGCACGGGAGCAGATGTGGGAAAACCTCAGGCTAAATGAGACAGTATATAGATAAGCACTCACAAAGAGCTTCTTATTCAGATTTCCTCCTCCTCATCTACACAAAGGGGGAGGGCAAGCCTTCCCATTTCTGACGCTCAATCCACATGCCTACTGCCCCCCCCCCCCTCCGAGCTGTGGATCTGTGTCAGACCCTTCAAGCAGAACTAATCCTCCTGCCCGCCCCATCGCAGCAGACAGTACTCTGCATCCTCTGTGCTGGTTCACCTCTGCAGGAAGCAGCATCTCGATCTGATAAGGCACAAAAAAGATAACACCATTTTAAAGAGGCCAGCAAGCTAACTCCCAGCTCAGATTCATCGAAGTGTGACGGATTGAAAAGCAGCCCTTCATGGGGCCCTGACACATGCCAGCGGTGGGTCTTTTGAGGAGGAAGGTAACACAACCACAGCAATGTGGGTATAATCCCCTCAGTCATGGAGGGGAATCAACTTATCTCAGCAGATTGTACCCGAAGGGCATTTTCTAACAGCATTTCTTTACACAGCTCTGCTTTCAGCTGCAGAGAACCCACCATTAAGACAGCCTCATCTATTCCCCAGCACTTCTGAAGGCTGAATTAGAGCAGGATCACTGACACTTTCTTAGCTTGGCAAAGTCTGGAGCAATCCTGCATTATGCTCCAGAGAAGACAGTTACTATTTTAACCAGGTTATCTAGTGCAAAGCTGTAGGAAAGAACTTTGGAGTAAGGGCAAGGTAGAGTCCCTGAAAAAGTCAGCTTTGAATGAGGTTTAAGATACCCAGGTCAGTAATCAGCATTCACAGCACACCAGAATTTATACCATCCTACTAACAGAGCAGGTCCTGCTACAGGCAGAGGGCCTAATCACTGCCTGTAAAGCACAGAAAATACAAAGGTGGATGAACACATATATATATAATAGAAAGTGAGCCTTCATTTAACCATTAGCTGGTTTAGATATATGATCCAGAACCTGCAGGCATTCTCAAATAATGAACTGAGGACAGGGCACTTCCCTGCAGCACATATATTAACAAAAACTGCAGCTCTGAGGCTTTGCAATTCAGATACCTGGCAAGGAAAGGGAGAGAAATAAACAGTGAACAAGATGCACCACTGGCAGACAGCACACCAAACAGCAGCGTGGGAATGTATCACATTAGTAAAAGCTTAGGGCTGCCATCTTTTGGCATCTTGTCAAGCTCATGCAGGCCAAACAGGTAGAAAGCAGAAGCAAACATGATGCAGCAATAGGTGCTGGGAAGCTCGGTGAAAATGCATCCCAAGAATGAGAGATGACACACCGTATGCCTCAGGGGAATCCATACAGGATCCTAAAAACCAGCTGGATACACAAAGCATGGAAATCCAAGGCAGTTTAACCTGGAGGTGTACAAGTGCTTCATGGCAGGTTACTTGCACGGAGGGGTTTTGCCTTCCCTGAGCAGAACAGAAAGGGCTGCAAGTAGTTTTCAACAATAAAGTTACTCTGTTTTGACTGGGCTTACATCACTGACCAGAACAACTGCCAGCCCAAAGAGCTGGACATCTCCCCCACTGCAAACAACCCCGTATTCTCCAGCTGACAAGTGCTGGTTGTTGTGCAGTAGACATTAGCAGTTATGATGGAAAAATGGCTCAGAGACAGATGATGCAGACTGTGTTACTAAGAGAACTAAGCAAGCCTTTGTCATCTGAAACAAGTCTTATTTGGATGTTTCACTGCAAGTGTTTTAAACAAGGGTTCAGCAGTAAGGTCATCACATCTACCACCTACTCACAAAATTAACCTCTAAATTCCCAGCAAACCCATTCCAGTGGCCCATGGTGGAGAAGGATGCCTACCCACAGCTCACTCTTGGCATCAGCTTCCACCTATTAATGTAGCTCTTCATTCACACCAGAGGGGAGATACGTAGGGGCTCTTGAAAGCCAAATTTGAACACCAATGCCTTTAGAATGAAGCATTCATTTACACAACCCAGCATTTTTAGGGGGAACAAGGCAGGCTCCGACACTTCTGGAGGGCTTCATCATGCTTGCTCAGTTCTGCCGCACACCCAGAGATGGAACATACATCCACTCCTGCTGTTTGCTGGCAGCTGCGGAGGAGCGGGAAGAGTGAACAGGGAAGGAAGAGCAGGGGAAAGTCAGCTCAGGAAACTAGATTCCACTTACACAGTTAACAGCACAGCCTACATAATCCCTATTTGACTGGAGAACAGACAAATACAGGAAAAAGTATTAACAGCAACTACACAGGAAAGAAAAAAAGCTAATGGAAGAAACTTCAGCCTCAGCTGAGAAACCAGGGCAAGGAACGGTCAAGACCATTTCACTGGGGGACAGGGGGCAATGATGACAGTACCAAGTATGTGAAAGGCAGGCGAGGAAAGAACTGGAGCAAAAACAATGGGGCAAGCACAAAATAAAAACAGGATACAAGGAACGATTTAGAAATCCTCCTTAGGAATAAGCTGCTATCTAGCAGGCAAGTGATTGACTTTTTATGGCTTTAACTTTATTTCCAGAAGAAGCCTATTTCCATAGAAGCACAGCTTTTGAACTGCATATTACAGTTCCCTCCAAGGCAGTGATCAATCTTGATAAACGTCCACCAGTACAAGCCAGGGAGTGACAACACCTGCTGGAGAAGGGGGGTGGCAGTCAGTCAGTCACCAGTGGAAAACCCTCCAGCATCAGCATTTCTAGTTGTGTATTAGCAGCTTCTTTGAAAGGCAGTAATTCAGTTATGTCTGGACTCCAGTCACATGCATCCAGACATGTGTCTTTTATAAGTGACAGACATGAAATCCTGCACCTCATGCAGAAAGCAAGAGCTTTCCAGCACAGTCCATCTCAAGTCCTCCAGATCACTGCACTGGGTAGCCACACCCTCCAGTACCTCCAGGGCTTCTAAAACCTAGCATTGCTGGTTATTTTAGAAAAAAATATTTCCAGCCATGCCTTCTGTCTAAATCTGAAAACCTTTAAGCTTCTCCTAACATTAACTATGTCAAAAATACTATGAGAAACAATGTAAGTTATTAAAAAATAGCATGCAGCTGGTGACTGAGTGCTACAGCAGACGTTGCATAATGCAATAAAAATTGTGCCAAATGGAGAAAGAAAGTCACAGAATAATGACCCTTTAAAACTTAAGCTATAGAACAAGTCAGATGAGTTTTGGAAGGGTAAGCAAGGGTGGAGCAAGGAGAAGGCAAGGGGAAATAATTCTAACAGACTCGGCTGCGGAGCAGCAAGGAATGTGTACATGGCACTTCACAGACAGGACATGCCCAGCAGAGCCAGTCTGCTTTGAGGTATTTAGAATTTACATTCTGTCATCTTGAAGCAGAGAAGAAAAGAGGGACATCAGGAAAACAAGGACAAGAAGGGACTGTAACACTAAATGCTGTGCAATACATCTACTGTTACACGCTGTGCTGAAGACAGACCAACCCAAAGCAGCACATATCCAAGGACTTCTTGCCACATCTACAGAGCACAAGCTCTTTCTGGTTAGAGGCCAGGGACATGTGCCAGGAGCAAAACCAAGCAAAGAACCACCAAACTCTTAAGTGTAAAGAAAGGAATAACAGAATAGATGACTCAGTTACTTAAACAGAAGTCTAATAACGTGTGTATTGAACGCTGAAAGACGCATTTGCTTTTTTTGAGCTCTGATCACGCACTGAGTCACCACACCAACTCCTACTTCTATTGTTCTGATAGACTACGTTGGAGCTGGATTAGCCAAGAGCAAACCATGCGCCAGGCTGCCAAGCCCACCAGAAGTGCTTTCCTCTCATACGCAAATCCACGTGGACTTCAGTTACAGAAGAAACAAGAAGAGGTCTGCAGTGTGGGTTTCACTTGAGTCTGCCCAGGTCAGCCACGAGCCACTACACTCAGATTGCTGGACACTGGTGCTCCATTCTCCAGCCTGTCTCAGATGTGTTGTTCCTCTTCCTCCCGTGGTTGCTCCATGCTGCAGAGGACCAGGCTACCTTGCAGTTCACTCCCAGCACACTGTGAAGAACTTTTCTAACTCTGGGCATAAATACCTTTCAGATCTGATTTTCTACAACTGTGACTGCTAAGCAATCATATGTACTCTATGCATAAAACAGGCATGGGGACAACTTAACTAAGAAGGGCTCCTGAATCCTCCAGCCCGGTCAGCTGGAGATACAGCAGATGAGCAAACCCGAGCTGAGAGACCTCCATGTTACTGGGGGGTGAAGGGCACAGAAGCAGGGGGGGGTCAGGCTCATTACCAAGACAATTGCACAGTAAAATCCACAAAAGTTAAAAGGGGGGCAGGGGAGGAAATCCTGACTCCCCCAGGGCCCATTTGCCCTTTAGAGGAATCACAATTCAGACTTCCCCTGTGGTTCTAGCAGACAGAGGAACTAAGGCTTTAGAAGGTCCCAAATGCTTCAGAAAAACTCCGAGGTTTGTTCCATACAGACACTTACAAGGTTAAGGTGTATTTACCCACCATATTTCAGGCAATACATGTTTCTGTATCACACTGTAGCTTAGAAAACCTTTTAACTTCTGGCAAACCGTAGATGTAAAAATGAAGATTCACCAATTATCCATTGCTGATATATTTATAAACTTTCTTTATCCCATAAGCATCGGCTGTCATTCTGAGAGATTCCAGATTTGCCTTTTGCTGACTAAGTTTAAACTCCTAGTGAAGATGGACAGCAACGTGAACTCTTATCAGGGAAAACCCTGATAATGTCCCTACAACACAGGGTACAAGACATGGCAAAAATCTACGCGTGCCCCACCCCACCCCAACCCCCAAGATGAGAAAAATCAAGACATGTGTCAACTCAGTACTCCAGCACTTTGCTGGTATAGTACATCTGGAAAACGAAAACCCTGAAGGGAATCAACACAAGACTAGGAACAACATCCCTAACGCAAGCGATGTACACAGAGACAAATCTTTTTGCCTCTAAGGCAGATTTATGACATGTGAAGGCATACTGATGCCAGAATAGTTAAGTGACATTTTTTTGCCAATACCAACCCCGTTTCAAGCAGGAAAGTTTGCTAATATAGGTGTACCAGAGAAGTCTTTATAGTGCAAATTAACTTGGCACATGAGGCCAAGTTAATTTCTGGAATAATTTCATTAATACTGTGTGATGTAACATCATTGCAATTTGGCTTGAGCACGCTGAAGAGCCCTTCAGTAAATAAGCTGCCTGAAGTCAATCCTGGTGCTAAAAGTAGGTTTAGTTACCCAAGAGGTAACACCCTACCGTGCTCAGACGTGTTCCCCTATGAGTCACTTCTGTATGGTATACATTTAGTCAAAACCAATACAATAGTCCAGGAGAAAGCCCTTTATATATTAACAGCAGCTTTTTCATTCCACAATGAATACAGGTGCTTTATGATGGTTCCTTTATTAAGGCACCATTCAGCCGTACAAACCAGGTCACTGGTTTTAAGGACAAGGTACAAACATATTCTCCCTGAATCTCTGTCCCCTCCATTAATATCTATCGCTGTTAGGGTTTATCAGGAAAAAGGCTACCCAGCAGAAGAGGTTTGCAAATTAGAAGAGGCTGCCGAGTAAAGCCTGCTTCCCCCTGACTCATCACCGTGCTGGTGGTGACGGGCTGGGATTTCTAGACCCTGCCTGTCCCAACTCTCCCTTCCTTTCTGCCCCAACTCTGGAGCATGTCAGAGCCAGTATTATGCCAGAGCCAGCAAGAAGGGAGGGACAGAGCAGTAAGAGCTGCTTTTGCTCCTCTGGAGCAAGCTCCAGACAAACAGAATTCTCTAAGACAGACTAGTATCTCACAGTGCAGCTTGTCCCAATCAGAGAAAGGTAATTTCATAAATTACATCTTGATTAAAAGCAGAACACGGGAGAGCTCTGCATTTTGCAATAGCAGTTGGTGCTGGTTAAGCCCCTGGGAGATGTTAGCATAGGCTCCCACTGCTCTGCTGCCAGGAGCAGGCTTCTGAGGAACTGAGAGTTTTTGCCTTCTCTGTGGCTGTCACTACGAGCTGTACTCAGACACATTTCCTTCAGTCTCCCCTACTGAGAGCAAATGGCATTGGAGATGCATATGCCTCACTTCTAGGGGGAAGACAACATGCAGATTAGTTTTGAAGAACAGGGGTACTTGCACGGAAAGCAGGAAAACCCACTGCTATAAACCTACATCAGAAACAGACCTTAAAGAGAACAGTGGCCAGAGTGCGATCAGCCACTCCCTGTACAGCAGGAAAAGGGTATTCAACAAAGAAGAAAGGCAGCAAATGTAAGAAGCAGTTTTAGAAAAAATGCTTCTCCATAACATGGCTTTCCTTGTGCAAGGAGCACTGCAGGCTACTGAAGGCATAAAGATGAGCTGCACTGCACTTGAAAGGAATTCAACATTTATGCAGATGCAATTGCTTTGTGTTACCTAAGTATGAGATAAAGCGTAACAGGCTGCTGATAGAAGCCAGGAAACAGCTCTTCTGCAGAGGGCTTACTGCATAATCTGTAACAGAGGCAAGTGGACTACCTCTGAACAGCCTTTATTGCTTAGACTGGAAACAGGACACTGCACTAGCTGGGGCTGACCTGGTACAGCAAATCTACGTCAAAGTGTGAACGCTATTGTTCTGTTCCACGCAATGGAGCATTAAAAGATCTGGAAACATTGAATTACAGATATCCTAGATTCCTCCCTCATATTCTGTGACATGCAGGCACAGTGTAGGTGATAATGGGAAGAACAGGGACTAGCAAGAGAAACAGAAAAAGCACAGTGAAAACACAACCAAGCTGGCAACCCTCTTCCCAGCCTCTACACATTCGAGCAAAAATCCACTGAAAACCCCACCCAACCTCACCTTTGTTGTTTCAAGGGTGGATAAAGCCTGAAAGTCTGATACAAGGCTGGGGAAAAAAAGTAATTTTCTAAGCCTGAGTTTTTCCAGACAAGCTTTTCCTTCCCCCTCTCCTGGCCATTTGCATTTAGAGAACAAGGCAACTGGAAACCTTTGGCAGGGTTCGCTCTGGGCTCCCTGTTTTGTACTCCTCACACTCACAACTTGCATTTCAGGAGGAATGGAAACTCTGGCAGCAGGCAGGAGCACAGGTAGGCATGTGCTGACCGGTCTTTCATATGGCAGCTGGCTGAGGGAGTCTGTTGATCATTAACCCAATATCCATTAGTGAAACGTCTTGCCACAGTCATTTCATACGAAGTTTTATTCTGGACGCAAAATGGAGGTATGTGACTACCCCACAATGAAACCCCGAGGCCACATCCCTTTCATGGGATTTCCTGTTATGGGTTCCTTGATTTGGTTTTCCATTGCAAAGCCAGACTGGAGCATAATGCTTGGTGATTTCTGAAAGGCACTGAACAAGATCTTAAATTTCTACATTTGGTACACTGAACGGCAAGGGAAGGGACCTGCCTCACTGAGGCAAACATGCAGCTCTAGGAAGTGGCAATCCCAAAAGAAATTTTTCTAGTTTTAGTTGTTCATTTCAGAGAGCACATTTCAGGCTAGTTACCAACCACGTGCAGGGGTGATGGTCTCTGTAGGTCTGTAAAGCTCCTTTGCTAATTAGCACTGCAGCTTTCTAGCCCTTCCAGGACAGTGAATCCATATACTCTCCTCCTCCCTCCCATGTAAGCAGCCTCTGTGCTTTCAGGTTGAACAGACAGGGTTCATTTCTTATTTAGAATAAAGCATGCAGCAGTGTAAGTATTTTTAGCTCCAGTCCCATCTCCTACTACAACATGGGACCTCCTTCGAGGCCTCCTCTCACCAATGAGTTGTGATAAATTCAGCCAAAGGAAAGGCATAATCCTCCTCTCTTGCCAGTTCAGCTACTTACTGTCTGCAGGGAAAGCATCCATTATACTGACTGTATATGCTATTGCTTATCTCAAACATCCTGTCTCTTCACTTGCCTCCTCCCAATCCTCTAGTTTCCATGTGCTTCCTCTTAATTTTCTTCCTCATCCCCATAACCCCATCTTATTTCCTCAATCTTTTCCTCATCAGCCTTATCAATTGAACTACACAGGAGACCCACGAGAAGCACGTGAAAATGACATCCATGAAGATCAGCAATTTTGAATCACGCAGAACAATTCCCTTTCTTGCTCATCAGATTAAAAATACACCAAACAAGGCGGCTGTTCATCCAGTGAACACAGCCACAACCGTTTGTCTAGTGGGAAGTGCCTTTCAAACCCAGGGACTAAACTGAGATGCTGAGTCCCACTGTACGGTACGACAGACATCACAATGCCAAGTATGGAGTTACAATAGTGATGTGTATCGTGTCTCCCAGCAAGTGCACTTGGCATAGTATGAATAAACTGCAAGAAAAAAAAAAAGGCCTCTCATCATGCAGCGTAAGCAGTTGGTACTGGGATGGGGTAACACATCCAGCCACCTGAAGTAACACCTGAAATCACTGAAGTAATCACCTTTACAGCATGGATTACTGAAATAAGGTCACAGGCCATTACAGAAGAAACAAGCGGATCCAAACGTTGGTCCAGGGCACTCCTAAAGGCTTATGTTTTATTATATAATAAGCTACAAAATAATTCCTGACCAGTTTCAGAGCAGGCTGCAAGCCCAGCACAAAGCTGGCAGCCCACAGAGGATGCAGAGCTTATCCTGTTTGCCAGAGCCACATCCATCTGTCCTTGCATGGATGAGACCTTACAGATCTGAGCACAGGTGGATGCTGCAAGAGCTCACCATCCCTCTCTGTCACGCTTGCAAGCATACAGACTTGCCTTGAAGTGAGGGAGGTTTCTGATCCGAGGGAGACAGGAGGTTCTTGCCTGAAACACTACCAGATATAGTTTCCTGCAATAAAATAATAATAAAGAATAAATCTGTACCTGCCTCATTTATCTAGAGACTGGTACCAGAACAACTTGCCAGCGGCAACTTATGGCCTATTAAAATACCAACCACTGTGCAGTCAGACCACAGGCTCCTGAAGGCACGCATGAATTCCTCAGAAATATAGCTACAAAGCTAGAGTCAACACTGACGGCAGCTCAAGAGCACAAAAATAAACAGACTGGAAGCCATTTACGTTTCCCCCTGTATTTCAGAAATAAATACATGTCTTAAGAGGTGCGGGAGGCACCCTCTCCTACCTCTCCTTGTCCTCGGCCAGAGCTGATGGTATTGCCATGCTGCAAATGAGGTGGGCCACCGGGCCCGAGTCTCAAAGTAGAACATTAATTTCCAATGAGTAATTTTTTGAGCCATGGGCTGCTTAAGTCATGCAGATAAGGCTGTTGCTAAGAGTTAGCCGTCAAAGCAATGCTAGTTCAGAATCTGTGATGAGGGGGAAGTTTGAAAGCCGGCTGTATCTGAACGTATTTACTGATGCTGTACACACAGCGTATCAGTTACAGGGCTTTAGATTACAGCTTCTGGTCAACAAAGCAGCCCCTGCCTGAGCAACAGCAGTCAGAGCATGAACAGAGACTGTTCTTTACTCAACAGGATACGGCCCCCACGGCAGGCAAGTTTTAATGTAATTCTGCTCGTCTTGCGACAGACTCCAATGCAGCAACCGGCAACAGGAAGAGGAGGCAAGTCTGACACAAAGTAAAATCTACCCACCCCAAAGCCTCTGCCATCAGACCCTGCAGGTGTAGCAGCCAGAGCACAGAAAAGGCGACAGAAATGCTCTGTAAACTCTAGACCTCATGGTGCTGTATCACTTCTGCACTTTTTCCAACAGCCCCACTTGCCAGAAGTTAAACCTCATCCAGGCTGCTGCTTTCACAACTTTCACCTACATTTAGCTACACCGTTGGAATGAAACCCCTTTTTCTCATCTTTACTGTCTAGTGTCTGTATTTATTTCAGAACACAAGCAATGCAGGTACCATGCCTTAATATTATCCTGAAACAGGTTATGTTTTATTACAAATAATTTCTAGAGGCTGTATTCAAATGCCTTCTCCATTAACACCCCCAGCCCGTTCCTGAAGGTGCAGCTAGGAAAGAAGCATGTTAGCATGTGAAGCTGCTCTAAAGCCTTAAAACTTACTTTCTTGATCTGTATATTAGGGATATAAATATACATAGGGAAGGTCTAAGTTTTCAGATGTTTGTAACAAAAGCACTTTTAAAATATGCTATCACACCATGTGCACTAGCAGAGGATAGAGCCAAGCATGCATCATCCTAAAACGTGGAACTAGGAGAACGGTTTAGAGCAGGGGTCCTCAAACTTTTTAACCAGGGGGCCAGCGCGGATGAAGTGGCAGGCAGTCATCTGCGGCTGCTTGGTTTCCCCCCTCAACCCCCGGCTGGGGGGGGGGGGGGGGGGGAGGGCGGGGGGCTGTTCTGTAAATACCGAGGGCCAGATTGAGGATTGAGGACCCTGGGAGGCCGTATCCGGCCCGTGGGCTGTAGTTTGAGGACCCCTGGTTTAGAGCCACAACTGAGTTCCTTCCTTTACTAAACCATGGCAAGCCCACTCGAGTCAAGAGGCAGAACTCAGCCAGCGATCCTCTCCTTTCACTGCAGCAAGTTTTCTTCCCTCTTGAAGACACTGACTCTAGAAGAAACTATTTCATTACCTAACCCTTGTTTTAAGGCACACACCGGTGAAGGTTTAGATCTCAACTGGGCCAAATCAGTTCTTTAGTCTTTGATTAACCAAACAATTAACAAATTCCCAGTCTGAAAGAGCCAAATGTGGTGAACCTAGTTACCTGAATAATCCTGTAGCATCAGACACGGTGACTATTATGTAAAGACAGTGAATTAGTCGATTTCTCTCACCACTGAGAACTGCATTTTAGAGGTGGTTACGACTTACACCTCCTTTCACAAAAGCTTCTGAATCACCAGCCTTGTGTTAGCAGGGCAATGCTTCTCACTCTTTATTTATGTCCTTCAGAAATGAGAAAGTCCTGTATACCACTAAGACATAATGATGCCTTGCATCCCACCAGCTGAAGAAAGCAAGTAGCTTTAGGTCTGTACCTACATAGAGACGAAAAAGCCACACTTAACACAAAAGCTGACCTCAGTCCACAGGGAGCTAGCTATCAGTATGAGGCATCTCCTCAAATATCAGTGTTTCCTTTGGCTTTCTGGGTGCAGCTTTACAGACAGACACACACACAAAAAAAGCATGTAGTGTGGGAAGTGGCCTTTCACATTCACTTAATTAAAAATTGCATGGCTAAGAACACTCTCTGTTCAGGCTACAGTACTGAAATACTTCGAGGCCAGATCACCCTAACAGGGTCAGCTCTTAATGGATTGAGCCTGCATGTAAACAGCTGCTGGGCTGCAGGAGACAAACTATGTTCTTTGGTTCAAACTGGTGCAGGAGTGCCAGCATCAGAAAGCTGAAATGCTGCATGTGCTTGGCAAAGCACGGTCCCAAAGGAATTATGGCCTGAGGTGCCTCCAGAAGACAATGAGGAAGGTGGGAAATGTCCTCAGAGTTGCTCAACTCATGCACAACAGTCTTTCCTCTAAAGTCAGCCAGGGCTTTCAGAGTACAATCCCCTCCTTCAAATCCAGGAATACCAGAATGAAACTGTTGGCACACTAATAGAACTATGTAGGATGAAGTGTCAGGAGTCTGTGGATAACACCTGGCTTTCCACTTCCTTCATCATGCACCGGTAACGCTCGCTGCCAACATGCAGCCAGAAATCAATCAGCACCGAGGTAAAGAGCATCTGGCTGTCACTCAACATTAACTGACACTGTAAGCGGAGAGGAGTGGGTGGAAATTTAATCAAGTCTTCCTCGTCTATGATACCCAAAGATGTACATGTACATACTACATCAGCTTGTAGTTTAGGCACTCGTTTGGACATCCAGGCTCCTGCCTGTGTTGATCCATAGATCCAAAACCTCCCGATGAGCTTATTGTATCATCTCTCTAGGAACAAAGATGTGCACTCCCCCAAAAAGCTTCAAACGTACAAAACACAGCAGCCCATCTGCTTCACAAAAACTGTTGCCATGAATACATCCCTACTGCTCTGTGCCTGCTATTTTTAAAGATACTTGGGAGGCAACTGAATTCACTGGCAGTTGTGCTATTTAAGTATCTGGATTAATACCATTCAAGGAATATATTGGTACTTTTCGGTGGGGAAATAGTGCACCTGCCTGGCCTACACCTGGCTCAGGTGCATTTTCAGAAGACCAGCTTCTGTAATCCAATGGCAGGGCAATAAACCACAGACAATAGATGCTTTTCACGCAGAGTACTGTAAAATGAAACAGGTGACATCCTCAGAAGCCCCACCAGTGCGTAAGGAGATTTTACAAAGCAGAAAGGACAAACAAAAGGATATTTACAGCTGCAACTTTGTCACTAAAATACCCATGGTTTAATGCAAGGTCTGAGCACAGCAAGCGTGGAAAAAGGGCACCTGCCTCCAAGGAAAAAAAAACCAAAAACAAAAACACCAACCGGAAAACCCGAGAGGCAGATCCCCAAAGCTGAATGTGCTGACAGGACCTGGACCTTTTCCAGTGTGCCTTGAATTCCTAAGAGCGTTAAGTCTTGATGCATTTCAGACAAGTTCCCCTCCAGCCAGGCTGCTTTGTCCCAGCCTGGGCAGCAGAGGTGTGAGTGGCTCACAGCCTGAGAGGGGGTCCTGGCCCGGGGTGTGCCCCACCAGACCCACAGCGTCAGGCTGCAGCAGGTACACGCAGCCCAGGCTGAAGTGGACTTGGGACCAGGATGGGCAACAGCTAGCAGTACAGCCTCCCACTTCTGCTCTGCTCACAGGTCAAATTAACCCAGTGCCACCTAGCAACTCACTGGATATATATCTCATATCCCCACCTCTTGCCACAGACATGCACAAGCTGCCAAGTAAGTTTATTGTAAATAACCTGAAAAAAAAATGTCTCTGGAGATTCTTACATTTTCAAGCAACACTCTTTCTTCCACATCATAGGTCACTTAACTGATGAAAAAGTGACTTAGTGTGTCCTATGAAAAGCTCCTACACCTACTTATCCCCCCTGTTTACAGACTCCAAACACCATGGGACACCTTGTTCAGATCAGCTCGCTGACAACTCACGGGCAGAACCAGCTACTGGTTTGCTCGATCACAACTATGTACCTCCTATTGCCACAGACTGCTGAAGAAGCCCAAATCGATTGCAAAGCAAACACCAGATTTTTTTTACATAAGCAGCTCATATAAGGTGACCTGACAGACATTACAACCTCAAACGCAATCATTTTTGGAAGCAGTGGGTTTCAGAGACACAATCACAGATCTTAAATAACATACAGACTTCTAACACAACATGGAGGCAGCATGTCCTTCCCTTTAATCTTTTCCCAGATCGAAGGAGTATGAAAAAGGTCATGGAAATGACTAGAGCAGCATAGAACAGAGCCAAGGCATGACCTAGGAGCCTCTCCGCACAGTAACTCTTCTCCTCAGCGTTCCTGGAAATTCATCCCTCCTGGGGTTTCTCTAACTGCAACTGGGGAAAATATTTGGAAAAGGTCAAATGACTCAATACCACTGTGACCTGAAACTTTTCAAGCAGGAACAGGTTTCCATGTGCTTTCAGTTAGAGTACAGACAGGTTAGGGGAAAAGCGGCAAACACAACAGCCTACTTCCTCTTCGCTCATTTATAAGTAATCGAGCTGGTTGAGAGTAATGTATGCGTTTGGTTTAAATTACAGATGATTTTGCTGCTGGAACACATCTGCACTGCACTGCACTGAGCAAACTGCTGAAGCTCAGCCAGCTCAGAAAACAACTCAATACAATCCAAACGGCTGGCAGCATCAGCAAACCCCAGTGACAGCTCTTAGAAGCTGCTTTCAGGGATGACAAGGAGAGGAAGATCGACATTTGTCAGCACGGGCTTTTCCTGAGACATCCTCCAGTTCAACTCATTTCACTATGACTCCAGGAAGCAGAGGGGTTAATTTGTTTCCAAGTTCACATACTGTTTGAATTCCTTAGATAAGCTGCTTCCATCAAACCCAAGGATCTAGCCTCAGGGGAGAACACTGTAAGGAAAAGCTCTTTTGATAGATTTTCTTCAAAAGAGAAATTAATTCAAAGTCCATTTTTGGAGGTGTTCCACACCCACGGCTTCTACAGACTTCAAATGAGGTTGCATCATGCCTCTGGAAGAAAAACCAAGCTTTAAGCAATACCCTACCACTTCTATTTGCCAGACAGAAATGTTTTACGCTTACCCAGTAAAATCTCTCCTGAGAAAGCTCAGTGTACAGCACCCCAAAGAGGAAAACCAGACCAAAACAGGCTTTAGCTTTGGGATAAAGCAGTTAACAGCTAGCACAAACTAATCTTGTACCTTTAAAACTGAGCAGTCACTCAGGAAAGCAAAAAAACAGGTTTTGAAAGCCACTGAAGGCTTCCTTCACATCTTGAGGCAGAAAGAAAGCGAGTCTGGGCTGTTATGGAATTCACGTTTGCATACTGCTGGTGATAAGCTATGTGCACAGTTGGAAACAAAGCAAGTTTTTATTAGCAATTAGTAGCAGGAGTGGGGAGAGACCTGCCTGAAGGAGTCAGAGAAATGCCAATACATGATGGCAGAACAATCTTCTAAGACGTGCAGCAGAACAATTCCAATATGACAGATTACATAAAAAAAGAAAATACTGCAGCTGTAAACTTGGAGATGCAATGGTATCAGTTTAAGGAGATAAACCGTGTCTTTAACACTGACAACTTTGACTCCAGGCAGCACATTTCCCTTGCACAGCAATTTGCAATGCAAAGCAAGCTACTTCCACTCTTACTAAGAGCAATAATTCAGAATCAAAGGGGGAAAGCAAAGTTGGGAAGGGTTGATTTGCTTAGATACAGTTTTCTGCAGAGTTGAGTTTCAAGTCAGGCATGAAAACAATATAGCATAGGATCTGAAATAGTGCATGAGACCTTGGGCAAGGAAGTGGGGAAGGGACGATTTCATCCACAAACCCCAATCCCTTTCAGAGGGGTGAACTCCCGCTCCCTCCCCACATCTCTGAAAAATTCAATCCAGCTCTGATCAGCCAACACCACCCAGGTTCAGAGCTCTCCAGCTATGTACTTCCCCTGCTCCGGAGAATGATGTGGCATGTGGGGCCCTACAACAGAACTATTAAAATACCATCAAGGGGCAGGCAAATGGTAGCCATATGCTAAACTGCTCAAGTGAAGAATAACCAGGGAAAGAAACACAGCCAGGAAGCAAATCTGCAACAGCTTCTTACCTGGTAGATAAGCTAGCAAAGTCTCCTCCATCTAGCAGCCTGATTTTGCAGAACAGAACCCCATTCACAAAGGGGACAGCAGTCAGCTCTTCTAGAGTGAAACTTGTCTGAAACTTGAATTTCTTCTTCTTCATCAGGAAAGCCATGGGCAAATTCAGCATGGAAAGCCCAGGAATTCCAAACAAGTTCAGGGAGGAGCGGCTCAAAACACACACAGACAAGCAGAGGAACGGCACTCGTTCCGGGAGCGCAAGCAGGGAGTAAATTCCAGTTCAGTTACAACGACGGCCCAGCTTCAAACGCACAATTCTCTTCTCTTTGGTGGTCGGATCTGGCTGTGGGATCATCGCCACGGCAGTTTTCAGGTGAGGAGGAAGAGGTCAGATTAAATCTCTGCAACATCTCCAAGGGAAAAGGGAGGGAGAGAAGTCTGTCTCAGCTCCAGACCAGCTGGAGCTGTCCCAGTTACAGGCTGCAGTGCTCTGACTTCAGCACAACCCCTCCAGAAAGCATCTCTTGTGAGAAGTCATCTTGAGTCTCTGAAGAAGCCTTAAGTCTGCGGGCAGCACATTCAGAGAGCTTCCAGTTTCTGCCTCCTCTTGTGCAACTGCTTGATGCAGGTCTTCGGGTCAGCCTTTGGGAGGGAAATGAGTAAATCAGTCCCAGCCAGTCTTGGGCTCCTCCTCCTCCTCTAAAACCTGTTTGGATGGGTAACATTCAGTCCAGGCTCATACCAGTCTTAAGAGGTATGGCCCCAATTAGCCGGGCCCCAACATCCTCTTTCCCCTTCTTGCCTACAGCAAGCTTCACTGTTGTCATCCCCCTTATAATTTCTGTTTTGCAAAGCAGCTAATAAAAATCAGCTCTATTTTCACCCATCATCTTTAGAAGCAGTTTATAAAGTAAGCTCAGTCTAACAGGTAGTCTAACAAGAGCCATCTCAAGATATGCAAAAATCTGTTCTTTTCTGTATTTCCAACCAGCTCTAAGTGTCAGCACCTGTATCTTATAAATGGAGAAAGCAGCACAGGGAGCGGGGGAGGCAGTCTGCTCCATATTACACAGTGTAACAACCGAATCAGGTCATCTGGCTGTCCAATAGCCAGGCCCACCGAATACGCTGCCTTCGCCCAGCACCAGGTCCACACCAAGCCCTGCCCTGCACAGGACAGTTTTGGGGCTGGAGATGGTAATTTCATTACACAATTACGAAACACCTAAGCCAGGGAGGCAAAAGATAATTAGCATCTAAAAGGGGCGAGGTTATGAACACCCGGCAGTAAACAATCCTCGCCGATACTAACCATTACTGACTGCAAACCAACGCAGGCAGAGCTCCGGGGTGCGTGTTACAGACCCTCTCCCGCTCAGGCAGCAGCAGGCGAATCCAGCCGGCTCTGCCCGCTGCGCCGGGGCCCAGGCACCTCTGCTGAGGCACCCCTCTCCTGTGGCCACCACCTAAGAGCGGAGCGAGGGGTGACACTGGCGATGGCTCTGTACCACCAGCCCCCTCCGTGAGCCGCAGCCAGCCTGCCCCTGCACCGAGCTGCCGCTGGGTCTCAGCCTGCCGTCCAGCCCCCTGCGCTGTGCACCGAGATGCGGACAGGTCTCAGCCCACCTTCGGGTGCTGGGGACCACGCACCAGGCTGCGGGGAGGTAGCAGCCTGTGCCCAGCACCCCTGGGCCATGCACTAAGCTGCGGTCAGGTCTCGGCTCACTTTCAGAGCCACGCACTGAACGGCGGCCAGGTCTCAGCCTGCTTCCCGGCCCTGCGGAGCCACGGAGCGAACTGCAGCCAGGTCTCTGCCCCTCTCCCAGCCCCAGGGTCAGGCACTGGGCTGTGGCCGGGCCGCAGCCCGGCTCTGGCCTCATGAACCACGTACCGAGCTGCAGCCAGGTCTCGGCCCCCCTCCCGGCCCCTCAATCATGAGCTGACCTACAGGAGGTCTAGGCCGTTTCCCGGCCCGCTCCACCGACCTGCGGCCCGGTCCCGGCCCGGTGCCTGCCCGGCCCTGCTCGCACCTCCTGCGCTCTCCTCACACGGCCGCCACAACCACCGCTGCTCCCCGTCACAGCCGCCTCTGCCAGCGCTACGCCAACTGCGGCCGCTACGCCAACGCCGCAGGCAGCCCCACAGCAACGCTACACCACCCCCGCACTTCGGGAATACCACTCCGTCACTACGTAACCCCCTCCTCTCCCGAGAGCGGGGAGGGCAGCGCGGGAGCGGCGACACTCGATTGGGCAAGCAGTAAAGCGGTGGGCCGACGGAGGCAAGATTTTATTGGTTGCTCCGGCACGGGGCGGGGAAGAAAGCGCGGGGACTGGAGGCGGAGGCTGCCGGTTGCGGTAGGGCCCGCCTCCTGGCTGAGGCGGTGGGTGGGAAGCGGGGGAATCTGCGGCTGCGGTCGCCTCAGCGGGGCGGGCGGAGGGAGCGCGGTTCGGCCTGGCTGCATGGCCAGTCGTGTGGCTGCCGGGCAGGGGGGTTCCTTGGGCCTTCCGGCCTCCCCAGGTGTCCCATAGCCTCTGCGCAGGCCGAGCAGTCCCTGGAGTGAGGGGGCTGGAGCAGGCTGGCTGAGGTGATGGCAGGCCTCGGGCCCTGGAGCCAGCAGTCAGGGGTGCCCCTGCCTGGGCTGAGGTGATGGGGCTGCAGCTCTGACAGATGGGGCCTTTCTGCGTCCTCTTCAGCGCTGCTTCTGGACTGCCAGGACAGCTTGCCCTGTCCTTCTCTCAGTGCCTTTCTTGCTCAAGCATCTCCCGGTGATATCTCTCCCAATAAGCATGTCCCATGTGCTGTCTGTGCGCCACCTCACAAATGGTGGCATGGCCGCCCTGTCCTCTCTGTGCCACCGGGTACCACACAGCGGGCTGTGGGTCAGGCTGACCAGCAGCTGGGCTGGGTGGCCTGGTGCAGGAGGGAAGCCCTGGCACCGCACACCCCTGTGGGCAGCACAAGGCAGGGCCGGGAGCTGGAGTCTCACCCTCCGTGTGTGAGATGTGGCAACCAGTTAAACCCATCTCTTCATCAAAATGGCTCCCTGTTATTATGTGCTGCTGCTGTGTCCTGTGCTGTGGCTGGGTTCCCTGGTTAGGCGGGATTCCATCATTTAAGGGCAAGCAGAACAAAATGTCTCTCCTTGTCCTGAAGGAGTCTGCAATCAACAACATGATTTGCCTGGTTTTTAAAGTTAGGGATATGCCTAAGAGCCTCTGTGGCAGAGAAGTTGAGGCTCATATGGGAGAGACTTTTCCCAAGGCCGATTTGCATGTCTGGCAAAGCTTGGATGAAAGCCTGGGAGTCCTCGCTCTCTTTGCCAGGCTTTGATGCCCAGACTCCTTGCTTTTAATCTTTGCCATCTATGCAGATGATATCAGGGCTATCAAATAATTCTACCACAATATGAGCCTTCAAAAAAAAAAAAAAGAAGTCTGCTAGTAAAATGTATGGCAACATGCTTGGATAGAAGTTAAAAACCGGATTAAGCCAAATGTGCTGTTATGATTCTTTCTTACCAGGTTAAGCAGATGCACAGACTGCTGGGAGAACATTTCATATTGGTACAGTGAAATCATCTCAGGAGATACCAGTCTTCCCATACAGCAGGGTTTGTGGAGGCTGCTTTTAAAGGCAGGGCTTGAATTGTTCCATCAATTGATATCTGGTGTTTTCAAGGCCTGAAGAAATAGAGATGAGCTGGGATTTTTTGCTTTCTGTTTCTCAGTTTATTGGGAAAGAGCTCAGTCTGCTAAATATTTGATATTTGCCAAGCTGGAATGCTTGAATGCTGGAAGCATCTGAAGAATCCAGCCCAGTCCTCACACTTCTCATTCTCTGAGCATACTGCTGACATGTGTGTCAATCTTTTGCTTCCATCACTAGGTAAAGGACAAATGATCTCTGTTTGTGGTGTGGGAGGAGGCTTTGTGTTATCTGGTATGATTCACTCTGATAAGTAACCTCCTTGGAGGACTTTTTCTTGTTTATAGCAACAGCCCCAAATGCTAAAGTTTACAGAAATTTTAATCCTTGCTGTTCTCATACATATTTACTCTGCAGTTTTATCAGAAATGTCTCTTGAAAACCTCAGTGTTTTTATAATTAATTGAATAATGTGACTAATGTTAAAAATAAATGGATTTGGAAAGGTGCCCAGTGTGCTGCTGAACAGTGTGTAATATAGCAACTGTAGCTGGATTCTCAGGGGTATGTATATTTTCCTAACAAATGCAGTCTCATGACTTAGAGATTAAATCTTCATTAGTTCAAAATTCACCCTGCTGATTTTTCTGTGTTTATGCTGATAATTGTTTCTGGACATTTCTGGACAAATTCACTTTTTTTAAAGGGACAGTGGTCCTCTGAACGTGCCTCTGCTGATCTGTGCGTGGGTGAGTTAGCCAGAGCCCCACAGAGGCACCACAGAGAGGATGTGGGTGCAGGGTACCTCCATGCATCCACCATTCCACTGGCTTTGTATTCTTTTCCGAGCCAGGTCCAATCCATTCACTGAGGGGCTGTGTGTGTGTGAACAGGGCACTGCGATATGTATTGATTCTGCTTACCCCAGGCTCCGATGTTGTTGATTTCTCCTTTACAACCTCGGCCCCGCTGTGCCCACCTCACCTCTGCTCTGTGAACCTCAGCTGCATCCCTGCCCCGTGCTCTCCCTGACCTAAGCCATTGCTGGTGCCCCTCCCCAGTGCTGCCACGACTTCCTTGACTTTTGCTGGCTCAGAGCATTGTTTTATCAGTCTGGGATAATTTATCTGTTTGGGCTCTGCAGTTAAGTCTGACCCTACCTCTGCTATCGCTGGAGGGGTGTGTCTCACCAGCCAGGGGCTGGCACCTCTCTGCTCTGCTGGCCTCGGGATTGTGAGTGAGCAGGAACAGATGCTTTTCTTGCCTCGTCGCTTCAAGGAGTGAGATAAAGCAGCAGGGGTGAAACAAGGCAAGGTAAATTCATAAGGAACAAAAAGCGAGGTGAAGCGAGTTAGATTCTGTAATGCATCTGGTGAGCCATCAAATTCAATCTCTAATCCCAGGGGAATCCCAGATACGTGAGCAAATCATCAAGCCCTGTAAACTACATCATCAGCACCTTCCTCTGGAAAACGTCATCGTGGTAATCCATTTGTCCTAGCAGCCAAATTATTAAAGTTTGAAATTAAATTATACACATTGCCGCAACAGCTCTCCTGTATTACACCTGTAACCTCTGTTATAATAACTTTAATGATCTTTCAGCCTCATCATCCAAAAAGAAAAGATTACCACACAATGCTTTATGTTATAAATCTGTTCTTCGCGCTGCTGATGGCCGAGCACCTGCAATGCACCTGCTCTAAGGAGCTGCATGGGAGCTGTGGGTGCCCAGCCTGCAGCAGAAGGCTGCCCTCCCCAGAGCTGGGGGCCAGACCCATGTTGGAGAGCTCCCGAAATGGGGCAGGGGGTACAGGCCCCTGGGGCAGGGCACTGCAATGGTATAAGCCCCATCTGTAGTGTGCAGGCTGCTGGAAACCCTGTGAGGGGAATGGGTACCTATCCCCATTACATAGGATTATCCTACGGTGTGGAGTTATTCCAAGCTTGCACCTTCTCAGCGTTATTTAATAACAGGCTGTGAGCTCTGCTTTGATCTGCTTGTGTTTTTCACTAGTTCCGTACTTAACTGAAATCATCATAAAGGCCAGGAACTGTTTCACTTTCTGTGCCAGGCTGGGTTTCCTGTTGGACATGCAAAGGACACACCTGCACGGTGGGATTCTGGCCTGCCAGGACAGGGGATCCTGTTATCTATAGAGACAAAGGGAATGCAGGAATCTGGAGTCGGTGGATTCCTTTCCCCAAACATGTGGCTAGACCTGAAAATCCAGCTGCCTGGCTTTTTTTGTATACTGTTTTTCATGTCTGCTACCGTGTGTCCTGGGAATGTGTGGCAGGACTGTGCTTCTTCCCAGGAGGCCTGTCAGTGGAACTGGAGCTGGTTTGCCCCTTCCAAAATCTGCAGACTGGGATCCACTTTGGCTTGAGGCTTGTTGTGTTTATTAAGCATTATCCTGTGTCTGTATCCCAAGTGTCACTTTCAGCACTCTGCCAGACAAGAGACTTACTAGCCGTGGGCTCTCCCACTGGTTCTGTGCTTCTGGCTACAGCCCCACAAGTGCCGCTATTACCCCAAATGCAGCAGAAACAACTGTAAGTCTGTGGTTCCCACTTGACAGGGCAGCCTCTAATTTGGGATCCCAGGCAGCAGAGGCAACAGAAACTGTCCCTGCTGGGGCTGGGCTTCTGCCTTGGGTTAATCACCTTGCAGGGCTGGGACCCAAGGGCTCATAAACAGTTTGCAGGTCATGTGGGCTTCATTCCTGCTCACAGAACACAGCTTGGAAGCTGTGATGATCATTCCCATGAAGCTTCTTGTCAGATGCTTTCAAGAAAGACAAAGACTCTTAAATGCTTCAATTTTCAGACTTAACAGTCCACACTTGTGCCGACTACCTGACTACCTGCTGGCAGTAGCCTCTCAGATGGCCACAGAAAAAAAAAAACAAAACCAAAAACCACCAACAAAAAAACCCACAGAAAAACGCTTTGCCAAAAAGGCTTGACAAACTGTAAAAAACATGCTGGAGGAAGTAAAGGTAATTGGGTAATATAATTCTGTCCCAGGGGGATCTGGTCCCAGACCTGTGTTGTAGCTATGGCAGTGTGCCGTACTTGTGGGATACTAACATATATTTGTGTGGTCTTCTAAAAAATCTTAAAATCTGTCCCTTTGTTTATAACTGAAGAATTAATATTCTTTTTATCTTGTGCATGCCCATTCAGTTCTGCAGTGAACTCATCCCAGAGGCGTGAGCTCCCACCATCTCTGTGCCCTCTGCCCCTGTTTGCAGGAAGCAGAGGGACCCAGTTTGTGTTCCCAGGCATCCTGGCTTTCCTAGGGGTACCAGTGTTCCTCATCGCTGGGCTCTGCCCATTTAATTTCTTCCTCTCTGGACTCTCAGTCCTGAAAAGATTCATCAATGAGAAGAGCAAGGAGGATCACAAAAGGTCTGGATGACAAGGGTAAGGGTCGCTTCTGGGACCATCCTGCCAGGGCCCTGCAGTGCGCAGCACTTCGCTGCAGCTCAGATCCCTGCGCCTCGCCCCGTTGCGCAGTGCCATCTCCTGGAAAGCCGTGCCTGAGCTGCACACATCACAAGCAGTTTTGCTCCTCAAGCAGCCAGTGGTGCTGCAAGCAGCTCGACCGCTGCCTCCCATTTCCGCAAGGATTATCTTCTGACCCACCAAGAGTCCCTCACCAAACTTCCTGCAGGGAGTACGTAGGGTGCTGTTCACTGCTTGGCTGCTTGCCCTCACTTCTGAGGTACCCTGAAGCAGAACATCCCTGCACAGCTCTTTCCAGCTCTGGATGCTGAAAACAAATCTCTAGTTACAAAAAGAACAGTAGAGGAGCACAAATGAACATCTATAGATGTTACCTCATAACTTCTGTTCTGCTTGGGCACCAGTTCTCTGTTTAGTTGAATGCCCTGCTCATGTACGTCCACCCTGTAAGCACCCTGTTTACCTGCTCTCCTGGTTTTAACTTCAAGGGACACTTCTCCCTCCCCAAATTTGATGACCTCGTCGTGAGCAATAACCAAGCCCCTCATGGCACTGCTCACCCTATAGTTAAAATGTTGCTACATCTTTTTAATGAGACAAAAATGTGTACCTGGAACTTGCACCTGAATGCTGCCGGCTTGACTAAGCTCTGCAATTATCCTGAAATGACAAGAAAAATGGGTGGTTTCAAGGGCAACAGGCTTACTCCTGTGAAACAGTAACACAGGTTAAGTGTTTAGTCACTGTAAAAATGCACGCTGCAATTTAAAGCCAAAGGCTGGTACTTCATGCATCACTTTAGGCTACTGTGGCAACTTCTGAGCAGCTGGAAGATTAGTATACTTCAGTAATCTGGCATACACAATGAAATTACTGCTGCAAGGTAAGGCTGTAAAAGCTGTTATTTGAAAAAGACCATAATTACGTAAATACAAGGCCACAAAGTTCACAAATGACAAGAAGCTACTGTGACACGTGGCTGTTCACAGCTTTCTTTGGCCTCTTCTCAGCGAGGATTCTGTATGCCAAACTTGTCGCAAACTCATTTTTGCCCTGGAGCATACTGATGAACTGAAACAGCCTGTTTACCAAAACCGTATTTTTATTAAAATTCATATTTGTAAAGGAGAGAACATTACACAAATGAGGTAAACCAGCACATATGACATAGTTTTCACTTTAAAAATAAATTTCAGTTGAGCAATTGATTTAAATCCGTGAAGTCTGAGAGGAAGAGTCAGGCAAGTGTTACTCATGTAGTGAGATGCTGGACACGGTGGGAAGACGCAGTTGATGCTGCCCTGACTCAGCACTGAGATGTCAGTGCCAAAGGGTCAGGAGTCTTCCAGGGGCCAAATCCTTCTCTCTGCACCATCCTTTTCTCCCCTGTCAGACTTGCAGGTGAGGGAAGATGAGTAAAGGCCAGAGAGCAGCACTGGTAGCCTCCTCACCGGCTACTCTAACCAGGGCCCCCGCATCAGCATCCCCCCATAAAAGGCTGTGTAAAGGTTTAATTTGATTGTGCAAATTCACTCCCTCATCAGTTGTTGTTCACCACATCTCAGCCCTAAAGGAGACTTAACAGCAAGCAAATACCAGCTCTCAAAAAGTTCTATTTCAAAAGTAGTATCTGGCAAGCAACAAGCCTGTGAAATGTGTTACACTTTGCAAGGTACAGGGAGAAGAAGAGTTATGCTTCCTTTTTTAAGTTTGCTTCCATGTATGTACAAGTGGAGCTTTAATCTGAAAGTTTATGAAGTCTGTGAGAATTGTGTTCACCATCCTGTGAAACTAAGCTTTCTCATTGAGGACCAAACCCCACAGTCTGAACACCTCAAAGAAGAGAAATGTGGTTGCAATGTTGTTTCACCCTGTATAATGGTAAGAAAATAGTTAGGTGAACCTCACACCCATTTCTCAGAATGCCACTTGAAGCCAGCTAGCAGACGAACAAAGAACAGCTAGCTGTACTTGCTTCCAGCTCCTAACAAGTACAGAACAAATACTGCTGCCACCAGCAGAACCAAATAATGCTTCAAAATTCACTCAATTAAAACAGTTGCTGACAAACTCCTAAATGCTGGGAATTACTGTGTGGCTGACACTCTGTAGTCCGGGTCCACTTTGATGAATCAAGGTATTATGGAGGTGACAAACGATACAGATGAGACAGAGGTGGAGTTTCACCTGTTACACCCACCTGAGCAAAACTCACCCAGGCCCTTGTGTATTAACTACGCTGAGACAGGCAAGACATTGCTCCAATACATATCCCAGGACAGTATCTGGTAACAAGACATGAAATTTTCATCACATCCACCAAGTTTACAGTGAAATTTCATGACCGCATGCAGATGGAACATGAGGAGAATGCACTATTTCATATCCTTGGGGGATGTGGGTGGGATTTAAACTGCATGTAGGCTTGGTGGTGGTCTGCATGGGGTGGATGTCATGCTGTAAGGGCAGTAGCCGTAACTCCCAGTGCAGAGAGAAGGTTATACCACATCCGGTACCACGTTTCCAGTAAATGCTTTCAGCAAGAGACAGAAATGCATTCACTACCGTGAATTACTGTTTATGGTAACTGTACCTTGGCAGCTGCAGTACTGTGATATCACAACAAGACTCTTGACCTTAGAAGTCAGTTAAAGGCTGCAGATCTTGAGAGAGAGAAATAGAGAGGTGTCATACTCAGGAGAGCTTTTTCCAAACAGAAATTAAAAAATAACTTTTTTTTTTTAAATAAATCTACTGTTTGAGGAAAAAAGCAACCAATGTTAAGTTCCTTGTTTATTACACATCCTGCTATGACTCTGTATGATGAGTCTGAAAAGGCAGATGAGCATAAGATTAGCAGAGAAAGCTTTCTAGGCTCAGCAAGTCTCCAAGGCGAGCCATTTCACATTGACAAGAGCTAGCATCCCTCACTCCCTGTGTCCACCAGCAGCACAGGCAGTTTTTTTCCAAGAAAGATGTCCCATAGAATTGTTTAGGTTGGAAAAGACCTTTAGGCTCATCGAGTCCAACCGTTAACCCAGCACTGCCAAGCCCACCACTAAACCGTGTCCCTAAGTGCCACATCTACATGTCTTTTAAACACCTCCAGGGACGGTGACTCTACCACCTCCCTGGGCAGCCTGTTCCAGTGCTTGACAACACTTCTGGTGAAGACATTTTTCCTCATATCCAACCTAAACCTCCATCACTGTTTCTTTCACTGGATCATGCCATCTTGCTGCCCTGTCTGGCTGGGGTCAGTGGTGACCGATGGACTGGGTGTATTGCTCTGCAAAAATCGACGGAAGTCCTTAATCATGGGGCGGAGGACTTGGATAAGGGCACTCAGTGCCGCCTGTGTTCCTTCCATGGCTTGTGCCTGCCGCTCCTGGGCACATGCCTGCACCTCCTGAGAGCGACGAATCATCTGAAGCAAGTCATTCTGCTGCTCCAGGTGCTGGGCAATCTCCTTCACGTGCAAGTTGGTCACTCGCTGTTCCTGCAAGAGCTTGGCTGAGTTCAGAGCAATTCGGCTTTTCAGCTCCTGGGGTTTTGCAGAGACTTCGTGTTGATGCGCCATCATCTCCAAGGGTGCTTCAGTGGTGACTGTGGTGGGGGCTTCTGTTGTGCAGTACTCCACAACTCCGTCCTCCAGACTGTGGTAGGTTGTCTCTGCAGGAACTGAGAACAAAGGACAGAAAGGGAGTAAGAAGTAGCTGCCATACGGGGATTTTTATCTACAGGACTATTCAAAGAATATCACAGGAATACTGCCTGCTCAGTGAGATAACATACAATGAACAGCAATGCACAAAATGACCTATTTAAGTCTACTCCACCCTCATTGAGCTTCCTTCTAGGCTGTACGGCCCAAAGTAATTGGGCATGCCATATCTGTCTAGACAAAATAATTTCTTGACCTCCAGTTCAGAACAATCTTTCCATGTAGCATTAACCAACTGACATAGGGGCAAAGGCAAGACCCAGAATGGCACTTGTCAGAAGGACAGCTGCTCTTTGGGGAAGACTGGAAAGTCAGCCCTGGAGATGTTTCTCCTCCTGCTTTTGTCCCCAGTGAGGGGGACTGAAGAATCTATAAGGTGCAAAGGATACTTTTTTCCCTTTTTTTAAGGCCAAGCCCCACTATCAAAGCTGACTTTCGGCACGTGCGTATTTTGCAGCCAATCCCCTACAGCACAAGGACATACTGGGAATGGCATTTTCATTACAGAGGTGCCGCGGTTCCTTTTTGCTGGGGCTTTCCCCATACAGGGCTCACGGCTCCTGGCAGGCGGGTGTCAGGGCCCCCTATATGACCTTCCAATTCAGAACAGAGCATCTTCAGCAGGCGCAGCACTCACTCTGGGTCAAGGTGACTGTGGTGGCTGACGCGGTGATGGGTATCTCGGTACTGTCACCTGCACTGCAGTCCCCGCTTGGCAAACTGATGATGGTGGCTTCTCCCAGCAGGTTGCAGATACGTTGCTGCATGGGGGTGAGGATAACTGGGGCGGTTGCAGCGCCTGTCGGGTCTTCGCTCTCTGGCCCATTGCCATTGCCATTCTGGCCCTCGCCTCCCCCTTCCATGGCAGCCCGGACTTGGGCCACTTTGCGTCGCACCTCAGTCTTGAGGTCAGACCACTTCTTCTTGACCTCGGGCAGCTCGCGGTGGCAGGTGGCGACGGCATTGACACGGCGCAGGATGTCGTGCCAGGCGGCAGCCTTGGCAGCCAGGGGCACACCGGCGTTGAAGTGGTTGATGAGGAGGTGCTTGCCTCGCTCCAGCTCCTCCACGATGATCTCCACCTCCCGCTCTGAGAAGTTCATCTTCCGCTTCTTGGCTGGGGGTGCCGGGGGCGACGCCATGGCCATGGGGGGCACCGGGGAGGGGGCACTGGGGGGCACCTACAGGCCTGGGGGGCCTGGCCAGGCCCGGGGGGCCCTGGGGGAGGCTGGGCAGGGCCGAGGGGGGGCAGGGCCCCCCAGGCCTGGTCACCCCCGCGGCCAGGGACAACAGGGGGGCCCCGAGGCCCCTCAGGGCCCGGAGGCGTCCGTCCCCCCCCGCTCCCCCCTTGGCACCGCTAACGATACGCAAATTGCGTACCACCGCCAGCCAGCAAGCCCCGCTCAACGGCCTCCACCCTGCAACGCTGGCGTAATGGCTTCCAGAATCAGCCCCCTTTCTTGCCCCGCCTGATAGGGCAGCCCGCCTGCCCGTCAGGTGGAGGCCTCGCCTCCCGCCCTCAGTGCCGCACTGTCATTGGCTAGCAGCGCTGCCCATCGGGTGGCCAAGAGACGGCCCCGCCTCGCCGCCTGTCTGGGCCTGCGTGAGGCCGATGAGGGGCTGGGCCCGCCCCTGAATTTCCCCGCTCTAGCTCTATTGGGTACATCTCGCGTCCATCGAAACAGAACAACACCCCCTCCCACTGTGAAAGATACCGGATACACGCCGCGTCCGTCAAACGCAAACTGACTGCCGACTCCAGATCTGATTGGAGACGTTGTCGCTTTATCCCCACCTCCCTCAGGGTTTTAATCAATGGGAGCTTGGTTCAGGGTCTTGCACCGCCCCCTTCCGCCCCGGGCGGTGTTTCCTCCCGATTGGTGAACGGGAAGGCGTTCCCCTGACGTCACGGCCGCCCACCTCGCGGGAGCGCGTGGAAGCCGGGGGCGTGGGCGTGGGCGTGTCGGCAGGCGCGGGCGCGCGGGCCGCTGCCATTGGTCGTCGCGGCGCGTGGCGCGAAGGCGGAAGCGCTCCGTGTCGGTTCCTCGCGGCGGAAGCGTCGCCATTTGCCGGCGCGTGAGGAGCGGGTTGCGGGACGATGCCGGGGGCGCGGCGCTCGTTGGCCTCCCCGGTGGTGAGCGGCGTGCTCTGCCCCTGTGGCTCCCCGCGGGCCGCCGCCGCCGCGGCGCCCGGCTCGGGGGCGGAGGGCGGCGGCGGCGGGAACGCGGGGTCCTGCGGGCGGTCTCTGTGCGAGGCTTCCGAGCAGGACCGGCGTCTCCGCGCCCTCTTCCAGAAGCTCGACGTGAACCGCGATGGCGCTCTCTGCATCCACGACCTGGCCGTGGGCCTGGGCCGCCTCGGGCTGCACCGCACCGAGCTGGACCTGCTGGTGAGCGGCGGCGGGGCTGGGCCCGGCGGGGCTGCGCCGGGCCGAGGGGGCGGCGGGCCGCTGTCCTCGTCCCACGTCCGGCCCGCAGCGCTGGGCTGGCTCCGGAGCTCGGCGGGTTACGCGGTTCCCGGGAGCGGGACGTGGGCGCTGAGGCCCCTTCGCCGCGCCTCGGCCGGGGCAGGGGCCCGCCGGGTTGAGGTAGCAGCGGCCTGTCGCATGCCAGCACTGGCAGCCCGGGGGAGCCGGGGTGAGACCAGGCACCGCGGCTCGGCACCGGAGGGGTTTTAAGCATTCCTCGGCATCTGCATGAAAGCAGCACTGCTGACCTGGACATCAAACCCGGAGCAATCGGCTTGCTTGTTACATGTAGGCATGTGCTGTAGTAACTGCGGAAAATCAAGATTGAAAATGTGTTGTTTGGGCACGAAGAACCATAAACTACATTCTCTTTTCTCCAGGTCCGAGGACTAGAAGTTGCATGCTTACTTAAATTTCTAAAAGATTTTTTGGAAGGGATAGGTGCAGTCAGGTTGTGCAGCTTTCATTGCATCATTGCGTTTCCTCACATTAGTCTGTTCAGCACCATGTTGCTACTCAAGTTTCTTGCCCAAGATGGCTTATATGTGCCAAACTCACTTGTCTATTTTAAAGGGTTTGAAATATTTTAAAACGTAGGAAGGCCACTGTGTTTGTACAGTTTGCACACGGAGTACATAAAACAGCGCACTGATGTGCTACTTCAGTCCTGGGAGCTGTGCTCTTTTGTGGCCACACAGCTCTTTGTGTGGTGCTGTATGCTGACTATTCTAGGCTTCAAGGTTCAACGTGATGTTGCTCTATTTAACTGTAATTAGTGCAATTTACATCTGTATGTGTTGGAGTAATGGGCTTGTAGTCAGTGCTTAGTCTTTTGGATTTTATACTAAGGACCATAAAAAAGCTGAGTATCTTGGGAGGGTAGTAGATAAACAGATGGGTGCAGTCAGGGATGTGCCATGTCAGAATGCCTCAGTCCTGCAGCAGGAAGGAAGACCTTAAGGATAACTTCTGAGTCACTGAAAAGACACTTCATTCAAGTGACAGTTCATATTCGCTCCTGGTTCTGGGAGTGGTGCCCCATTTCCATGCTTTAATTGCATGTATCTGTCCTTTCAGAGTTGCTAGTTCTTTTCTAACTTTGAATCTCTAACATTTTAACACCTAATGCTTCTTTTTGGTTGGCATCTTCCTTGCTGCTGTAAACTATGAGAGTTCTTTGGCAGTGTGAGGATCTTGTGAGTGGTTTAGTTGTGCTGTTTCTAAAAATAACGTTAGTGCCATGGTGATTTTCTGCTGTGCGCGTTTTGGTAATGAAATCTGATTATATCATATAAATCACCTGTGCATGCCCTGTGAAATGCTGACCTGCTGCCACCCATGGGTGCCGAATCCTTTACTTCTGGCAAAAGTCTGTCATCCACCAGAACGTTCTGTGCTTACACCTGCATGCCTGTCTCAGTTTGCATTCCCTTATCTTCCTGAGCATGTTATTTATTACAGTCTGACGTTCTGCAGGCTAGGAGGATGCACCATAAAACCAAATGCCTTTTTACTTCCCAGCAGATAGTTTCTTTGCTCGCCATGCTGTGGGAGCGGCAGAGAGGAACCGTTCTGCAGGGACTAGAACTGCTCTGTCGGAGGGAAGTGCTGTCTGGATGCTGCCTAACAATCCTGTCTTTCTGCTGAAGTCCTTCTCTGTCAGTATTCCTCAGCTCTTTGCTTCCTCTGCCTACTCTTCCGCTGCGCAGGAAGTGAGTGGTTAGATGAATGGAGTTCGCAAAGCATTGTTAGTATTGCAAAGCAATCCCCTTCAACAGTGTAGAAAGTGTCCGTTGAGAATGAGGATGCAGAGTTTGAAACTCTTCAGTTCCAGTTAAAGATGTGGGAACAGTCCTCAGAGACCTGGCTAGAAAACTTCTGCGTTGTGTCATTTTTAGGAAAATCAAGTAACTTCCTGTTTCCCAGGCAGTTCTATTAATAAAGTCATTCTTTTTTCTGCCCCATCCTTAGCTAATAATGGCATCTTGACGCTTGGGGTAACTAATCTGAAGTCACGCTTGAGAGAAGTGCTTAAGCATCAAGATGAAAACCTTTTTGATGTATCTGACATGGTGTTTGGAGACCCATTTAGACATAAATCACATGGGTTGCTTGTGATTAGTAAATTACTTGGTGGCTGTGTGCATTTTATTTTTTCCTTGTGTGCAATAGTATATTTGATATGGGAGTTCCCTTCTAATGTTTGGGAGACAGATGGAGAAATTATTAGACTCGTAATGTGAGGTTATCACCAATCTTAGTTGTGAGTTGCTAATCTCTTTGCGTCAGTAGGTTAAAAGTCCTTGTGGTAACAATAATAGTTTTGGGCTGCAACTTGAAAAGAAAATGAGCAATATTTTGGCTCCTTCAGTGCCTGAGAGTTCTCACTGAGATAAAACCCTTTGTGGCATTCTTGGAAAATTGCTGCCTTCTGTTTTAGAGGTGGCCTTCTGTGGCGGGGGAGAGAAGGGGTTGTACTTAAATGTTCTTTGAGATGGAATTTGCTTATGTAAACGATGCATTTTTTTAAACCCATGCTGTTATCTTTAAACCATTTGCCAAATACACTGTACCAAATCGGTGAGCCTTCTAACGAAATGCCTGTTTGCACTGGTTAGCATGAAGCAATTCACATACTTCACTTTGCTTGAACAGTAAAGTGATAACCACGTGGAAAATTTTTTAAGGGCTTTGTTCTGCTATGCAAAGGGGTAGTCTTCTACTGCTAAATTACATCTACTGGTCTAGTCAGTCTCCTGTTACTACTACTTTGAGCTCTCTCATGAACATTATGGAACTGGCAATATGCACTTAATGGAAATATGAGTGGTTGAACTGGAACTATTTTTTCTACTTTGTATCTGGAGATGACGTATTGTTGAAAGGATGTGTAATGGTAGTATTTGTGTATTTGCTAATATAACTGTTCTACTGATCCCGATTAACTGCAGGGCTGGAGTGCTGTTCTAAAACCTCATCTCTGCTGCTGAAGTTTGGGACAGTTTGAACTGGTGGAATTATTCCCAGCTGCCTAGAGACAGACTGAAATGGTGAACTTTGTCTGCAGCTACCTCTTCTGTGGTGGTTCTGAGCATCTTCTGCTGGACTAATTCTCTCAGCTTTAAGAAACAGAGCAAACATAACTCTTGTCTCTTTTCAGTTACAAGTTTCTGGTTGCCTCTGCTGTAATGATGGTCATCTCCTTGGCCTTGTGATACTTCCTTCTCCCAAGTTCATATATGTGACTGCCTATTACTCCCTCGGTATCAGCTACCCCATGTGAAACTGCATCAACTCCCATTCTGCTGAAATCTTCACATCTGCTTTCATCACTTATTTCTTTGCCTGGTATCTCCTCTTTGATCTCCAAGTTCTGGCTGTCCAAATTCCCATGCAAGTTCTGTTGTTCACCTATCACATGTACTGAAGAAGCATAACTGCACTGCTGCAGCTGGACCCTGCAGTGTTCTGTTTGCTTCAGGCCTCTCGTCTGAACAGTTTTGCCTTTTTAAGTATGTCTCTGGACTCTTCCAGCTGTCAGAGAATGCTGTATCCATGCTGTTCTGGGAGAGCTGATCACGAGAAACTTCTTCTACTGTAGCAGTTGCAATCATAAAGAAGTTTAATCTATTTCTGATCAATACTTTATCTTCTGTCATGACATCACTTAATTCTTCCTTTCAGATTTTTTTCCTGTAACTATTCTACTTTCCAAGACTTTTGAATACTCTGTATTACACTATGCATAATGTACTAAAATTCTAGCAACTGTAAGGGGTAGAGGAAGCAGGGAATTTTTTCTGTGTGGTGTTTTCACTTGTTTTCTGTTCACGGTCATCTAGAAAAGGAGGACCTGAGTTTTTATTCTGTTACAGAAGTGTGTTTATGATAAAAAAAGGCAATATTCTGATACTGTTTTGTAATTTAGACTGGAATATCTCACCAAACCTATATACATTCAGATAAAACATCATCATGGTTTGTATGTCTTGAATCCTGCTGGGGCAGTTGTGGAGCTTTTAGCCAGGCCTTTGTAATTCATCATGAAGAGTTGTGCAGCACAAGGTCGTATCAAACAAATGAACCTGTTAGTTTGAAGTTCCAGTTGATACCCTTCCTTCTGCTGAAAGGTATTTGCCAACAGCTTCTCAACCACCCAAAGGACAAGTGTGGATACCCTGAACCAGTTTAACACAAGGTGAAACTCCTTTCAATAACACGTTAAATAACTCCATGCATTTATGTATAATTTTATTAAAATAGCAAGCAAAAAAGATCATATTTTCTGGGTCTGTAGGGAGTGGAGGCCTGTTCTTGCTCTTTGTAACTTACAAAATGTGTGGTTTGTTGAAGGCCTCATTCTGATGCGCTTGGGAAACCTGGTGCAAGAGTAGAACTGTAGGTCAGTGATAGAGTTGTAGATAAGCCTTTAAATCTGTGGTAAGTGGATGAGCTGGTGTGAGTTCTGGGTTCTGGGACCTCCTCTGATTTAGGTGTGCTAAAGACCCAAATGACCTCTTTGTGATCAGCCAAATGAGTTCTTGACAGCTGATGTAAAGACTGTGAGAAGAAATACAGGGGCTGGCTTTGGCCAAGGAAACTTCTCAGCACAGTGTTGGTTATTAATAGTCTTGGCCAGCAGCCTCCTAAAGTGAGAGCTTTGCTGGGTTGGAGGGTGCACTGTGACAATGACTGCCCGGGGAGGCTGGCTGGCACACTGGCTGCCTGCGTTGGTGGCTCTGCCTGCACCCAGCAGTTTTATGGGGGAGGGCAGGAGGAGGGTGATGCTGGAGACCAGGGAATCTCACACTGCAATGGTGGAAGCCTTTCCTCAGGCTTGGTCTCTGGTCATCAGACCTGCCTTGGTGTGATTAATGTATTAAACTAGCAGTGTGCGTCCACTTGGTGTTCAGAGGGGTAGATAAGAAGCAAGTTTTTAGATGCAAATCGTATGGGAGAAACTTGCTCTTCCATAAATTTACCTTGCATATAAACAAACAATTGTGGATTAAGCAAGTGTTGCTTTATGTTCATGTACGTACAGGACTAGGTATGTAACTCTTGAGAGATGCAATCTTGGAACGTTCTTCCAGGATTGCGTTTTGTCCTACCTTGGCAACAAATTGGAGAAGCCTGGTGGTGCTCAGGTTTAGCAGAGACCTTTGTCCTGTTTGCAGAGTGATAATGAACGAAGGATACTGGCTGACCTTTGTGAGACACAGATGCAATTTTGACTTGAGCATATAAATTTCAAATGTTGATGTGTGAGAGCCTCTGTGCAGAAAGGCACCCTGCATGTTGCTGATGGGGCCTTGCAGTGTTGTTTCCCGCAAGATGCTGCGTGTTCTGGACTCTTAGCAAAGTTTCACCCAGAGCCTGAGTGAAATGAAACCACAAAACTGAGCCAAAGCAACCAATTGTGCCTGTGTAGAATATGTAGCAGGGTTTGGTTTTTCAGCACTGTGTTCTGTAGAGTGTTATTTAGTTACCGGGGCTAGGTGCCTTGGTAAGAGGTGGAAAATGTCTTATCCGCATCTGCACTGGATTATTAGATTACTGAAATAAACGCAGGTAAAAAACCCCCAGGACTTCAGTATACTTGCTGTTTAATTTTTTTTAAAAAGAAACAAAACCAGTGATGAATCTGTCTGAATATTGAGCAGAACCCTTAAATGGTTGATGAGTGTTAATACAATGACGTCAGAGCCACAATAAAGACTTGGTCTCCTGTTTGAGAGCCTTAAAAATGGCGATGCTGCAGTTCCATGCTCTCGGTTGCATATATTATAATGTGATATGGCGTTGGGAGGAGGAGAGGGGAGGATTTTTTTTCCTTTCAGACCTACTTGTAGTAAATGGTAAATGAGTCTTTGTTCTTGTTCACGTCCTGTTGCTATATTCGTCCCTCTAAATGTGGGACATGAGCAACTTTAATGATGCCTCAGACTTTGTCTCGGGTGGAGAAGCGTAGCTGTGATAACTAGTGTCAATGTGGAAAAGCAGCAGAGATGTCAGGTTTTTTTTAAGTCATGTGTAGTGAGCTGCAGGGAAGCTTCTGGCCGTTAAAGTGGCTTGTAGTGGAGAATTCTGCTGTAAGAGAAATTACTGAAATTTTTAGTTTGTGAGTTGCTTGGAAAGGCAAAGCTGTTTGGTATGTGAACCTACATCGCTTAGCCGAAGGGGAGTGTGGGCTGTGTGAGAGCAAGCCTGGGCCCGGGCTGCTCAAGGGCCATCATTTCTTACTAGCTATTTTCCTGGTTAACTTTCTAGTGCAGCAAGCATTGACTTTCTAATTTCTGAGTGCCAAGGATGCCCTTTCTCTTGGTCAATCCCCAGTTCTTCATGTGATACGACACGACCTCAGTGGAACTCGTTCTGGGCAATGGCTGTGCACTTCCCCCTCCCTGCCCAGCTCGCTCCGTATCCCTGTGTTTGGCACTGCCCCCCCGGTTGCATTAATATGTCAGCTAGAATTGCTAATCACTTGTGCCAGGGTTCCTATAACGAGGTGACCTGGGTTTCTTTGTAGTGTTCGCTGAAATATGCTGTGTCACCTTAATATATTAACATAGTTGAGTGTCACTGGACAGTTTAATTATTTAAGCAGTGGTGGCCAAGACACTTAGATTTTATGGCGTGGTGCAAGAAGCACCGTGCAGGGTTAACTTTGGCTTTCTAAAAAGTGAGAACTACTTACCCTTTCCTCAGAAATTATATTTTAAAAGATAAGCGTTAACTGAAAGCATTGTGGTGGCCCGTCCCAGCTGGGGCGGGCTGGGTGCTATCTCTAGGTGACAGGCGTGGGCAGCGCTCCTTGGGGTGCTCCCAGGGCAGCTCCCGAAGGAGATGAGTCATGGCTGATTCCTACGGGGTCACCTAAGGAAGAATACGACCGCAGTGGCAGCTCTTCCTGTGCCAGGAGGAGGAGAAGGGTCGTTGCTCTGAGTACAGCTCCCTTCCCTCTGCCTCCCTTTTCACCCTCCCTCTTGCATTTTTTACGTGTTAGCTAGTTGTCTGGTGACCAGGCTCGCATTCTTGCTGGAAAATGCCGTGCATTTACTCAAAGTCTTCTAGAAGCCATCTTAAAGCAAATGGTCCGAGTCTGAATTTCTGCCCAGTACTACCAGACTGGAAAGGGCAAGCATCTGTTTGAAAACTGGAGTTTCAGACTTAGCAGGTACTAAGATGTGGCCTGCATGATGCTCTGCAAGAGGATACAAGAAACCCTGGGTTTGTGGCTTAAAACAGATCCTCCTTCTGACAGCTTGCAGTACTGAGTAAAATACTGTTTTAATTAAGCAAAACATGTCATTCTCTTGCTGTTTCCTCTCTGCTTTGTCTCTGTTTGGATAGATTACATGACTTCGTTGTTGGCTTCTCCTCCGGCTATCTAATGACTACCTGTTTTGGTGGCGTGGGACTTTGAGGCTACCTGTCACAGGTACCCTGTGTTCCTGTGGCTGGTGTGCTGGCTGAGAGCCAGCTTTCAGATCAGTCTTAGTGCTTTTCTGCCTTCAAAATCCTGGGCTTGGTTCATGGAAACACTGGAATTGGAGGGCTGACTGTTTCCTAATGAAGCTTAGGTTGGGAAAGCTGTTTCACTGTGGCCTAGGTGTTTGTTCATGATTTCTAGAAAAAGTGGATTTTTGTTCCTTATCCGTTCCTTTGTGTCACTGTGCCAGCTGGACTCAGGGTATTTACTGCATCTTTTCTTATGTGTGAATGATTGGCTTTGTGGTGGGGTTGGTAAGGTAATACTTCCCTGCAAATTCCCTGTAGGAGAGCATTTGTCTTGCCTCTAGCTATAATCATCTTGTCGTTACTAGGTTTATTATTCTGACCTAATAAAATTCCCCGCTTGGTAAAAGAAGTGCTTTTTTTCCTTCCCTAAACATGATTAGAAAAGTCTGTAGTTCTCAAGGAGCTGTGTGGATTAGTGCTGTGGCAGAATTCCTCTGAGGTTTTCTTTAGTGAGGACAAAGGCCAAGGAAGCATTGCTGAGTTTCTGCTTTAATTGCACCCCAGGCATGTAATTTCTTGCACAAATTATTATTTTACTGTGGAATCTTTGCATAAACAAAGGAAGATGGGGTCCCTGCCATGCATGCACCACTAAAGCTATGCAGAGAAACTGTAAGCAATCGTGTCAGGTAACTCCAGCTGGTTTAACGGGTCCTTGCGAGGAGCAGCCCAGCATTAAGTGGCCACTGAGGATAAATCTGAAGTCCCACTTGGGTGCTTTGCCTTCCGTGTGGTGGCTTGTAGCTCTGAGGCTGAGGGGCCTGTCTGCCTGCTGCCGCAGCAGGCAGCTCCAGTGCCCTTTCCACGTGCAGTCATGCTTTTTTGGGCGATATCCATAAGTATCCTCAACTGGTTACCCCAGCAGAAAGCTCTGTAATTTTTGGCTGGGTTAATGAGGTTGTGAGGGGAGCAAGGTAAGTGCAGAGCTGATGTGGATGTGAGAGGACCTCTTTTAGCAGCCAGCACTAAGCTTCTGATCGGTTTACTGCTTCTTGTGAAACAACAGCCTTAGGCTAATAGAAGTTGATTTTGAAGAACTGTACCCCGTTCAGAAAATCTGCTTTGCTCCTCCTCTGGCTTGAGAGCATTAGAAACTTTCAAATATCATCTTAAAGGGTATGATTTACTGCGTTTTAGAAAGTACTTAACTTCTGTGCTTGTAATTGTGATGACTGGCAGCAGCCTAAGGTAATGGAGACATGACAAAATTCCTCGCTCTTTTTCTCCCCTGGGCTTTTGACCACATCCCAAATAGAACGGGACTGTGCCATTCCTCAGAGAGGGACAAGGCTTTCCCACATCCTCACCCCAGTGTTACTGCCTCTGAATTCTGTAAATTTTTTCTATTTTGTTATGTTTTTTATTTTTAAAGGTAAAAAACGTTGTTGCGTAGTCTATGTAGGCCTTATAACTGAACAGCATTTTTTCTTCTTAAGTAATTCTGAGATGTATTTGCAGAAGAATTCTTTTTTTTTAATGTGGTGTCTTCTATGTACTGGCGTCTCACTTTTTCCATTACTCAGGTTGGTCAAAGGAATTCACCATCAGCAGGTTCCTGAGCGTGATGTTCACTGTTCTTCCTCTCAAATTTATTTGCACATTGGCTACTTAAAGCTTGCAGTCCTTCAAGGTTTTGGATTTTGTTTTACAGATATTATATTATGAAAATGTTTCCTACAGTCTGTCACTCTCAAAAGTTAAAAGCTGGAAATTGAGGTGCTCTGCTCCCTGTGGATCTTGCTGTGCTACTGCGAGTAGGGAGCCCCAGGTGATGGAATCTGTGGTCTCTACTTAATTATCCTGCATGTTAAAACCCCCAAACTGTTCTCTTATGGAAAAGTCATAATGCATGGGAAAGTGAGGCATGCAGTGCCCTCTGTCTGTAGATTTTTTTGGACTACAAAGTTGTCAGTACTTTGAGATGGAAAATGAGCCCTTACTGTCTCTGGGCTGCTGTTCTGCCTTGCTGGGCTGTGCCAGGTGTGGGTGCTTGGTTCCACCAAGGCGGGCTGGCTTTGCCAGTGGTGCCCAGACTGGGCGGCCAACAGCCCCAGCCTTACAGCAGTGGCTCTGAGCAGTTGCTGCTGCGGTAGCAGAGGGAAACGACATTCCTTGTAGAAATTCAGGGAATGTCGTGTGTTCCGTGCTTGATATATTGATACACACTTGTGTTGCTGCTCTGGCTAATCCTGCCCTTGACTGTACGGTGACCGGCTCCTTCAGCAGAACTCGGCCTGTTTGACTAATAGGCGGTAGTTTAACCACAGCGTATTACATCTTGCACAGATGAATAGCCATAAACGCTGTGTAAGCGTGTCGCTGTGTTGTGCTGAAAACCAAATGGCAGAAGCACAATGCAGCACCAAAGGGCCATTGTAATGACGGATGAGACTAAAATAGACCGGGGAGAGAGGGTGTAGTTAGAGGTTAATTCAGCCGTGGCTGGGAAAAGCCGGCTTCTCTCCGGAGAACCATCTGCTGCTCTAACAAAGCGCCGCTGCCGAGAGCCCGAAGCGGGTGCGTACGCGCCCCGCCGCCCCGCCGCCCGGCGGCCTCTCCGCGCGCTGTCTCCTGCGCCGCGGGCGCGCTCCTGCCCGGCTGCGCGCGCCGCCGTGCACCGGAGCACCGCAGTGCTGGGAGCGAGGATTGGCTGGGCGCTGCTGCAGTGGGGATGCAGCCTGGGTGATCAGCCGCGCCGCTCGCCTGAGGTGCCGTTAGGATGAGCCGGGACGCGCGGGTTCATTGGCAGCTCCGAGAAGCTTCTCTCGGGGAGGTTCCGCTTTAGCTTTGCTCATAAGCGCAGCGTCCTGGCTTCGCTGTCCAAGCAGTCTCCAAAGCTCAGCGTCTTGGCTTCTCTGTGCCAGGGGTCTTGGGCTTTGTCTGTTGCCATCAGATTTCTGAGGCTCTGGTACAATGAGCTGCTTGTCAGGCCAGGCACGACTGCAGTAGCAGCAATTTCAAAAGGCAGGAAGCGTCCGCAGGAGCGGTCTGTAAAGGATCTGAGCCCGTGGAGTCACTGGGCTGAACCTCCTGCTGGCTGCCGGGCCGGTTCCCATCTTGGGGGTGCTTGGTAGTGCAGTCACATCATCCTTGGCAGCGGGCAGCTCCTGAGCACGCAGGGTTTGCCTGCCTGGGATGGTCGCTGGAGCAGCAATGGTGCAGACCCTTTGGCATTTTCTGTCTAGCTTCCTTCCCAGGGCCGTATGCCAAGGTCCTGCAGATGAAAAAGTGGATGAGGCCAGAAACACCACCCCGCTTCCAGGCCCCGGGGAGAAAGGGCCAAAGATGTTGGGGAAGCCACAGGACAGAGGGACTGATCCCACTGAAAGGAGACCAACTATCCTACTGGTGGTTGGACCCGCAGAGCATTTTCCAAAGGTAACGGGATATCCAGGGGCCTGCGGAGGGGTTGGCGCACATGTGTGTGTGTGGCATGCCGGGAGCAGGGGTGTTGCAGGTGGAGTGTGTGAGTAGCTGGGTATGTGTGTGTGTATTGGGGAGGGGGAGAGGAACAGGAAGAGGGAGCGGGGTCCAACGTGTGTGCTTGCTAGCAAGGAAACGTGGGGGGGCCATGGGAATGACTGTGAAGAGAGGAGGTCATCTAATAATTCAGACGTGATGTTCAAAGGGGGGGAAAATGCTCTTTAGGGACAAGGGAATACGGGGTCTTGAAGGTTCCTGGGCAACTTGTAAGAAGCGTGACTGAGAGGGCAGGGGATGATAATGCAGGTTAGTGGCAAGTCCCACCCCTGTACTGGAGATCAGCAAAAGATCAAATAAATCCTAAAATGTTCCAGGCTCAGTCTCTGGTAATTTGGCAAGCGTCTGGAAAAATTTGCATGTTTTCAGCAAATGAGTAGCTGGCTGTATTATTTTAATGGCACAGCCCAGAAGAGAGTAAAGTCTGTCCCTGAGGAGAAGGTGGCATAAGGGAGAGACCAAAATCCACGTGAGACTGGGAACTTCCCGAGGGGTTGGAGAGCAGGGAGGTGGTGGGAGGTGGTGGGAGCGTGCAATTGGCAGAGAATAAATGGTGAGGCTTTGTCGGGGGGGAGGTGAACAAAAGCTGCTTAGTTCAGTGCCTGGGCTCCTAGCACAGAGCTGGCTGACTGCACTTCTGGTTTATTTTTCATGGGGGGGAATGCTGTCTCCCCTGAGGATGGTGCAGTCAGCTCGGACCACTTGTGGTTTAAAACCAAGGGTGTGACCTGGGATTAGGGGAGAGGGAGTTGGGCATAACCCCTGCAAGCACTGGGAACACAATTGGGATAATGATGAAGGGCTGTAGCAGGGGTAGGGGTGCATGACTTGTGGGGTCCAGCTTCTTTGACAAGGAGTCGGGCTTGGTTGTTGCTGCAAGCTTTCCCTCTAAAATAGGGGACAAACAGGTTTAACTTGTAGAGGGGACTAATGTCTGTTCTGCTGTGTTGAATGGAAAGAGGCAGGGTGGCATTTTGCATTCTGGGGAGCAGAAGCTGCTCCCTGCTTGAATCAGCCTGAAACACCTTCAGGAACTTTTGCCTTCATCCCTATTGTTGGCAGTTAGCACTGTGCATCCTTTTCAAAAAGAAGAGCGTGCGCATTTTGACAAGAGGAGGACTTTTGTGCACAAAGGTTGAAGAAGGACAGAGCCTCAGAACTGAAGTAGGTTATGATGAAAACCTTGAAAGCGTAGGGCTGAAAATCTCTGGTGTCTTCCAGGGAACAATGGTCCCTCAGTCAGGGAGAGTCCATCTGTTCACACCTGCAAATGAAGCCTTCTCTGAAAGCTGATACCAGTCTCCTCTTTCCTGTGTGACCCTGGAAAGTTTTACTGCACTGGAATCCTGAAACTGGCTAATGGAGAAATACCTAGAGGATAAGGACGTGGTAAAATGGAGTTATTGACGCTTAGGAGGTAACTGTCCATCTGCTAGGAGGTTGTGACTGTGTAATTTTAGCCTGTCCTGATTGTAAAGTAAAAAGCACTGTAAAGCTCTTCTGTTGAGGATTATGCAGATATGTTTTACCTTGCGGTTCCAGCTGGCTAATACTGCATCCAGCCTTCATGGCTCAGCTGATGGACAGTAACTTCTTAAGCTGCAATGACTTGTTTGTGCTTGATCAGATATCTGTGTTCTAATTACCTGTCTGAAGGAGAAGTGTTGCAAAAAGTCTTGTACAGCCTTAGGGATAGATTATAAACCACTGTGAGCAAACTATTATTTGGTGATTAAAGAAAACATGGGGGATACATGGTGTTTGTTCTCTTGCCACTGATGGTCTGTGACCTTGGGACATGTCTCTTGACTGGTATACCACTTTTTGTAAAAACACCTGTAAGTATCTATTTGCTAAAAGCAAGCAAAATATCATGCCTGATACTGGGGTTACTGAAAGGAATTGACACGTATTGATAAACTTGACAAAAGTGCATCCTAGCCATGTCTCTTCAATCTCCATGGTGTTATTGGCTTGTTTCTGCTCAGATCCTGCTTAAAGATAGCGATTTCAACATGAGGCTGTTTCTGCAAATGTGGGAGAAAACACTGATTGCAAATATGATGCGTTGGCCCCTGGGTGTGTGTACACAGGAGAGAGGTATGATCTGCCCCTGACGCCACCACCTGGACTTGTAACTTTGGATCTGTGTGTTGTCAGTGGAACAGGTCACCTTTCCTGGTTACCTTTATGTCAAATACCATGTAGTGTTGTCTGCCTTCCCTGGTCTCTGTGCTTCCCCTTGCACAGTCGTGGCTGGCTACAGCTCTTAACGTTGCTGGAGTCTCTTAAATGATTAACTCCCCTCTTCGTATACTTTACACTTTTTGTTTGTGCTCTCCGAGGACTTTCTGTACTGTACAATTAATTATAAGCCAGTTTCCACAAATTAAAGAAAAACAAGTCAGCAGAACCTAGTGAAAAAATCGAGCAATAAAGGTTCTCTCTGGCCCACGGTGTCCTCACCCAGAAAGCTGTTTCACTGGTGAAGGAGGATGTTTGTTATGTAGCTGTGACGCTCACTGGCACTTGATATTTTTAGATTTTTTTTTTTAAATAAGCAAAGTGAATTCAAAATTAAGCAGCATACTTTTCTGCTCCTTGTATGGCTGCATCCTCTAACCCTTTGGGGAGGTACCTTCTGGAGCTGGTGTAGTAAACCAGTGATGAAGCAGAAGCCTAAAAGGCTTGGGAAAGTTAGCATTGGAACAGCAGGGTATTGAAACAGGTAACTGGTGCAGCATTTAAATTCTTACCAAATCCTATAAATAAAACGAAAATGAGATTGCAGCTTCCTTGATGACAAGAAAAGTGAGTCTTCTGTAGAAGGAAGATGGATGCATCTACTGTTCCTTTTAGCAGAGGAGGCTTTTAGCTGGCTTCACATTGACCAAAAATGTGTAAGTCCAGCTCTGTCTTTGTTGGCAGAATTTTTGGATAGAAGAAGTATCAGGGAGGACTGACTTGAAAGGACTGACTTTTTTTGGAGATCTGTGCCCTGTCCTTGGTTTGATCAGGAATAGACAGTGCTAATGAGGGATGTACTGTCCGTAGCTCATGTCTGAAGGCCTGGGGTGGGTGTGCTGCTGCCTGCAGGGGCTGGGGCAGTGGTACAGTTGACCCCACGCTGGTCATGTTCCAGCAGCACTGATCCCTGCAGCTTTGGAGAGCTGTCTTCCAGGTTTATCAGATTTTTTTTTTCTTAGGTGGATTCTAAAACCTTGTTAATGCTTAAGTTCCCTTTGTCATTAGAACCAGAATTGCTGGTATAAACTTCATTTGTAATCTGTCTTTCCTTCTTAGCTTGCTGTTCTGTAATTAATACCCTGCTTAAAATCAGCTTTCTTAACCTCATTACCTTTCTCTTTTCCTCTGACGTAGGTAGTAGGGCTTTTTTCCTAAAATGTGCAGATTTTGCCTTTTGTCTCTGGCTGCCAACTCCAGGCAGAGTTTATTAGGAAAATCTGCATCACGTTGGCATAGCAACTGAACTGCCAAGCAGCTATAATAGTGATGCTTGGCAACTCGTGGGAAGGACTACAGAGAGTGTTAAGGCTTGGTAGGGCAATTTGAGTTACATTTGTTCACTTACTACCGGGAGCTGGGGGAGAGCTGCTCGCCTCGGTCAGGCTGGAAGGTGCTTGCTGCTGGCTGGTGTTGTGCAGCAATTAGCATGCTGCTTGCCGTGAGACTTGCTGGGAAGGCTGGGGTGTGCTGTTGGTGTGCATGTAGTGAGCTGCTGCAGCTGATCTTTAAGAGGATCTGGAGTCTGAGAAGATCCTATTTTCGTGCGGAGAGACGTCAGCAGGGAGTAGGTTAAGCCTGGTTAGGTAACGCAGCAGTAGTGCCATGGTAGGTGAGGTGCCTGGGAGAGGGCGTAGGAAACCCTTGTAGGGCACGATTCTCAAGGGTACTGAATTGCCGTGAGTTGTGATCTATTAAGATTTGAAAAAAAAATATCCTTGAATAAACCCCCAGATTAAAAAATATTCCCAATTTGTGTGATTAAGATGCAGCTCCACAAACAGCTTATTACAGACCTTGGCTTTTCTTTAGAGAATGAAATACCACGGTAAAGACGTAGAGGCCCCTTGTGCATTCAGATCTGAGGAGGGAAATGCTTATTGGACTTTGTGCTGGCCAGGCAATCTGTCTGAACAGAGCAAACACAAGAAAATGTTGCTGTGTCCAGCAGTGGGGAAAGCTGTTAGCTGGACTGGCTTAGACCAGTTTAGCAAACATGCTGGGTTACTTCAAGTGCAGGCAGGATTAAAGTGTGTTGGTTATTGGCTATGGCTCTTTGTGTACTCCTGGTATGATAGCTTCTCTTTGATGAATATCAAAACTATATTTCAAAATTAATGTTAGTAATTCTGTACTGAGCAGCATTGTTACCTACTGCACTACTCTGGTACTCTTTCTGTAGAGCCAGGTGTTAACCTGTACATCAAACTCCACTAAATGCTCAGAAGCCTTTAATTATATCTGCGTTAAATGATGTGTGTGCCATGCTCCTGCTTCAGCCTGGCCTTCTCCTGATGAAAGCTCAGGAACTCGCTTACAAAGTGGTTAAATGGTAGAGACTGGTAAACGTTGTTCTGCCCAGGCCACTTCTCATTATAGCGCATATCTGACTGCAGTGTTTAATTGTAGTTGGAAGAGGAGGAAAAACTATTAGGCTGGGGTAACTGCTGTGCAGATGCTTAGCTATGAGGCTTTGAAGCAGCTGGGTCTGTTTTGAAGCCTGCCCTTGGTTTTGGTGGGTTCTTGGGTGTTTGGTGCAATGGCAAACCTTCCCCACAGGCTTTATTGCTGCCTGTGTTAATAACTTGGCGTGCTGCAGAGGTGGTGAGCGTGGTCTGAGGGCTTGCCTGCTCCAAGCTGGCACAAGTGGTTTTGGGAGAACTTGCAAGCAAAGCCAACCAACTCGGGCATAGCAAAGTAACCTTAGAAAAGTGGAATTTCAAGGCTTTTGCTTAGTCTGGATGTCCTGAATACGTCTGAAAGCAGTAAGTGGCTGACATCCTGCTCCTAAGGTGGTTTTAGAGGAAGAATTTTTTTGGTAAGGGGAAGACAGTGAGAGCCCTTCCGTGTTGTGTGATGGGAGAGGTTATGATCAAGACTGGTCCCTATTGTGCTGCGTGTGTAAATCCTCAGAGGGGTGAGAACGGGGTCAGGAAGGGCTGATCGGATGTAGGGAACAGCAAGTGAGTGTCTCGGATGTTGGCCAGAGCCTCTTGGGTTAAAGGAGACTATCGTTAAGAGTTAAGTTGTGGTGAGGTGATGTAAGGTCTCTGGGCTTAATGGGAGCCTGGTGTTGAGCAATGGGAGGCAGCTGGGCAGTGTGGGACAGGACTGTACAGCCACGGTTTCCCTTTTAAGTAGAAGGGCTGGGCTTGTACAGCCAATCCCACCGGAGCCAGCTGCCTCATAGGCATGTGTCATGGGGCTCTGCTGGCATTTCCTTCCCACTAAGCGCTGAAATTAGCTCAGGGGAGTCATTCAGTTTTACTTCCCTTCCTGGCTGGTCTGAGCAGGGTGGCTCAGCAAGATGCTCTGCCTCTGTCTGTATGTGCCGGTGTTCGGGGAGTCGCAGACGGAGTTTCAATACTTTGAGTCAAAGGGGCTGCCAGCTGAACTCAAGTCTATATTCCGACTCAGCCTCTTCATTCCTTCCCAGGAGTTCTCCACTTACCGCCAGTGGAAGCAGGTATGGCCCCGAGGGAGGAATGGGGGGGAGCGAGCAGTGGAGGAGTGGTCATGGACAGCATAGACATGCTTCCCTTGCCCCTTGGCAGGGATTGCTGAAGCAGTGTGGAGCCAACTGTTTTCTTTTTTATTATTTTGGTTTGAATTGGGTGAGATCTCAGTGCCTCTAAGATTGCTTAAAGCAGTTGATTTGATGCAAGTTAAATAGAAAAAGGTGGTTTTTCTTCTGCTTTAACTGGTCTGCGCAAATATGGTGTTTCGCATCCTCTTCCTTTTCCTCCTTCTTGCACCTTTCTGCCTGCCTCCCTTCTGACAAGGGGCGTGTAATCCCGTGTCAGCTTGAGCTGATGCGAGTCTCACCGTGGTGAAGTGAGCTGGTTTGTGCTGTGAGCAGGAGGGCAGCTCTGTGCGAGTGGTGTGGCGGTGGTGGAGTGAGCCAAGGAGGTTGTGCAAGTGTTTCCTTTGCTGCAGAAGGGAGATGCACTAACCCGGTGGAGCGCTCTGGCTGACTCTATGTCACAGCCTTTGCTTTCAGCTTGCTGCTGCTGGTGTGATTTTCGTGACCAGGTTGTCAAAAGCCTAGGCAACTGATTTTTGAACAGCAAAGCTGGATAGGCTTTTTGTACCTTTGTGCAGACAATACAAGCAGGGGTTGTAGCAGGCTTTAAGGTGTATAAGGACCCAAAGTGCGCAGCAAGGGCTGTGTGTTATGCAGGTGACCATAGAAACATCTGCAGCCAGCATAGCTGTAAATGACCAGTTCTGTCTATGGAGATTTTGTATTTGCTGTTAAAGGTGAAGACCTGCAGGCAAATATTTGTTCGTATCGCTGGAGAAGATGCTGGGAGCTTGGCTTTCTCACCCTTCACACGCATGTTGTGGGTTACTGTTTGACAGGCTTGCAGCATTTTTCCTTTGCGATCGTGGAGGAAGAAGGCCAGCAGAGCAAGGCAGCCTTTATTACCTGCGGTCTCTGATCACTCATCGCACATCTCTGCGGTTGTTAGGGGCGTGCTGAGAGAGCCGGAGCAGTTACACTGTCACATCTCTCTTACAGTGCTTTCGAATTATTAATGCCTGTCAACTGGTATGGGGGTTGCCAGTCAGAGGGAAGCCCTGATTCAGCTGTTCAAGGCCAATCTGCTGACATGTGAGGGGTGTTGGTCTATCTTTAGCCCACAAGTTGAATGTGGGGTCATATCTGAACTTTAAAACAGTCATATGATAAATTGCAGGTTAGGAATACCAGGCATACCTCAAAGGTCAGGACAGCTGGGGCAGCACTTTCTTATTTAAGGTTCAGAAAACAATTAGGAATAATCCTCATGGCATTAGTGCTAAAGTGACAGGACTTGGTGGAGTGAGAGAGAGTGAGTTTTAATAGCGAAGTATTTAGTATTGAAGTAATTAAATGCCATTGAAACAGAAGAGTTAAGGCTTATGAAGGGGACTGGTGCTCACAGGCCAAGGAAACACCACAAAAGCTTATGTTTCCCTGTTACCTTTAAAGTCTACATATTGAACAAAATATTGGTGAAAAGAGGGTTAGCTTAGTGTTCAATCTCGGCTCAGAGCTTCCTTAACAACCCACCTGCTGTTCACATAGATTTACATAAATTCACGTAAATTTAGGTGCTGCAGTAGGCTGAAACACACCTCATTTAGTGCAGCTCAGTGATTCATCTTGAAAAAGACTTACAAGCTGTCGAAGGCAAGTGACTGAACAAGAAGGGGAATAGGAACTCCCTGAGCCGCATTCCTGCAGCCCGGAGATCACCTCTCCTGTCAACAAGTAGCCACGTGCCCTTAGATAGGACAGTCCGTCTGCTATTGCCCCATGCTGGGGTGAGTTAATTAGTCGTTTACCTTGTCCTAGATGTCTGGCACAGAGTCTGATGTAGATTTCAGCTGTCCTACTAAGAACCTTTTCTTGTTCTATATGCATCTTGTGAGAACTTGTATAATTAAAGCATATAGCTTCAGGGTGCCTAAACCAGTTCATAGGGGTTTTTATCTTTGCCTGTGTCCACTAGAGCTGGACAGGCTTTTTCTGGTTGGAGTTAGTTATTGCCAGAGGGAGTTGACTTCTCTAAGGATCGTAGTAGGCATGAAATTCCTTCTCCTGTTCAGGTTTTTTTATTGCCTGAAGTTTTGTGACTCACTTTTTTAATGCAGATCTGTTGCCTCGTACTTAGTTCAAAAACCTCCACAAGGGCTTTGTAAGGTGTTAATCAGGACACAAGGCTTGAGATTAGACACGTGATACTGGCAGAGTATCTCTGATATAAGCATGAGGCATTTCATCTGTGTCACTCTTTGGGAGACAGTTGCCTGGAATCAGGTGACTTTTCTGCACTACCGCTTTGCTCAAATTTCTTTGAGGAATTATCATAATTCTGTTGGCTGCTTTCTGGAGGAAAAGTCAAAGTAGTGTAGGAAATGATCTTTAAATATGGTAGAAGGAGGGACAGATCTGTCTGAATGAACAGAAGAACTGACAGTTTTTGATTGTTTTCTGAACAGAAAATTGTGAAGGCTGGAGACAAGGACCTGGATGGACAACTGGATTTTGAGGAATTTGTTCACTATCTCCAGGATCATGAAAAGAAGCTGAGACTGGTCTTCAAGAGTTTGGATAAGAAGAATGATGGTAAACACCTTTTTCATGCTCATGAGTAGACTACTGCATGTGTTACTTTGTAATATGTGTACTTGAGCTCACTGGCTTATCTTTGCAGGCCGTATTGATGCCCAGGAGATTGTGCAGTCTCTCCGGGACCTGGGAGTCAAGATCTCTGAACAGCAGGCTGAGAAAATACTGAAGAGGTGAGGATTCAGCTGGCTTTTCTGTTTTACTGTTGAGGGGGTTAGAAGGAAATGTAGGGATATGGAACTCATCTCCTCCTTCTACCCTGTACATGCTTTCCAGAAGCTTCAGCTCTTTTGCCTGTTACTCTTAATTTTGATTCCCCCCCCCCCCCCCATGAATTGACACTTGTAAGGTTGTAATGCATTAATGGAGAGTTATTGTCAGTCTCTTTATCTTCCTGACCTGTTGTGGGGAAGTGCTTGCACCTGACCTGATTTGCATCCCTGTCTGATTGTCCTGCTGCCCTGGGCTTGCTGCTTTGGACACGGACTGTGCAGTTGCTCTTTGGAAATGCTAAGTGCTTTATGCATGTGGCACTAACACGTTAACAACCACTTATTTGTGCTGTTTTTTCCTCTTTCTTTCCTCTGCTACCTTCCCTCTGTGTGTTTGCCTGTGTGTCAGAATAAGGACGGGACACTTCTGGGGTCCTGTCACCTAGTAAGTATTATTTTCCCTTCAGTGTCAGTTACGTCCCGAAGTTTGATAGGAGGGGGTGCCACTACTGTGGGTCAGTTAAAGGGGAGAGAGAGGGAAGGAGAAAGGGAGCCCAATTTTACCTCTCTGTAGTGTTTGGTGAACAGAAGCTTTCCTAGTTTTGTCTTGTGTCTCTTTAGAAGTCTTTTAGTAGTTGCTTTGCAAAGCTTTTTTTGATGTAGGCCTGAATAATCAAAGGGAAGGGAAGGAGGAATTTGTCACCCAGTGGGAGCCTGTACTCATCTAATGATAAATCTTTTCAGCATGGATAAAAATGGGACAATGACAATTGACTGGAATGAGTGGCGAGACTATCACCTGCTGCACCCAGTAGAGAACATTCCTGAAATCATCCTGTACTGGAAGCACTCCACGGTATGAAATAGTTCCTCTGCAACAGGTCCTGGTCCTTCCCCAGCTTCTCAGTCAGTCCTGACCCCCAGGAGCTGCTATCAGCAGTCCCTATCTTTCTCTTCATGGTTCAATAGCTGCCTTGTAGCCCTAGAAGCCTGATTGCTTCCTGTCCTGTCCTGTTATCTTGCCACCTATCACTGGCACAGCTCTGAAGCCTCTGGCACAGGTGATAACAACTGCACGTTCTGCAAGAAGATGAGGGTGTTGACTTGGCTTGCACCTCCGAGAGCTCGTACCAGTGGCCAGCCCCTGCTGGTTCAGGACCTGTTAAGACTAGAAGTTGACTTGACAGGCAGCCGTCCTTCTTGGAGATATTTCAGGGTGTGTAAATAGCATGTGACGAGATTAAACTGGTTGCAAGCTTGGAAGGTTCCAGAGAGGTCCAGCTTTTTTGCCGTACAGCTGCCGGCACTTGGTAATTTTGTTCCTCACTATGATCTGTAGTGTTTTAATGCACATGAATGTTGAGCAGTTGAAGCTGCTTTGACAGAAATAGTGTCAGGTTCCCCCGTGACATGCTATAGCAGTGGCAGTTCCTGTGGCCGGACGCAGCAGTTAATGACTATAGATAAACTGCTGGAATAAGCATAGCCAGTACTTCAGCACTTAGCACTGATAAAGAACAGTAAAACTTTGTCAAGATCACTAGTTGCTGAAACATTTCTTGACACTTTATACTTTTGCAGATCTTTGACGTAGGAGAGAATTTGACCGTCCCTGATGAGTTCACAGTGGAAGAGAGGCAGACAGGGATGTGGTGGAGACATCTGGTTGCAGGTGGAGGTGCAGGCGCCGTGTCCAGAACCTGTACAGCTCCCTTGGACCGCTTGAAAGTGCTCATGCAGGTATGATGGAGCAGTTCCGGTTTGTTTGAATACCCAGGCGGATTCCTTTAATGTTCTTGGATGCCTGGGAGGTGATAATGTTTGTTGACACAGTACAGCGGGCTGTCCAGGATTGATCTCATTGTTCTTGTATTGTTATTTCTGAAGACTTTTTGGGTTATTTGAATGGTCAAAGTAATGTTAAAAACTTATCTTTCATTGACTAGAAAAAAAATATAGAGAATCTTTTGGGAGGCAGACATGTGAAAACTGTCAATAGTTAAAGGGCTTTGTGGTTCAGAGTACTGGAAAACTTGGGTTTTGGTGAAACAAGTTCTTAGTCTTGTGTTGCTATGAGACACCCTGAGGCCATTGTAGCATGGTCAGCTGGCAGAGCTCATACTCAGTATAAGAAGTATTATCATCATTAGAAAGGAGTTAGAAAAACTTGAATTTGACCGGCTTTGTCACTGTACCTGCTCTTGAGCCAGCTGAGAAGTTTACCCTGGGTAGCTGATATTACACTGGGTGTTGCCTGTTTTAACCTTTCCTCCCATTCCAGAGTGAGATATTGATTAATTTCATTAGTTAACACTAGACTTTGCAAAAAAGAAAAGAAGCTTGCTTTCCTATTGTAGAAGTTATCTGGAAGGGATTAAAGCCTTGGCAAATCCCTGGGTAAACAAAAAAGCGCCCTTTTGTCCCTGGATTACAGAAAAAACGTAACACTGTCGTAATCAGGGCTGGAAATAATCCAAGCTTGCATGCTGTCTCTCCCCAGGTTCATGCCTCCCGCAGTAACAACATGTGCATCATTGGCGGTTTTACTCAAATGATCCGAGAGGGTGGACCAAGGTCACTGTGGCGAGGGAATGGCATCAATGTGTTGAAGATTGCACCAGAATCTGCCATTAAGTTCATGGCCTATGAGCAGGTGAGTAAAGGGGCACAGACAAGTCTGGCTGCAGAAGGGCTTGCAGAAGGACAAGCTTAACAAAAAAAAAAAAGATGGCTGAGAGTACTCAGCGAGCCTCAATGTCTGTCTTGGCTTCCACAGATCAAGCGGTTCATTGGTACTGACCAAGAAATGCTGAGGATTCATGAGCGGCTGTTAGCTGGGTCTCTGGCTGGGGCCATTGCACAGAGCAGCATCTACCCGATGGAGGTGAGGCGGGTGGCTGATAGTCCAGCCCGTGAGGGGTCATGGCAAGGTTCAATGGGAAAATGTGGGTAGCACGTCAGCACTACGATAGCATAATTAATGAATTCTTCGTGGTGATGTGGAGTAATATGGCTGACATGACGCTTGCTGTAGTCCTGCCCATCATGCTCTGAAGAATGACATTGTCTATAGATTTTTCTCCTATTGATTCTCCTGTAGGCCTTCATTGGTATTTATTCTTGTCTTCTAGGTTCTGAAAACACGGATGGCTCTAAGGAAGACAGGACAATATTCAGGCATGTTGGATTGTGCCAAAAACATCCTTTCGAAGGAAGGAATGGCTGCCTTCTACAAAGGCTACATCCCCAACATGCTGGGAATCATTCCGTATGCTGGTATTGACCTGGCAGTCTACGAGGTATGAAGTCTTTAACTGTTGTAGGGCTGTGCTGCCTGTGTAGCTTTATCACTGTCAGACCTGTCAGTTACTACAGTTTAAATAATTTATTGAAGCTTTCCTGATCAGCCTGATGGAGCACAAATAGATTTTTTTAACCTAAAACGGCCTAAAAGATAATCTGATACAATGATTCTCCTTTCCTGGTCAACACCATGCATGGTCCCTTGTTTCTTAGGAGAAAGTTGCAGCATGAAATTAAGGAAGGGATTTTTCACAGGCACTAAAGTAGCAGTAGCTCAAAAAGATTTGAGAAGCCATGTGCTTCTGGCTGAATTGGCACTCAGCTTTCCGGGCCTTTACACTAGATCTTTTATGTAACGTGATGTTCTTTTGATTGCCTCTTCACTGTTAACATCTGGCTTGATCCTTCCAGACACTAAAAAATGCCTGGTTGCAACGCTATGCTGTCAACAGCGCTGACCCTGGAGTCTTTGTTCTGCTGGCTTGTGGCACCATCTCCAGTACCTGTGGACAGCTTGCCAGTTACCCACTGGCTCTTGTGAGGACGCGCATGCAGGCCCAAGGTGAGAATTTCTGGGAACTGTGGGGACTTGTGTCATGGTCTCTGAGCAGGGTAAAGGTCCTCCAGCGTAAACATTGCAACAGCAGCCTTAACTGGCCCGTGCAGCTAAGCAGTAGGCTATTTGCTGTGCTGTAAGAGGACAGGATGGACTTTGTGCTGCCCTTAGCATCTGGGGCCAGCCACCTCCAGGACAGAGGTTCTGTTTTGCTCAGATCAAGAGTTTTGGGCTAAGGGCATCTGTGGAGCAGTTTGACAAAATGACTGTGATGTGCAGCATGGCTATGGCTTGCTGAGAAGTTAGGTGCTGTTCCCCATGAAGCACCTTTGCTCTGTGAGCATCCACAGGAAGCATGTGAATCAGAACTGCTCTTTGAGACAGGTGTTACCTTTAAAGTGTTTTCACCATGTAGGCTGTATTATTTATTGTGGGTTTTGCTATTGCAGCTTCAGTGGAGGGTGCTCCCGAAGTGACGATGAGGGGACTGTTTAAACACATTCTGAAGACAGAGGGAGCGTTTGGTCTTTACCGGGGTCTGGCGCCGAACTTTATGAAGGTGATCCCAGCTGTAAGCATCAGCTACGTGGTTTATGAGAACTTGAAGATGACTCTGGGCGTGCAGTCACGGTGACCACAAGATGCTGAGGACTTTGAACTCTGAAATCTTGGGGTGCAATCCCAAGACGTATAGCCATCTCTCATTCTGTGAATGTGTTGACACTAAGCTGACTAAGCAAAGCTGTGAAATCTCAGATAGTTTGTGAGTCAGTAAGGGGAAGGGGAGGATCTGGTGTCCTTTGCCATCTTGCTACTCAGAGCTCCACAATAAACCATCACGTGGTCCTTTTTGGACCTTTTGGGAGACCAGGAGGTGAACTCCTGGGAGAATTCTAGGCACAGGTTGCTGAGGTCAGTTCCCAGCAGTATGGCAGAGTAGCAAAGATTTGGGTAACAGATCTGCTTTCAGTGTTGTGTGTACAGAGCTGTTCGCCTGCAGATGAGCACCTTCTGACTTGCTGAAAGAGCTTCTTTTTCCATTCAAAGAGCTTCTTTTTCCATTCAGTTGTTAACTTCCTACCTGTTGTTTAAATTTGTACAAACCTTGTGTAGGAGCTGCTGCCACACCAGGCTTGTTATTATGTTTACATATATTCCTTTGGGTAGGAGACATTAATGTTCTGCTTCCAAGACTTGACATGAGATATAACTTTGAACTATACCGGTTTTGAGGGCTGGTGGGCAGTGGTTTATCCAGTCAGGCTGAAGGTTACTTAGGCCAGCCTGATGAAGAATTAGGATTATTTATTTTTTATAGGTTTAAGTGTGTCTCATAAATCCACTAACAAGATGCACTTACTAACAGAAGCAGCAGACTAGAGCCTGCATGCCTGTATCCTTTGCATGCTGGGATTGGCTTGTCTTATACTCAGCAGGGGCTTGGAAAGGGGAAGGCGGGAGAGCCCTGGGTGGACTGGCACCTTGATGCATGGCTTTAGTGAACAAAAGACAGTGTTTCACAGCTCCTGTGCAGGCGTGCTCCCAGCACGACATGAGCCCCTGTGCAACATTGCATGGACCTCTGAATTCCATTCTGCCTGCTGCCAAGGATAGCCGGTGGACCTTTACCAAGCCCCGTGCCTACGCTGCTATCTATCTCTTTAGACCTCTTTGTAGATTGGTGTTCAGGTTTGCGTTAGCGGAATGGAGTCCCCAAGCCAGGAGTATGCTGTGGGAAGGGGTGTTAGGGGCTGGTTGTCACTGGGGGAGGTGAGCCTTTAGTCCTGAAGACATGCTTGCTTTTGTTTCAAAGGGTGCTTTTTGTAAGGCTAAGGGAAAGAGATGGCTTTAAAATTTCTCTGACCACATTATGGGCTACTTTAGTTGATAGGATCTGGCTTCTGAGGCCTGGGAGATCCTCACACAACTTTTCATTTTGAGCAAAATGGACCAGCGTTTCATTCCACTATTTTACTGCTTAAAGCATATTTATTTTGTATTTATTTGAACAGAGTTATGTCAGACTATTTTTATAGACTTGTTTAAATATTGTTACTGTGCTTGTTTTTCTCCTCTTTTAAGAAGTTCTCTATTTGTTCTCGTACATCACACAGCTGAGCCATGGGGAGGGGCACTAAAGTTGCTTGTGTACCTTCCCTTTGGGGCTTGAGCTGCCTTTCCCATGCCTGGGGCTGTTGCTAGAGGACCTCGGCCCAGAGAAATTCTGTAGCGAGAAGCCATAGGAGAGAAGGGAGCAGGTAAGGAAGCAGTACCTTGGGAGGAGGGAAGAGGGTGCACTGTGAGGCTCGCCTTACTTTGGAATTGCCTCTGTGCACGGCTAGAAGGCTTTCAGGTGAATGGCTGAAGTTGGGAAGTAGAAGGTCTGTGAATGTTGGGTGTCAATGGTTAATTGAGAGTGAGCTTGGGGAATTTTTAGGTAAGGGGGGCGGGGAGAAATCTCAGGGACTGAAGAAAACACAGGTTTCCAGAGAGAGAAGGAGACTTGCACTTGGACACAAGCTGCTGCAGTTGTGCTTTGAGGCTGAATCAGCAGACCCTGCTGCTGAGCCAGTGCTCTTCACATGCAAGGTGGGCACCGTGGGGAAGTGTGTGAGGAAGTGGGAAAGGACTTGCTAGCACTCAGCAGCTGCTTTTTTTGCTGACAGATTTTGGTGGTTTGTGGAGAGCCTTTCAGGAGAGGCTCTGCCTTGACTTTTCTAGTGCTGTCAGTAGTTAGCCACGTGGAAATCTAGCCTATCTGGATTAGCGATATGATTTTTTTTTCCACCCCCCTCTTCTTGAGATCAGTCATAAATTCTGCAGCGGCTCCTTCCTACCAGTGTGGCCTAATGGGAATATGAATATCAGAATGCAAAAATCAATGCAAAATGACAACCATCTTTGTAGCTATAACCACAAATTGTTATAATGCAAATCTAACTTGGATTCTTCATGTAGGGAACAGTCTGCTAATAAAGGTCTGTCAAAGAGATACTATGTGTCTGCATCTCTTTTTTGGTATGGTTTATTGGTGCTGTTTGTGGCCAGACTGTTCTTGGGATGATTATCACCAAAGATGCTGGCACTGGGAAGGATCATCCCTATGTGGACCTGGGAGAACAGAATTCTTCTTAAAAGGCAAAACCAGCAAAGCTGAGGTCAAGGTTAGTGATGATGGTGATGAGTCAGGGACGTTTGGATTCTGTTAACCTGTCTGAGTGCTGCTGGACTTTGCTCATCTGTGCAGTATCCATAACTCTGTTCAGAGAAGCGAGTTTCACAGGAAAGTTGGAAGCTCTGCCATTCAATTATGCCCTCGAAGGAACCTGGCTTATATTATAGGGTTTTCAAAATAAAGGCTTTGTACAATTCCTTTCTTAAATAAAATACCCAACCAGGAGCTATTCTTGAAGGTCATTCAGGAGCCAGAGCTGGTGGTGCCAGTAGCCTCTGATTTGGTTAATAAAACTTGCTGCAGGGCCAGACCAGGTCTGCTGGTTCCTTAAGTCCCTGACTGCAATTCAAGGCTTTTATTCAGCCATAAATCTGCTCATAAAGTCTCGGTCCTGGGTAATCTGAGCTGCCGCTTTCCAGCGGTGTCTGCTTCAGTCAGCTGAGACGCTTATCAGTGCCCCTTGGATGGCAGCACTGACAGCTGCTGGCGTCGCTCGCCCGCTGCCCTCGCCTGCCCTTTAGCTGTTGCGCTGCTTGAGGCAGGGCGTTACGTTTTGTGTCACAAGCTGACAAAGGTGTCTGAAGCAAGGGCTGGCCGGGTACCTGCGCCCTGAGACCTGGGGGGAATCGGCTGTACTTGGCCTTGTAAAATTCATTTTTGCTACAGCGATCAGGCAAAGGCTGGGCACTGAAATGCTGCCCTGTAATCGCTGCTCTGTGGGGCCAGGGCACCCTGGTGCTGCCCAGCGGGAGGAGCAGGGCACCCTTCCTCGCTATGTTCCCTCCAGCTTCTCTCCTTTTCTTCCTTATAAAGGAAGAGAGATATTTTCAGTGCTTAATTACTAGGTTAGAGCTGAGGCTGAATTACTTTCCAGACACGCAGCAAAAGCAGTCTTTTTTTTGGTAAACTCTCCCTGTTTTCACAAACAGAGTGACAGTGCTTTCCTCCCTTTGGGGCTGGGGGCGTGATAAGGGATGTGTGAGATGCCTGACAGTGCAGGGGTGGTAGTGCCAGAGGCATGGAGAGTCCATGCGAATCCTGGCACTTGAACCTTCTCGCCTCTGGGGTGCTGGGCTTATTGGGGAAATGAGGAAATACAGCCTTTTTCTCTGGGGAAGTAAAAGCCAGCCTGGGTTGGTTAGCACCCCTTCCCTCTCTGGCAGGAGAGTAATTTGTCATTACCATACTGTGTTGCCAACCTTGCTGTGGACGAACACTACCAGGGAGCGCTCGCCCTATCCGAAGGCTTTGGGCAAGAACACCTGCCCCAGCTGGGCTGCTTCTGGCAGTCGAGCTGCTGCCAGGAGGATTGGGTGGCTGCTCCTAGCTAAGCACCCTCCTCCTCTCAGACTACAGTTAAAGATGTTTCCAGCCTTCTGTTTACTCGTTACTCACCAAATGCTTGGTGCGCTCATTTACAATAGTTAATGATTGCCCTCTCCTGGTTAGCCTCTATTACTGCTTCATTTAATACTTCTTTTTTAGTAGAGCTCGTGTGCAACCTTAGTGTGAAGCTGAGTGAACTGAGTCAGTGCCGAAAAAACTTCCACGTGTCACCTTGTCTCGCATCCCTGATTGCTTAAGACTTGACTTTTCTCAACTCCCAGTTGAATGGCCCACAAGGTGTATGTGGTGTGCAGTTTCTTTTTGCAAGCCCTGCTGATCTCTTCAGAACCCCTGCTCTCCAACACCTCGGCAAGAAAAGCACCAGATTTGAAGAAAACATTTATTGTGTAACATGGCATCAGTTACCCTCGCTCCCAGGTGGGTGGGTACCCGGAGGAGGGGATGCTGTGACAGCAGCTGTGGGCTCCGTGCATGGGCTGTTTCCTTCGATTTCTTTCGTTTGACACAGCTCCTTCCAAAACAACAATAACAGGGTAAGTGAAATGGCCAGTGCACCAGCAGGAGAGAATTTACTGAAGCAAGAAGTATTTTTCATTTCCTTTTTATCTGATTGTAAGTCTAAGAGGGACTAGAGAAGCTACGGGCTTCCCTGCGCTGCCCCAGTTGCAGAAGGTCTGGCCCAGGTGCTGAGCTGCTGCTGCTGCCATTTCCCACACCTGTGCTGTAATGAGGGAAGGAGGCAAAGCTGTGCTGTGCTGGGCACTCAGTAAGTGGGCTCTGCAGGAAAGAGGGATTCAAACTTTCTGAGAAATAAGTAAGAAGCTGGTGCTACCCAGGTACTTGGAATCAGCATGGTTTAAGTTCTGCTACTTACTGCCTTGCGCTGATGCAGGGTACACACAACTCTCTGCTCTGGTGCTCTGTTCACATCCATCTCCTTCAGCCTGATGTTAAACGTCCCCAAAAATCTTTTCTGCATTCATTTAATCAGTTTCATTTTACTCCTCGGATATGTCCTGCCTCTTGGCCAGGCAAAGACCCCTTCTCTGCCAACAGCAATTGTCCCAGAGCATGTAAGAACACACATTTCTGGCTTATTCCTCTCACCTTACTGTTCTCTGAACTGCACTCACCGTGCCCATATTTAAATGTGATCCAGACACCTCTGCAACCCCCTGGGTCAGCAGGTGCTTGCTGCTAGTTAGGGAGAGCTGGGCCCTGCCTCCCAGGTGCTGCTTGTTGCCTAATGAAGAGAGGAGCCCTGCCCCTGCCCCACCACGGGGGCTTCAACCTGCCCCTGTGCTCCTCCTTGGCTCCCTGAACCTGGCCAGGGTGGTCCTAAATGCAGCATCGTGGGGCTCAGGGGGGTGTTGGGGGCTACGTTGGGTTTGGCCAAGCTGCTCGGACTGGGGTTTTGGGCATCTCTGGAAGCTCCGAGCCTCCTGATGAGGATGAGCAGGCAGCCAGGACGGGATGGGAAGGTAAGACATTTTTCACCTCTGCTTTGCAAGAGGAAGCCTGGCCATGCTGCCCTGGGGCCAGGGTCATTTTCAGGATAGAATGTCCTAAATCAGGTGGCAGAGGTTAGTGCTGCATCTGGTTAATGTGTCAATGGAAAAATGAAAAGAAAAAGGCTGGTTTTGTAGGAGTGGGTGGTGTTGCCTCTTTCCTGATGTCTGGTGGGGCCAGGAGCTCAGGGTGGGACCCCAGCTCAAAAGGAGCCTCTGTGCTGGACACCCCTCGCTGGGGCAGGGGGGGACTGGCTTGTGTGATCTTCCTGCACTTCCAGCTATCCAGGCTGGGACCCCGCTCATCACAAAGCACCTCGGGGTGCCAGACAAGCAAATCCCAACCTGAAAACAAGCCGAGGTTCTTAGGAGTCTGGTTGTAGCTTGGGCTGAAGCACGGCCATGCAGCGCCCCAGGGCTCCGGCCCCTCTCGCCCCTTGCTGGGGGCAGCTGGCCCTCTGAGGGGGGGGGTAGGTGGGCAAAATCAAGAATTTCAGAGAAAAAGTCCTGTGCTTTGGCTATCTCCCCCTGGTAGGGGGGCAGGCAGTTAGCAGGTTTGCCCCGGAGATGCTCAGGTGCAGGTATTTCCTTTGGGGAGTCGCGTATCTGGGGGAACAGGGTTGTTGTTTTAAACCACTGTCATTGTCAAAGCAAACCTGCATTTATTTAGTCCTGAAATTATTTCCATCACCTCAAAAATGTCTCTCCAAGACCCTGTTTTGGTGGCTGGAGCTGCAGCCCGGGGTCTTGGCACCCCTGCCCGGGGTCTTGGCACCCCTGCCGGGGGTCTTGGCACCCCTGCCCGGGGTGGGGGCTGCGGCAGCTCTGCCAGCCCTCGCCCACACGTGACAGCCACATACCGTTTTCCACGGCGCGTACACGACTGCCTCCTCGCTCAGCCCCAGGCAGGTGGCGTGGCGCTGGAACTCTTCCCGGTGGGCTGTGCTCACGCTCAGGTTTCGGGCTGGAAAAGGAGAAGCATCTTCCAGGTGTTAAACAGGGATCGGTGGCCTTGGCACGGCCCTTCGTGCCGCATCCCTGCCCTGCCCGCCTCCCTCCCCAGTGCTCCCACCCACCTGCTCTCTGCCAGGGTCTCTTATCCCCCTGGCGCACACACCTGAACAAAACCAACCTTGGGCATCGCTTTTTGTAACCCCCTCCCCAACCAGCTCTGTCCCTGCCTGCTGTGGGGGGCTGCGGGACAGCCTGATAGTCCTGGGGCATGGGGAGGGATGAGGCGGGCGCGGGGGCTTTTTTCTATGTGTCTTCAAACTCTCTTAAGCCACCGTCGTGGGGCTCAGGGGAGCACTGGGAAGCTCAAGGGCTAAGGTGCTGCTTTACAGGGTTGTGGGTAGATCTGATCGGCTTTGCCTCTGCTGGTACTGCAACACCACATGCTCTGCCCTGGGGAGATAAATACCAAAAAACTACAGTTGGGTTGAAAATATTGAGATTTTACAATGGTATCAATGCTGAATTGTATTTGCTTCCTGTTCTTTGAATGTTTATGTCGTGAGTGGGTTTTGTCCTTAACTTGTGCTTTCCGCTCTACCAAGAGATTTTGGTTTTAATGGGATTTGTAAGTATTCCTGTGACCCCGGGACAGCGATCTTGGGGAAATCACTGACTCTTGGTGAAACCAAGCTGCTGTGTGGTTTTAGCTGATAACTATGAGTGTGTTTTGGTTTCCCACAATAACTTTAAGTTACTTTAGGATGGAGTTTGCATACCGTAGAGATACAGTCCCAAATACGTCCTTTCCCTCTGCAGTTGGTACTGGATGAGTAAAACATCTTCAGAACTGAAGTTCATCAGCATCCCCACGGTTTGCTGGGTCTTGGCTTTGAGAGAACAGCGTTGGGGTTGGGAAGAGCCGTAACATTCAGATTTCAGTGCTGCAGCAGTGCTAAACTGCAGCCCAGGTGTGGGCAATGCCAGCAGCCCCCGGGATCCGGCCCTTAGCAGTGGGTGAGGACAGATGTCCTGATGTAGGGCGAGCTGTTGGGCTCTTGGTTTATTTGAATTGTATTTCTGACATGTGGGTCTGGGGTGCAGAGGATCCAAAGTTGCTCAGTTCCCACCCTGCCATTGCAATGCTGGGTGGCATGGCTCGCTGCTGCTGGGGGTGTGGGTGGGTCTGCCCAGCCCCGAGTGCCTGGTCTGGCAGCTTGGGGGGCTGCAAAACTGGGGGGAAGCTGTCCCCGCTCATGGCAGTGCCGTCCTGGCTGGGCCACTGCTAACTGTCTTGGGGTTTGCAATTCCCACCCCATTTCTACAGGGAGGAGGAAACAATTCTGAATGTGAGGCTTCATTAATTCGCTGAAACCTGCCATAAACGTTCCCCTCCTTTCCCTGAGGAAATAACTTTACAAACAAGGTGGTTTTCTCCTGTGGGGATGGGAGCGGGTTTGCTCCCTGACCCCAGCACTGCATTGCTTCATAGGGCTCAACATGGCAGGGCAGCGATCCTGGGGTGCCCTGGCCCTGGGGGGCTGCGTGGAGCCCACCGAGGCTTCAAACAGACAAAATGATGGGGGAATAAACACACCAGACAATGTAAAACATGGATACGGCCCCTTTGCGTGTCTCAGCCCATCCAAAAAATGGACTGGGTGATAACCCTGCAGGCGCTGCTCACCGTGCCTCACCAGCGTGGTGTTATCGGCCGTGGTTTCGAAGTAGGTGGAGTTGTTGGTGAGACATTGGTCCCCCCTGGAGAGAGAGAGAGGGGAAGGGGGTGATGCAGGGAAGGGGAACAGGAGACCCCCTGCCATGGACTGGAAAGGACTGGCAAAGCCCTGGCCCCCCATGGGCACCCGCCAGCTATGCGGCTGGGCGAGCTGCTCCCGCTGCTGAAGTTGAGCCATTCCTCCTGTGCGTTTGTCTGACCTCCACCTGCAGCTCGGGGTCTCAGCCTTGCCCTTGCCCTGCTCCTTGCTGGTGAGACCTTTTCCACCCCAGAATAACTGAAACTACAGAGTTGCCTGCATCGGCATGGAAAAACTCATCCCCTTAAAGCCTGACCATGGGGGGAAGAAACTTTCGGTGCCTGGTGGAGTTTGCAGGGGCCTTGGAGAGACCCCCCCTCACCCATGTCCTCTGTGCCCACAGGGCTCAGCCCCTGTGTGACCTCTGTGCCCTGCAAAATCTGCCTGACCGTGCGGGCTGTTGACATAAATAAATGGATAAAGAGGGCGAGGAAGAAAGGAGATGGGAGAGCGTGCACAGAGTGGCCAGGAGTGACCCTCCCTGCGGAGACTAACTGAAAGCGTGCCCGTACCTTGTGCTGAAATGGCTGCAGCCTGTGTGTGGGGGTCTGTGTGTGGGGGGCAGAGACCCGGGGGGGCACCTTACACAGCTAGGTGCTGGGTGATGAGCAGCTCCTGCTCGCTGGTGCGGGGCTCCACGCAGAGGTGGCCGTGGTCGATGAGCAGCATCTCCAGGAGGTGCTGGGGCAGCTGAGCGGCCCCGGCCACGTACAGCCACATCCCCAGCAGCTGTGGGGAGAGAGGGGCAGGGTGGCGAGAGCTTTTGGGTTTGCAGGGGGAGCTTTGGGGAAGAGATTTCCACCCTCCCCGTGGCAAAACGGTTGGTTTTGACCTCAAGCCGGAGCTAGCTCTCCCTCTTGCGCCACACCAGCAACAAAATGAAACCTGTAGAAATGTGTGGCCGAGGGGGAATGGTGGAGCTGGGGACTGGGGAATGGTGCTGGTGTTGGCTGTGGGGCATGGTCAGGACAGCCCTGTGCTGCTGTGGGGGATTTGCACCAAAAAATACCCAGCCAGCCCCCCTTGTTCCAGGGTGACCTTTGGCACTGGCTTGGGGGCTGTGAGAAAACTGGGTAATTTGGGCTGGTTTGGAAAGCAAAGATTTCCATTTGTTGCAGATGTTTTGCTGAGGGTGCCTCAGCACGTGTGCCAGGGGGACGAGGGGGGTTCCCCCATTTCCCAGGGGTCAGTGAGGCTCAGCAGAGCACCCACGGGCTCGTTGCAGGAGCGGGGAAGACCCCCGGGGCTCGGGTCTCTCCTACCTTTGGCGCTGTGGTGTTGTCAGGGCGCAGGGCTCCGCAGGGGAAGGAGGCTGTGGGCAGCAGTGCCGTGAGGCTGAGGACGGCAGCGATGGTGGCCGTGGCCATGGCTGCAGCAGTGGGCAGCGAGTGAAGCTGGGGCAGGCTGACGCGCTCGCTCAGCTGTTTGCTCTTGCAGCCCTGCAGGGGGGCATGGGACTGCCGGGGGCTGCTGGCCCCGCGCCCTTGGTGCAACCAGCACCACTCAGGCCAGAGAGGAGCCGCGTGCCCCGTGCTGACCCCGGTGCTGGCCCTGGCCTTGGCTGGGGCCACTGGTGCTGAGTGTCCGGAGCTGTGGGCAGTTGGTGTGGCCAGAGGTGACAGGGCAATGCACTTGCTGCATTTAAGACTTGAATCTGCCCTAAATTAGCCTATTTTTCCCCTGTGAGCTGCCATTGTAGCTGCCTCTTGCTCCGCTGATGAAGCACGGTGCAGTGGCTGGGCTGCAGCCCTCCCTGCACCTTGGGCAAAGCCCAGGGGCCTTCAAAGAGAAGGGCAGGTATTTTTACTGTCCTTGCCAAAACTGGCCACAGAGATGGGCTGAAGGGCCCCAGGAGGTCACCTCTGTCCTGCTGGATGCATCCCCTGTGGCAGCTCCTTGACCCTCTGTCCTGCTGCTGTCCCTATGCTGCCGGGGCTTTTCTGCCTTTTTCTGGCTTTATTTCTATTTTCCTTTTCCCCTCTGGTAGCAGAGCTTCCCCGCGTCCCTCGGCGTGGCCCTGGGGGATGGTGTGTCCATCCTTTCCCCCTTTCCTGGCTCAGAGACACCCAGGGAAGGCACGATGCCACCCTGTCTTACCCCACCTGGCTGTGATCCCTGCACAAGCCCCTGCCGTGGGCTTGAAAATTTCGGGTGGGATATTCAGGTGCTAAAAGCACCTTGGCTAGTTTGAGTCATGGGGGGGGACGGGACGACCCGAGGTGGTTGGCAGGTTTATGTGGGGTCAGGGCTGGTGGGGGGGTACTCAACTCCTGATGCTCCGTGGCTGGAGGGGACCTGCCGGGTGGGGTGGCAGGGAGGTGCCGGTGCCACCGCGGAGCTGGTGGGAGCTTGAACCTGGGGGGTTTCATCTGGGGCTTTTCACGGCTCTCAGGGGTTTTGGAGATGCAGCATTGTGGGCAGGGCAGGCAGGAGGGGTCCTGCCAGCGGTCCTGGGGGGGATGCAGCAGGAGCGGCAGGCGGTTGTAACACAGGCATTTATTTCAGGTCTGGGCAAAAACAGGGAAACTGAGCGTTTCACTTGCAAGGAAAGGCCCAAACCTCAACAGCGAGTCCTGAGGCTGTGCTGAGCCCAGCCGGGGCCGCGGACAGGGAGTTCCCTGTGGAGGGGCTGGAGGAGGAGGATGAGGATGGAGTGGCTGACCCAGCCCGTGGGGGTTACTCCAGCTGTGGATCCGTGTTGCCTTCGCCCGTCTCCTCGCCGGGACAGGCATCCTGCGGGAGATGGGGAGGGTGGCTGTCGGTGCTCTGTCACCGAGAGCAGGATCGGCCGAGGTGGATGCTCGCGGGGGAGAGGGACAGCCATGGGGGGCACCCACCTTACACCCCCGCTGGAGCCCCATCCCAGCAGGGGCAGGGGCTGGCCCGCCCTGGGGAGCGGTTCGTACCTTTTCAGAAGTGGAGAAAATCTCCTCCTCTGTGAAGCCCAGGCAGTGCAGCTGGGCTTTGAACTCCTCCAGGTGCTCCTTGCTCACGTTGGGTGTCCGGGCTGTCAGAGAAATGGGGCAGTAAAAGAAGAAGGGGAGGCGGCGGGGTGGGTGGGGGGGGTGGGGAGAGAAGGGAGTTTTAGGGGGTGCTTTGCTCCTTGGTGGTGCCCATAATGTGGACAGGGAGCATGCTGCCTGCCCACCCCCACCTTTCCCCTCTGGGGGGGGGCAGAAGGGGCTTTGTGCCCTGCCTGCGAGGGCTGGGGATGCCCTCAGGGTGTCCCCAGGCAGGGACAGACCCCACAAATCAGGACAGCACCCGCTCACCTGACAGGCTCAGGCTCGTGAAGTCATTGCTGATGTGCTTCAGGATCAGCAGGTCTTTGTCACTTTGGATCACTTTGGCTATGGAAACCGTCTGGTCATCAACTGGAAGGTACAAGGAGAACAGAGTCCTCTGTTAGCGAGGGTCGCTTGGGGTCGGGGTGCAGCTGGGGCAGAGCTGGCAGTGTGGTGGGGGCTGCTCGTCCCCAGGGCACCCATCCCAGTGGGGACCAGTCTGGTCCTACACGCTGCCATATCCATTGCATGGAGCAGAAGAAATTCCTCCCTCCCCCCTTCCTCCAGCCATGCATTCAGGTGTAAAAGGGCTGGGTGCCGGGGGCGCAGGGTGCCCAGTACCGGGGGATGGAGGTGGGAGGGTGCAAGGTGCGGCTGCGGTTCCCCCCCGGCGCTGCAGCTGCGGTATTACCGTGCATCAGGGTGGAGTTGTGCCAAAAGACGTGGATCTTGCTGACGTTCTTCACCACGCACGTCTCGTTCCTGCGGGGCAGAGAGGTCAGATGGGGCAAATATCCGCGCCCCCCATCCCCCCAGACTGCCCCAACCAAACCCAAGGGATTCAGAACTTGAGCCAGGCTGCACAGCTGAAATAAATTTGGCATAGCCGCCGCGTTGCAGCCCCGGATTTGTGAGGGTGCCTCAGCCCGGAGGTTGGCACCAGCGGGTGGAAATGCCCCCGGGGATGGGGGAGCTGAGTGAGGGGGTGAAGCCTCATCCTTACAGTCTCAGGACTTCGATGGTATTGAGCTCGTCCTCATGGCTGCTGGGGAAGATGGAAAAACTTGCGTGTTTCAGCGCTTTCAGCTCTGCCAGGTGAGGCGGGTACCTGGAGGCACCAGAAATGTAGATCCAGTGTCCCAGGAGCTGCAGAGAGGAGCAGAGTAGGGAAGGGTTGGGGGGGCCAGGCTGTGTTCACCCATGGCCACGACATGAGTGAAAGCAGACGCTGTGCCCTACTGTCCTGTGGCCATGAACACGCTGGGCAGGAGCCGGGCTGGGTGAGGGGCTCCTGGCTTTGTCCCCTCCCCACTACAGCGACGCTCCAGCTCCCAGGATGGCCAGCTAGTTTCTGCGGTGGCGTTCCTCCTGCTCTGCGCCTGGCGCTCGTTCACTTTCCTCCCATTAAACATCCCCAAGGGACTAAATACTGTTTATGCAGTGAAGGGTTTTGCAGATGGAGACTGTGACCCGAGTCCCCATCACATGAAGGGCTTAAAATAGCGGCAAAGCACCAGGGCGGAGCTGACAGCCCCATTTGCACAGGGCATGGAAGAGGGAGCCCTCCGAAAGCGCCTGCTTGTGAGATTATGGGTGCAGAGCTGCACGGCTTCACCCCTTCCCCATGGCCCTGCCAGCAGGCTTGGGTTTTGTTAGGAAAATAGGCACAGGGAGGCAGCGAGATCGGCGCTGAGCTGCCGACTGGGTTCGTAGCCTCTTCCTGGACCCGTAAGGGCTGGAGATGCCAATGGGAAAGGAGAGGATGGGCTGAGGGCAGGGCTTACCCCAGGGATGGTGGAGTTGTCGAAGGTGACCGGGACGAGCGGGGCGCAGGTGGGGGGCTCGGTGGCAAGGGTGAGCGGCAGCCCCAGGAGGAGGGTGAGGGTGGCCAGCATTGCTGGGTCGGCCAGGAGGAAGCTCCTGCTATGATGGGCTGTTGCTCAGCTCCGTCCCTTATATACGGCCGCCGGCAAAGCTGGGCGTCGCCAGCCCTGCTGTGCTTGTTCAGTGGCTGGGCTGTTTGCTCAGGCGTGAAGCAATAGCAGGTGGAGGAAATTCAACTTGCAAAAGCTTGGATTTCTCCAGCAGGAAAGAAAAAAAAAACCAACCCCAAACTGCAACCCCATGTTTCACCAGTACAGGCTTTTGTTCTCGGAAACTGCAGTTAATTTTGTGGGTGCCTGGCGAAGCACCTGGCTGGCTCCAGGTGTGTTTGGTGGCCTCGGGGGCATCCAATGGCACCTGGATGTGGCTTTCCTCCCCAGGGCAAAGAAATCCCCTGGCCATGGCTTGGCTGGGGCTGTGCAGGCTTTGGGTGGGCACCGGCCTCACTCTTTGCTGGGCACAGGGCTGGCACTGGGCACACGTGTGCTCTCATGTGGGGGCACCGCGTGGGTGCTGCTGGGGCTGGGACCTGGTGCTGCAGTTCGGTGTCCGCAGCAGGATTTGGCCCCTTGCAAGCTGGGAGCCCTCAGCACAGGAAAGGCAGGGACCTGCTGGAGCGGGGCCAGGGGCCACAAAACCCACCCGAGGGCTGGGGCTGTTCAGCCTGGAGCAGAGATGGCTCCAGGGAGACCTTAGAGCAGCCTCCCAGTGCTTGGAGGGGACTTACAAGAAAACTGACTTTTCAGCAGAGCCTGTAGTGACGTGACAAGGGGGAATGGTTTTAAAGTAAAAGAGGGCAGAGTCAGACTAGATATAAAGCAGTGCTGGGACAGGCTGCCCAGAGAGGTGGTGGATGCCCCATTCCTGGAAACATTCAGGCTTGGGTTGGACGTGGCGCTGAGCAGCCTGGTCTAGGTGAAGGTGTCCCTGCTCACTGCGGGGGGTGGGCTAGGTGGCCGTTGAAGGTCCCTCCCAACCCAACCCACTCTGTGCTCTGATGACAAGCTGCGCCCACCCACCCACCATCGCCTTCCTCTCACCCGTGGTGCTGCGGCCCAGCCTTGCTGTCTGAGCAGCTCAGTGGGACCCTTCATCCATGAAATCTGGGGAGGTGGGGGCAGTGTGTGTGTGTTGTCCCCCTTTCCTGCTGTGCTCCCTTTTGTGTGCTGGCAGCCTTTGGTGCTCGTGGCTTATCTTAGCCCAGTGATGAAGTGGTGATGAAGTGGCCTTTAGGCTGTGGATGCCGATACCATACATAGCTGATTATCGTACGTAATCTACAATAGCTAGTAGAGACAAGGACTTGTTTAATAATTCCTGGGGTGGGTGGTGGAGTGGTGTGTGGTATGAGGCAGGGGAAACACCAGTGCAGTGGACTCAGGCTTTTAACAAAATAAATTACAGCTTCTTTAAATGCAGAGTCTCTCTATTTAACAGTGTCTTCTCTCCCCTCTAACTTTGGCCTCGTAATTAAATGCATTGATTGATTTATTAACTGTGTTTGCTTTTCCCCTGACTACAAGCAACCTGTTTCAGGAGCAGCAGGCTTACACGAGCGAGAGTCAGCCCCAACCGAGCCAGGTTTTACTGCGCTGCCAAAGCTGGGCTGGTGCCATCATGCAGCCCCCCCTGTGCCGGGGGTCCCAGCGTGCTGCCGGGAAGGGGTGCAGCCCCAGGTGAGCAAACACAGTGTGGCCCCTTCCCGCACTCCTGACGCAACCCGGGATCGGCCAGGGCAGCTCCCGTGCGTGGTGTAATGGGGTGTGGGGCGGTCACCTGTGTCCCCTTCCCTGGCTTTGCTGCCATCTCCAACGTGCTGCCGGTGGCAGCAGGGACAGCCACCGCCATCTAGCCTGGGGCTGGGGCCAGGTGACCTCCTTAGCAAGGAGATGTTGGGTTTCAAAGTCAGCTTGGAGCAACTGAGATGTGATTTGGGTTTCAGCAATGAATAAAAAATCAGCTCGGCTCTTTCCTCCCCCTTTTTTAAATTTTATGGTTTTTTCTTTTCCTCTTGCTCCCCAGCACTGCGCCGATGGCAGTGGGTGAGCGTGGCGCCGCGCAGGAGCAGGGAGGCACCAGAATCCCAGCCTTGTCATTCATCGAGCATTGGAATCATTGTGCTGAGGGGTGGGCAGGTCATGCCGAGGAAGGGTTTTGGGCTGGGGGTTGGGGTCCCTGGCTCACCTGGAGGGGCTCTGGGCTGGGGGGGTGTCTCACACCAACACCGGCATCCCCAAGCAGCGGGGTATTGCTGCACCTCTTGCCCACTTAGTTTCCCATGAAGAAGCAAAAGACCCAAACCAGTCCCATTTCATTGCCTCAGTTTTAAATATTTATTTAAAGTAAAAAAGAAAAAAAAAAAAAGGAAGAAAAGAAGTAGAGAAGGAAGAAAAACTTTAACGAGAACAAACGGTAACTCCAGTCTTGAGAAAACATGGAAAACTGATGGTGAGAGGATGAGAGAGGGCAAAACCAGGAGTGTGGGAGTGTGCGCAGGGGAAGGCAGCAAGCCTGATGAGCGATGGTGATTTTTGGCCTGGGGGTGCTGGGGTGAGCTGCCCCGGGTGGGGGTGAGGTATTTCTGAGCAGAGGCAGGGCTGCATGGAGGGTGAGGTATTTGGGACAGATCTTGTTAACCTTTTCTGATGGTTGTTGGAAACCAACCAGCAGGCAGTAGTTAAAAAAAAAAAAAGTACACAAAAAGAGACTCACATATAATTTTTTTTTCTCAAAAAATAAAATCCATAGTCCATATGAGACATGAAAACTCCAAACAGGCACTGAAGCATTTCTGATACAGTACAGCTCTGATTACATCAATATTATTCCTTATATAGAATTAAAGATTACCATAATTATCCTCTTAAAAAAAAAAAAAAATCCTCCAAATTTACATATAGAGACTAAATTTCTACAAAACTTAACAAAACAAAACCCCTCCAAGCCCGGCTGGGTTCTGGAACACGGTACCATCGTGTCAGCCTTGGCGGAGCGGCCAGGCAGGAGGACTGTGGCGCTGGGTTTAAATACGAGCTTAGACCAGGGACTCGCTGCAGGCACCAGCCAGCATGGACGTGGCCAGCGCCGCTACAGCAACACAAAGTACGTGACAAACCAACTCGAAAATAGCTCTCTGAGGCTCAATGCTTACAGATGAGCTGCATCCCTCACTCCCCTCCCAAAGCAGTGAAGTGCTGATTAACAAGAAAGAAAAAAATAAGGAAATTTGCTTTTAAAATATCCTGTAAGTTATTTTGGACACGGTTTGAGTTGTTGTGCACAATGGACATCCATGGCGATGAAGGGATCCCTTTAAAGGTGGCTGTTTCTTGGATTTAGCTGTAGAGCGTAACCTCCTCTCCTCCCAGAGAGATGGTCCTGTGGGCTTTTTTTTGGGTCTGTGGCAAGACACTGTAGCACCTTCACAACCTTAAATAAAGTCATATATATAAAATAACACACTTTTTTTAAGAGCACCAGAGATTTCACAGTGAGAGGTAGAAACAAATCAGACGAGCCCATCCTCTCTCTTGATTTTAGCACCAATCTCTTTCCCTCTCCTCCTTCCATTCCCCCCTATTGGCTTTGGGACTCTCCCCTACCCTAACACCACCCATGAGCAGGGATGTTGATTAAACTCACCCATGGAAGGGGGAACTTAGAATGTTTTTTTTCTCTCTCCTTTTTTTTTTCCTCTTTTTCTTTTTGCTTTAAATAATATAATATATATATATTGTTTCTTCTAATATTGCACATCGAAATGCTTCCGGTACACAGAGCAGCCAGATTCAACTTGCAGCTCCGCCTGGGAGACCTGATGCAGCACGTGGCCATCCAGAAGGCGACAAGCTCTGAGAGGGAAGCTCTATCTTTTAATTACTTTTCAATGGAAAGAACATTTGGTAACTCAGGAACCAGGTAAGACAAAATGGGGTGGGTGGGGGGAACCCAAAAAAACACACGCTGCAAGTTGCTTGAGGTTTCTCTCAATATTTTCTTTGGTCATGGAAAAAAGCTTTGTGTGTGGAACTGCTTGCAACATCTAGTCCCCTGACCCCTTTTCACTGTTCACATCCCGACTGATACCCGCTTCCCCTACATCCTTGTTATTCCTCCTTCCAACAACCTGCTGAGTTCAGTAGATCACGGGTTCTTTGAGACTTTGAGCCGAAGGCTAGAGCAAGAGTTGACCCAAGAGATACAGCCCAGCTGTCCCTGCTGCAGAGAGGTGGGAGAGCCCGTGTGAAACACCGGCCAGACGTGGGGTCAGAGCCTCGGAGCCCCGTGGCGGTGGCTTTGTTCAAAGGAAGCACACGGGGCCGACTTCGAGGTGGTATTGCATTCCTGGCTCGGATGGGGGAAGGTTGTAGATGTTGACAATTGGCAGCTGCTGAGGGTCCTGTGTCCGAAACGAAAAGAGAGTCTGATGCCAGCGTCCATCCTTGATCTGTGCAGAGAGGAGGGACAGAGAAAAAGCTCTTTAACTGGGGAGTGAATCCTGCTGGAAAGGAACGCGTTCCAGGAGGTGTAAGCTTGAAAAGCCCTGTGTGAGACCAGGGACTGCCCTTTGGGCTGGGCAGGTCTGGGGTGAGGCTTAGAAAGCATTTTGGGGAACCTTTATCCTGGTCAAGTGGATGGTACCCGAGCTTGGAATGGCATCAGCCAACATGGGCTCCTGCTGCAGTGAACCCGAAACACAGGTGGCTGTCACTTAACTGCTGCTACATGTGACATCTCATGGTGGAATTTAGTATTTTGCTTTCTATTTGAAGGCTGTTTACTTAACAGGAACTGCTATAGCATCCTGGAAAACCAGAGCGGTAGACTGGAGCCTGCTCCCCTGGACTTGGTGGAACAAGCGGCGCGGGTGGACTCGAGCCCGCTGCATGCCCTGAGCGGGGCAGCTGGGCACTTCGCTCCAGCGCTCGCCTCTTCCGCAGCAACGTACCTTGCAATCATCCGCTGCCACTTCTGGCCTGAGCTGCCCGCCTGCCTCAAACATCTGTCCGTTCCAGGCCCTGAAACGCACGGCTTTTTCCGAAGGTTTCTCGGAGGAACCTTCCCGCCAGACGGAGGTATTCAAGCAGTGAATGGTGATGTGCTGCACCACCTCTGAGCTCAGGAGGCGGAGAAAGTTCATCTGGACTCTGCCGATGTCAAAATCCAGCTGTGAAGGGGACAAGGTGTTGGGGCGTGTGGCTGCAGCGGCAGGGCCAGCGCGAGGTGCGACGGCGGGGTGGGCGTGCTGCGCCTCAGCTGGCAGTGCCCCTGCGCCGTGTCCGGGGCTGGGGTGAGGGTGTGCATAAGAGCCAGATGCCAAGTCAATCTGGAAAGTTTTCGTGGGGACACGGCGGGTCATTTATTTTTCAGAACAAACTGTCAGGTGCTTAAGTAGGAGGAAATTAATGTAAACTTTGAGCACATACTTCTGCAAAGCAGCAATGCAGCAAAGCAGGAGGTTTCTAGTTCATCTGCGGGTGAGCCCAGGTACTGTCATTGGTATTTTTGGTAGAGGTGCTCCCTCAGGAAAAATCCTATAGCATTAACTTCACTGGAAACTTAAATATTTAAGCTGACCTCACTTTTTCAGGTGGCAGAAAACAAAATGCAATAGTGACCTGAACATAAGTTAATTCAACAAAGCATTTGGGAGCAGAATGTTTGCAAAATTACTGGCCTCTGTTAAGGTTATGTGTTAACTAAACATTGCTGGAAACGTACTGCTTTGTCTTGACAAGAGTCAATAAGTCTTGGGCATATTTTTTAACTGCCTGCGGACAGTTCTGAATGTTACAGCTACACCAACTCTGTCTCGAGGAGAAACCAGTGTGCTGTGTCATAGCGGTCACCGTCCAGTGCCCCGGGACAACACACCCCTGGGTAAATATTTTGGAATAGTAGTATGGGAAATGCCATGCTGGGGCTGAGCTGTGTGTACCTTGGAGACGGTGATGGGGCTAAGACACGTCTGCCCGCCGTTGGTGAAGTTGCAGATGACCTGTATGGTGTCCGAGGAACAGCCAAGATTTGGGTCAATCCAGTAGGTACCTGAAGGAACGGAGGATTCTGGGATTAACAAGGACACCTAACCTTTTCTGTGGATGAGAAAAGGGAAGTTTTGTTTTCTGCATCACTGGTTCCAGGGAAGGAGACCAGTTTGGGCCATGTGGAACAGCCCTGTGGAGGATGCAGCCTTTGCACTCTCGGGGCTTCCTACCATCGTTCATCTTCTGTTCACAGTTCATGAGGTCTCGACAGATGCGTGCAGGGTTCTCCTTGGTTCCCAGGGGTCTTTTGATGCTCTGAATGAGGTTGCTGAGGTAGTGTAGAGTCTTAAAGATCTCCCCTCCGTGGTCCAGCATGAGAAGGTCTGGATGTTGGTAACCCTGGAGAGAAAAGGAGGCAAAGTCAGGTGTGTCTTGGGGGGCACCGGGTGCTGTAACCACAAGGGTTTCTGCTTTTTCTGTGGGAAAACTCAGTGGGTCAAAGCCAGGCTGTGTTGGCTGGGATCCGGCGAGCTACAGCCCTTGCCTGGAACAGGGCATCTCTGAAGTGCTGGCAAAGTCGTGAGGTCTGAAGCCTCATAAACAAACCCATATCCTTTAACTGGATCTTTGCATGCATAAACCCCAGGTATTCCACAAGAACAGAGACAAATCAGAGCTTTGTGTATAAACTTTAAGTACACAGGAAGAACAAGCAACGCTGTGACCGTTCCCAGCCTCCAGCTCCAGCAAGGACCAGCGAGTTCAAAAGTACTGTCATACCTCTGTCTTGAGTGCGGTGTTTGAGTCGATCAGTGTCTGGAAAGCTGCCCCAAAGCCATCTTGTTGCTAGTGGGGGGTGAAAGAGATGGTAATTGATATTGTTAGAACCTGAACAAACCCTGATGCAAGCAAATGCTTCTCAGTCTAGGGCTGCAATTCAAGCATTGCTCTGCTAACACAGCATCTCTTGCTGGACCCAAGTGTGTGTCTCCAGGGTCCCAGCAGCTCCTTCTGGGTGTCCCATCAGCACCTTGGCTCTGCATGACTTATTATCATTGTTAAAAAACATACAGAAAACAGCAACTTACAAATGAGGCTGGAATTCCTGGCGGTCCCTAGAAATCAAAGCAAAAAAGGTGCATCAGCCAGAAAGATGGGCAGTCACTATTGCAAAGATACTCAGTTGTGTCCTTTTGAAACCCTCTTTCCCTTGGAGTCCCTCAATGCAGACGAGTCAGACAGCCAACAATGCTGTCTCTATAAAGTACTTGGAGATGGTGCAGGCTAAAGCACCAGAAACACTAGACCATTCACACACACGTTTTTGCATACAAGGAATGGGGCTAAGCTCTAATTTCCAGTGAGTGAACAGTCCCTCTGGAGAGTATGTTGGCAAAAACTTTAGCTTGTTTCAATAATGTCTTTGAACTCTTTCCACATATACTTACCGGAGGGCCAGGGTGTCCTCGTGGGCCTGGAGGACCCTAAAGACAGAGTGGCATCAGTTAGTGAAATACCTCCAGTTTACATTTCCATTTCTCATGGTTCTCACCAGCCTGAATCTGTTCCCTGTTGAAATCCTCTAGGCTTTTGACATCTTACAGCATCTTCTCCCTCAAACCTTTCAGAAGACAGGAGGTGGCCCCACTTCATCCATCTCCCACCTCTAGGTGCATCTGTCTGCACTTGGTCCATACTGTATCCCTTGTTCCCAGCCCGTAGCTCCTTAACAATCATTAACGCCATATCCCCAGGCACTTATCACATTCCCTGTATGCATAATTACCTACCCTGCAGCTTTACATTTGCTAAAAGCAACTGTTTTATTTAAATATATTAGTCAGAAAAAGTGATTTCAAATACTTACCCTTGGACCTTGTAGACCCTGCAGAAAAAAAAAGGCAAAAGCTGTCAGAAGATGCTCATTAATAAACCAGAATTTCTCTGTAGGGTTGTGAGCTGCTCCCAGGGTGCCTGTGCAAGGGCTGGGTGCTGTGCTGGAAGGACAGTGGAAAACATGGGCCAGCAGTGTGGGCCAACAGCAGAGAGGTGGCTGTGGCAAGGGCTGCTCATGGCCCTGGCACCAGCAAACGCTTGCCCTGGGGCTCAGGTACCCGCAGCCCCCTGTCCTCTGCTGTGCCCCCGGGGGTGGACAGTGGTGAGCAAGTAGAAAGAGAGGCAGCACCCTGGCCTGCTAGAAACATGCACTGGGACTTTTGGTGTCTGTGGGACATGTGCTTGTAAGAGGTCTTGTTTGAAGAAGGCATGAAACAGAAACAGCCTTCTGCACTAGCTGTGCGTGCTGGGTTCTGACGCCTGGACCAATGCCCTGCGTACTGGAACAACCACTGGCTGCTAAAGGAAGCAACCCAGAGCCACATTATGGGTAACGAGGAGGACGATCAACATGTAGCCAGCGTACCCCACACGTCCCCTGCACAGTGAGCACACCAAGGAGCTATGAGCAGGTGCACAAGTCCATCAGAGCTGCCGCAAGGATGGGACCGGAGGAAGCGCAGCAGGGCAGCACATGCCCTGGCCCTGCTCCCCCAGCTGTGGGGGTGCACCCCGGCTGCCCAGACAGGTCCGTGCCCCTGGCCTGGGTGGCCTGTGGTGTCCTGAGCTGCCGCTCACTGTGGTTTGTTCCTAGAGATGCCACAGCCACTGCTAACAGGGTAAAGCGTTAGCTTTTGTGGTGTCATTGGGTGACGTAAAACTTCAACAACAGAGTGGGTGTGTATGTGCATATGTGGATGCACATACGTGACTAGACGTGTATGTCTTGCCCTTGTGGGAGCCTGATGCCACCACCATGCTGAGCCAGAACCCAAGCAGGTACAGTGGAGCCCAGCATGACTCAGCTGCTCAGAGAGAGGGACCCTCTTAACGCAGGACGCACCCCAGTGTGCAGACCAGCACTTACCACTTCTCCACGGCTGCCCTTGTCTCCCTTGGGCCCCTGTTAAAGCAGACGAGGCAGCTGTCAGTGACTTAGCAAGCTGTGCTGCTGGGATGTGCTGCCACCCAGAAGCCCCTTGCAAGGACCCAAGTGCATCTTTAAACAAATCAGCCCAGGTTGTCATAGTGGTCCACCCATCCCAAGGCAAAAAAATAGCCATTACTGGATGTTTTGGCAATGTCCAAGTTTATCTCACTGGCTTTCATCTCTGCCAGTAGCAGCCTCTGTACCGAGCTCTGAGTAGCGTCATGCTCATGCTTTTATGAAGCACTGACCTCAACTTTAGTCTCTGCTCAGTGCCTTTGGCATTCTGGGGTAGCCAGGGATTTTCAACACTTCCCAGAACCGAGCTTAATTTCCCAGTTTAATACATTTATCAGTTTTTGAGGGTGTTTTTCTCTGGTTTTTTTTTGTCCCCCCTCAGGCCAAGTTCTTTGGAAATTCTGGCAGCTTGCTTTTGAAAAACTGCAATAACATTCTTGTCTTCTAGTCTGAGCCAATCTATTGACACACTGGCACTTAGGTAGAGTTGCTCCTCACTTTTAAGCTAATAACATCCCTGCAACTACACATACTGCCAGAGACTAAACCTGCACTTCTTTCAAGCTGCTCATCTTAAAGTCCGTTTCGCTTCCCTCATTACAGCAGGACTTGGGATTTACTTATGCTGGCCTCAAGCATCTTGGATCTCAAACACTGCACTCTTCTAAAAAATACAGGCAGAAAAAAGCACCGATACTTACTGGACTTCCCTTGGGACCCTGAATGCCAAGTGGACCAATAATTCCTTCTTTTCCCTAGAAAAGAAAAAGTATGTGTGAACCCTCACATGGGAGCTGGCGGTTGCTTCTGCCATGGCAGACTCAGTAAAGACACTGAATCGCTTTGCTGCTGATCGTAGGATTCGCTGTAGCTGAAATAAAAAACTTTCAAAATGCAAGTCCAAAGATACAAGCCCTCACAGTACAGTCATGACAACCCACGTAAAACCTCAGAAATTCCAGAAACAGAAAGATTTCAGTGTAGCTGGAGTGGTTTGTGCAGTGGTTCACAGCAGCACGACTGTCCCCAAGGCAGAAGGGATCCATGCATGCTTGGTTGCCTACAGCCACGTTCTGGTGGCCCAGAGGTGGTGCCACGGCCACAGCTTGTCTGCTGGGCATGCGGTGAACAGTGAGTGGGCTGTGTGCCTGATAGCACCCTGCAGCCTCACAGCAACAGAGGGGGGAGGAAGGAAGAAAATCCTCCGAAACCAAACAAACTGAAAAACCACTCACCATGAGACCAGGCGGCCCACGTGGTCCCTGAATGCCTTTGAAACCAAGGTCCCCTGGGGGGCCCTGCAAGAAAAATGAGATGCTGGGTCCCCTTGATAAACATACCCCATGTTTATGCCCCTGCTTACAGCTCTGCTGCAAGGACCGAGGTGCTGTCTCTTGTATATGGGAATGGGAAGGTCAAAATTTTAAAAAATTCTCTTCCCACTCCTGTTTTGCAAGCCCTTTACTTTCTACAGAAAACAAAGCTGTCCTCTTTCACCAGAAAAATTATATGCTGATTAAATGAGTCTACATTTCAAATCAAGGCTCTCAACATTAGGAATGCATATCAGTGTCTCAGGTACAGGGCGATGGCTGATGGTGGAAGTACAAGTGTCTGAAAGACATTCAGGTGGGGAAAACAGCTCCAGGGTCTGTAGGACAGCCCTTTTCCCTCTACCATCAACCCATTTTAACAGGAATAAGCTCCAACAAAGCATGTGTAAATGCATACTCATTTAACAAATGAAGATGCATAATAAACTAAAGTTGGAATCACAATTCAATTTCAATCGTTTCTGCAGAGCTGCTAATAAGGTCCTTGCAACAAGTATTGCATTGTCCGCCTCCAGCAAAGAGAGGCTAGAAAGCCAGCTGGTCACAAGACAGCCTCTTACCTTTGGCCCAAACATGCCCACAATCCCTGGAAATCCTGCCTCGCCAAAGTCTCCCTGCAAACAACAGCCAAGACAAACACAAGAACAAAGAACAACAGTAAGTTCACACCGAGTGGCTGGTCACTCCAAGAGTTTGGCCGTTCAGAGAAGAGAAATCCATTAGCATTCTTCAGTTTAAGCAGGAATGATGAGGAAGAGGTATGAAAGAAATCTGAAGGAGGAATTAAACAAACATCGGGCTAGAAGCAACTCCAGAAGATCTCATAGACTCGTAGATTACTCAGAGCTCACAGACTAAGCCCTTTCCCCCCCCGAGATGGGAGGCATAGCTACGCTATTTCTAGCAGATGCTTGCCTAGCTTGGACCACAGCAGAAGCAGGATGGAGAGGATCTACTCTGAGACTGGTCTTGGAAGTTCATGCTGCAAAAAAAAAGCCTCAAAGCACCTTTCAACAAGCTCTTCTTTTGTTTCTAATACCAGCTGGACTGACCCACTAAAGGATAGTTTCAAACTATGGTCATTCAAGTTTTCAAAGAAGTGCATGTTCCTACAACATAACCTCCCACTCAAACCCAGGAAAACCGTGCAGGGATTTTTGCTCAGTTTCTGAGGAAAAATAAAAATAAAATATTTGGAAGGCCATCAAGCTTGGATTAGCACATAGCATGCACTCTGAGAACAAAAAACCCCACACTGGGTAGCATGTCCTTACGTAAACACCCTCATTTCACCATGTTTGAGATGTACGTCCTTCGATATTTGTGGGCTTCTCAGATGTCAAAATGCAAAATGATTCAACATTAAAAAAAAAAGGGTCAGAAACATACACCAGATGATTCATCTACAGCCTTAGGAACATGAGAGGTGGAAAAGGCTTGTTTGGACTCTGGGCAGGACTATGTGACCCATGCTGGATTGTACTTTATGGGATGTTTTACAATGTCTCGTTCAGCCCAGTTGTAAATGAGTCAAGCGATGGGGTTTCCACCACCTCTATTACAAGGCTATTCCAGAGTCAGTCAAGAGACCTCACTGTTAGGGAGCTTTTCCTGCCACGACAGAGAGAAACTGCTTGGCAAGAAAGAGCTTGGTTGGACTCAGTGGAGCATAAAAAACTTTCCAAGGATACAAATTGATTTAACTGCCCATTTATGGATCCTGGAAAGGAAAACTGCTACTAACGGAGGACTAAGGATGTTCCTGCATCAGGAGAACCAACCAAGCCCTCTTTCTAAAGGAATTTAGGGCAAAAGTAAATGGGAAGTCACAAGTCTTTAAACACCATGGAGTCCTCTCTGCTAAGGGAACCTGGTCACCAGTTACGCAGCAAGGCAGGCAGCGGCAGCGCTGGGCAAAGGAACCTGCTGCTTGTGGACGCAAGAGGCAAAGCAATATTGTTGCTGTGTTGTTGGCTACTGGCTTTCAGCCTGAATACCGCCCTCACAGGGTTTTATATAACTTATACAAACAAGTACATTTTAATTGAGGTAGTTGGGGTTCACCTTGTTCCTTGTTTTGTATTAGTCCTAATCTCTCTTTTCCTCATGTTAGTTTTATACCCATGGCCTAACTAGCCCCCCCCAATGGTGGTCCCAATCTAAATAGCTGAAGTGTTCCCAATGGCAAAGCCCGACATCAGCACTAACCTGGGCAATCCCGTTGCACCGCAAATGGGAGCAGCAGGGTTAGGAGCCTGCCTTGGAGGGGGTGCTCTGAACTCGCAGCTGCACCGCCCTCAAACCTGCGCTGGTGACGCCTGCTCCTGGACCTCCTGCATGTCCTAGCAGGGCTACAGACCCTCCTCGGCTCGCACCTCTGGATGGCTGGGGGTGCACAGTTCGCACTGCACACCCACGACCTCCCACCGGCTCCATGTGCTGCTCCCGTAACAGCCCTCCTGATGACGCTGCTGAGGGGTGTTTGAGGTGGCTCTGCAGCCCGGCTGCCAGCACACCCCACAGCCTCGTGACCACAGGCGTGAGGATGACGCGAGCAGTCGTGCTGTCCTGGGGAACGCGGCCGTGGGTCGGGCAGCTCTGCGCGCAAGCGAGCAGTGAAGAGCAGGGAAGCACACACACTGGGGAGAGCTGTGCACTCACACACAAGCTAGTTATGGGCTCCCCTGTAAAAGACCCTCCCAGGGTTCACCCTGCTACCCCAGCCTGTGGATCTGCACCCCCTCCTTCAGGAGACAGCTTGGAGTCAGGTCTGGCCAGCCCGGTCCATCACTAACCGGCTGTCCTTTGGGTCCCGGCTCGCCAGGGCTCCCTGGAAGGCCCGTTCCTCCCGATGATCCTCGCTTCCCTGTTTGGCCACTCTGTCCAGGCAATCCTCTTTCACCCTAAAAATAACAGAATTCAAGTAATTCCAAAGAACAGGAGCTAAATATAACAACACTCAGCCGAAACAGCCATAGATGGAAAGCTGGAAAAGGGTGGTTCATTGGGATAAGGAATGCGGTTTCATCAGGAGACGCCTCAGGTCCGCTAAGGCGGATTGTTGCAGGATGCACAGTGTGAGACCAGCGATGGGCACGGCTAGGTCCCCTCCAGAGCTTGACGCAGAGCAGGAGCTTCAGCAGAGCTGTACTGCCTGCATCGGGGCCAAGGACAGCGAGGGGGTGAAACGCTTCTGTCTGTGCTTCCGTGTGCTGTCTGTCCTGCCCTGCAGTTTCCCATCATCTCTTCCCCCAGCAGGCTAGCAATTGATAATTAATCCATCTAAAATGCTGAAGACATGCCAAGCCTTCAGCGGGAGGACTTGAATCCAGAGGCTGCAAAGCCAACATTTTCCCCAGCACCAACACCGCAGCCCCCGGACAGGAGAGGGGTTCCGAGAGCCACCACCACGCTTTGCTCCCCACCTCCTTCCCGCTGCCCAGCGCTGGGAGCAGCACAAGCCCCAGCTGCTCCATCTGGGGCAGACTGGGAGAGAGGAGCAAAGAAGGCGAGAGCCTGGGATGGCAGAGCAGCTGGGAAAGGGGCACATTTCCCTGGAGGCAGGGAACAAGCCTGTCACAGTGACACGAGGGTCCTTCCGCCATGCCTGGTGGCAGCCTGTTATTCTGACCGAGGCAGCTGGAGGGCAGCAAGTGACAGTTTAAGGACGATGTGCTGCGGGAGGCGTGATTTACATCTGAGCCGATCACCCCTCCAAACCCAGCTGGAGTCTTCCTATTTACAGAGTCTTTCTACAAGCGGCTGAATTGCTGTTGGCCCAGTTCAGATCCTGCGGCCAGCCTGGACCAGGGCAAGGACCAGGAAGAAACCTCAGGGTCACTAAAGCAGACTGTCCCGGCTTCCACCCAGAGCGATGTCCAAGCCCATACCGGTTCCAGCCAATCCAAACCTGTAAATATATCTGCTAAAAACCAAGCAGCACAAATTTCCCTTCAGCAGTTCAGGCCTCGCAGAGCAGCAGCTAGAGGACACCTGGATTGCCCACGGAGCCATCCATCCCGGACATCCTACAGTTCCTTTGCAACTTCTCCAAGACCATGGTATTGTAGCCAGGTTTCTAATGAAAGAAGGTTAGTGTTCATAGTGTGGGTACGTGTATCTGTAGGCTTCTGAGCTCAGTGACCTTTGACAAAGGAGGAAGGTCTCTGGGACACTCAGCTGCTGTGAACCTTGTGGAAAAGGATGGATGGATGGATTGGATGGATGGGTGGAGAGAAAGATCTACTGAGCCTCTTGCTATGTGAAAGACGGCAACAGGAGTTGAGACTTTATTAGACCTTGGAGAATCAAGCTCTAGAGACAACAGGCTCACAGACTGGTTTGCGCGTAGCAGTATCTTAGGGAGTCAGAAACCCACCTTGAATCCTGGTGGTCCCTGGGCCCCAGGGAGTCCTGGTATGCCAGGGTTCCCTCTTTTGCCTGGCATCCCTGTCACACCTTCTTCCCCATCATCACCCTGCTCTCCCTAGAAAAGAAACCCAAAATAGTTTATGAAACAAGATGTTTTTTCCACCTCTGCAAAGCCTCTGAGGTGACAGGGGAGTGGTGTGATTCTGCCCTCCGCAAGCACCGTGCATCTGGGCATGGGTGCATTTGCGGCGATGCATAGAGAAGTCAGTGCATGCAAGTATCTGTCAGGCTAGAAACACAGGTTTATTTACAAACTCGGCCATGCAAAGGCAGCTGCTGCCTCTATGTGCATGTGAGATATGAAGAGGAGTATATGATCCACTCTGGGTACATGTAAACTGGAATATCTATAGCTGGACTGGATCTGTTTCTCTTGTGCTTTTAGCTTTCCAGCTCCTAAGCTGCATTTGCTGTTGATGTTACAAGGTTACAATTGCAAACTCACCAGCATCCCAGGCACGCCATCCTTCCCCGGCACTCCATCCACTCCAGGGGCACCCTCTTGACCCTGCCTTCCCACCACTCCTCGAGGACCTGGTAGCCCAAGGATGCCCTAAAATCATAAAGGTGTTAGTGATGGAGCTCCTGGACAGCATTTCCTGGGGCAGAAAACTGAATTTTTACCTACCGGTGAGCCTCTGCTCCCTGCATTGCCCCGTGCTCCTTGCTTTCCTTTTTGACCCTGCAAGTATAAAAAGAAAGACATCAAAAATTGCAGCAGTTCTAGCACAACTCCACTTGGGAGCCTGACTTCAGGGTGTGCTTTTGCATAGTGGTTGGGAAGAGTTTTCTAAAAAGGAGATTTATAAAGTACGTTGCTCCAACACAGGGGAATGAACTGCTATTTGGTTTTATTACAAGTGATTCTTCGTACGTCTTGAGAGTTCTAGGGCAGGAATGAATAGCTAGAAGGCAAGGACCTACATTTTTCCTAATACAGAGCAGATGAGGACAAATAAAGCAGGATGAACTCAAGGGAGGACTCAGTGCACTGGCAAACATTAGAACAAGATGCTTAAAACCTGCATCCTCTGTCAGTTCATTGACAGCACCGTGCTGAACCAAGGACCCAGCAACTCTTCTGCAGGCCGTTCAGTAAAGAGCTTTTCTCTGCGAGGTAGTTCCCTCTATTTTGGAAAGTTAATGGAAATGCAAAGGCTATCTTGTGTCTAAAATTTGCAATGCTGCTTTGTGAATAAAGACATAAAAGAAATACTCCTGAGGTTTATTAGCTGTAAAAAGGATTAATTTCTGCAGAATGAATGGAAAACTCAGCCTCATCACCTTCACCAGAGCTCTCTGAGTGAGGTCATGCACTAAAGCACTTTTAAATTGAAGCACTGCATTTTCTGTGCATTGTTTCTCCATCTGCAGAGGACCAGACAGGCCAGCTACACGAAAGAAATGCTCCTGGGGGTGCTTTCTCTGCTATTCATTAGACCCAAAGGCAGTTCCACATTGTCCATCGATGCGTTGAGTTTATTTATCTTATCACCTGGTGCACTTTTTGCCAAGAACGCCTACTGTAGGTTAAACTATCTTCTGGCATTACCCCAGCAGCGTCAGATTAAAAATCCTGACATCTGCCAAAAGGGTGCAAGAATTTGCTGAGTATTGAGATCACATGCTTATGTTTTAGCAAATAATGTCCTTGATCTGTGAGAATAATTAGCAAGCTGTCATTATAGCCAGATGTGGAGGCAGGAGTAGGTATGAGATACCCCAGTAAACCCTGAAGGACCCAAGTGTACTGTGTTTTCTTGCTCAATAAAGGCAAGAAGTTAGAGGGACTTTTCCAAGAAACATAACTGCATGGATAAATGGGCTCCAAATCTGGAAGGTTTCAAGCCAGAAAAATTTACAGTTCAAGTGAAAGAGAGAGACACTTGCCTGGCTCAGACCTCCTTAGGGACAGACGAGCCAGCTGTGGCTGGAGGCACCACAAACAGGGATACGGGAAAGGGACACAACCCATGGCAGTGACTAAAGACCTGCCCAAGATTCACCCATCGTACTGGAGCTGTAATTCTCTTGATCTTCTCCAGCTCCACAAAGCCAACAAACTATTGGGCTTGGACACTCACATACATGTTTACAGCCCTCCCACTAGGTTCTCCACAGCCTTTCAAGGCGTAGACCATAGGCCAAATCACACATGCTGGGGAAAAACATGAGAGTCCTCTTAGACGTTTTCTTTAAACTTGGGACACTAGAAATCCACCCTACTGAAACCTACCACATCACCTTTGGATCCCTTTGCTCCTGGCTGGCCTGGTGGTCCAGGATCCCCCTACAAAACATAAGCAAGAGAAATCTGCTTGAAATTCTCTTCTGGCAGGACCTTGCACGAAGTACAAAGAACAGCATTTTTTGTGCCCTAACAATGCTGACTGTATGGAAACAATTCAGGGGAACAGCCTGTGCTCAGACAGGGCCCCTGGGGAAAAAGGAGCAGGGAACTGTCTCCAGAGAGCATTTAACAGGGTGTCAACTGGGGAAGCAGCAATGCTACCCCCTCACTTGGGTGGTGTTTGCATTCGTGGAAATCATTCACTAACTCCCAGATGGTGCCTGGAAAACAGTGCTGAGAAGTGGGCAGGAAGGAGCCCATTTGGAGAAAGGTACTGCAGAAGCTACGTGCAGAGTGAGGAGTTTATACAGGGATGGCATCTTCAGTGTTGGTACTACCTCCCTCTTGCACGCTGCAGCCCTTCCTTATTTCGCCTGGATGTCAGCTATTAGAGAGCTGCCAACGGAGGAGTAAAGTGGAGAGGATATTTCACTGCTGTCTTAGTGGTCTCCTCCGCATCATGCATGTCCTCCCTCATGTCCTTTTCTTCTGGCCATCCAGGGATTTCTTGTGTGTATTTGTGTCAGGGGCAACTTCTGGACTAACATCAAAGAAGAGGTAAGCCAGGACCCACTTGCAGAGCTCTCCTTCCTCCGCTTGCTTCTGAGCCATGTGTTTCTAGTGACTCTTACTAAAGACAATCCAGAGCTCCCGCTTCCATCTAAACTAGTGACATCTGAGGGGCTGCCACCACTCAGGATAAACTGCATCTACTGGGGAATGCAGTGGCTCTAGCCATTTCTAGGCCGTAAGACAGAGCACTAAGGCTTTACCCCAAAATAGCATTTGTTCTTCCCAGCAGCCCTACAAAGAATGGGAATAGATTCAACTTTATTTCTCAATACAAACCATGTCTAATGTGCTGCTGCACTCACACTTGCAATAGTCCCTCACACAAATTAGGTGCTGCCATGGGTAGCAAGGGAATAAAAAGTCCTTCCCTTAAATTTTGATTTAATTGAGCTTTTCATAAATGTACTGGTCTGAGAGGGAACACCATGCGGGCAGAATAATACGTTCTCACCTTGTGCAGGACCAGCTCTCACCAGCAGTGTGCCAAATGTATCATTTCCAAGCAGACCCTTTCACTGTCACTGTCACCTCCCACCACCCATCACCTGAGATTTCCAGTCCCTCTTGGACCGTTCAGAAAAGACAGTTTTGGAGACAGGCTTCTGGGAGCACCCCCTGCTCCGTCACCCACTTGTTAGTCTCAACATGTGGCCCCAAATGCCCCTTCCGTGGGCCTGGCTTACAGAAATGCTGTGTCTCACAGCCACCACACGCCCCTCACTGCAGCCCTTCCTACCTTCCCTCCCTTTTGCATCTCCTTTTCACATGCACGTGACATAGGGTAGCTTACAATGAAGCAGTATCTCTTACAGGTAAGCCTTGCTGTCCAGGTTTTCCTCTTTCTCCATCAAGCCCTTCTTGACCCTTAAATAAAAAAACAGAGGGAACATGTTTGTTCTTGGATACTTTTGTGGCAATGGGAAACAAAAATGGATGCAACATGCTGTACGGGGCAGGAGAAGGTGTACATATCTGCATCCTGCTAACACAGAAACGTTGGACTGTGCGTCCTCCATGATTTCTCATTGGAAAGAACTAGCTAAGAGGAACTGCTAATCACCATCTAAGCAGTAAAGAAGGCTCTCCAATGCACCCCTAAGTACAAGCACTAATGTCAGCAAACAGTTGGAGACTGCTGTTCTACGAAATCAGGCAGCAGCACTGCTACCCTGGTGAATTTAAACTCTTCTGTACATTCCTGTAAGGGGTCGCTCTGACCAGCTGCTTTTGGATGGAGGTAGGAGTCCATAGAGCCTTTGCAGATCAGCACCAGCTGGCTGGAGCTGTCCCGCACAGAGGGCATCAGGAGCACAGGGGATCAGTTCATACCCCTGGTGTTGCTTTTGAGAGAAATCTCGGTAAGATTTCGGAAGCTTCCAAACCTCCAAGTTAACAGAGATCTTCCCAAGAAAGTCTACAGCCATGGGCACATCAGTCTTGACTTTTGTCCAGCATCGACATGACCACTCTTGTGCACATCTTCCCCAAGGTATTTTCTTGATAATCACAGATATCTCTGATGAGATGGTCCTGCTCATTTTCAGTCTAGTGTGCTTAGGCAGGTGCATGGCCTTGTGAGGTGCTGACCTGCAGGACCTACATTTGCCTTCAGCAAAATTTTTACCATTTCAGGTAAAGTTACCTGAATTACTCGACTGAAACACGGCCACGTGCAGCGGCTGACAAGGGACAACAGGGAGTTACGAATTGTGACTACTGGGCAAAAGGTGGACCTTCTGCGGGCTGATGCAGGTTGGAAGCACTTCCTCAAGACAAACATTTCTGAATCATGTATTGCAAATACTTACAGGATAACCAGGGTCTCCAGGCTCCCCTCGATCACCTCTGTCACCAACAGGGCCCTACAACACAAGAGTTAAGGTGGACGGAAACAATGCAATCTGCAATATCGCAATGGCTTGTGCATGTTCCACAAGTAAGGAAGAAACCCAACTAATCCACCTGCAAAAATCAGGCCAGGATTGAGTAGGGAAGGGATTTAACATCTTACTCTGTCTCCAGGTGGTCCCTGTGGTCCTTCTACCTTCCCGTCATCGCCTTGTTCTCCCTGTGAAAAAAAAATGCTACTATTAATATAGGCAGCATCTATATGGCAGGTGCTTCTGTACAGACCCGGTTCACTCCTCCCATATTGTGGGCCTCTAAGTCAAAGTCTCTGTTGACTTATTAACTTTTCATCCAAAGAAAGTCTAAACAATTTTTTTTGTTTGTTTTTTTTTTTTTACTTTTCATAACCTAGACTACACGGACTCTTCACATGGCTTTCACAGTGGTTGTTTCTGCCCGGTCGAACCATCCTCCCTAAGGAACCAGGTGCAAAGGGTTATTTTCAGCAATTCTGAAAACGAAGCAAGAAGCACATAATTACAACAACATGGGAAATGGTTCTCTGCCTCTGAATTTTATTGCTGACAGTTAAACCAAACTCTTTCATCAAGGACTTCCCCACCCTCATTGAGTGCTGTCCAGGCTGTCATGGGAACCAGGGTGGTCTGGATGGGCTCCCTGGTTGTGTCACCATTGTGGGCTTCTCTTAGGCTGCTCAGGTGACAGGGTCAGCCCCTTGCACACTCACTGCATGAGCCCCTCCACTTGCTCCCCAGCAAGAGCTCAGAGCTCATGGTTTGGCTGGCAGATAACGTCACCCAAACTGTTTATAACTGAGGTCTCTCTAAAACATCCACAGAGAGATCCCTCAAGATTTAACACAGACACTATTTCTTTTAATTTTGTTGTATAAGTCACTTAGGGTCATGGTGTCCTATTTTCTCTGGAGTCCGGCTCAGAGGCGGCTGTTTCTTTGCTCTCCATAGAGGATTGCTACATTCCAGCTCCTCCAGTTTTTGGCTACTTCATATCTCTGAGTCCTCGGCACTCTGGCTCTTTAGGATGAACATGCCTCAGAGCTCCTTTGATGTTGCAGCTACTGGAGAGAGGAGGTCTGGGGGGCTTCTGGCACAGCAGAGCTGCTGTGTTTGGAGTGCTTGGGGTTCACCTAGAGCCTTGAACATCCAAATCTCCATAGCTATGCAGAGCCAAGTTTTCCACAGACTTCTGTAACTCTCAGTGGTTGTGTCAGCCCTTTCTGGTGTATTTACGACTGTCTAACTTTCTCTCTGGGCTACTCTCATCTTCTGTTTGAGTTGCAGCTGCTGACAGTAAGGGTGCTTCAGCAATTTCTCAGTGATCCTGGCTCTGGCAGAAGGCATTTAGGGTGCTTTGCTTGTATGTGATGTCTGGTAATGCACACCTGGAGCAGTGAATAACCCTCTGTGAAAAAGCTCAGAGAGTGGAGCCCGTATCTTCTTTTCTGTAGGAGCTGGGTCACGGCTTGGAATCTGGGCTGTGCCACTGCTGAGGGACACGCTGACCCACACTGACTTCTCACAGCTGAGCACTAGGATTGATGTTCACAGCTTGGTGGAATGAGGCTTAGGATCTGGCAAAATCTCTTGCAGTGAACCTTGACAGATAGCAAAGAGCTCAGCGCACCCCTCTCATTACACGCTTGATGACAGCGGCATTTTCTTTCTCTGCAGCTGTGACGTGTTGGATGAATGTCACCAGGATTTCATATGTACGCACCGGTTATTGCCTTTAAGAGATCGTGTGCTGGGTGGGGTACTCCAGCATGCTTGCCTGGAGTTTTGAGGAGGTATTACGGTAGAAGAAATATATAGGGAGAAACTGTGCCAGGATGGCTTGAGAACATAGTACTGAGCAACATGGATGGAGAAATTTGGGTAGCAGAGTAGAGAGAAGGAAAAGCAATGCCTAACAGGCTCTGCCAACAGTTTCCAGTGCTACTGAACTTGCCGGTTGAAGTCAGCAGCAGAATATCTGGCAACTGGTTTGCTTTCTAGCCACTATCAAAGGAATGTAGGCTAGAAGGAAAACAAAGCCACCGCTTCTCTCAAGACTCAGAGAAAAAAAATTAAAAATCCCAGTATACGTGCTACTATGCAGAAGTCTTGGCACCGATTGCTTCTTCCCAAATGCGATGTGAACACCTTGCCATCTGGGAGCTGTGATGAGCACCATGAACACAAAGAAAGCTCATAATTCTGGAGACCCTTGAAGAGCATCAAGACTCACAGACTTTCTCCCCAAAGCTGAATTGTGGCTTCGTGATCTCTTGAGTCTAATTCCTACCTTGTCCTTTGTCTTCTGACTGAGAAAATCCTGCAGCCTGGTCAGCTCTAGGACTGCGAGACTGAGCTCCTCCAGGACTTCCTGATGCCTCAACTGCTCAAGAGGGAGATGAAAGGTCTGCGCTAATGCTTTGGAAAGTTGCAGTGAAAAAAAAGTTAGAGTAAAGGGCAGCAAAGTAAACATGTTGGGATACAAATGGAAAATGCATGGAGAAGGGAAAGCTTGTTGTTGTTGGCTCCTCTCCCAAAGTGAGATACACCAGTTTGTAATTTTTAAAAGGATCCCATCTGGACTGCTTTAAGCAGCTGCCAAGTGCAGGCGTCTGCTCTGAGCAAGGCCTCTTTGAGGAGCTGTAAATGTATTAAATGCGGCGGAGTAGCTGGCTGGCATGGCACAAGGGAGCTGGATTCCACAATACATGCCTCTCACTAAGGCGCTTTCTTCTCTGGAAAAGGGAAGACCTTCCCCACCATTATACATCCTCCTTTGGCACAGCTAAGTTTACCACTTTGTTTGAAGCTCACAGAGCAGTCATGGTCCCTTTTTCCTCTTCACTTCTCAGATTCAGGCTTCCATTTTCATGTTCACATGTGTGTGCAAAGTTACAGATGTCTGGAGGGAAGGAACCCATCTATCCTTAGGCTGGGATCCAGGCAACTCTTAGGAGATAAGAAGGAAGAATGGACAAGAAAACTTAGATGCAAGACTTTTATGGAGCACCTGGATGCTGCAGGAAACGGTGCTGGAGGCTCAGCATGCCACGCTGTGCTCTCCTCCTTCAGACAGAGCTCTCCCCAGCAAGTTGCCAGCAGACCTGATGACCTTCCAGGAAGACATGAGATCTGGCTGTCAGTGGTCATTAATGGACCTGCCTGTTCTCAGCAGGATGCGTTAGATGCTTTAGTGTCTTTGTCAGGCTTCAGTTTATTCATTTTATCATCAGCGTTGCTGTGCTCTGATGACACCAGATACATGTTTTTTCTGAGGAGTGCTCTTCTAGTGTCCATTTGCAGAAGAGTATTTTGTTGGTGAAGGGGAGAGTGCTTCACTGAGCACTTTAGATTAATAATTTGGGGATCATTTGCTACTGAAACCATGGGAGCTTTCTGGCCAGGCACTCAACTGACAACGTGCTTTGTCGTGAGCTCTGGCATTGTTATCCTGGGCTGGCAGTGCTTGGTTAACACTTGCCACTTCCCACACGGCCACTCAGCAGAATGCACCTGAGGAGGAATGCTGCTGAAGTCTGGGAGAGCAAGCGGTGCAGCTCAGGAAGCGGATGGGACAGCGTTAGAAATGCTGGGGGAGGAGAGGAAATTCAGCAAGGGAGCGATGGAGGTGTGGAGCAGCAGGAACATCACCAGCTGTTCTTCCATGGATGCGTTTCAGCAGCAGGAAATGAGAGAAAAAGCTGCATGACCATTGTTCATCCCCAAAGCAAAATTTCTGAGGCTTGTGAATATCTTAGCGGAACAGAACGGTTCACCCTGCCTCACGGACTCCCAGCCATCAGCACGAAGATCCACTGCTGCGCAAGGGGTCTGGGGGCAGAGCACAGGCAGCAGCGTGAACAGGGTGTCCTGACACCCAGGAGCCTGAGCTGGAAGGACACATTCACAGCCCCAGCAAAGACGAGCCCTTGGGATCTCTTCCACAAACTCCTTTGTAAGCCATGAAGCTCCGGCTTGCACATGTACAGCTGCAATCGCACCGTGTGCCGAGGGAAAGCCGAACGCGCTCTTGGTGCTGGGGTGTGGAAAATGTGCGAAAGGAGTTTGTGCACCTTTCCTCCTCATGAGGACCCCACGACTGACCAGTCCCAACTACCATCGCTTCCCCGACCAGTCCCAATTACCATCGCTTCCCCGAGCAGTCCCAGTTACCATTGCTCCCCTTCCCGCACGGAGGGAGGGAGCGTCGCTGCTGCAGGCACGCGAGGGGCTCCGGCAAGTCCGGCCAGCCCAGCTGGGCTGTCCCTCAGCGCCCCGCAGCCAGCTCCGACAGGAAACCATTACAGCGTGAGTCACTTCTCCAGCCTGAGCTGGTTATGGCTGTGCTGACTCAGCAAAAAGGGAAAAACACAAGGGGAAAGCCACTGTGGGAAAAGGGCTCTGACTCAGGCCAGCTGCAGCAAGGGAGCTCATCAAGTGGCTGGGGGGGATGAGCAAGGTAAGGGGGCGGCAGGCAATGAGGAAAATGGAGCGAGGGCAATAGAGAGGAGACCAGCTCTGCCTTGCTTACGACACAGTATCAGCTGGTTTAAGCACAGATGGGCAGCTGAAGATAAGCTGGTTTGTGCAGGGTGTTGCTCTGGCTCCATCACAGAAAGCTACTAGCCTGATTTCTTCTGGCTTGGGGGTTGAGCAGAATTTCTGCGGATGCAGGAAAAACTCATCCCCAGAACGCATGCTGGCTGGCTCAGCCAGCCGCGCAAGGGCACGTGGTGTTTGGAAAGCGCGTGCTAGTGGCGTGGGTGTCCTGTGCGGATCTGCAGCAGCAAGGCTGCAGCACAAGCTGTGTAGGTGGCCCTGCTGTCGGGGTGTTGCCTCTACCGCAGGCAGAGGAGGAGGGTGCGGACGCATGGGTGTTACGGCAGCAGGACAGAGTCTTCAGCTCAGCCTCCATGCCATGGAAGAGGACATGGCTAAAGTCTGTGAACTTACCTTTTCCCCCTTCGGCCCTGGTGGTCCAATTGGCCCTGGTGGTCCTGCATGCCCCTGTGGAGAGCAGACAGCACATGAGGAGATGGAAAGAGCTGCCTGACTGAAGGTCCTCCCTGTTTTGCTGCCAGATCTTGCAAGCCCTGTGCTGTGCATCCCAGCTTTGGAGGGACATGTGGGTCATGGCAGAGCTGAACCAAACACATCTGGGGAAGTTGTGATGGTGCAAACAGAGACTAGAGAACTAAACTGAACTCAAGATCAGAAATAAATCATGGGTTAAGAACTATTTTGCATTCTGGGGTGGCAGGTTTCCTGCGTTTGAGAACAGACAGGAGCTGGAGGATGAAAATGAAATCCTTACCTGGTAACCCTTTAAGCCAGGCTCGCCTTGAGCACCCATCCTTCCTGGAGCACCCTGGAGAGGCAAGCACAGAAAGCACCATGAGAGTAGCCTGTGGGTATGACCTAAGAAGAGGATGCGCTGGACTATGCAAAGCTCAGCTCCACACGGGAGTGCAGCCACCTGTTCTCCTGGCCACGGGTGAGCTTTGCTGCGGCCATCTGAAGTGCTCTTGCTTGGCTTCACCCACTCATACATGGGGAGTGATGCTAGGAGTCCCTTCTATGTCTTTGCCAGGCTGTAGCAATAGGTCCCCCACCTCATTCACATTTGCTACCAGAAATGGCTGCATAGTGTGTGCCCTTCATCTGCCCTTCTGGATGCTTTTATATCCGAATTAGCTTTGTGCTAGGAAGTCCACCAGCAAGACCCTTCTCATGCATGACCTAATCCTAAACTGTTGGGAAGAAAACTTTTGGTGGTGGTTCGGAGGCCAGGAGTTTTCTGGGTTGTGATGAGGGCACTGCAAGAGCTGTTTATTGCACCTTTAGCAGACAGAACAAAAGGGTTTAAAGTCAGATCATCAGATTAAAGTGAATCGCAAACTTTCCATGTAATCCCATTTAGTGTGGAAGAAAGCTCTTTCCACAAGACAGAGACGTGTTCAGTCCAATAGACTGCTGCTCAGATGTTGCTTCGCTTCCTTATGAAATAATCCATGGAGGCTTTGCTAAGGAATATGAAGGGAGGATATATAAGGAGGCCATAATTTTTAGTGCAGGAAAACACTATGAGCAGAACCATTACTCCATCACTCATATCACTCATTTGCTACTGTTCTGAAACATCACCATGATTCCTTGTTCATAAATAACTCCTGCTTTTTCACAAAGTTTACCAAATCTAGTTTCCTTACCAGCCTGTAATGCGTGAGGAGGTACTCACCACTGCCGCTGTCCCAGTGCCTCATGTGCCTAAAGCAAATAAACTTTCTTCCCTCTCCGCCATACTGCTGTTGTTCTCCCTGCAAGCCTCACCTTCAGTCCCTAACTCAAACCCTTTCCCATGCTGTATTTCTTCTTGCTGCAAGTGTTTTAGTTAAGTAGATCAAGAGTGGGTGTAGAAACAGGGCAGAAGTCCAAGGCAGAGATCCTTATAACAACATAGTTTGACTTGGAAGCAGCTCTTGCTATGAGTGTGCAGTCTCAAAGGGAAAGATCTTAGTAAAAAATAGCTTATCAGCTCACTCCCTTCTCAAGAAAAATCCCCGATATTCCAGCCCATCTGGGGAGTGGTGAAGAACCGCCACGATGCAACGTGAGCTGGGTTCACGGGGCACCACCAGAACCACCCCCACAGAGGGTCTACTGCGCAAGGGTTCACCCTGCGGGTTGGTGAAACCCAGCTCACAGCACTTCTGTGCTCTGAAGCCCTGCTGGGCTCTCTGCTTCACTCAGGCCTGTGTCCACCACTGCTAGTCACGTTTCTGTGTGTTGCGTTCAACCCTTCGCAGAGCTCTTCTCACCATAGGTCCCAGGGTACCTCGGGATCCTTTGGGGCCTTGGTTTCCCTTTGGCCCCTCCTTCCCTGGAGATCCTGTCTCGCCGAGCTGCCCCTGGTAGCCCTTGCTGCCCTGCAGAACAAAAGCAGCGGCATCAGTGTAGGACAAAACCACTTCTACAGATAAATATCAAAGATGAGCAAAGAAAGGGAGATCCAGAGGAGGAGACGTTATCAGCAGATGTTCCTACCTTCTGGCCAGGCTTGCCCTTTTCCCCCTGTTTTCCTGGTTTCCCTTCTGGTCCCTAGGAGAGCAAAAAGAGCTGTTGGAATGGGAAAGCAAAGCAGTCCCATCCCAGCCAGCCACTCCCAGGCCACTTCCCTGGTACACTCAACCCTGACAGCATCCTCAGCCATCCTACGCTATTCCCGTGGCAGCTAACAAGGAGGCTGGGAAGTCACAAGGTTAAGGCCACGATTCACAGTACCACAGCCTGAGTTTGTTCTTGAGCTGCTTCAACCCATGCAGAAGGAAATCCCATTGCTTAACGGTGGAAAGGTCTCTGTGCCCACGTGGCTATAGGGCTACATGGCTGAAAGGTGATGTTCTTCATCATCAGATCACACATCAAATATAGGTGGGTGATGGAGAACTCTCATCTGATGTGCCCTTCTGTCCTCAGGGATGCAAAAGAGGGTTTTCAGAAGTGCTCCTTGAAGACAGCACCCGCTGAACCGCAAAATGGCACCTACCCAGACACTGCTACAGAAAGGGCTGAAATGTGGAAAATGCATTCACTCTGCCCCCCACAAAGCGTTTCCTCTGGTCTGCAGACAGAGCTGCCAGCTGTGCACGGCTGCTGTACAGAGCTGTATCCTTCACCCTCAGCTACGGCTGGGTTGGATATCAATGCTTTTTGCAGGGTTTCAGGATACTGGCAATGGGACCATTGCCTCAACAGCAATTCTCCTTGTTTTTACCTTGTAAAATGTTTTCATTTTCCATCTACCTGCCACACACAGCTTTCTGCTCACAGTGCAAAACCCTTCCCTCTATTTGTATTGTTATTACTGCAACACACAGCACATAGAAACTGCAATATACTGATCAGGTGTCTAGAAACGGAGCGGGGTGCAAAACTTCAGGCGGGACCCACAGCAAGGAGAGACGGAAATGCTGGCTGGCTTTGCACACCTAGTGTGGGTGCCTCACAGGCAGCAGAACCTGCCACCCCTCCTTGCACGCACATGGCAGCAATCAGCTGTGATGAGCAGCTAATTATAGCACACCCTCCTCAGGGAGCCCAGGGAGTTCATTTCTTCAGTGTTTGACCCCGTTGGCTGTGAGGCAGACAACATATTTTAGATTTGACAGAAAGAAGCACAAGCATCACCGAAGAAAATAACTCATGTTTTTTGGCAATTGCAACAAGCTTTTCAACAGCATCTCCACACCAGCACGGCATCTCTCCCACTGCTCTCCCGCCTCCCAGTTAAGGTGTAATTGTCACCGCCACTGATGCTGCAGTCTCAGCTGAACAAAAGCAACTTACAAAGGCAGCCGTATCGGAGGGTTTTCCAACTCTGATCTGAAACCTGGGCCTCCTAAGTGCCTGCTTGTGACACAAAGGAGTAATTTAGACTTACAGCCCTAAAGAATTGTGCCGGTCCTTCACTTCCCCAAAGGGAACAGCTCCATTTTATCTAAGTCAAACATTTCAAGAACCTACCTTGCCAACACTGTTAGAGCTTCCTAAAGGACAGGTCTGTGACGAGGAGTACACAAGTCCCGTTCTGTCATCTCTTCCATACTGCTCGGGGGTTTTGTTTGCTAGTTTTTGCTGCCTTTCCAAGAGATTGCTTTTGGAATTATTTTCCCACTGATGCTGAGCAGCTGCGATACAAGATGAATTGTGGGTGCCAAGCCTCCAGCATTACCCACGTGATTTACACTTTTGTCATGAGTACAGAGAAATGCCCACCAAGGAAAGCATCAGCCTGAGGGATGGCCATGCCCACGCAGCTCCGCAGCTGGCTCACCACTGGACCTGGTACCAGGTTGCTCAACTTCCCTGCATGTATTGGTTGTGATGGGTGTAGTGAAGTAGCCATAACGCTCACAGACTCTGTTCTGCAGCAAGACCATGATGCTTAGTGGCTTGAAAATTTGGAAAGCGAATAGTGGAATCACTCACAAAAGTTTTTTGTCAACACAAGATGTGAACAAATAAGAAAACAACTGGGATTTCTAATTAGTTGCATAGTGTTTTTCCATTGGCCTCCCTCGGCTGTGCAGTAAGATCTTTTGGAAGCACGGGCAAGAGATGTTTCTTGCAAATGGGAGAAAGCCGGTTTTAAGCTAAATCTCTTCCTGGCCCCAGTGATGGCCAAGGCCTTGATCTTCTCTGGCAGAGTAACTTTGCACACTCAGACATGCTCCTGAACTGCGGTGCTGTAACAGCTCTTGAAACAAATACTTCCATCCCCAGGATGCTGCGTTACACTGTCTGTAAAAAATGCAGACACCAGTGCACTGATGGTTCCCTTTTATTGTGCAGGGCAGAGGGACCCTGATCACAGGGGGAGGTCATGAGGATCTCAGAGCTACTTCAGAAGAGTCTGAAGTACAGCCTGGTTCCCCGCACCCAGACACAGCTCCCCTGGAAGCAGTGACTGAAACTTGCTTCTGCCCTGTACTGGAAAATGTCTTTGCTTTTTAAGAAGACAGGTTCAAGCCTTAAATCTTCCCATCTGAGAGACAAAATTTCCACACTGCTCCTAAAAATCTGCCATCATTCAACTTCATACCTGTACCCCTAATCATGAAGTAGACACTGGGTAAAAGTCACTTGGGAGAGGAAAAAAAAACAAAACAGAACCCCAACTTGATGGGGTCCTTGATGGTCCAAGCCCTGCTCACAAAAATAAACCTGATCCACAGAAGACTGTGCCATGTTCAAAGAGGGTCTCAATTTTATCTGGGTTCTTTCAGCTTGCCTTTCCCTGGTGATGGAGTGCAAACACTGATACGGGCTCCAGTAAACTCCCTGTACTGGGTTTTCCCCTTATGACGCATTGGCCTCATAGAGAGGGATGTTCATCCACTCCAGAAGGCTCTCCTGGGTCCTCCAGCTGGGGTGTGGCTCCTTCTACGTTGCCGGAGAAAAAAAATTTGGCAGCATCTCCAGCTCTTGTCAGTGATAGTGAGACCAGCTGTCACTTGCAGTAAGCCATGGAGATCTTCCTTTGAGCCTCCCTCACAGCTCTTTGCTCTCGTCTGCTGGTTAAAAGCTTTGCTGGTATAAATAAATGGGTCAAACCGCTGGCAACGCCATCAGCAGAGACGTGGCTTGGATCTTACAGCCTGAGTCGGCTCCTCGAACGGAGAAAGCTCTATCAGCAAAGGGTATTTCTGTGCTCTACCAGCACGCTTTCTAGGACTTTGGCCAGCAGAGCTCTGCTGGTGAGCGGGAAGCCTACCACATGTCTGATTTTCCTGGATGTGCTTTCTCCAATGGCGCAGGAATTTTGCCCAGATGAATTCAGAGGCAGTTCAACACTTGTCTGGGGTTCCCAGATATGTGATATCTCTAGTTGTGATGTTCCAGATGTGGTTGCTGTTTGTCGCAATCCCAGATGTTCACAGGGCACATACGCAGTGGGGTTTACACGGTTCCCAGAAATCACAGCACTCTCACATGCCACACGTTACACAGGCAACGACAAGCCCAGCAACAACTCTGGCAGCCTTCAAAAAAGGTCAGATCATTTTTCTCTCCATTCTTCTAACTCATCTGTTGAGGGATGGAAAAATCAGAGCCAGAACAGGGGGGGAAAAAATAAGGATAAGAATAAACTTCAGTGAGATTCTAACTTCATTCAGGGTCTCCAATGTACATCAGGAATCTAGCATCTTTTGGTACCTCTGTCACTGCAACATGAAGTTCCTAGTATTCTTACTCTCTTTAGCAGAGACAGCAACGAAGGGCAGAAAATGTACAAAAGTCTATAAATAAGAATAATTAATTCTAAGTTCTTTTTGTGGGGTTCCAACCAGTTGGGTTACTGTGCCAAGGCACTACACATTTGTTGCTTTTACTCTCAGAATTTGTACACATTTTGTTGTATGCTTTGGGTTACTCATTTGCTGAGAAAACAGATCTTTCCAAGCTTTTTCTATGAGTGGGATTATTTCTCTCTGTATACTGTGCTCTTCACTACAGATGCATAGCAGCACCTCCAGAAGGTGATGGTATTTGTGAACAGGGACAGTGGAAAGCAGTGGTTTTACAAAGTTACATGCCTTCAGGTATGCCAAAATATCCAAGGAAAGCAAAAAATTTATCACCTTAGGTCTAATCAAGTTTTAAATTTCATTGCCAGCTTTGATAAGAACACAATTCTACAAATATATTTTTTAGTATGGTCTTAGATATTCCCCTAAGGGAAAAGCGGGATGGTTTAATTTCCAATGCAAATTGATTAATTTTCAAGGTAAAAAAAGGCTTTCAGCTGCTGCTGGCCTTGGCAGCAAAGTCGAGTCTCTTGCACGGCACAGCAGTAATGTTTATTGGGAGCAAAGAGATGAGCAGCCCAGCTTTGAATTCTCAAGACATCAACAGTTCCAATCTATGTTACGACAACAACATCCACAACAACAAAAGGAGGAAGTTGAATGAACTGTGGAGAGATATGCCCTAAACGGAGCCAAGCATCAAACAGCGTTAAACCCGAAACTTCCCCACCGCCAGGATGCTGTTACGTGCCCTGCATCCGGGGAAGCGGCTACACGATGTGACTCACCGTCCTAGTTTGACCCAAGGGGAACGGTGGCTCTTGGCACTCCGGAGGATAGATCGCTCCGGCTTTGCTTGCAGACTTAGAGCACGGTGCGGGAGGGAAGCTCTGCGAGGGCGCAGTACTGACGAGATGGCTTCCCAAAGCCCAGCTCAGGCAGGCTCAGGATTACTTGGGACCATTGTGGAGCAGAAGCGTATTTTCTACTTTTTTGGGTATCATTGAGTGAAGGGTTGAGGTGTCTTCTCCCTACCAAAAAGGGTTGAGGTGTCTCCTCCCTACCAAAAATGAGGCAGGAAGAAACAGAAGAACCAGGAGGCAGCTACTGAGTAAAGAAAAGAAAGTGCCAATGGTGATGGGGAAAAAAAAAGGTGATAGTTTAGGCACTGGATGTAGAAAGGGCAGAAAAGCTAAAGCAGCAATAAAGGTAGGAACCATGAAACATAGGACGAGCATGCCCATATTGTTCAGGGCCCAGCCAGCGAGCTCATTTAAAGGGAAATGAAAAAGCCCCATATAATTTCCTACTGCTCAGCAATGTCTCCATATGAGAACCCCTACTTAATAAACTTTGATCGAGAGAAGCCTCCCCCCATGGAGGACAGTTCACAAGCACTCAGGAAATTAGCGGGATTATTGGGGCTGGGCATTTGAAGACATAAATGTTTCAGATTTATAAGAAACACATTTCATAATCACTCTGCCTAGCAGTAGTTTGGAAGGGGAGGAGACAGGGCAGCAGCTCCTGAATGAGTTTGGGGAAAGAAGAAAGACTCAACTGTTCTCAGGAAGAAAGACCTGATTGTACTGCGAGGTTCAGAGGGCTTCATGGGATCGCTGGGAAGCAATGGGCTCTTGGCCTGCCTGCAGAAACCCGAGTGGTGAGTGCAGGTAGAGCTGGCTGGCTGAACCCGCAGTAAAAGCGTGATGGGGAAATCCTATAAAAAGATCTCAGATGGAAAGACTACAGCTAGCGGCACTATGACTTTCTTTTCAGCTGAGTTCTTCAGCTTAAAATGTGGAATCCAACCCAAAATCTCTTATCCCAACCTCTCTGCTTTAGTGCAAATTCTTATCTGCATGCAGATGTTGCTCTGAAATACATCGCTTTTGATTTTGTGGACGAGGAGGTCTATTTAACCTGGTTTTTCTAAGTAGTCCCAGTGTAAGGCAGCAAAGAGCATCAGGTACAGAGTAGTGCTGTGTGCTCTGAGCTGGTCTGGTTCAGTCTGATAGCCCTGAACTGCCTCTAATTTGCTGTTTCTGGGAAAATACCTTTCCCCCCCCTCCTTTGTGCCTATTTCCTCATTTCTAAGGAAGACAGGAGAAAAAAGTGCCACCAAAAAGCTTGATGTTTGGGTGGGAAGTGTGGGAAAAGTGCAAGCCCTCACATCCCCACTGAGCTGTGAAGCTTTCATACTCAATGACACCAAAATGCTCCGAAGACTTCCCAGTGCTGGGAGCTGACAACTGGGAAGAAAGGAATAGCGGGAGCACTTGGGCAGGATAGCTCTGATTTACACTGACAGCAGTGCTTGTGCTCCTTTCTTCCTCCCCCAGAGACGAAGGGTTAATATCTTCCTTTTGAAGGACACAGATGCCCTGGGGTTGTGGAAGAGGAGGGGAATGAAATCCTCTCTTGCAATAAGGAGGGGAATCTCGGCGTAACTGCCCAAAAAGTGCATCTCCTTCGTCTGAGTCAGGAAAGAAACTGTGCCAAGTCAATGGGATTTATTTCAAATTCTGGCTCATTTTGACTCCTATTAACTCTAAACGAAGACCAGCTGGGATCAGCCTGCCTGCCCCAGCAGCAGAGAGCAGGCAGAGCTGGCTGACTCGCTGCAAGGGTGAGCACCCCGGCTGCAGGCAGCGGCTCCCCAGGACTGGGAGAGCTCTGTGATTCCCCACAGGATTCCCAGGGCTCACAGGCAGCCCTGGTCTGCTCCAAAAGTTTCAATGGATTTGGTGGGCTGAGTCACAGATACCAGCATAGCAGACAAGGAAAAAAGGGAACACCCCCACCCCCACCCCCCCGCAATAAAATCTCCCAAACAAAATCCAGCATGTATCTCTCCATAAAATGGGATGGCTAGGTTTCCACGGAAAAGGCTGAATGAACCTGGGGATATCAGCGATGCACTGATTATTAAAGCAAAAGAAGGAGAAACTGATTGCAGCTAAGGGCAGATTTGCCCAGGGATGACAACACGGCTTCTAGAAGGGGAAGGAAGACGGGCCTGTGGGCTGCAGCTACAGCACTTGGAGAGGCACTGACCCTCGCCCCATCCCAAGCAGAGCTCAAGCAGCCTGACCGCATTCCTGAGCAACAACCTCACTTGCCTTTGATTTTTGGTGCGAAGCAAATACCTGCTTCAGGTTTTTCTGGATACTGGTCCACGTGAGCAATGATGCTCCAAGGCTGTTACACACTGACACACCACGGCCAAGCGCAACCACCTTCAGCTATAGGAACCGGCCCTGCTGATGTAGCAGGAACAGGAAAGGACAGGCTGTAGGGCAGGAAAAGTTTGTCCTGTTGTGTCCCCTCCTCCTGTGCGGAAGGGGTAGCTGTGGCTCAGGATATGGATCATGCCCAAGCCCAGGAGACATTCAGCTCTGCAGCAAAGGGCCATTCCCCTTGGCAGGCACAGCCGTCTCTGGAAAGATCTACTGAGCTGTGTGGCCCGTGAGCCAACACAGCCTGTCCCGAGACCCTGTGCGGGGCATGGGAGCAGGGCTGGGGAGCGCCCGGCCCCCCTTTGCCACTGACTGACCTGCACGACCCCAGGCAGATCACTTCACTGCTCTGTGTGCCTACTGTTCACACGTTATTCAAGGGCAAGATCAGGAGTAACAATACTCATTTCCTAGAGCGAGGGTGTGAGGAGCTCGCTGTCACCACTGACACGCTGCCGGGGCTGGCACAGGCCCCCCCTGCACACCGAGCCCAGTATTTTCCATCCCTTCCTTCGCTCAGTCGGAGGGTAACTCCATGCCTTCCAGTTGAGGGAGTTTAAGAAACTTTTTTCAAGTAAGAGCTCCACAGACAGCCCATAGACCAGGGCATGAAAACCAGCTTATCCAGGAAACAACAGCTCAGCATTTTATCAAAAAAAGCATAGATTCCTGCGTGGAGAGCAGAGATTAAAACCAGCAGTGACTCCAGGATTGTCCTTCAGCAGCCCCAGTGTTTTCAGGGGGCTGAATGCCATGCAACTGGTGTGGCGTTGCCAGCTGTCGCTGAGCTCATGTGTTTGGAGTGAATGGCTGGATTCAGCAACAGCAGAGCGAGGCACTTTGTTGCAGAAAATCTTTGAATCATGTTTCAGTGGCAGGAAACAGAAAAGAACAAAGAGAAAAAACCATTCTGGGACAAATTCTGCTGTAGATGATGTTTGGACAACTTAGTAATAGAGCTGTGTGTCGGATGAGAATGAGCTCCTGCTCTGCCCTGGCATCACAGGGCTCGGCAACCAGCCCCATCTCAGCTGTCACCACAGCACGCTGTTTCTGGAGCAACTCTGCTAGCTCCAAGCAGAAGGTCCGTCCTGGCCAGCAAGTCCTCCTTCCACTTTAGGAGTGTAGCCTGTAGATGATGGAGAAACAAGAACACAATGGGAAGGCTACTGTCTGCAGGACAGCACCCAGCGCTGTGTGCGGAGCTGCAGCCGCTCTGGGGAGCGATGTGGCCGAGACCCCAGTGCTGGAGCCAAGAGCCACGAGTTCACCCACTGCTCCGTGGCTTTATCCTTTTCAAAGCACTGTGAGTTCCCTCAAAAAACCTTCTCAGATCTCCACCCCAGCCCAGCTCTGTCACTCTACACTCCTGGAGAGCAAACCAAAGGACTTTGGACCTTGTCGCATCAGAGCAAAATGATTTACCAGCCCTTAGAGCTCTTTTGGTCTGCTGGTGCACATCTGCACCAGGCAGCAGTGCCGGCACATGCAGCCAGGTCTTCTCTGATGTAATTATTTATGGCGATTTATACTATTGGAGCATCTGGCTCAAAGCCTTCCGAGTCCTGACGTGGCTTGAATGACACTGCAGATAGGATTTCAGGTTAAAAAGGAAGTGGAAAAAGAACTCAGCTCCCAGTTTTGCTGCACAACGAGGGATTTTCTTGTTTCAGAGCATGTTGTATTTCATTACTTACAGGCTCTCCAATTGCTTTCCTGGAACTGTAAAAACTTCGCTATCAGATGTCTGCCTTGTACGACAACCAGCACATTACAAAAACCACAACGCACAGCTACGGAGCGCAGCTGGAAACCCACCGCCTCCCTCCTGCCAACTGGCCTGGGCCATTCGCACAGCCACCGGCGGAGAGTTGTCCTCCGAGGAAAGGCTGAAATGTCGTATTTTCTGTAGGTGGAGAGGAGAGGCAGTGGAGAGGAGCACTTCTGCAGGGGCTGCTCCAAGGGACTGCTTGCCTGCGTCCAGGTTGTTGGTTGCATACCAGTGACTTCAACCTTTGGCTCTTACCAACCCGTGCTGCGCAGAGCAGGGCTGACTGGCAGCCAGGTCCTTTGCAAACGCACGTTACTCTCCAGCAACGTTCCTTGGGTGTTTCAGGCTCTGTAGCACTAGCCTCTCCCACACTTACAGGTCGGCAGATAAATTACCTTTTTATTTTGGCAAACTACACCGTGACACTTGCATTGCTGATGGATGCCTTGCCAGGGTTCGATGGGCCGTCGTATCTTCCCGTCTCCCCACAAGCTGTGGAGACATACCCTTGTCCTGCCTTGCCTGTACAGAAAGTCGGGATCTCCAGCAGGCAACTCCTGCTCCCTGCACTGTCGACCCCGGGATCTGCATCTTCAGGCTGCCTCTCTGAACAGAGATGCCCAAAGGGTCCCTGCTCTGCAAGGGGAAGAGATTTTCAGCTCTTTGCTGGTCGAATGAGCCAACCAGAGGTCAAATGGCCAAATTCAGAAGAGAGTCAAGATCAAGGGAAGGCCACAAGTTTGTATTAGAAGATGGAAACTGCTGGGAGGAGATGATATGTGAGACAGCAGCTCAGGAAAGGTGCACATCTCTGATGAGATTTTTGAAGTCTCAGGGGGTTCTTGCACTCCACTGTGTGTTCATGCTTCAGGCACTCAGATTTCTCTCTTATGACCAGGGGGACAACTGGCCCATCCCTGGGCTGAGCAGGAACTAAAACTGAACGGAGCAGTGTGAACTTGGACAAAGTGACCAAAGATAGAGGATACTTGCATATCTCAGCTCCAGCTGCCTCGATTCCTGCCAGCCACAGCTGTGAGACTCATGGACCATCTCAGTTGCCAGGTTTGTTTGCTGAAATCCACTGGCTTTGAAACATGTACAAACTACCCCTGGAGACTCGGCTGGGGCCTCCCTGCTGCTTTTGTTTGAGATTTAAAACCACAGTGGAAACTGGTTTTCAGATAGGTTAATGCTGGGAACAGCTGAGCCAAGTTAAAGCTAATGATCTCTGAAAAACGTTCCTTGAGCACCAAGGAAAGTTTGGTTGTGCTCAGTCGGTAATGTGGTACCGGCATCAGGGTGGCTTTCTGCAAAATGCAACCTCACTGGGTAAAGCCAGACGTGTCCCTGCTGCAGGGACCCATCACTGGGCGAACGTCTCTTCTCCTGCGTGACCCAGAAGGGTGGCACAGACCCTTTATGCTCCCCCCAGCTTCAGCACCGGCGAAGGTGCTCCAGTACCTCCCTGCACCGGCCACCTCCCAGGGAGCACCATGACGTGCAGACTGAGCAGCTCCCTGCTCCCCAGCCCTGGCGCTGGCCTCTCGCCACGCCGTGTGCGCGGCTGGACGTCTGCGAAGTTCCCCAGCTTCTACCTGCGGCTACACGGGCCGCTGCCGGCACCAGGCCTTTGCCCCAGGCTAGGAGGTGCAAAACAGGCTGAAAATGTACCAGCAATAAAGGCAGATCATTTCAGAGCAATTAGGCACCTCATTTCCTACATCTGCCAAGAGGACACTCCATAGTGAAGTGTCAGTTCCTTTAGACATAAGCAAAATAAAGATTAAGACTAAACATATCCTTATGTTTAACCTAAGGAAAAAAAATCTTCAAGAAGTGGTGTAGCTGCAGGGACTTGTGATGGAAAGGGTTTGTGCAGAGGCTGCCGCTGTTTGTGGAGGGGGTGTCTCTGTGGGTCCCCTCTAACGGCGAGGCAGAGGGCAACACGGGGCCGAGCCAAGCAGAGGAAAAGCTTGCCTACACGTCTGTGACTGCAGGTGGGCTTCCTCAGGCTAATATAAATGTCTCCCAGCAGCAGGTGAGGAGCTACACACTCCCAGATGGAGGTCAGTTTGGTGGCACAGGTAACTGGGCAGATCTTTGTGCATGCCTCCCGCTAATGGCACAGAAGGACAGCATCTCCCCTGTCCCCTTCGTAGCTGTGCGGGGTATCCCAACAGTATCAGAGCAGAAGCAAACATCTCCAGCCCAGGGAGGAGTCAGCGGATCCAGGGAGGAATGCCGTGAAGCCCAGGTGTAAGGACTCCTGGGTGTCATGCCAGGAGAGACCAAATGAAGACGCAATAGCTAAGGACGAAGTTCTCTTTAAAACCATCTATAAACTGAGTACTGGACAGCATAACACTATCGTATCGAATGTATTGAAACCATATGCAACACACATAACGCATAAACAAAGTGTCTGCAGCACACCCAACCCAACATGCTCCTCCCTGCCATGCGAGTGCCGCCACACCTCCCCCAGGCAATTTCCATGTGCTCAACAAATCCTGGACAGGAGTTTGTCACCGTGTAACCTTGGCACTCGCCTTTGGGTGAAAACCTTCAGGATATTTCCCTGACAAGATTTTTGTTATCTTTGTCCAGCAGCCTTAAAAACCTGTCTATCGTACACGCTTGTGGTGGGCTGTGCCCATGGTGGCTTTTGGGCATGTCTTGCAGAGGTGGGCTGACCTGGTATTCCGGCTTCCAGTCCTCAGCTGGAAAGGAGCGGGTTGCAGCTATCTCCAGCAGCTGGCATCTCGGAGCTGCAAGCTTTATCTCGGCAGAAATCTAAGGAAGATGCCAGTAATATTTGTACCTTTTCTCCACGGAAAGGCAGGAGAAAAGTCTCAAAGAAAAAAATGGAAAGAGAAAACCTGTTTGTACTTCTGTCAGAAGACTTCCATCTTTAAATTCCCCCAGCAAGTACAGGAACAGCAGCCTGCAGATGAGGTAACGCCAGGCACTGGCAGGGCAGGCAGGGCTGTCTGGAGCCCGCACAGGTCTCAAAGCCTGTATAGCCTTATGTCTAAACTCAAGCAAAGCAGCATATTAAAATAGTAGATGGAAATATAGCACTCCGCAGTAAAAAAAAACAAAAGGGAGTGATTATGAGCAGGAATCTTGGCTCTATTGACTTTTTTTTTAAATAAAACAGAAAACGGCATCATGTTCCCAGGGACATGCTGGCAAACAGCAGGGATGGAGTCTGAGAGAATCTATACTTTATACTCTATAACTTAATATGGCTTTTGCATGATTTTAGTATTTTTATTGGTTCTTAAAACATGCACAATATAAACACGTGAACCAGCCAGAAGCACTGCGCATGGAGGACCCGGTGCTGAGGGCAGCTGACTGGCCGTGCCAGTCTGCAGCTGGGAGGGACCTGGGATACTGGGGACCACTCCTCGCCCCGGTATTGGTTCCAATCCTGCACAGAGCTCCCTGTGGGTACAGGGGGCTGTGGCCAAGGATGGCCTTATTGGGGCAGGACTACAGCCTTATTATGCACATTTATGGTGCTGCACTGCAGTATTAAGCCAATGTTTCCACTTTCTAGTCGAGTCAGTGCTCAAATCCTAACCTCAGCCCAAAAATAACATAAATCCATCCCCTTTGCTGCTTCCATCCCCTCACACCCTTCTCCCTGTTCTCCTTTTAGCCAGCCACAATGTCACTAAAGGGAAAAACAACATGCCTCAACATCAAGCATCCACCCAGCGCTCAGAGGTACCTGCCTGCTCTGCTGCCACCACCCAGCCTGGGAAGGGCTTTCAGAGCCACCATCACACTTGTGCCACTGGCTCCTTCTCAGGTGCTGGGATGCCCGCCTGCCTCCCGGGAATGGGATGGGGTGGGAGCCGCCGTGCTTGCTGGCTGCACGAGGGGTCAGACCCGTGTGGCGGGGGGGCACGGCCGCGCTGGCCAGGCTCCCGCACCCGGCTCCATTGGCCAGCCCCTCATGGAAGGAGCCTCGCCAGTCTGAGCTGCTGGCAACTGTGATCCGCAACAACAAACACAATGAATAAATCATGTCGTCAAACTGATAAACTCCACGTTTCAAGCACAAGGGCCTGAGCTGGCTGGCAGAGCAGCCACCAGGGCGCTGGGCAGAGCCATCCTCCATCTGACACCACCTCATGAGCCCCAGGCCAGACCCTGACCGACTCCTCCGGCCCTGCAGCTCTCACCCCAGAGCCAGAATCACACTTTTTCTTTCTATGGCACTGAGATCAGACCTCCAAGCAAGCCAGAGATGCCTAGGATATTCATTGAGGATTCAGGAATAATGTCCTGCTAATTTATTCTATTTGTTTTCTCTATTTAAGGTGGAAACCTCAGAAGGGAAAACCAGAAACAAGCAAGAAATCACCAAAGAGAAGCGAAGGAAGGCAAAAGCTGGCCATTTCCAAACTCCAGGCCAAGGTCAGCTGTGGCAGCCAGAGGAAACTCAGCTCCTCACAGTCCCCTGTGCATCCCTCTCTAACACGCTGGCAGGTGGTCCGTTTTACAGACGCAGCAGAGAGGCACAGTGTCCCAAAGGCCATGGCAGACCAGAGAAGCGATCCACATCTCAAGCGTGTATCCTGACTGAAAGACCAAACCATCTCCTGAATGTAGTTTTTTGCAAAATATCATACTTTACAACATTTGCAACAAGTCACATCTCAGATGCCTGCCTGCCCTAAGCAGTGTGTGGCTCACTGCCTGCATCTCCCTCTCGGTCTGCCCCCAGGTGTTCTGCTGCAACGCAGCATGTCCTGTGGCAGTATTGTTAATGTCTGCTGCAATTACTGCCCTTGTCAAAAAAAAAAACCACCCCAAAACAAAACCACCCCCCACCTCCCTTATTTATTCCTTACTGGAATAAATGCAATCCAGTTTAAATGCAATCCAGCCTCTCAGATACAAGACTGCAAACTTTCTTTCATCTTCTTATTGCAAAAGGACCACATCTTTCCAGAGGAGCCATTTGCCCTCTGCCGCCCAGGGCTCAGCTCGCTGCGTGCCAGCTCTGCGCCGATGCCCCAGCTGGGAGCAGCACCGCACCTCTGGCTCACGCTGCGCCATTGGGAAGGTGACCATCGTCCCGCACGCAGGGATTTTGACAAAAGCATACAGCACCCTGCTGATCACTTTGGGGCAAGATGCAATGGCTGCTTTGGAAACCAGGGTGCAGGTGGCCCTCTGCAGCGCCCAGGAGCTGTGCGGGACCAAGAGCCGTGCCCTGGTGACCCGAGGTCCGCACACGCTGCCTGTGCGCCTTGGCCAGGGGAGCCCAAGTGCTGCAGGAACTCAGGGACTGGCTACGGGGGCGAGCGGTTTCGCAGACTCACTCGGACACCTGTGATGCCGGGATATCCAGGAGGCCCTTCTTTTCCCTTCAGTCCTTCGTTGCCTTTTTCTCCTTTCTCTCCTTCCAGGCCTTGCTCCCCCTTGTCTCCCTGCGGAAGAGAGGAGGATGGGAGCTTTTCATACCCACACAACACACGGGTCACTGTACATGGCTCTTGCAAGAAAAAAACCCACCACATAATTAATATTTCAGGAGTCTGAGAGGAAGAGAGCCTGCAAGCAAAAGGATGAATGAGGATGAGTCATAATACACTTGACATTTAAAAAATGAGCAAAACCAGGTTTCTTTTTTTTAAAAAAACTCTTGGCTGGAGGAGAAGGAACTCCCTCATTACACAGGGTAATCTGAACCACTTTGCTTCTCTTGCAACAAGGCCTGAACCTCCCACATGAATGAGACAGGCAGACAAGACCTGAAAGTCTCCCTTGCCTCACCCAGAAGCCCTGAGCTTGGGATGCTGAAAGGTTTTTAATAGGATGGGTTTGTCTGGAGCAGCCGCTTGGCTCTTGCTGCCAAATAGGAATCAGCCCAGGGCTCAGACGAACACTGTGAAACAGTGTCATCTAGCCCCGCGAAGAATCTGTGGTCCCAGCAGTAGGTATCATGTCAAATCACTGTTCTTACAAGTGATGGCACAAAATTTTATGGAGACAATAAAAAAGGGCAATTCTGTACTGACAGCAGGACCTACGCTTGTGCAACCAGCCAGCCTTGACAGAGTTGTTTTCCCCTTGCACCTGCGTTAGAGAGAGCACAGCAATGTCTCTTCTGGTTAAACAAATGCTCCTGCAGTCAGCTTGGGCTCTTCTACTGCCCAGGGACACATTCAGGTCGAGAAGACCTGGTTTGGTTCAAGAGCCCTTCGGGACAGGTAGCAGTGGCAAGAGAATAGAGAAGTCAGTCTTTAAGGAAGAGTCTTTTCGTCTAACGGGCAGAGATAAGCAGAAGCAGAGACACATGGCAGACAGTTTAACTAGAATGAAGCAATAAACTGCATTGTTGTGGGAATGGCTGCTTTTTCTTTCCATGGAACAAAACTGTTGGCCTGCTGGGGAAAGCCGGCTGTGCAGGGACAGAAATCAGAGCCCCGTTGCAAAGGCAAGGTAGCAGCTTGCAGCAGATGGAGAGCACAGGGCAAGCCCTGGGCGAGCACCTGGGGCTCTGCCAAGAGGAAGGGGCTCTGGTTTCTCTACTTGCTAACGAAGTTCTGGTCAGTGGCCCAGGGGAGAGGGATGGACAAGTCTTGATTTCCCCTGCCAGGCCCAGGAATTCCTGATTGGTTGGAAATTTAATCTGTAACAACTCAAATAGAACAGACAAATTGTTGGAAAGTATATTTTGAAGAACTTGACCTTTCTGGAGATCTGATTAGATGCCAAAAATGTGGGTAGAGGAGTCAAACAGGAGGAGTCCATTATGCGTGCTTGCAGAAAAAAATCCTTGGTGGGAGCAGGGCAGGGGCTTATTGCACAGAGGACCCAATAACCCCCTCGGCTTCAGCCTGGCCCCGGGAGTCACGGGGGCCTGAGTGCAGAGATGTGTGAGAGCCGCAACGTGCCACGAGAGTGAGGTTTACCTTGATGCCGTCTGGCCCGGGTGGCCCGCCGTCCCCTTCCAGCCCTGATTCTCCCTGCAAGGCAGAACCAGCGCCATGAGGCTGTGCCTAAGCGTGCTCCTTCCCCATGCTTTCTGCGGCTGAGTCCTGGCAGCAAGTGCGGCTGCCGCGGCAGGAGCCCAGCCCTGCACCTTGACACATGTCCCATCTCATACCCTAGTGCTGAACAAGCTCTTCCTGGAGCAAGAGCATGAATACAACCTCTCGCTTGATTCTGAGCCATAGCTCCTGCTCCACAGCCCCCGCTGCTGGTCCTGCAGCAAGACCTCCTTCCCCGCGTTGAAAAGGGGGCTCAGTCTGCATTCATTTAACCTGGGGCTTCCCCATCCTGCCTCAACAACTGACCTTAGTCCTGAGAAGGGACATGAGCCACTGCTGGCTTCAATCCATGCATTCATCCCATCCCTGGCTCCTGCCCATGCCTGCATAGTGTAGCCAGTGTTTCCCTGCTTAATGCCTGCTCCTGCTCCGGCGGCTCCCTGCCCCGCGCGGATGCAGGCTCCCGGGAACAGGACGGGTCTGTTCCCACACTGCCCCTTTCATAGGCGAGGTTGTCACCGCGCTTTGCAAAGCAGCGCTGCAGCACCGGGGAGGCTCACATAGGGTGGTGAGCCCAAGCTGACAGGCTCTGCAAGGAAGGTGCTTCCACCACCCGCAGAAGAAACAAGGGCTGTAAAGGGTTATGGGATGCCCCGAGCTGAGTCTGGCTGCCCAGGCTGAGGGTGAACGGCAAACAGAGCCCCTGGGGAACTGCTAAGGCACAGAAGCCCTACCAGAAGGTGACCGTACTCACTCTTTGTCCAATAAGGCCTTGCTCTCCAGGGACTCCCAGCTGGCCAGGATCACCCTAAAAAGAAGGAACCACAGATATGGAGACAAGCTGTTCACTGACGGTGAGCCAGCAATGAAGCACTTCCCATTGCACCCCTCACTCTGACTTTTTCTTTCCTTCTGCCACACAAACACCTTCACTTCAGTTTGCAAGGGTGTCCAAAGGACAGGTTGGCATCACCAGCACCTCTGCTTGCCCAGGGCCAGCACACAGCTCACAGGCTCTGTTGCAGTGGTGCTCAGCAGAACAGGGGCTGAGGAGCGCTTCGTGCTGCCTGCACCTGCAGGGCCAGGAGATGCTCCCTCAGCATGGCCCTTCAGCAAGAAAGCGGCGATGCCGGGTGCAACGCCATGTTGGGAGCAGGCACAGCCAGAGCAAGGGGGCAGGAAGCTGGCTGCTCTTTGAACCTCAGCGCGACTGAGGAGGGCGGAGAAGGACATGAATCTTTGATGGCACCAAAACGAGGGAACCAAAGGAGTTGGAGCTGGCAAACAAACGGATCTTGGCAACAGGCTCCAAGGTTGCAGTTTAGCCCAGAGGGTACAATAGCCATAGGGCAGCTACTTCCCATATGTGCCTGTCCAAGCGAACTGCTTTGCCAGGAAGAGAGCTCAGGAAACAGAGGCATAAAGAGGAAAAAGGTCTGACCGATCCATACATCTCATCCTGCAGAAAACTGGTCTGCAAGTGATGCCTGCCCAAAGCAACCCCAGCCTGTCCCAACACCTCCCGTCTTAGGAGGAGCAGCAGCATGGGACTCTTGCCCCCCAACTCCCCAGCAGTGATGTGCTGTGCTGCCAGCGGGTAAAGGGGTGTCTGTGCAAATCATCGCGTCCTGTTCCCAAGGAGGGCAGCCAGGAGCACAGGAGCTGAAATGCTCCTGCAGTATCAGGACGCCAAAGACACGGTAGCTCCAGAGAAGTGTCAGATGATTTGCCAAGGAAAACATGGCAAAGGATGGGGCTGGGGGTGGGGAGTGAAGAACAGCAAAGAGGAAATTGCATTTAATCCCCACACAGAGTCTGTTCAAAAGCTCTGCACACAGGAGCGAACCTTCAAACCAAGCGGAAAGGGGCTTAGGATAAAAAAAAAACACCTCTGAACTGCTCAGCACAGGGACCTTGTTCAAACAAAGAGATGGTTTTTATAGGCCTTTCCATGTGGACAAGAAGGTGCATTCATGGCTCTCAGCAGGGCACCCTTCCCCCATAACTGTCAGAGGAGCTCAGTCCCCACACTGCTGAGGCTTGGAAACTGTGGCAGGACCTTGTCTGAGGGTAGTTTCAAGTTTGAGGCCTTCCTAAGACTCTTTTTGTTTGAAGTTAGAAGCTGCTGGGATCTCTGGGTCTTGAGGACTTCCCTCTCCCCTCAGATTTTGGATCTGCAGAAGAGTCAAGCTTCATTTCCAAGCCCCTTCCCAGCTTTTGAGGCACAAGACCCCTGGGACGGTGCTTCTCCCCAGCACCGACAGCAACCCCCTCACTATGGGGCTCAGGAATTTGTAACTAAGAGCTTAAATTCTACCCAATTTTATTTTTTAATCTATCTTTCGTTGAATATGCTGTCTGCCATGACTGCTGGAGGGTGAACCTGCAATGTTACCCAGTCCTGCAGGAACAGCAGTTGCTATTATCTCCCCAGTTGGACAGAAATTGCACAAAGGGTTTTTCTTACCTTCATGCCAGGTTCACCTGCAAGGCCAGGTTGTCCCATTGAGCCAGGCGGTCCCTGGAAAAAACAAAGATAATGAAAAAACCCCATTGTAACCAAGTAGAAAGCAAGATCAAAGTCATAATTCCTTTAGCAGAGCTCTCCTGGGACAGCAGAGCCCTGGTTGCAATGTAATTACCTCCCTGGAGCTGGCTCAGGGTACGCAGCATCAAAGCAGCCCAGTACCCCTCGTGCCTGGCTCCTGGGAGGGCTCTGCTCATCGGCCATGCCCCCTCCCTCTCCCCAGCCTTCTCTGCCAAACACCTCTAACTCCTTCCAGCCTCTCTGCTTTCTAATGTTAGCAATCACACTGGGGAGCAGCACTGGGACTAGTTGGGAAGGAAGGGAAAAGATCCAGAATTATACTTGAAAGCCCTTTCACAAGGGCTCAGCAGGTTGGCTGACACAGTGGATAACAAAAATGCTCAGCTGTGCTCTTGCTCCCTGCAGCCCCGCTTCTCCACTACTGCTGGTGTGAGCACGTTCTCCTCACCACCGGTCTCGTTTTGGTCAGGGTTAAGCCTTAACACAGCCTCGGGGTTCGCAGGCGCCCTGCATGTCCCTGCCTTTGCAGGAGCAGCTGCCCCAGAGGACACAGCTTCAGGCTGTGGGAGGCAGGGGCACAACGGCGCTGCCAGCTCCAGGACAGCTAAAGCAGCCAAGAACAGCAAGGTTACACCAAACCCTCCAGCACAAACCTTGGCCAGATTAGTCTTGACATCCATCACCCGCTTTCCCTGGCTGTAATGGGCCAGCAAACACAGGAATGCCAGCGCCTGGGCTCGGACCAGAAACCCACAGCCCAGGGCTGTCGCCAGGCTGCACTAGCTGAAAGCAAGTGGCTGGCTCCTGCCTGGTCACGGACCCTGCTAGAGGGGCTTGGCATCCCTCAGAGAGCCTGAAGTAAATGCCTGACCTGGAAAACTATGGGAAGTAAGACAAAAAGATGGAAGAGGAGAGAATGACCTTGCAAACTGTTCTTACACAGTGTCCAGCCGCCACGTGCAGCCCTGTGATGGAGGGGTCATGCTCAGCAGCTATCTTTAGTATCAAGATCAATTGGGAGCTTTAATCTTTGTACATTTTCTACTACTTCTGGGAAGCATGGGGAATGAGGATCTGTAAAACAAGCCCAAAGATGGACAGCAAAGCTTGTCTTTAAAGGATTTGAGTGGTTTATTTACTTATGGTATTTGCTTTCCGGACAACAACCTCCCTTCTTTTTACAGTTGGGAATAAAGGAAAAAAGAGCACATAGTCCAGGGAGCACTCTGCTGCCCAGGGAATAAAGCCAGTTCCTGGCTTGCTGAAATGGATTCAAGCAGAGGAGGGAGTAGGGTGCACGTTGGGTTTATGAACAAATGGTCAAGTCACGCAATGAGAAAATTCAAGCTCCAATGAAAGCAAAAATCCTGCTTTGGTTTCTCCAGAGGTGCCAGTGCAGAGAAAGGCTCCTGGAAGAGACACAGATTTGAATAAAGCTCTGTGCTTTCTTGGTTGGCAACATCCAGAGCGGCTCGGTAGCAGCTTTCCAGCTCCCTAGTGTGGTTTACCACGCTGAGAGCTTGCTCCATCCAGTCTAGCAGCCATGAGAATGGAAACTTTCATGACTCATACACTTTGCAGTAGACTACATTAAAAGCCACCTTTGCTGCTGTTTCCACAACCGAGTGAAACATCATGTCTATATTACCATGCGGGACCTATGGAAAGGAGCTACCCAAGGGGAACTGGCACATCTGGTCTAAAGAGCCAAGACTATAATACTTCAAGGGGAGTGAAATCCAGCCAAGACTGCGGATGAGTTAGGGGGAAACCACAGAGGCATCTCCTGCGCTCCATCGGGGCACTGTTTGGCAGCTGCTGCTCCTTTGGTTATGGTGTGTTTGTGCCACTGCTTCATGGCAACAGCAACCCAAGAGCAGAGTCAGCAGCAAAGGCATTTCTCTGAGCTTCCTCCGCTGGCTGCAGCGGCTGTGATGGGGCTGCCACAGCAATCCAGGCGGGCCAGCAGAACTGCGGCTGGTCAGCACCAGCACCAGCGCATGGGAAAGGAAAAGCCAGTTTTCGGTTTGAATTGCTGTCGTGTTAGGTCCCTGACCCTGCATGCTAGTGCAGAAAGGTGGTCCCTGGAGTGGTCACAGAGCCATGCCTGGGACATGCTTGTCAGCGTGGTCAGCTTTGAAATGTGTCTCTTGTTGTGAAGATGGGTCTGTGCATCTACCAACTGGGTGTCTATAGCCTGTGATGAAAACAATACTCAAATTTCTGATTTTCGCTGTTGACTTTGGAAGCTGACTTTCAGGCTTGAGGGCAATCCTTCCTGCTCACATCCCCCGGTGTGGAAGGATGTGCCACTGCACATTTACTCCTCCCTCAGTCCCGCCACTCCTGATGCACAGGGAAAACAAATAGGAGCAAAGATCAGACTTACCTTATGCCCAATTTCTCCCAAAGGTCCAGGTGGCCCCTGTGGTCCTTGTGGACCCTGAAAAACAGAGACACAAGGCTCTTTTCACACAGTGTTCATTTCTGAAGGGCTATCATTTCCATGGTCTGTGAGATAAAACAGCAGTTCCCTCCCACATCACAGGGAGCGATGCAGCATGCAAGAGATGGCCAGTGAGCTGGAGAGGCTGGCAATGGGTGTGCTGGGGCACCTTAGCAGGCAAACAGCTCAGAAGGCCCTTTGTCATTCTGGCTCCCATCTAAAACAACTGCAGTTGGCAACCTGAAAACACCTGTTTACCCTCTCCCTTCATAGTCTAGGTCAGTTCCCACAGACATAGACAGCAGGAGATGACCCTTTTCTGGCTTCTGTGGTCCTGTTGGCGCTCCGTGGGATCTCTGTCTTCATTTGTCATCTCCCAGTGCCTCCCCCAAAGCTGTGGGCTCAGTTCTGACACCATCAGCCTCCTTCCTGGTCCCCCTTCTGCTCTACCTACCAACGCAGTCCAACTCCTCCTGTGCATCTGACCCAACCTGGACCTTCTTTTCTCCCTTCCCTTCCAAAATCCAGCCCAGGCTGTATCCTACACTCTCCTCGGTTGATTCATGGCCCCCTTTTGATTTCCAGGGGTCTGACCTTGTCTTCCCTTCTGCATCCTAGGACTCTAGCCAAGCCTTTCACTTCTCTGACCACACTGGAGTTGGCAAGGACAGAGAAGCTGGGAATGGGGTAAGTGGTGGGGAAGACAGAGGGAAATAAATGAAGTTTCTGTGTGTGTCTAAGGAAAGACAGACAAAGGGAGAGTGAAAAGACACTTGCCGGGTCGCCTGGAGCCCCTTTTGCTCCTGGAGGTCCAGAAGGTCCTTGGATACCCTAGAAAAATTACAAGCACCAAGGTCAGCTCCAACCCCATAGCAATCCTTCGTGCCTCTCGGCAGTAACGTGCATCTCATACGCGATCCAGTAAAAGGAGTGTAGAGATGGCCCCCTAAGTGTGAGACACTGTCCAGATGCTTCCTCCTGGACCAGGACTCAAAACTTACGGACTCGAGTGAAACTGAGGTAACAAAAGGAAGCGCAAGGGATGGACACTTACTGGGAAGCCACGTGCTCCTGTCTCCCCAGTCTCACCCATCTTCCCCTGTGAACACACAGTTACAGCAGTCAGCAGCCGGCAGTGTGCCGAGACACCTGCGGCGCTTTGGCCCGGAGAAGCTGCAGTCCCCTGGGCACTGTGTACATGTGGGTGCCCCCCAGGGGAGTGACGCCAGGCCAAGTCTGGCAGGCACTGGCTCTCACGGAGGACGTACCTGCAGCCCCTCGGGCCCCAGCTTGCCTGGCTCCCCTGGGCGGCCCTGCAAAACAAAAAGACAAAGACACGTGGCAGGGGCACAAACTACTGGTGATGCTCTTCTGCCCCAGCCCATCTGCTTTTGGATTTTAGTGCATCAAATATCCCCTCCAGTTCCTTGAAGCTTTTGAGAGGCCAACTGCCCAGCATCCTGCCCTGAGGAACACCCCAACCAGCAGGGAGTGTGGGCAATGAGCTGCATGACTCAAATTTTTTTGAGCAAACACGGCTTTGGAGGAAGCTGGGATTCTCAGGAAGACTTGGCACATCCCTGCCTAGCGGTGCATGAAACAAGGGGAACTCCCCATCAAAACTACATCCAGAGGGCCATGCGTGCTGTGCAGGGGATGGAGTCTGCGACCTTCAATGGTAGGACAAGGGTCCAGCTCTGCCACACTACTACATCAGGCTGCTGCCAAAGAGAGAAACTCTCCCATGCACCCATCTCAGAGCCAATGGTGCAGCAGGCTCACCCTGGACGAGGGTCTGCTTGGGCAGGGTGCCTGCCAGGCTCTCTTTCTCTTGCCCTGCATTTTGCCTATCGTGACCAACATGAAGTGCATCAGAACAGACACTCATTTCCTTAGGTCATATTTTAACCAGTACTGTTAACTTGTTCTGATTTTAGTGCTACGTTCAGATGTGACAGTCAAGCACACTCAATCGCTGGTTCAAGTTACTCCCACTCCTGTGAGGGATTCTATTATTTTAGCAGTGGCCCTTCTATCTTTGTGGACTGCCTCTGTATTCAGCGTCTCAGACCCCAGCAGCAAGGGCTCTGATGCCCGTGTTGGACAGATTTTACTCTGGCTGCACGAAAGACCCATCCCTGCTGGTTGACCCTCATGGCGTTATTGACGATCCCCTGTTCCTGGAGGAGGATGTGACCTTAATCCTGCCCAGAGCATTTCACCACACAGCCAAGAGCAGCCTTGGCCAGCCCGGGCACCCACTGGCACTCACCTTGGCACCTCGTGACCCTGGCTCGCCTACTGGTCCATCAGGCCCTCTGGCACCCTGGAAAAAAACAAGAGAGGCAAAAATAAGAACACAGAGTATATGTCTCACTGGAAAAGACAGCAGTCACCCTAGCTTTGGCCACCAGCAAAGTTGATGAGCTCAGTCCTGGTTAAGCCAAGCCATACCTGGTTGGGCTGAGCACAGCAGCCTGGAGCCCAGGACTCAAAAGATCCTTTCTGTAGTTTGTTGCTTCATTTCTCACCATTACCAGCAGACAGCACCAAAATATTTTTTATTCCGTTAAACCAACAACCAGCCACAAACAAAAGCCAGAGGAGAAAAGCAGGCCAGGCACAGCCTTATTTCCAGAGAACAGTTACATGACAGCAGTTTTGCAATGCACAGCCTTGCAGTTCTGGTCTTATTGATAGCAAACCTCTTCCTTCCTAGAAACTCTGCTTTTCCACCTGCCCCTGCCCTTAACTCTTGGCATACCGTGCAGTCTCATGGTCACAGTCAAGGCAATAAACCTACAGAACGTAGAGGCACACAAGCCCCCACCATCTAGTACCTTCACAAGGAGCAGGTGTATTTGCTGGCAGCTGGACCAAGCCTTCTGCTGGAGTTACCTGCTATTTAAGGAACCGGCTGCTGTGAAGGATCAGGCAGGTGCTCATGCATGTGCGTGCTGGGAGCAGCGCAGCCTGCCGTGCCTGCTTTGGCACGTCTGGTCCTACACCCGGCATCTGCTCCTGGGCGTGCGTGCACCAGGCACGAGGACCTGGGGGAGCTGTACGGGACACGCACGCTGCTGCAAACACTCACAGCACGTACGAGAGTCCCGACAGTGAGCGATCCTGGATGTGATAAGCTAAAAGTGCACAGTTCATGGTACGGCTCGGGCATCCTTGAGGAAGGGATGGTCCTTGTTCTTCCAGAGGGTTCTAAGCAAGAAGAGCCCTGGGAAGAGAGGTTAGCTGTGACCCAGCTTTCAAGCTAATTTCAGCTGAGCTGAACACAGAGCCCTCTGCACGATTCAAACCCCAGAAACCTGTGTGTCACACTGACAGAGGATAAACAGAGCCATAGTCAGGGAAAATAAAACAGTAAAAAAAGGGCATATCAAGAGACTCTATTAATGCATGTCATGCTCATAATCAGGCCATGAGCTCAGTTGGGACTCTTAGGCGCTACTGCAATATAAATAATAAATAAAAACACAGAGTGGTGCTAGAATGTAGTGGTAAGAGGAATCCTGAGAGCAGGCCAATGCGGAAATAGAGAAAACAGGAGCCAATGTGCTTAATCGGGATGCAAACTGAGTGCCAAAAGTAATAACAGGGCTAGGGAGCCAATGCGTCAGAAAAGCAGCTCCAGTATGACAGGCGAAGAGAGAGAGACTCACAAAGAAAGGCAGTGTAACAGCAGAAGATGTATAGGAAACTTAGCCAAATTATTACACCAGACAAACACTGTCAATATAAAATTATGCAAAAACTTCTACTGTGCTTGGCAAAACCCTGTGCCGCTGAGCGTACCAGAGATTAAGTAACCAACAGCCTGCATTGCATGCCAGCAAGACACAGCTCTAAAGAATGCTCAGCCTGGTCTCCAGGACAGATGGACAGCGGAGGACTGTGCACCAGATGGGAACACCACAGCCCAACGGGGCGCTTCACAGGTTGGCGCTGGCTACACTAGAGCAGCAGCAGCTCTCACCAGCCCTCGACCCCAAGTCCCCTGGCTCATGCTGGCCACTACATCAGAGAGCAGTGAAGACCAAAAGTTTTATTAATCCATGTCCCTATAAACCTCAAAGCACAATGACATAAACCAGAAGGTCATTTAAAAGCAGAGCTACGGACAGCTCAAGTCAGACAGGGCTGTAAGCTGGAGCAGGGGGACAGCAGGGCTTGGGGGCGTCTGGGGAGCTGACTGGGGTGACCGCGACACCCAGCAAAAACCCAGACCTGCCCGGGGCTGGGGACTGGGCTGCCCAAAGAGAAGGGAGGCGTCAGCGAGTGTATGGCACTGGCACCCTGGGAAAGCACCCGGCCACCCAACTCATCCTCCCTGGAAAACAAACTGTTCCCCTCTTTGAGCAGCCATTCAGGTATTTTGTGCAATTACCTCTTTACTAGCCAAGACGATGGAGTGACCTGCTTGTGAAGAAGGGGAAGGCGGTGCAGAGAGGGAGGAGGCGATAGCTCAGCACTGGTAGGAGGGAGCAGGGATCAGAGGCAAGTGGGACATGGAAGCGACAGTGATGACTCAGGTTAGAGGTTTTCCTTCCATTCCTGGACTGTTGCTGCCAGGGAAGGAAAGTGGGATGCACCTGGCCCCTCCACACCCACCTTCTGTAGCCTGCCCTGCCCTGCCCAGCCCCTTTGCCAGTGCCGGGCTGCTCTGAGCTGGGTGCAGGCTGCTGGGTGCCCTGAGCCCTCATGCAGCGCTGCAGCAAGGGCAGCGATGGCTGTGGCTCTCAGCAGTCCCACCCAGCAGGGCTGGCTGGCTGGGGAAGTGTTTATGGTATCCTCGTTTCTTCCAGCAGAGCCCTGTCACCAGCATTGCAGGATCTGCCAGGGCAATCTCACTTCACAGCAGTCACCTGCCTAATCCCATCACAACACATCTCATCGGCATCTGACCTAAAGGAGGAGAAAGTGACCCTGTATTCACAAATGCATGTAGCAAGCTTCATCTTCTCCAGCCTCCTGGGCCGAAACCCAGGATAAAGGCTTCCCCTAATTCACCCTGACAGGCAAGGCTACATTTAGTCAATTAGTTAAATCTTTAAAACTCTCTTTTACTGACAACGCTGGTTAGAGATGAGCGAGTGAGGTCCTGGCAGCTCTCCAGGGAGCATCCCGTGCCAAATGCTGCAAGGCACAGCGTGGTACCTTCCCCCTGCAGACCTGGCGGCTCTGCCTTGCCCGCAGGGCTCAGCAGAGCTCCCGGGGCTCCCCTTGGGCTCTCAGTGTTTCAGAATTAACTGAACAGCCAGACGTGCCCACCCTGAGCACGGCAGGGCAGAGGGACCAGGGTGAGTGTGTACAGAGGGTCTTGGGGAACATCATCCTAAGGGCACATGCAGCAGGGACCCATCCTCAGAATGGCATGGCTTTATCACTGGTGTCAGCATCTCTAGGAGCCCATGAAAAAGAGAAAGAAGCTTTTCTTCCGCCTGTGTTAGTATTTATATGACAGTACACAGCTCAGGAGAGGTCCCACTGGGCCAGGACTGTACAAACAGTGCAAGCTCCAAGTAGCTTTAAAATGTAAACAGGAAAAAAGGAGGATTAAATCGAGATCTGCCCGCTCCTTTGCATGTGGGCAGCCAAGGCACAGAGAGATACAGGTTCATGGCTGCTGGAGCATTTCAGAACCTGCTCAACTGTTTCACCAAAGCCAGCTGGACATGAATGTGCAGCTCAAAGGCATTGCCATGCCCATCTCAAAGCAGCTCACCCGAGGCTGTGCAGAGCGTTATAGCACAGGGATGCACCTGCGCAGTCCCACTGCAGCACATGAGCTGCCAGACCAAGTGCCATCACTCACTGCTACCTAAACAGATGAGTTTTCCCTTTTGGTTGTGTTGTCAGGCAAGAGCTGCCAAACGGGAACAGTGCAGGAAATGGCAGCTCTGCGGCCCTGTGGCTGAACGCCGATGCTCCAGCATCGCTGTGCTGAGAGGTGCTGGGTCTCAGCAGGCAGCGAGACGTTCAGGGCTGGGCAGAGCCGGCATTTCTTAAATTCTAGTTTCAATGTCTTATGTGGGTACATTTTGTGCTGTAATCCCTGCGTAGGGAGCTACGTAGGTGGAAGCTAGCATTAATTCCTCGCAAGCCTCACCTGCAGTCACATTCTGCCCCCTATAACCATGAGTTACTTTTAACGTAGGCTCCAGCAGCGGCAGCAAAGCTGGTGATAGTGCCACACAGACAGTGGGCACACAGGCCGAGACAGTGTTTCTCTCAGAGAGTGCAACACTGAGCAGTACTATCAGCAACCCCAGACTAAATAAACTGTTACGATGTCGGCTAGATATGAACACTGTCAGCTCACAGTCGCAAGGGAATTCAGCTCCAGGCTCCGCCAGTCAGGTCTATTGCCAGTCCCTGTGAGGGAGCAGAGATACACCTGCTGCTCGCACTGACAGCGCTCCCGAGGACACAGCTAAATGCTCAGTAAGGTGTTTCCGCAAAGCAGTGCTGCATTTTGCCCTGTTCAAACAGATACTCAGAGCTCAGAGACAGTAACCAGCCTCTGGACTGCAGAAGCAGGAGCATGAACAAGCAGTCAGTAGCTCCCTTCCAGAAATCCAAAGCCTCTTCCTTACCCCTTTATCCAAATATTGATATTCCACTATCACCATCTGGCCAAAAGAAAAGCAAGCAGATGCCTTGACTGGAGCTGAAGGGAGACATCGCTGGCCATAGATCTGTAGCTAACTTTCCTTCAAACACTTCTAGTGCTTTTTCAGCCAACTAGAAAGATGATCGCTGGGAGCAAAACAATATTCCTCTGCTTTTCCTCCATGAACAACTTCTCAGCTAGTTTGGGGAAAAAGCAAGTCTTTTCAGGTTTGCTTAGATAACACCACTTTACAAATCCCTAGCATTTACAAATTCCTGCAGTCGGTGATGCTGGGAAGCATTGGGTCCGTGTGGCGGAGAGATAGCGGTCCCCTCGCCCGCAGGGCGCTGGGAGGGCAGGTGTCTTTGCCTTATCTTGCCTCTGCAGGCTGCACCTGGGCAGCAGCTAACGCAGGAGCTGGGCGAACGAATGGTACAGTGCAAGAGAGAAATATGCTTTGGGATTTGAAAAGCTTCTCCGTCGCCTGAGTCAGTACTCAGCATCCCCTCCAGTGGGAGAACAACATTCCAGAAATACTGACAGACTCCTTGGCCAGAAGCATGGGGCAAGGTACGTCACTTCAGAGCAGGATTTGGGGTCCAGCTTTAGGATCTGAGTTCCAAAGCCATGGCTCCAGTTGATATTTAACCCTTTGCAGAGATTCTCAGCATTTTTGGTATCGCTATCCTCACTGGAGTGTGCTGGAGACCATATGCTGTCCTGCTGCGAGGAGCTGACGAACAGAAATGTACTTTTGCATTTAAGTGAGATAGGGTGAGGGGTCTTGCTGAATCAGCTGCCTCCAAACTTAAACCTTGATTTGGTTAAATAATTAGGTTTAAACATGTGCATTGTTGTCACTAGCTGAATGTTAAGCACATGTCCAAGTGCTACACTGAGTACAGATGAAAGGAGATAAGCCTGGGCTCACATGGCCAAGTTTCTTGTCCTTAAGGAAGAGGAGAGGGGAAACTGTGTTTGTGGAAGATTGTTCAGTATCAGTCTGATGGGCTAAACAAAGGCTTGGGAAGGAACCATAGCCCTGTTATGACTAAAAAGAAGGTTACAATTTTAAAAGAATTTTCTTTTTAGAATTTGTACTTATATCTTGACAATACAAAAGCTATCACAACATAAATGCAGACCCCAAAAAGTCTCCATTGTTCTTTACAATCAAAACCATATTTGCTATTTACGTTTCCTTCAAAAGCAAAATTAATGAAGTATCCACAAACAGAGCTCATGGAATCCACAAACATCTGGCAGAGGCTGCATTCATGTTTCCACTCTGAATTGAATTACGTCCCTTTTGTAAGCTAGGATAGACAGAGGGTAATGCCTGAAATTACAATTGGGGGATCATTTCCCCATCCTGAGAAAACCAAGAGCCGGCATAGCAGGACAAACTAAGCAAACAAAGAATACTATGTGTCTGGAATATCTTCTGAGAGTATGAAGAGAAGGAAAGCGCAAGAGAGATACATACAAACCAGAAATCCACCAGGCAGGAGATCTGCTGGTCCCTGCAATACCGACTTTCCCACATCATATTCACTGAAATCTGTAGGACTGCAGAGCAAAGCCCAAGTCCCTCCTCTCTGCTGGGGACCTGAGAAAGGATGCCTGTCTGTCTCGCAAATTCTGTATGGATTATATCACTGTGGTGCTCAAATGCACTGAACCTCCATGCTGCCACAGCCCAGCAGCGGGTGTTGAGGACAGGACCAGTGCAGGGCACCAGCAGCAGATCCAGATGCCCAGTGCCCGCTGGCAGAGGCTCACCCCTCTCCGGTGCCAGTGTCCTCAGGGCAAGACCAAGACTGTAAGAGACCCTCTTCCCCGGGCATCACCTCCTGTTCTACCTCCACGTGCTGCGCTTCCTGGGGTGACTTTCTGCAGGGCTCTGGGGCCAGCTGGGGCACAGCCACTGCTGCATTTCTGGTTTCCAGGGCTGGGATGCACTTTGAAGTCTGGGCTTCCTCAGTGGAGGAATGTCCAGGGGGAGCGACTGGCACAGGGTTTGCTGGACTCCACATCTGGGGAGGAAACACAGTCCAAGGCCATGAAGCTGAACATCTCTACCACGCGCCGTGTCCTTTTGAGGATAGAAAGTGCTGGTGGCAGCTGGCGTCCTGCAGGATTTCTCCTGAGGGTTTGGCACCCTTGCTCTGGGTCTAGCTACACCCAAGGCAGGTCCCTGCTGTGCCAGCCAACCTCCTTTCTTAGAAGCTGCATCCAGCTTTGCTCTTGGTTTTACCTTGTGTGATAACAAATATCACCTTTGTCATTCCTGGCAGTACAAGTGGAGCTGAAAACAGCCTGGTCAGCTGTGCTCTCCTTGTGGGGTGAGGACTTAAGGCTAACGCAGATGTAAGAAGCCAAAGAAGATTTATACGAGCGAATCTCACCCAGCCCAAGAGCCAAACGCCACAATCTGCACGCGGCTGCCTGCTGTAGGAGAGGCTCCATGCCAGGGGATGCGGCTGCATCCTTGGCTGGCAGCTGGAGAAGGCAGGGCTGGGACTCCTCCTCTGCCACTGCATACATTAAAGGCACGGGCAGAAATGTCCGATCCCCATAGAGGACTCGCCTCTCCAGGACCCCGCCAGGTCGGCAGCCTGGGTTTGTTCAGAAGGTGTTTCCCGTTTGGCTCTGCGCTGTAGATTTACCTTCAGATATTTTCCGCCATCCATTCAAAGCCTCCCGTGAAAGAACGCCTCCAGTTTCTCATCCATCAGGGTCATGGATGTCCTGGACAGCTCAGTCAATTGTGCTACGGAGCACAGAGAAACCTTGCTCCCCAGGGGACCCTCTGAGAGCGGAACTGGGGAATGAGATCCATGGCTCTTCCCACCAAGGAGGACAGAGGCAGGGAAGATGTTTTTCCCAGCCACAAGTTAGAAGTTGAACGCTAATATACATCTGCCAGGCATGGACGTTACTGGTGTCCTAGCTGTGCTTTTAAAGCTTAAAGCGGTTCCAGGGTACGTAACTCTGTGGTTATAGAGCTTCCTAGTCGGTTATTCCATTTCCTTTTGCCAGTCCCAGCTATCTGAGGACAGTATTATCTCTGGCAGAGGGAAACACGCAATCTTTAGCTGTTCCTAGTTCCCCAAGCAGGAGTTACAGTAGAAGCAGAGACTGGGGGTGGGTAAAATGTATAGTTTACTTCAAACTACATCTTTGAAAAAGAAACATGAAAGCAGGTATAAGATCCTTGGAGGGAGAAATGCAAAATATGTTGTTGTTGGGGCCTTCAGTAGAACCCATGCGTGCTCGCTATTAATACTTTGCAAAGCAGCTGGACAAGGAAAAACAACCCAAAGCAAGGATGCTCCTGCAATAAATGTCCCGCTGAAGAAGAAGAAAGATTGAAGAGCTCAGCGGGACATGGGTTGGATGTCATAGGCAGGAAAACAAGCAGCTTTGGCAGGTCTAGAGGTCATTCTGCTGTCGGCTGTCACCCAAACAGAGCAGGAAGAACCATGCCATGAACTGATACAGAGTGCTTATGAAACATTTATCCAGTGTAATGTGTACTTGTAGCACTGTCAGTGATGCTATTTAGTACCGTTACCCAGCACTAGGCTGGGGGGCTGCCCTTTCCAGGCACAGCAAGGATTCACACACGCTTATAGTGTGGTACTGTTTAGATATGTACAGGTAAAATCAGGCCCTTGTGTTATGGGCTGGAAAAAACCCTAAAAAGACACAGGACATTCTTACAATTTGATCTGCTGACAGCGTGGAGCACACCTTTGTCATAACCCTGCGGAACGCTGCCGGAAGACACTGACCCTGTGAGACTGAAAGGGGAGACACAGGAAGAGTAGGCTGTTCAGCTCCGTGTCAGCTCTGTTTCTGCCTGCCTTGTCTCTTAATTCTATGACATGGAGGAACATTTCCTCCTTTATCTGCCTCCAGTTAAATTGCAACACTTCACGTCTCAGCTGTTCTCTCTCCCTTGGCAGCAGAGACATCTTTTCTGGTCTTCTACCCGCATCCTTTCACCCTGCCCAGATACATCTTCAGATGGCTAAATCCTCACCATCCTCGCCAGAAGTGTCCATAAGTCCCGCCTTGGCATTGCAGGTGGCTGGAAAACACAATCTGGACCACTTCCATGACAAACTCTACACCAGGACACCCCTCTGCCCATACACATCACTTGCATTTGCAACCCTGGTCTGACTTGCTTCAACGACTGCAGCCTTTGCACGCAGCAGAAACACAGCTGCGGGGTTCTGCCCCCACTGCTGCTCATCTTCACACCCCCAAAAGAATCCACCAGATTACTTTTCCAGTGGCTGAAACAGGAGAGAGATAAAAGCTTTTGAAAAGCGCTTACCCTGCGGCCTTTCGCCCCTCTTATCCCTGGTGCACCACGGACTCCTGCCGGACCCTGGAAGGGAAAAGGGAAACAAAATGAAGATGGAGGAAGAGGAAGGCAGCAGCTGTTGGTAAGACCCCACATCCCTACGTGGTCTGCAGGGGCCTCAGGCGCAGACACCTGACCAGCAGGTTGGTTCATTAAACTCCTGCCAAAGACATTACCATATTTACTTCTCTATAAATGGTATCTTTTTAAATGCACTGATTGTCTTTGGGTTATGAACATTTATGCCAAGGATCCTGGCTGAGTTTTGTATGCTTAACTTATCTGCAGCCTGTTGTCTGTACAAGTGGTGTGATCTGAAGAGAAGTCGAACATCCAGAATTCCCTCCAAAGCTATTAAAAACAGCTGTTGCTCAGTATCTGTACAAAAATAATAACAACCAGGATCTGTTTTTCAGTTGTCCAAATACAAAATCAGACACCTCATTTTAGGTATCCAAGTTTGACCTTTTTAGCCAAGTGATGATTTTATCTTCAAGTATCTGTTGCCCTGTTAGTGCTGCATAAATATTCATACTGGCAGATAGATGCTAATTTCATTTGGACTGTTGGTGTTGTGGATGAGCCTGTTCTTCTTATGCTTACAGAAAGGTTTCAGGTTTTAACCAGGATTTGTACACACTTGATTCATTAATGTGCATGCAGAAAATGCAGAAGAAAATTAAACAGCTTTTTTGTCTGTTAGAATATTTATGTTTCAAATATTGAAGGATATGTTCAATTAACGGGAATTATTTCTGTGTTATAACTTTCAAAACCCACATTTAAAGTTAGTGCCTTTCTGCTGTCAGAAAACCTCAAAATGACACATTCCATTCTTATTCTCTCAAACATTCCACATCAAGTTTTGCTATTTATATATTAATAGCTTTTACCAACTGTCAACCCTGCAAGCTTCACCAAGGATCAGAACAAAACTGGACTGTGATCTTCCTACTGCTTGTACCACTGCCACTAATAAAGCTTTTGCTTTTGGAATGGAGGCATCTTGCTGCATGGCATGTAAGTTCAGAATACAAATGCTTAGCTGTTCTCACTCAAGATGGAAAAGTTACTTGACTGTAACTATATTTGTCATCACAGTAAATCTTGGTTTTGCTTAGTGAGGTCAGTAGCAACTGGCACGGACAAGCAGTAGATGTGTCAGATGCCTGTTTTATAGAGATTTTTTATGATAAACACACACTGAAATGAAATTCTTTGTTGGTATTTGGAATATCCTCCTGGAAGCCTCAGCCTATCCCAAATAGCTTATGGAAATACGAGCACAGAAACATTCATTGTGATGGCAAAATGCTGAGGGAATAACTACATACCATGCTGGGAATTTCAAGGAACTGTTTAGGAGAAGATGAGTGACCTTTAATATACCTATACATATGCGTTATTTTCGAAACTGTGTATTAAGACAAAAGATGTACCGTGATGGTGAGCAAGAAGAGGGGAAAAGGAATTCTCAAGTGTCAGCGAGCTGAAATTAAGGGCAAAGTTTCCTCCCATTGACTATACCTTTGCGTCCCATTCCCAGTCACCCTCTGCTGAACTAGCCATCAGAGCTGCTAAGGCTCACTGGGTAACTTAATCTCAAAGATTTTAACAGTTTAGGACAAACAACAGCAGCGTGCCTCAGGTCTGGCTTGAAAAGCAAATAACGACTTTTTGGTGGAGAAACAGGCAGAAACAGCTGGAGTTAATGAGCGGGGATTTGATATTAGGGGATTATTTGATTTACTGGCTTTGTGTGGAAGTTTGACTTATTGAATTATGACTTTTTAAAATGCAGTCTTGGAGGAAATATTTTGCTTGGATGAACTTGTTATTTGCCTGCAGGAGAACAGGGGACCGAAGGAAGCAGAAGGACCTGGGGATGGTCTCAGCTCCCAGAGCTCTTCAGAGAGCTTTTGGCATCTCCAGTTGGAGCTGACGCCTCAACTCACACTGCCGTCATCATGCCCCAGTGAAGGAAGACAAAACTCAGCCCCAACTCATGGTACTAGATAGCAGTGCACTAGGCAGTGCTGCAGGACCCCCAGGAGCTCTCTGCCCAGGGCTGGTGCAGAGAACCCCCCGGTCCCCTCCCCAGCTCACAGGCGTGCAGCAAGCAGGGGGCCTGCCTATGCTCCAGCTATCCCTAAGTCTTGCAGCAGCCAACATGCTGAGAAAGCTGCTAAAAAAGGGACATCTAGAGATATCTGCTGCCTCCTGGACTTCTGTCAGCAGCAGGCGCTGCCATGAGGGGCCACAGAGCAGCTCCCTGCTGGGGCTGCCTCAGCATCTGCTCCTGGCCAGTGCCGTGCTGCTGCTCTGCCAGTATGGACGGGTCACCCGAGGTGCTGCTTGACCTCAGACATTTTCTTTCCCTCACGTCCATTGCCTGGAGCTGCTCCTTGCAGCTGTGCAGTCCCTCCCCAGGCAGCAGCTGGCTGCAGCTGGTGGGCCCAGCGCATCACCGAGCTCCCCACTGTGGGCAGAGCTGCCGGCCAGACCTTTGGCACTGCCTGGGCATTTCACTGCTGTGATCTCCCTCCCAATTAACAACACTGTGGGAATTCACACGCTGACCAAAATCCATTCCCCGTACCCGCCTAGAGCTGCCTTTCTCTTGGTTCCAGCAAACGACACACAGTAGCATTTGTGCTGCTAGGAGAGCCAGGGCTGCATCCGAGCAAGGGCTGTGGGAAACTGGAGCCACACTGAATTCTACCTCCACACCAACTGCAGGCTCCAGCCACAGCTGCACGTGCACCAAATGAGCCCATCCAGAGGGAGGGTGCACCTGGGGGCAGCTGCTCTGCTGCTCCTCTCGCTCCAGCGAGCATCCCTGAAAATGCACCATGCAGTCACCGCATGATAGAGCCGCTGCAGCGCGTGATGTGATCACCACGCTGCCAACAGCTCCCAGAGGAAACAGAGGGCCTTGCAATAACACCTTGAGCTAGTGTGCTTGTGTCCTGCTAAAAGACTCAGTCTGGATTGTGAGTTTTGGATCCCCCATTAGGGAGATGGGCTACAGAAGTCTGAATTAAGCACCACTTCTGATTTTAGCATCTCTTTCCATGTTGCTCCACCCATGCCCCATCTCTTCCCCCATATCTCTTGTTCACATCAAACTCACATCAACTGGGACACGGTTGCCTGACTCAGCCCATAAATGCCCGGGATAGGGGATGCTGATTTTTGGTCTGTGGTATTACGAAGTGATGGTAGCCTTTACTTACTGTTGGTCCAGGGATCCCAGGAAAACCTGCTCCTCCTGGTGTCCCGGGGTGCCCCTGAAAGGGAAGAAGAACATGCCTGGTGTGATTTCCCAGGATCTGCTCAGCCCTTCTTCCTCTAAGTGGGAAGAGAGGAAAAAAGCCATTGTGGGTTGCTGGCAAGGTCAGGCAGGTCTGTTATCTGTGAGGGTAAAATCGTGCAGGGGCAGATGGAGAAGGCCAAACTGTCAGAAGCCCAGCTCCAACCTTGCCAGCCATATAAGCAGCGAGATGCTCCCAACAGCCCGGAAGAGAATGGGCTGAATTAATATGAAAATCTGTCTTTGGCTCTTGTGCTAGGGTAGACAGGAGGTGTCAGAGCAAGACAAGACCTTGCTGAGGTCCCCCCTGTAAACTCCTAAATGAGGATTGATCCCCACATGGCCGTGCACACAGCACAGCAAACCACCACGAGCGTGCTGTGCTGCCCAGCGGCCACGTGTCTCCAGCTCCCTCTGCAACTTGCTGAGATGGGAACAACAGACTCCTGTTGCCCGGCCCCGCCTGTTCATCAGCCAGGATGCTCGGAAACAGGCAACCCTTCAGGAGCTGCAGCTTGCCGTGCCTGGTTATCTCTACTGGACACAACAGGTCCTCAGCTGGCCGAGGTGCAGGACATTGAAGCCTAGCATGGCACTGGGGCTGGGAATTGCTGAAGATGGCTGCTGGGGAGAGGTTACACCTCAATATCCAGTCAGTCAAATGGCCATTCCCATCCCCACAGAGATGGGAAGAATTTTCAGCTGTTGTCACCTAACTAAATGCCGGGAGAAGCTGCACCCTTCACTAGGGCAGAGAGAAAGAGGCAGCAGCAAGAGCGAGAGAATGCAGACTTACTCCTTACCATCGACCCCTTGACTCCTGGAGGCCCTGGGGGTCCCACTGAGCCACGGTCACCCTAGAAGAGACACAGGCACATGGGGAAGAGTAAGGACTTTTGCTAACAAGCACTCTGAGCTGGCAGCGACAGGGATCTAGAGCCAGGAAACAACTAAAATAGCCGTAAATCGCAGCCTGTGCCACCAGATTTCTACCAGAAAGGCTCCCAGTATAGAATAATCTTCATCCTCTTTCAAGTATCCATCTCATCAAAGTAGTTAAAGGGCTACAGCGAGAATTAGCTAATCCTCTATATCCAAGAGAGAGGACTTTACTATTGCCATCAAACCACCAAAGAACAAGAAACAAGCAATGTACCTGAGACCACCCCCAACCCCAGACATTGCTAGGACTGGATCCCAGGGGATCTCCAGCCCTTCCCACCCAAGGCACCGGACGCTGCTGCCCGGAACAGGCGGCTGGTGCTTTCAGAAGGAGACTGTAGGCGTTCTGGGGGACCTTCTATCCTGTGGCTCATACTGAGACCACAGTGCAAACAACAACAACCTGCAATGACCCTGTGTTTATGAGGGGTTCCTCCATGGCCCACCCTAAAGATACTGCCCCTTCTAAAACAAGCCACCATTTGGCATTAAAAAACGACATACTAAAAAAATCACTTACAAATTCCAAAAGTCTTACTTATCCCCACTTGCAGAACATCTCACTTCCCAAGCGCATCCTTGGCTCTACAGCTCAGCCAAGAACGGGAGATGTCTGTGAGCAGCACCGGGACCTGCTGCCACCGGGGTGAGCTGGAGACTCAGTGGCAGGGCATCAGCCGCTCCTTTCGGAGGCGGTGGCAGCTCCCACCACAGCTGCCTGTACCCTCCCTCGCAACCCTGGTAATGCCCCGGGAATTAGGTGTGTTACACTTGTGCGCTTGGGGGGATGAGGAAGGAGGAGTTAGCAAATGCTGCCAAGTAGTTTACACCCAAAATCTGACCTACCTTCCAAGAGCTAAAGTGTAAAGGGAAATACTTCTTGGGCTCTAAGCATCTTATTAAAAACAAATCCCAGAGTCTGTGTTGTCACCAGTTGGCCCTCGTAAACCAGCATAAGGATTTTTTTCTCCCTGAATGCATGGATTTTATTAAGTATGTATTAACTGTATTGTTCTCTTTGATAATCTTTGGACTCTACTGGCTTCAGTCTTAAGTTTTGCAGCTCTCAGGACGAAGACTGCTGACTCAGCTATGTCTAATGAAAGCATATTTCCCACTTCATTTAGCTCACAACAGCATAGTAAGCTGCAGGATGCTATGCCAACTGGAGGCCTGGTTGAGGTTTTGATTTGATGATAGTTATTTCTGTCATCTGCAAGTTTCTCCTGGTAGAGAAGAAGTCTGATAGAAATTGCAGCTGTGCCGAGGATCTCCTAGGGGAGATTTTCAAAGGACAGCCCAGGTTTGCCTTGACACCAATGTAACATTATCACATTATCATGTTACAGAGTCGATCTGCGAGATGAGGATAGCTCGTGCGGTCAAGGCATTGGCATGGAAAACATGGGGCCAGGTGTGAATTTACTGGAGTAGGGGAAAAGATCTCCCCATGCCTCTTGCATGGCAAACCCTTCCACTCCTCATGGGATTCAGGGCTGCACTTGCCACTGAGACAGCTCACTCAGGCACCAGCTTTCTGCGTAACCACCTTGGACACATCACAGACTCTTTATTCCTCCGTTTTCCTTCTGTAAATCACAGCCCACATCGTGTCATTCCTTGCAGTTCTTGTGTGCCTTGACAGTTTGGACTGAGCCTGCTTCTGCTACTGCCCCACCAGAGCACATCCAGCATACGGGGCTGCCCAAAGCCTGCTGCAGACAGGCAATAAAATGCATCTGCAGCGAACACAGTATAACTGTCACAGAGTCCTGACATCATTACCCAGAGGACAGGGCTTGAAGTAATAAAAGCGAGCGAGAGAACCGATGTGTGGAATGCATCATTTTGTGCTCTTTACTATCTTTATAGCTGGACTGTGAATAATTAAACCCCCAATGAAAACCAGCAGTCTGCAACTGAGATATAGTGAATGACATAGATGATTTGTCTTTGGAAGCTACCCCTGAATAAAATTTTACGCTAATAGAAAACAAATTAATGTCCATTTACATTTTTATGGAAAATAAAACCATTTTTCTTCCCAAAAGAAGCATGTATCTGTACTGCACACAAGAGGGCACCAGGCCTTAGCAGCGTGCCCAATGCAACCACCGGGGCAGCCGGACAGGATGGTCCTCATCAAACAAAAAGGGAAATATCTGAACCAGCCTTCGCTCAAATGGGTGGCTGCACTCCTGCGCCTTCCCTGTACCTGAGAAATTGCTGAAAGCTCCTGTTGAACACAGGCTTAGCCCTGGTCCTGTGTGACCCCACCAGCAACTCAGCCTGGGCTTGTGAGCACATCTCTGCACAAACCCGCCTGTAGGCTAAGCTCCTTGGACTCCTCCCTTGACCAGGAATGCAGGGCCGATGGGTCCCCCATTCCCAGAATAAACAGAATTGACTGTCAGATACAAGCTTTCTGGCAGATTTTGAATGAATAAAGCATAGATTTTTAAAGGATATTTGACAGCATCTCCTTGGAGAGCAAACGCACGTTAATTCCTAAATGCAAAGTGGATGACCCTGGATGCGCTGCGTTCCCACTGGGTGTTGCACTGACACGAGAACTTAATCTGCAATATTCCTCCCATCCCAGTCTCCCTCATCCTGCAAAAGTTTTAACAACCGATTCATTGCAAGCGTTCTTACCTTTTCTCCCACTATTCCAGGCTCCCCTACGGGACCAATGAAACCCATTAGACCCTGAGGAAAGAGAAAAGCACAATTAATTTTCAGTTTTATTTGCTGAGAAAGTAAATGATTTCTTTGGTCCACCTTGCTGGTTGAAATAGCACCGCATCCCTTGTACACCGCTCAGTAATTCCTACTGGCTACCAGAGCGGACAGAGTTGCTCCCGGCCATGGGAACGTCTAACTCCACAGCTGGTTCTGCTTTAGGCGCCAGCTGGAACAGCAGCACTAGGATCTGCAAGAGCCACAACACACAGTATAGGGGATGAGTTAAGCACGTTTCGTAGAAAGGCTGAGTCTATAGCATGGCTTTGTTTTCCCAAAACATCGGTGCAGCTTCCCCAAGACTATCGATAGCGGGAGCTCCTGGGTTGCACAGGCTCCAAGAGTTGCCATCATTTTAGCTGCTGTACTGGGTACGCTTCCTCTGGGTTAATCTGAGCTGCCTCAGACCCTTGTGCAAACTAATTTTGCCCTGGACAGTGTCATGCTGTTGCGATGTCAGCAGAAAATAAAGGTCTGAGGACAGAGCCAGAGGGGCCAGCAGGGCAGCAGATCTGTCACACTACTCAGAAACTATCCTGGAAAAAAAACCCCAGTTTAAGCTCAGGATTTGTCAGCATTTAACAACGTTTGGGATAACTAAGAAACAAACAGAACTGCTTTTAATTAGGAAGATGGAAATAGATGGAATCTCAAGCTAAGATTCCTGAGAATTGAAATGCAGCAGCTTCCCTACCAGCTTCAGTGGGTTTCTGGCTCTAGACGTGCAAGGGACTGTCCTCTCTGCCACTGTAGGCACTCTCCCACTGTGTGATTCTCTTAGTCTCATCCCTAGACCCAGCAAGGGTCGTTCAGAGATAGATACGTATATTTAGTTCGTCCAATGAGTCTGTAGCTAAAGGGATTAATCTCCTGTTGAAACACTTCATAACCTGCCCACAGTTTGCATGGGTGGTGTGAATTGAAGCCATACCCCAGCTTGTTTGATTTGAGGCAACAGATTCATTTGGGTACTGGGAGGTGGTTGCTGAGCAAGTCAAGAGACAGGAGATGGATTCTCCAGTGGTATCATCCTACTTTTCCTCTTTTTTAGAATAATTTGAAACCTTCATAATAAATTGTAAAAGTTCGTCGATGCAAATACATCTGACTTTTCACTTCAACATCAAGGAAGTTTTCAAATGACACGCTCAAGAAAACATTCAGCATGAACAAACATAACGGGAAAAAAGCGACGTTATCAAGGCAGCTTCTGGAGAGTGGTCTCAGAAAAAAAAGGAGAGCTTTTCACCCTGCAATCTCCTTTCTGGTGGAACAGCAAGAAAAGAAGCAAAAGTTTCCTCTGTACTCCTGCTTCATTGCTTTTTCTGTTCCCAGCTGGCCTAATGCATGCAGTTTGTAGGGGAGCTCTCTGCACTCTGCATCGCTGTGGGTCTGTTCACAGCTACATATACCTATATGTACCATGTACCACCCAGCTACAGAGGAGCATCCAGCATCAGAGAGCCGCCTCCTTGCAGGCTGTGCAGCTCCTCCTGCCACCAAAAGCCTCTCTCCATGAAGTTACACTCACAATGTAAAGCTGTAGCATAAAATGACCAGCCTCATTGCTCTTCCCATACGCGTGAGGCTCAGCAGACCCATTCAGAGACATAAAACACAATGTGATCCCCTCTCTAAAAGTCGTCGGAGGGAACAGCTTCTGACGATGACTCCAAACACTGAGAGACTTCATGCATTAACATTCCTCACATGGTGCAATTAAATGCCGTCCTTTGAGCATCACTGGAGACAGAGGCTCCTCAATGAGGCATGCTGATGGGTTCCACAAAAGCATCTCTCACTTGGACGCTCAGCTGGCTTCACCTCTTGCAGGGAGCAGCCACACACTCTCTGCTCAGAGCAGCCCGTGTCACACTCTGGTATGGGAGCAACACCCAGGTGAAAAGTGTTTGAAAAAACTCATGAGAGAAGGCAAAGAGCTCAGTGGGTATGTCAGAGCATGGAGTGAAATGCTTGCGTTAGAAATTCATCCAGAGATGATGTCCCAGGAAACCGGCACACCACTGCGCCGTGATGGGAATACCGATCAACCACAGGAAGACAGCGACCACCAGGAAATCTCTACCACCCCACCTGGGACTTGATGTCACCAACCCTTCTGATACCAGCACTGAAATGGGCTTTGCTGCAGCTGAAGTAGTCCCAGTGCACAAGCGTGCTGCTGTGGCCAGGCAGCACGGACACGGCGCACACACGTGGGGGCAAAGCGGTGCTGGACTCCGAGCAGGCTGCCCTGCAGGAGCCAAAGGGAGAGCAGGCAAATTTGCAATATCTGCACGCTCAAGGTTGCCACTGGGTGGCATTGCTGAAGGCGGCTGAATCAATTATCTCTTCAATTAGACACAAGTGCAGAAGCATAGCTGATAACTGCATCCAGTTACTGAAGTTTTCCAGTAGCCCAAGGCCACGAAGAAAGCAAACGTTAAGGCAGAGAGAAAATGGCAAAGCAATGAGATGAAACAGGAAAACACACTGCTAGGCAAAAATAAGATAATAAAGCAAGAAAAAATAAATATGTTCCTTAATTTAGAATTTCTCAGAAAAGCTGCAAAACTCTCTCCCCCCCAGGGAAGATGCTCTCTTTAAGATATTTCTGGGTTACTTAGGTCAGTCCCTGCAGAAGAGAGATCCCTGCTCTTGCAAGCAAATGTTACAGTGGAGAACAAGACTGTTTCAAAAACATCTCTGAGGGACATCACATATCCAGACTCAGGCTTGAAGGCCAACCTTCCCGCCCCCCACAGCAGCTACCACCCTAAAAACTCCCTAAGGAATCTGGGTCACCAAGTGAGGCACGTTGATTGTGCTGCCCTGCCAGCCCGCAGGTGCCTGGCAGATGGGTGGCAGTACCCGCGTACCCGGCGAGGGGAGCGTCCGTGGCTGGGTACGGACCGAAGCGAGGCAGCACAGCAGGGACCCTGTGACGTGGCCAGGCTTCCAGCACAGTAGCTCTGTAGTGCTTGCAGCCAATACTGCCTGCTCTGGGCTACATTAACGAATGCTGCTGTGTCTGCAAGCAGACACAAATCGAGAGAGATATGTCTAGGCAAAATAAATCTTGATAAATTATTGGGAGTATATGAAACAACTGAGGGAGATTGGGTAACGATATTCTTCACCGACCAAAATGGGATCAACACTAAAGGGAACACAAGCAGCAAAAGATTTAGGTTTTAAGAACCAGAAAAGCCACCAGTGGCAAACATTAAATCAAAGCAGACCTGAATCGTGGCCATTACGCTAAAATGGCTGCGGCGTAACATATTTTTCCCAGGTTCCCAGGGCTGAAAAGAAGCCTTGCATCAAACGCGACTCCAGGCAATGTGTGTAATGATGCACGTGAAGTCCCAGCAGCGGTGGCTGCCCAGATAAAGGCCCACAGTATACAGGAAAGAATGTAAAACATTTATATTAGATGGGGAGTTCAGCATGTCGCTCATGATTCAGTCTGCTGTATTCCTCAGCCAAGGGCATGGTGGAAAAGGGATGGAGATTGTTAAAAAGTTGCTGGGGGCTTGGGGGGAAGGAAAGGGGGGGGACTGGTGGGTTGTAATTCCTAACTCCTGTCTGGCTTTCCCCATTTATTGTCCAGCCCTGTCATAATTAAGCCCCCCCTCTTGGCTGCATCAACAGAGAGCAAGTCAGCAATGAAGCCTTGCATAAATCATAGCCCATTTGAGAGAAACAACCGAAAGGCGAGCCCAGCGTGAGCAGGGTCTCCCAGGGACGGGACCGCCAGTTGCTCCCAGCAGGAACCGATCATGGCCTTTCTGTTTTACTGGTTCGCTAGAACTCAAAACAAAACAAACCAGGGACAAAGGACGGGAGGGAGTAAATGTACAATTCTCCCATTCAGATGAAAGAAAGGGAAAGTAAAACAGTAAATATCACAGTTTAAGGGAGGACGCTCTGACCCGCAAAGAAAAGCCATGCGGTTTAACCCCCTGTGCACCGGGCTCAGCTGTACCCTGCAGCTGCGTGGGGGTCCCACCGTGTGTTGGGGGGCGAGGGGAGAAACACCGGGTGCGATCAAAGAGGCTCCATGCACTACAGTGCCCGTAAATCCCTGAACGAGGGGGCTGCAGCTCAGAAAGACGCTCCGGAGGGGAAGGCAAGTGCATTGGGAAAGGCACTGCTCTAAGACGTGGGGAACGCCGGTGCAATTCCCTGCTTGGGTCTCGGTGACCCGTCTGACCTTGGTCAAGTCAATCCGTATCTCTGCAGGTCAGACCCCACCGGCAAAATGCCGCTACAGCCCAGCCCTCCTTTGTAAAAGAACTGCAAGGAAAACACATTAAGGTGACAACTGATGCCGCTGGTTTCCTTTGCCAAATTATTTTAGAATAAAATCTGCTATTGGGACAATATGCTTTTCCCTCGCAGGGAGAGAGACCCCCAGGGGGCCGTGGAGTGCCTGCCTGCCCAGCACGGTGCAATGGGTGCATGGTGACCCTGGCATGGCCACGTGAGTGAGCAGGGCTGTCACTTCTTGTACGGGAGGAGGGATTCAAAAGGCTGCTCCTGCTATGACAGGACCTCCTCATTCCTGTTAAGGATGTAGGTCAACCATGGCCTCTTTCAGCTGGAACACTCCATTGATAGTTTCAGTCTCTAGTGCGGGGGGTGTGTGTCTCTGGGCTTGTGTCACCCTTCCTCAGTTTGCTGTCCCATTTGCTGCAGGGTGTTGCTTCTCCCGCAGGGCTGTCTGACCTCCAAGGTGGACATTTCAGTCAATTCTCTGCTCTGCATTCCCAGCTCTGGAACAGGAAGGCTGGTGGCCTGGAGCAGAGGTCCCGTATTCTTCTTCATACTCTCCTGCCTCCATCTACTGGCAAGGAAGGGTTAAATCACACATTTCCAGGGTACAGGGGAGCCCAGCAGCTGAAATCCTTCCAGCATGTGAAGACATCAAGCACCTTATGAATGAACTTCCTGAGTCAGTGTCCTTGGAACATAAAAACCAACACACCAGGGACTACCCTGTGGCTTAAATTTGTGGCTTTTCCAATGAGAGCTCAAGTGTCACTGGAAACCTCACAGAAACTCCCACATTTGCCTAATGAGCTGTCCCAGCGAAAGGGAAGTGAGATCCAATGAGATGGACGTGGACGGCTGATCTTTCCTCATGCTGCTACGCTGAGGGTTTCTGCCCAGAGGGAGCCCATATGGAGGGCAGAGCAGCAAGTCTGAAAGGTCTGACCACTCCTACATGCGCAGGGAACAGAGAACATCAAGGCTTCCACAAGAAAAACCAGTGGTGAGGCGAGGGGGTCTCCTAGTGCCAAGCAACCTGGGGAGCGCAACCTCTCAGAGCTCTGCAAAAAACCAGCCCAGCCCCAAAATCCCACGCTGAGGCTTAGGTGGAGGGAGGGATGAAACCCCAACACTCCAGCATCGTTCAGCAAAGGTGTGACGGGAAAGGAGGTGATTTCTCACTAACCTGGTGCAACATTTTTGTTCTAATGACTTGACTGGTATGGAAACGGAAATTCTTTCTGGGTGATATTTCTAGACAGAGACTAATTGACTAATACAGGCAGCTTTCATACCGCTGGGCTGGTTTCAGTGTCAGCGGAGGCCAGCTGTGTTTTCTTTTTGGTGAACAGTGCCTACAGTTTTCATCCAAGGTTAGTCCTGAGGGATGTTAAAGAATAATAATCCTAATGATGTTTTGTCCTTCAAGGATAAATCTTGTTAAGGATCTCAAAGCTCTTCAAACATTCATTTTTAACTGTATATACAACAGCGCCCATAGGTGCCACCTGAGAATAGGAGACATTGTACTAAGCGCTGTTCAGAGCTGCCTCATGCCTTCCACAGAAGGGGAAACTGAGGCACAGAGCACTGGAAGATGTTGCCTGACATTGTGCAGAATTTGATAAAGCTGCAACTAGAACTCAGATGTGTGGAACAACTTTGCTTATTCAGTTGTTGCTCTTCATGGAGTAAATTATTAACCGTAATATAGAAATGACTAATTTCCAAATACAAATAACTACCCTTGTTATATACCAAGGCTCATCAGAGTGCTGGTACTGAAGGGGATCCACCTTGGTTTTTTGGTCGTTTGGTCAGAAACCCATGGGAGCAGTGGTCTTCAATCGCTGCATATGGCAAAAGAAGAGCCCAAGAGGCTGATGAGCTAAATCAAACCAAACCAAACCAAACTCGTTAACGATCCGGCAGGGAAGGTGTTGGTAAGGGCAGCTGTGCTGAGAAGCAACACCCTTTTTGCCAGGGCCAGCTGCTGCAGCCAGCTTGGTGTGGTCATGGAGCAATACATGGAACATGTTGGAGGCTCCGTGGCTGCAATTTCAGGGTTGGTGGTGGACAAGTAGGTTGGTTTCGATCACAGAGACATGGGAACAATTGTTTCTTTTTCCTTGATGCCTGTGGTTCCCCTGAAGCCTACAGGAATGATACATGTCCCCTGCTACCCCAGCAGAATGTTCTCTTGCGGTACAACAAAATGCAGCTCAGTCCCTCTCTTCCCCAGGGTCTGGTTTCTTCAGCGGCTATCTCCTCTGCTCCCAAAAAATCCAGTGGGAGTCAAAGCAGCACAGCACCCAAAGCAGAGGAATCTACCCTTAAAACACACCTAGGCAAAGTCTGGAAATTGCCCTTTTAGGGGTAAGAGGAGTATACAGAAATCCACAATCTTTTTCCTGACCATGGCTGTGCCTCCTTGAGGAGCACATCTGGCTGCACGTGCCACACTGCTGCTGTCCCTGACAGCACATCTGCTTGAACTGTGGCTGTAACAGAGCACTCTGCCTATGGAAACACCTCCAGGTTAAATCAGACACCATGGTCACAGCCCGTGTGTTCACAGAGAGCTTCAGCCAGACTAAGAGCACCCCAGCTGTAGCACCAGGGCTATGGACAGGTTTGGGGTGGCAAAAAGCCCCTGGCCCCTGTCCTCTGCCTGCACTCTGGTCAGCTAGGAGACACCGTACGTCGGAGATTGTCAAACAGGGAAGGAAAAGGAAGTTTACCTGCTCACCAACTTTCCCTGGTCGGCCACGGTTTCCTGGCTCACCCTGCAGGACAAGGAGAGACAAGGCACACGGGTTACCTGGGGCTGGCAGCCAGACCCTCCCGGCAGCCCGTGATCTGGGCTGCTGCCGTGAGTGTGGAAAATCTGCAAGAAACACCACCTGACAAAAACAGCTGTGACTCGAACGATAACCCAAGGCAAGAAACACGGCTGATAAAGACGGAGCAAAACCTTGCTGCTCTGGATTGAAATGCCCCAAAAGCAGCTGGTCCTGCTGTGGTAAAATAACCCCCACAAAACCAAACTCAGATACTGAAATCTAAGCTGTCTGCTTCCCTGTGGCATAGCCCAGTCCTGGTTGCTTTATCCCCATGTTTGAAAAGGCACGAGCACTCAAGAGGGATGTTCCTGAAGCAGGGTGTTTCTGACCCATAACACTTCAACCTGAAAGACTATGTAAAATAGATGACGACAAAACCAGCAGCAGCAGGGAAGAGTAGGGAAGGACCCCGATCAACCAAAGGATTTGAGGAAAGCAAGAGTGCAGACACCATGGGGAGGTGTAGTTCCTGAATGACAGAGGAGAAAGGATCCAAGAAAATTCACCTGCTAGTGGGAAAGACAACCCAAATATTCCCAGGCAATGCTGCATCCTGGTTCTGCTCTTGCAAAATATCAAACATAATCATGTTACTATCACGTGGAGCATCCGGATGAAAAACACAGAAAAAACCCTACGTAAGATAAATCACAGTGCAGGATGAGAGAAGTTCAGAGAGTAAGAAACATGAGGGGTGAAGAGGAGAATTTCAGACCCACCAGGGATGAGGGCAGCCGCGGCAGTGCTCGGAGGCCAGCGGAGCACCCCTGGATGGGCCATCCAGTGGCTGCTCCCTGCTAACCAGTATTGTCTGCGGGTGATGGCAGCTGTATTTTCTCAGTAGGCAGATACTCCAGATGTGCTGCCAGGCCACATTTTTGCTATTTATTGTTTGAAGAGGTTGTTTTTGTTGGGTTTTCTCTTTCCTTTTGAGTGTGGGTTTGTGGAGCGAACTGCCTTGGGATGGCTCCAGCTGCTAATTAGGCAGCAAAGATAGGAATGATGTGCATTGTTTTAGAACAAAACCGTGGAGAAGCAATGGAAAATAAGATGAGATGATGGAGAGGGGAGTTGGTTAATATCAGAGGAACACACTTGTTTATAATAAAGCACATGGCTTAAAAAAAAATGCACCATCGTTCTTTTTGCTGAAGACACCAAACAGAAGCTAAGACCCCAAAATTCAGAGAAAAAGAGAAACTTCTCAGGTCCCCTTGTCCTCTCTGGAATGAATACCCCAGGCTCGAAGCGCGGTAAAGTTGAGAGAGAAAAGCCATTTGCCTTCTTTCTTTCCTCCCTTCCACCCGCTGCCTCTCTGATCATGAGTGAACTCCTTCCTCACCTTTGGACCATTGGGACCAGGTCTTCCCGGAAATCCCTTCTGGCCAGATCGACCCTGAAATACATGGAAAAACAATAAAGAGAAAAAGCTTGCAGCTGCCTCTGGTCACAGCAGCGTGTCTGTGAACCTGTGTGGTGCAGCTTACAACCAAACGCCTCCTGTGAATTCAGGGTGCTGGAGATGTAGCAGCCCTTACCGAGGCCAAGGCAAGACAGCAAGAGGAAAGTGCTGTGCCTCAAGCAGCACCAGTTTTGCTCCACAGGGAACATGCCCAGACAGTTACTCCAAGGTCCAGCCCGTTTCTGACCCTCCAGCTCAATTCCATTACTTAAACATTGCCTCCGAAACGTAACGCCTGGACTATGACCAACCATATCAAGGGCGTCGTGGCTACCCTTCGGTTTATCACGTGCTGCATTCAGCTGATTTACCCCACTTGCAGCAATTTTCTTGTAGGAATGCCAACAAGGACATCAGCAGCCTGAGCATTCAAAGATGGTACTTCCCTAGCGCTGGCAGGGACTTGGCCATGTAAGCTTCTTATGGGCTCCATCCCGGCATCCAGAGAGGATTTGGGAGCCGAACTGTCCCTACAGTGGGGGGAAGCCAGGCTAGCATTCACAGCTACAGCTCTGAAAAGCAGAAAAACCCCTGCAGACCAAAAGGTTCATGTTGAGCCTTCCCTTTGGCTAGAACACTTATGGTGCTGTCCCACATGCTGCTCTGGAAAGGAATGAACGTGTCTACCAGAACAGTGGAGAAAATTCAAGAGAAAACATTTATTTCCTGATCCACCGAGAAGTTCCAGCACACTTACCAATTTTCAAGATATTTTATTAACCTGAGATGACAATTATGTACACAACCATTACCAAAGCCTGATCTGGCAAGCTCGCATTTATGGTAATAAACTTTTTGCTTCTTCTAACTTTGTTTCTGTGATACATCACTGTGTTCAGAGTGACTTAGAGGTCAAAAAGGACTCTCTCTCACTGTCTGGTCCTTTTTCTTGCTTTTCCCTCTACTCATTGAAAAGCACCGTAAATCAAGGAAGAAACACCAGGGCTGGTTACAGAGAGGGTTTCCAGTCAACATGCTTTATCCTGAGGATGAACTATTTAAATGTTAGAGGGCTTTTCAAGGTTTGAAGACTTTAAGCAGGCTACAAAATTAGAGTCCCACTCAATGCCCTGTGCAAGATACTTCCTTGACTTTCAGCCATCCTGGATCAAGCAGCTGGACCAAGCCCTGGACAAGACAATATTTCTTGGAAGGGCAGATCAGTCCCCAAACCAAGAGGCTTGAAGCTTTATGCTAGTTTAACTACAATTCCATTGCAAGGTCAGAGCTGGTAGTAACTGAGTAACCGACTGAAACCTACCTCTGGACCAGGGACTCCTGGTGGTCCTAAGGGTCCTTCATCTCCCTGAGGTGAAAAGAAGTTAAAATAAAAGGAAAGTAGTGACACAATTCGCACCCACCCAGCAGCAAGAATGAAAGGTCTGCAGCATGAGCAGCAGTTAAACACAGGCTGTGTACTCAGCTGTCACTTTTAACAACAGAGTCCTTTAGAATCTTAGAGCTGGGAGCTCAGCATCTCAGGTTTCTCATCTCCCTTCCTCATCTCACAAAAAAAAAAAATAAAAAAAAAAAAAATTGACCAAAGCCTACACCAGTTGATTTGGCTTATCGTGGGGTGGATTTGGCCCATAGGGTACTGTGGACACGCTCACATGACTCTGCTTCATTTGATTTGGCAAGGATACGAATGCTGTAGGGCGCTCTACTCTTTTTCTTTCTTTTTTTTGCCCCACAAAAAGGGTGTTGCAAAATTTCCCACAGAACCATTTGGCAACTGTATGAAGGTTTCCCTTTTGCTTTCAAATGGGACTACACATGCTGCAGGATGGAGCTATCTCAAAATCTCACACAGCAATTGGATTCGGTCCTCTCCCTTGGCTCTGCACCAAATCCTAATGTGATAGGATCAGAACTACAGTTTCTAGGAGACCTTCAATTAAGCCTCACAAAAATTATCTCAAGTGTCTAAAACCAACTGCCAAGAGAGAAATTAAAAGCGCCCTTGGCAGCCACAGTTCTGGCTGTTCTCATTTAGGTGGTCAGCCGTGGTAATGAAGTGGCACGAGCTGGCGGGCTGAAGATGGGACTGGAAGTCAGGAGCCCAGCTCAGCAGGCTCAGGCAACTCCCCCCCACCCCCCCACCCCCATATGCTACATTTCTAAAGAAGAGGTAACCCACAGTCTCAACCTTGGATAGGCAGAGGTGGTGGTGTGGTCTGCTGCGCCTTCAAAGTCCTTCAGCGCAGCTACGTCAAACTCCATGTCCATGTCTTCAGTCTTACTTTTACACTCACTAACTAGAGCAAATTGAAGGCAGCTTGGTCATGCCTGCCTGAATCTGGAATGCAAGGCTTCGATTCCCTTTGTAAATTGCCTAGAATATTTCTCTCCCCCACCGACCCCCCCCCCCAATTTCAGTGCAAATAAATGAGCTGATTTGCATTAATCCCATTTAGAGACCAAGCAAAAGAGTTCCCAGAAAAAGTTAGATTATTAGTGCTATTAGAACAAGCTCCTGCCCACGCGTGCAACAAGTATTATTTGCAAAATGTCTCACGACTCTGGACAAACAGCTTACGCTGGAGTAAATGAGACAAAACTGCGCTGAAGTCACTGGAGTCCAGTGGGGTAAAGGAGGGCACTGGGGCCGCCTCTGCTGCTGCTGCCGCTGCCGCACTCACAGCACCCGGACAATGAGCTCAATGACAACTGCCCTGCTCAGTAACTGCGGGTGGAATGAGGCTTCACGTGTGCAGGTGAAGCGGTAAGGGCAAGCCGCGAGCTCCAAGGTGCTGGCGCAGGTGACTCTGCAGAGCAGCGATTTCAATTCACAGACTCTGCAGTACGAAAGGACATTGCTCGTGCAAGCGAGTGGGGTCTGCAGGGCTCACGGCTGGAAGAAAACGCATTTACAAGGAGCGGGAAGCAAAAGCCAGGTCAGGGTTGCCTGGGCGAGGGGGTGTGCAGGGAACAGGGCGCTGACACCCACTTGGGGTGCAGGGGAACAGGCTTTAAACACAAAGCGGTGCAGAGGTCAGGATCAGCAGGTGCCGCAGTGACCGCAAGCCAAGATGGCAGGACTGCAGTTTGGGGAAGCTCTTCCGTGGGTCTCTGATCACTGAATATAAGCCTCTGCTTCCACATGCAGAGGGACGGGGGGATTTCAAGTCACAGGCACCATTTCAGCACGTATTAATCTTCAAAACTCAACATTATTCTTTAGACCCAATCTGCTCTTAGTCTGAAGACACTCACCTCTTGTCCAGGCAGTCCTCTCGGCCCAGGTAAACCTCGTGCTCCTGGCTTTCCCTGAGAAAAAGCCAAAGGAAAAGACACTCAGAAAACAGAAACGTAAGCTCAGAAGGGCAATTAAAAAGAGAAAGTCTCTTTCACAGCTACAGGAAATCATCCAATGTCAATTTTGTTACAGAAAAAAAATAATGAAAAAAAGAAAACCCTGCACTTGGAGGGACCTCAAGCCAAACAGACCAAGTTGAAGCGCTGGCCAGGACAATCTTTAGGAATCTCCAGGGCTTTCTCTCTCCCCCCTTCCCACTACTTTGTTTTCCCTGGCTGCTTCCCACCCCACACAGAGCTGCAGTCTCTACTCCGCTCACCTTCAGGCCTTCGGGACCGTTTTCTCCTGGGGGGCCAATGTCTCCCGGGAAGCCCTGAAGAAAACGAGAGACAGTGAGGGTGCGGAGGTGGACCCCTGCAGCCAGCTTCAGAGGAGACCCTCCGCCAGGGTTTTAATTCAAGGCTGAGGGCTGAGACATCTGTTAGGTGCCGGCAGTGTCCGCGCGTGGGCCACTGCACATCTTCCAGAGGGAACGAAACAGGACAACGGGAGCAGCGCTATGGGCTTGATTCGAGAGCAGCCTTTCCCAGCAGCTCCCTTTAGGTCCATCTTCTTGCAAGAGTTATTGCTGTGAGGGCCTCCCTGTCATCACACAGCTAAAAACAGCAATTTGGGTTTTAATTAATCTTTATGAGTCAGCGCATAATCTTACTGGCTCCAAGAAGCGAACTGCACTGCACGCCTCAGCGACGAAGGGGAGCGGGTGAGGAATTAGGAAAGGTGCTGACATGCTCGTTAGCTGCTGCCTTCAGCCAGGCAGCGACTCCTTTCCACCCACCAGCCCTTCGCTGAGGAAACAAAGGAGTCTGTGCTCACTTCCAACAGCAACAAAGAGGAACGATTGCTAAGTGGCAGCACTCGACCAAGAGCCCTTCCAGAGCCAGCAAAATACCAGAGCACTGATGAAGGGAAAACAGACCATCAGTTGTGCTGGAAGTGGCTCTCAAGCATCTTACAGATGTTGTCTGGTTGGATACGAAGGAGAGAAATGGCAACGCGCTGGGGGATGATGACCCTGCATTTAATGTATCACTGTGACAATTTTTTTGGTAAGGGCAGTAAGTCTTTTTCTACTTCAAATGGTATTTTGTGGGGGAAAAACTGAAAAAAAAACCCTCCATGATGTCTATGATAAGATGTGGAAGGAAAAGCCAGGAAACCATGAGATGTAGGATGGGTCATGAGCTCATCTTGATCCTCCTTACCTTGTCACCACTCATGTACGTCATACCCTAGCAAGGAAGAGAAGCCCTAGCCTGAATAGAGGGTGGGTGGAAAGTGAGATGCAAGATTCAAGAAATGAATGTGCTGCCCCCACAAAAGCTGCTGAAGAACAAAAAGGGCCAGAGAACACCACAGTGAGTAGAAACACCAGTGTTGACAGAGATAGCCGGTGGCTGGAACACCGTCTGGGACTCTATTCCAGTGCATCACCAGCTTCTCTCACATCTTTTGGAAGCTTTGTTTGCTTTCCCGGGCTTGAGATCTTCCCTCCACAAAATGATAGGATGCTCTGCTTTGCAGTGAGTGTCTGCCAAGGTGTTAAAAAAGAAAAAAAGGAAAGATGGGGGGAGGTGATAGGTTGTGACATGCTGTTTGCCAGGTTAAAGACAATCTTTGGGGACCGACCTTTCTGAACAACAGCAGAACATGCTGTTACATATAGGATTTGCACGGGAAGATTGGAAAAAAAAAGGCTTGGAAAAGTAGCTGGAGATCAGGAAATCTGAGCACAGGTGGTCAGAAGGTACAAGATGGACAGCTTGCCCTGTCTCCCAGTTTGAACAAAAGTGGACCTCAATTCATTAATTAACAGTAAATCCCACAGCACAGCAAAGCTCTTTCTGTCTCGGCATTTCTGGAGGCCTGGTGGGACCTAGTCCTAAAACAATCCATCTGCCTGTCATTAGCAAAGGCTCTGACCCCAGAACACACCGCTTTGGGGCTGGTAGATGTATCAGAGCTCAGGTGTCATGGTGAGCAGCAGCGGTGGCAGCTGTCCCCTCCCTCTGTCAGGCTGGGTGCCCACATGGGAGGCGGTGTTTGGCTCTTGCTTTCCATGTGAATTCACAACAGCTATATACATGTGCTTCCTAATCAAAACCCTGTGTGGGGCTGCCTGTGCAGAGCTCGGGAGCTAAAAGCCTCCAGTGGGAAAGGAGATTGGCATCTCTAACAGCCTCTCAAATGGCACACGGGTGCTGCTCAGCCAGCTGATTCTCAGTGGGGTGGCAAGCTGCAGACATCCAGTAACTACTGCTGCAGAGGCAAAACAAGATGGGAGAGAGGTGGTATCACGTGGGTTTGTGGAAGAAAGGATACTGCAGAAGTTACCAAGGAAAGGAAAGATGTGAGAAGGAAGGGGTGGGACATACCTCAGGGCCAGGTGGTCCTGGAAACCCAACTGGACCTTTGTCACCGACTTTTCCCTGCAGAAATCGGAAGAACATGGAGAAAAGTGAGCTGGCTCCTGGCTACTGCTTTCCTGATCAGAACAGCACACCCCTGCCAAGCTGCCCTCCCAGCTGGGCGCTGAACCTTTAGAAAGGGAGATTAGGAAGCAGAGGATGCTTGGTTACTTACCAGGGGGCCTGCTTTCCCTCGTGCCCCAGGGACCCCAGGCAAACCCTGGCTGCCCTGAGAGAGACACATTTTTTTCAGAAAACACAATGAAGCATCAAAACATACCAATTGCGCAGGCTCCAGCTCCTCCGCAGCAGAGCAAGGAGCACCTTCTAAAGGCTGAGATCAGCCCGCCAGGGAGCTGGGACTAACGGCACCAACATCAGGGAGGTGTTTCTGCTAAAGCTGGGGCTGAATTTAGCCCCGAAGAACACAGGGGCTGCTGCAGTCAGTTACGGCTCAGCGCCATGTCGGCCCCAGTGCAGTGCTCAGTACTGTGGTAGTCTGCTGAGGTCAGTATCATATTGTAGTCACAGGGGAGAAGTAATTTGCTTGGAAGTTATGCACGGCGTTCAGTGCTTTACTGGGTCAGGGTTTAAGTTGCTGCACTGAGCAGAGAAAATCTCTGAGTCTGCAGCAGCTGGACCACCCACGTTCACACCCATCCCCATCAAGCCCACCCCATCACTTCCAATTTCTGCATGAAGATGTGGCCCCTTTTATAGAAAGCCCCCAGCAGAACTGCTTTTATTAGGAGTAACCACAAAATCTACATCTTTAGAAAGATACAGCCGACCCCAGATGAGAGCTACCCGAGCAGGGGAACCTGAGAGCAGGTTGCAGCTAGTTCCAGCTCCTTGTGGTTTAAGATGAGCTGAGAAAGCTGGTGGCCACACATACTACTACATAAGGGGGGGGGGGCGGAACTGTAGGAAAGAAAAACAATTACCTTGTCTCCTTGGAAGCCGATATCTCCTGGAACACCTGCTCCTCCCTGATCACCCTGGATACACATCACCAGAGAGTTAAAATAGGCAACAGCATTGGCCAAAATGCCCAGGCAGATGCTAGACGGTGCGTTGTACAGCAAAAGTCTCATTGCTACCCCCATTCAAACCTGAACTGCTGGCAAACCGTAGATCATATTAACTGTAACAACAATCCCGAACGAAAAATGTATTTGCCAACACTGATTCTAAAGTGAGAAATGAAACTGCAGGAGAGACAAAAATGTGAATTCCCAAGCATTGTGTTTCTATAGAAGCTGCAAGAAGAGAGACCATGTTCTTCTGGCTAACAGCAACCGTGAAGGTGGTGAAGCGTCAAATATCAGCTGAACAGAAGAGCTAGTTTAGGTTTCAATGAACAGACCTTTTCCTCTCATAAGGCTCTATAGAAAAGAAAAAAATACTCGGGGTTTTATGTGAACATATCCTAGTGCTGGCATCAAAGATCAATCCTCTTCCATAAGAAAACAAGAGTACTTCTAGTAATGCTTTAGTACCAGCTTGCTGCCAATATCTAGGCTGATTCCCTGGGAGGGGTGGGCTGGTGTTCACTGGGACGGGGATCCCATCTTTGAGCACACCACCACTGACAGTTATTTCCCAACGGACCTATCTTTCCTTCTCCTCTTCGGACCGTGGTAGCCGATTCTGACTCCCCGAGTAGGAAATAAGGATCCCTGAAGGTTTTCTGAGGAGCGGTGGGCTACCTTCCACTGCCTCTTAGCCTGGCTGTTAGCAGGCTGTTGGACCAGATGACCCCCTGATGGCCCTTCCACCCTCATTTATTTAGCAATTTACTTAAAGAATGAGTCAATGAGGGGGTAGAGAAAGGGAAATTCTACTTGGGAAGTCAAAGGAGGAATGACTGTAAAAACTTGGTACAATGACAAGACTCAACAGAAATAACTGTTAGAGGAACTCTGTCCCATGCGAAGCACACGCCTCCAAACTTGGCCTCCTAGGAAGGGAACAAGCCATACAAGAGCAGAGAGCTATATGTTTAAACACAGTCCACATGGAAGACATACGGATTCCTGCAACAGAGCCAAAGGCTGCACGGAGCTGACAGAGGAAGCCTGCTTCTACCCCAGCAAAAGCCACCCACTGGTTATCAGAGAGCTGAAATAATTCTGGCTACTTCAGTGACATGCAGGGGATAATGAAATTGTGGATGGTTAAGGCTTGAGTTGGGAAAGACTTTTTGGAGACAACTATTTCAGAAGAAAAATAATTAAGAACTATGCAGATTCAATGATGGAAACATTTAATGGATTCATGCTAAATTTCCTTAAATGTTTTGGTAAATGTTCCCGGAACATTTCACTGAACCATCTTCAAAACAAGTCTTTTATATAGCAAAATTGAAATGTTGCTCTTAAAAACATTGAATTAATTTTACTCACTTGGTTTTTAACCTAAAATATTTTAATTTTAGTCAAATAACCAACATTTTGCTTCAAACTATTTTCCATCTTTTTTTTTTTTTTTTTGGCAATGCAAACAAATGGAACCAATCAGCTATTTACACAGCTTCGGTTCGGATGAACCCCAAGTATTAGATAGAACAGAGATTGCAAAACAACTACTGTATGACCAGCTCGTTTCCAGCCACTGCCACACTTCTCTCATCTTCTCTGAATTTTCTACTTATTTTGTCTAGTCCACAGCTTAAAATGCTGAAATCTATTCTAATTCTGGCTCCTGCCAGAAGACAGCAGGAAAACAGTTTTTTTTGAAAGCGAGAGGTTTGCTCTGAAAACTCCTTGTCTTTATCACCTATGTTGAGGGTTAAAAAAAAAGATTATTTTTTTTAAGCAGTTTTCTACCCTGACAGTACAAGTGGACACTGAAATACTGTTTTGAAAGAAATACTTGGACATTAAGAAATGACTACTATAAGATTTTCCTGAGCATAGCAAAAGGCAGGAACAAACCTTTATCACTAACCTTTAAGCAAAGCGGGATAGCAACGGCATGACAGAGAAAAGTTTTCAAACAACTCTGAGAAACGGGCATTAGAGAGGGTAAGAAGGAAAGACAAAACACATCTCTCAGCTGTAGCTGGGCTCCACGCTAGATGGTCACATGCTATTGCAATAGCACAGCAAAATGTCACGGCATGAATGATCCATCTGCAATGGCCATTAATATCTTAAACCAGAACTGAGGACTAGGGCATCCCCTCTGACCCGCCTTGAGCACAGTAAATCTCAGGCTGTGAGCCTTTAATGTGAAGGAAAAAACAAGGAGGAAAGAGGTCCAGCGCGTTTATTATTATTAAAAAAACCCAGCGCTGAGATGATGAAAAGGGGCTGCAAGGACTTTGCTCGTGGGGAGGAGGAGGAATGCACAATCTGAAATTACAAACAGGCTCTGCCCATGGGATATTGCCTATGTTTCATGTTTCACCTATAAAAAGAAATGCAGTTTCAGAGACCCTGAGGCCCTTCTTAACGGCACACGGCACCACGGGGCTGCGAGGGAAGTGACGGATTTGCAAGAGGTGTGTTTGCTGTCCATAGGATGCAGGGGGGTCACTGTGCAAAAGCCTCATTTTGCTCTCAATTGGAAATCTCTTTTCCCGAGACTTTCTGCTTAGCAATACAAGGGGGGCCAACACAGCAAAACTACTGAGCCGTGTCCTTCACTAGTTACAGATGTTCGGATTCATAAAACTCCTTTATGTGAACAAGTAGCTAGGATTTCCTCCCCTTCCTCCACCTTTCCTCTGCACTCATCACATCATGTAGCCTTCTCAAGACCACTCTTTATTTCAGGGTTATCCAGTAATTCCACTTCTCATTGTAAGAGCAGATGGAACACTCTCTGCCACCTATCTTTGCCTCCATGAAAACATATAAAGGGAAATAAAAGGATGATTCATTTTGTGGGAAAAGTGAAGCTGTGAAAAACATCATTAAATTCTGCGGTACCAAGTTTTGATGGGTCATGCTGAAGGGATTGGCTAGCATCGGCGTGCTCTGTACTTGCTGCTCTAGCTGCTAGCTACAAAGATGTGATTTCTGCAGGAGAAGTGGGACATTGCCCCTTATTCTAGTTCATGCCTGGGCTCCACCATATGATGCGTGCATTTGGGATTAACAAGCTGCGCTGTGTGGAATAGTGAGCAATGCAACATAGGAAACAAAGTCCAAAAAGCAGTGAGAAACACCCTCTCGTGGAAGAGGAAAACCCTCTCAGTGTTGAGGTAGGTTTCTCCTCCTGCCACGGCAAAGGGGAATGGTAGCAGCGTTTCTGAAACATGCAGCGTTGCCGTGAGGACCTTCTCCCGGCTTGACCGAGGTGGCAGCCTCAGTCACCACGTGCCTGCCGCCCAGCCCCCAGTCATCATGCCTAGGCTTCGCCAGCATTTGGCCTGACCGCTGCTGAGAGAGGGGGGTGTTCCTCAGCTACAAAAAGACAAACCTGTACAAGGCCACATGCTTGGATGTGACCAGGAGAGGTGGATTTCACAGGGAACTGCAGACATCTAACCAAATATTCATCAGCGCACCCTCAGACAGGCACCGTGAGTGGCACCCTGGAGTGGCGGGGCGGCCAGGCGTGGGCTGTGCTCCAGGCACCCTGTGCACCGGCACCTACGGCAGCTCCCGCAGCCCTGCGGGGTCCCAGGGGAGCAGCGCTGGGCTCAGCATGGGCAGCAACATGCAGGCATGCAGAAGAGGCCAAGTTCTGCAGAACTACAGCGTGAGGAAAAAGCCCATCCCCTGCCAGGGAGGAGGCGGGGGACTCTGGAAATCCCTGTTCCCCCTCAGACCTGAGCTGGTCCGTGAGTGGCAGCAGATGGAAGGTGTGAGGCCCCCAAGGCTGCTCTCATCTGCTGCGTTAGTGAATTACTAATTACAAAAGGTTACTGATTACTGTCAGCACGGAGCAGTGAGGTTTGCTGCTCTCCGCCCCTGCTGACCCAGCATTTCAGATGCTGCCAAGTGCCTAGGGCTTCTCTTTTTTCTTTTCTCCCCCCACCTCCCCTGCCCCCCAAACATGAAGTTTAACTCTATGTTTAACAGCTTTCTGAAAGCCACAGTGGAGAAGCGGGGAGAGCCAGTACATTTATGTGTCCCCCCCCCAGCCTTGTAATGGGAGAGAACAGCACTACTGCAATAATCCCTCACATTCCTTTGGGAAAAGCCTCGATTTCTAAATGGGCTTATCAGAAACTGCTTTCCAGAGAATCTTCGTACAAGATTTAGCTTTCTGTAGGCTGGGACTCTCTGGTGTAAGGGGTTGATTTGCTGCCAGAATTGGCACGTTTAGTAAGGCTGACAGCTACTGTTGGCTGAGCCTGGGCATCGTGTCTGCTCGTTAGTACCTGGATTCATTCATCTCATGCATTCACCACGCTTAGCATATGGCTCGGGTCTTTCAGAGGCATTTGAGGCACCCACTTACAGTCTCAGGAAAGATGCTTGCACAGTTGGCTAATGGCAATTCAAGCCCTGCGAAAAATCATGCGTCTTCAAGGGTGTAAACAGGGCTCCTGGACTCTAGCACTGCTTTCTGCTGAACGGGCTGCGCATCGGCTCTGCACGGGACGCTGCCAGCCCTTCCTCCTCCTGCAGCACTCCTGCTGAATGCACCGCAGGAAAGCAGCACCAGCTTGGAACTCTGAAATAATTTGCTCTTTGAAGGAAACTCAGGGGCCTTATATGCTCATAGAGTGGTACAGTGGGATGGACACAGATGTGCAGGGAGAAGGTTTCTGCAGGCTGGCTGGACTGTCACCCCCAACTATTTAGCTAAGTTCAGCCTTGTACTTGCATCTTCAACATCCAGCAGAGAGGGGAACTCTGTTACTTGGGAGGTGACCAAGCCATGAATAAGGATCTCTGCAGAGGCAGTTTGCATACAACCGCGGTCTGGAATTGTTTCAAAAATGGCAAGAGGCAAACTTTCAAACTGACAGACAGAGAGTAAATACAAGATTCAGGGCAGCTGCTTATGTTTCCTCTGGTCATAGCAGTAAGGCAATTTTGTTTGAAGAAGAGGATGGAGGGTTATAATGAAGTCAAAATCTAATGGAGAGGAAAAGAATAGTAGGCAACCAGACAAAGCCTTCAAATAAGATGCCACAGCCTGAAAATAGAAATAGCAGCAGAAACTAACAGTGACAGGACTGGAGAGAGAGTACAGAAGGAAGCCTCCAGCACAAGTCAATCCCTCTGCTTTAGGCAGGGTCCTCCCTGTGACCCAAGCCCAGCCAGGCACTAAGTGAACACAGAGATCCTGGCTCTTCTTTCCTGTATGTGGGATTTCCTTAAGTCAGAGATTTCTAAGATCAGCTTCAATTGAAAAGCATGTGGCCAAAACCAAGAGGGGCAAAGAAAGATTTATGATGTGGTTTCTTAATAAAGGCTGCAATAGGAAACATTTTCATTGAAACAAGGTAAATGGCAAGACAAAAGATGGTCCTGGCAAGAAGAGGGTCCAAGAGGCCAGGGGTACTCCCCACCTCCAGCCACCTCCTCCTCGCTCACTTCTGCAACTCAGGAGCACTCAGATGACATGAAGGGCATAAATGTCCTTTCCTTTTACCGCACATGCATTTAGACCACAAGCTCTTTTAAGGCCGAGTTTTTCCCTTGCTACAAACTGAGCAAAAGCAGCAAGACCAGATATCACTTAATTTCCTCATGGTACCAGAACGTAAATTAAAACACAAATGTAAACAAGCTGCAAGAAGGGATGAGCATTTTTCTCATGATGCTCCAGTTGGAGTGAGAGAAAATAAAAAGGCTTAAAGGTGCCCTTCACTAAAGAAATGTGGCAGCGAGTAAATGAACACAACAGCCTTTTGATCAGTTGGAGAAGGGATGTATTATAAGCAGGGCCGACGAGCTGAACAGCAAGACCAACAAGTCAGAAAACCAAATAACTGATAAAACCACAATGCTATTTCAGGCCAAATTCTCTCCCAAATGTAAGGAGAGCTGATGAACTTTGTCTATACTCATGCAAAGAAGTGTAGCAAACTGGGATGCTTTGGCTAGAAACTGCAATGCCAGAGCTGCGTGCCTTCACCCGAGCGGCTGGGACTTGTGGCCAGCAGCGCCTGGGTAGGTCTGATATCCTCCTGCCTTCCATCTCCCAGCCTTCTGGCTGCTGGGCTCCGGAAAGGATACACGCAAGCTGTTTGGAAGCTCTCTCTGACTCTGAAATCATCATCAGTCTGATCTGAGTGTCTGATAGCACACAGGATATTTGAACTAAAGTCAACTGATAGGGACAGAGAAGGCTTGAGTAGGAGGGACGGTTTGTCAGTCTTGGATTAGGGGAGGGCTGCAATGAAAGCCAGGAAGGAAATCTGCCTTGTCCAGGGAAAATGCCGTAGGAGAGGTAGCTGGGGAGGGAGAGGGAAGGTTTCCTGCACCTCAGGAGAGAAGCTGCAAGACTGAGCATGGAATTATTGGGGGAGGATGGATAATTCTGCACTTGGGAGTATTTTAAGGATAACTCTAGGAAGAGCTGCAAACCATTTGGTTAATATGAAAGCAGTGGCTGGAGAAACGCTGAGGATGAACAGAGCAGTATGTGTGAAGTGATGGAGACTGTAATGTCCAGGAAGGTTTATTTTGCTAAACAATGATTTAAATATTGGCAATTTTTAAGATATTCAACCACTTACTCCAGGGAGCAGACAGAAGAGCCTACGGGCTCTAGGAACAGGTGTTGAGTCAAGAAACCAGCTACAATGTCTTAAGCTTGTCCTAAAGAAAAGGTCCTTCTCTTGCCCTGTCCTTCCTCTCTGCCAAAGTGAAAAGGTGGTACGGGGGGGGGGGGGGGAAGGGAAACTGCAGACACAGGAGCCCTGGCAAGGTGCTGCTACAGTATCAGGAGAGTGGAATCAACTGGCTTGAACACTGCTTCCCCCATGTGCAGTTCTGGGCTGCTAAATCATTCTTTAAAAGCACACATCTAACAAAAGATTAAAACATCAGACAGGAGGAGGAAAATACACTTAATGGTCATTTTCCATTGCCCTCCTGAGCAACCAGAGCCAACAATAAATGACTGCACCTCCCACTCTTTTAGACTAAATAAACCCTAGAGTCGAGTATCTGTAGGATGATGGTCCTCATGACAGTAAGACATTTACACACACAGCTTCATGCTGATTTAGCTCAAGCTGCATGTCTTTGTGCCAGCAGCACTAAATCATCGCAATCAATGCCCTTCTCCTTTTTTCTTTTTCTAAAGTAATTTGTATCAGTTTGGCACAAGGCAATTTCCTCTCAGCAAGAAGCTGAACCGAGGTGAGCCTCTGAACAGGAGCAGAGGTACCTAACATGGAACAGCTTTTCCTGGGCATCCAGCTGGTTTGCTTGATCCATGAGCTGTGCTGCTTTGTCACATCATGTGTTTCCCCCAGATGCATTAATGCAAACTCACTGTCAGTGCTGTCATGTCCTCATCCTTGTCCTCCCCTCCCCATCCCATCATGTAACCAATATAAAACCATAAAAGACCAGTGAAACACCAGATAACTTTACAGTTACTGTCATCATCAGTGGGGGACAGAAGCTCCAAAGAGGATCTGAGCATAACTGGTCTATACTAGAACTCCATGAAAAGGGGGATGAGGCAGATATCGTAAAGGAAAGAAAAATCAAAACTGGAGTGCCAAGAAAGAGGGAGGGTGGGGGCAAAGAGACAGCCAGAGTGGAACCAGTACCATGGTGCTGAATAAGAAAGAGAAGCTAGAAAGGGGATTTCACATGCAAAATTAAAACACAGTGCAATAAGGGAGTATTCCGATCACCTTATCACCTTTCAGTCCATGTTCTCCAGGGTTTCCCATCAGCCCCTGAAACAAAAGAAAGTTCAGAGTGAGACTGAGCCACCGTGAAGACTTGCTCAGGTCTATGGCATCGATGTCCCTGATGGAGCTGGTGGCTCAGAGCCAGACTGCTCCCAAAGCGTGCTCCATCACACCTTATTTCAACACCCTTCATGGCCTGGAGGTTTGCAGGGAAAATGCCCCTGGGATTCTCCATTCACTTAGACCTACTGCAGACCACCAGTGGGATGTTGTGTTCGCCAGTCCTGTGCCTGGGTCAATGGGCAAGCACTGCTGCTACCCATCCTTTCTCTCGGGACAGTTATCATTACCCGAAGGAAGGACAGAAAAATCTTCAGCCCTGCCATGAAGGGACAAGAGCTGACACAGCTCATCACTCACCTTTAAGCCTTTTGGTCCTGGATAGCCTATCGGTCCAACAGAGCCCATGTCACCCTAGTAAGAGAAAGAAAATTACTGACGTCATTAGGTGCAAACCCAACAGACAGCTGTATGTGGTGTGAAATTCCATTCTCCTATCTGGTCTCTTGGTATCCCTGAGGAATTGCACCACTGACAGCAGCAGAAGCAGCATCCTGGCACAAGTTGAGAGACTTCTAATGTGTAGACAACCTCTAAGCAAAAGCAGCACAGGGCTTTTTGCCTTGCAGGCATGTGAGGGAGGAAGGGCAGCTCCTATTCACACCCTGCTCTTGCCACAGAGAGATCCCAAAGTGCCCCACCAGTAACCACTGGAGATGTGAGCTGTCCCCGGGATCGGCTCACCCAGCGCCCTGCGCTGCTGCTCCTGTGCCTGAGCACGGCCGCCGGGCAGAGAGTGCCCGGTGCCTGGAGAACGTGAGCATCCCGCTCCTGCCCACAGGCAATACGGGTGTCGGGCAGCATGGTCAGACTCCAAAACCAGGAGCCTGAGTTCCTGGATCCACTTAAAAAATTAGATAAGGAATTTAGGCTGGTAAATTAATGGCAAAATAGTGGAAAATTAATTAAGAAACCACCTTGAAGTCTGCCACTGTGGTAGGATCCAAGAATTTTTTCTCATGTTCTTCCTAACTTTTGAATCAATTAATTTACATCTTCCACTACTTGAAAAATTAAAATTTTTGGCTGGACAATCCTGGAGTTTGTTTACTCTTGGTGAAGTTATCTGTGTTATCAGAAAGAAACTACTGCAGTATTCCCAAGTTCTCTGGAGGGAGTCTGAGGGTGTGTTAAAAAGAGGACAGACCCAAACAGCAAAAAAAGCAATAGCCAAGAAACGCGGGTCACTGCCAAGCTCTGATGTCTAAAAGCGATATGGGGAGGAGGTAAGGGCAGAGGTGTCTCATCAGCGTGGCCCCTGTTCCACAGGGAGAAGTCAGCATGGCATCGTGCCCCAGGGCTTGTACAGGGACCTGCAGCACCGGTGGACACAGGAGCTCACGGCGGCTGCCGGGACCTGCCTGCACAGGCACAAAAGCAGCCTTCAGTGGCTGGCATGGGCACGCTCTGACTGCCTTCTGCCCGTGAGGAGAGCAGTGACGGAGTGCACCAGCCTCGCCTGCCACCTGTGAACAAACAGGGAGGGCTCAGCTGAAGGAGCGCTCCTCTGGTCAGCACTGCTGGGCCCGCAGCCACGCTGGGCTCTGGCCGCCTGAACAGACGCCCTTTTCATACCTCCCAGAATAAAGGCTTCTTGTAGAAACACGTTTACTTAAAGCTTTGCCCACACAGTTAATTAGGAGAGCAAGAGGCTTTAGTTACATCTAATTCTGCTCTTCAGCCTCTCTTAAACAGTAAACGCAAACACCTGCAGTGTGCGAGGCAGCAGCTGGGAACGCGGCTGGTGCCCTGGGGACCGCTGGAGTGGGGAGGGAAGGAAGCGAGTGAAGGAGGGCCAGCCCGCAGCAGGCGCCCGGCCGCCTTCTCCGTGCCCCGCAGCGCGAGCCCGGTGCTGCGCATCCCGGGGAAGGAGCCTGGTGCTGCCCTACGGAGAGAATGGAGGATGGATGCGCTCCCTTCTCCTCAGGATGGGAGAGGTCACTCTCAGATCAGTCCCCCTAGAGATGCTTCAGCATCCTGAATTCAGGAGTAGCATATTACCCTGGGACAAATGATCTGACTCAGTCTGACCTGAATCACAGATTGACATTTTTATCAGCTCTGGGTGGTACCAGCAGCCCAACAGGGGAAGACAGCAGCTGATTGCTACTGCTGCAGCAAGTGATTCCTGAAAAAACAGCTGCAAGGGAACGACTTTCTGCCTTAGAAATAAAGCTAGGAAGAGGCTCACAACAGGCATGATTATTTCTTCCCATGGATGGGCAGAGAGAAATAATATTCAAAGTTTAAGACAGACCAGGCTTAGCAGCAAAATAAGAACTGCTGGTTTTGCCCTTTTCCAGCAAAAGCATTACAACCTGGGATGTCAGTAAGAGACCAACACAAAAGGTCAAGACAGAAAAGGTAACAGATTCCAGGTATCTGGTGATGGAGCTGAATCCTGGTCTAGGACATGCAATGCTAGATCTTGGGGCCAGTCAGGGAAAAACCAAACCAGTTTAGTTGTACCTCACAAAGAATTTGGTGTCATTTGGGTAGCTGGAGCCAATGTGGAGCAAAAACATCGCGATCACAAAGACAGGTTAGAAACCACACGCTGCCTCTCCTCATTTCAGATCAGCTCCAGGCTAAACCTGTCCCTCCTGGCCCTGTGATCTGCCCCAAGCACATCACAGCATGGCACTGGCTGGGCCAGCGAGGACAGCAGGACAAGCAGCCTCCTGGCTCCATCATCTCTGGAAGGATCTTAATCACATTTACAGTGTTTGACCTTTCACTTTCTAACAAGTATCTGTGAGATAACAACAACCAGGTTAAGATAAATCTTTCCAAACACTAGGAGAAATGTGATGCAATTCGGACAATACCTCCAGTCGTGTCCTTTTAAACAGCAACCTTCCCCTTACAGCTCTTTGCCGAGAGCACATCCTTTCTGCTGCTGCAGCTGAAGAAGCTGCTTTCAGCTCTGCTAACAAGGGGAAACGCAGACCTAATCCTGGCTCCGCGAAAAACTTTCTGAAGCCTTAATCCACCTGTGCCCCAGCTTCCCACCCGCAAGACAGGCATACTTGTTCCACCATATTCTCTGCTTTTCCTTCATGGACTCTAAGATTTCTGGGTTTATTTGTGATTGATTTCTGGATTTCTTTGTTCTATGTTTGTGCAACGTCTAGGGCAATTGGGGTTTCCATGTCGGCTGATGGAAATCCTGCAATTTAAGCTATGGAAAGGCAAAAGGAGAAGGTTTTTAACCATTCATTGCAAGTCAGGTTTTCATGGATCATCACAGCCGAGGAGGAATACTTTTGAAAGAATACTGTCATACTAACAGAGCCTACCACTTCTTGTGAGTGGAAGGAAATAACCTGAAACAAGTACTGAGACCTAAAAATAAACCATAATATGTTCAGCTGGGCATTCACTAACCCCCAGCACAGCTGCCAGAGGATGAGTTGCCACCCATCTTTACAGCCATTTATCTTCTGCTGGGGAAGCGTGCAACGAAGGGTGGAATTTGGCTGTGTACATAATTACCTGGATTAGTGATGGGATGATGAGAGTGCACATAAAATTCCTGTATACCCAGAGGACAGACGGTTCCTACCCATGGCCTCTCCAGTGAGCAGGAACTGTATGTTCCTGAGATTACTGCTTACAGGGACTCGCCTTTTAAAAGACAACAGTCCCTGGTGTGGAATGAATATTGCGCCTTTGAAGAAATACCCTGGTAAATGTTATCAAAAGGGTATGTTATCTAGGAATAAGGGCACTAACAGCAAACCTTTAATCTGTTTCCTTCTGCTTAGCAAGGGTTTGCCCTCCTCCACCTCCCAGTCCACCAGGCAGCCTCCTTTCCCCCCAGACGTCACTCCCCCCCATGCAAACAGCCACCCTGTTCGCTGCCCTGCCACGGGAAGAAGAAAATCTATGCGTAGTTATGCCGGCTGGAAGGGTTAAAGCCCCGAGAAGCCAGATCTCCATTTGTTTTTTGTACTTACAATGAGTCCAAGGACTCCAGGAGGACCTGGGGCTCCCAATTCTCCCTAAAAGGAAAGACAAACCGACATGGTCAGGACAGTTTGTAGACAAACAGAGGCTGAAAGGCAGCTCAGTGTTTCAGGAGCTCGAGGGAAGGGAAACTATCATCCCTCCCCCTTCCGTCCCCCCTCCAGCCCCTTCCCCAGCCAAAGCGATGGAGAGCTTCCACCTCAGCGAGCCTGCTCGCAGCACATCCCCAGACACAGGGCTGCTTGTTGGTCTGCAGCTCCTCGCAGGGCTGAGCTCCCCTCCCCGCAGCGGGCTGGATAAAAGCCGCATTTCACCGTGCAGGCAGGGCAGCGGGTGGGAGCCTGCCCCAGGTGGGGGGAAGGTGTAGGCAGGGAGAGGGACCAGCGTGGGGAGCGGGCATGGGGCAGCAAAGCCAAGGTGGGAAGGAGAGGGAAGCTGCTTAGCCATGGGAAAGGTGAGGTTTTTGGGGAACGGTTAAGGAACAATAAAACTCATAAGAAAAGGAGTACTTGGATGGAAATTAAACTGGATAACTTGGGGAGAGGGTATGCCAGCTTCTGGTGCTGGCTGATGGGCCCTGGAGCGTGTTTGGCACATGGGATGCTCTGAGGCTGCTCCTCCTGTATCTAACAGCTGGTTTGGGGTGAGGAACTGGCAACATCCTCGGCACTTTGCTTCAACCATCTGGGCTCCCGCCCAGACCATCGACTTGCCATTTCTTTCCTTTTCAGAAAAAGCCTCTAGACATCAGGCTGCAGCTGGTCTGTGGGGAGGTGGCTCAGTACCCCTGTCCCTGGAGCAGGGAGCAATCTGCAGGGAACCCAGCGCCTGCTTGGAGGACAAGTTGCTTTTAATCACACTGCAGAGAGCAGGAGATGGACTGCAGGGATTTCACCTCGGGTTCTGTGCTCATTTGCCATCTCTTACAGACTGCTCTCAAGCAGGGCATTTTGGAAAGCACCAGCTCCTCTTAGAGGCTTTTCAAGAGCCCCTCGGAGCTCACCATTCTGAGGGACAGACTGCTACCTGTGCTTCTGGGGCTGGTTTGAACCGTCAGCCTCACCACAAACTCCCTCTGTGCCAGCTTCCCGAAGACACACAGGTGCCAGGAGTGCTGGCAGGTGCCTGATGGCGTTTCCAGGTGAAGTGCAGCAGAGAAGCTGTGCCAGACCCACAAGTCACCTGTCTAGGTCCCTAAGTACTTTAGCAAACATGTGATGCTTAGCCTGTCCCTGTGTCTCCCTCGGTGGAGGGATGCTTGTCAGGGCACAGACCTGCTCTCGCACACCTCCGTCTCCAGCAGGGCCTCTCAGAACAAGTGCACTGGAAATACTAAACTTCCCGTTGACTCAGGCAACCCTACCCCTGCTCTGGATCACACTGGCTACTTTCTTTGACAGACCAGCTCAGTTTATGGTGCACATCTGGTGGAGTCCCCTTCGGTGCAATAAAGCTCCCCTTTTATGGAAAGATTTGCCTGGTGAAAGAATGAAAAAGAAGGGGACGCAGCGTGACTAAACGTGCTCAGCCTCCTTGGGTAAAGGGTTACGTGTGTTTATTTTATGGGAAGTGGAGTAAAGGACTATTGGGCAAGCACACACAAAAAGCGTTTCATAATCTCAACCAGTTTAAAATTGCTTTTTTATGGCTGGTTCCTTTCCTGCATACTTGGGACATCTGTGGAGCAATTGTTCCTCATGGGTGGGATTTCTGCATCCTCTGAGCTACTGTAATAAGGTCGGCTTCAAGCTTTTAGTCAAGGCCTGGCATTACTGTGCTCAGCAAGAAGAGGAAACGTCCCCGGGAATGCTGAGCACTGGAGCTGCACGGTGGCCTGGGTTTCCCAGTAAGTCCTGCAGGCTCTGAGGGTGGCTGGGATGCAGACTGGGTGGACGGTCAGCTCTTGGTCCCACCAGACGTAGGAGGGACTGCCTAGATTTCCAAGTTATGTCATGTGGGTATTCCTCAAGAGAAAGGGTAGATGTGGAAATGCATGGCCTCACGCCTAGCACAAGAGGATTTCCTCTTGGAAGAGGACGGGGGGACTCCCCTGGGAGATGTGGACAGGATCAGTTGTTAATTCGAGCCATTCCCTGGCCTGGGAAGTGGAAGACTTACAGGTGCTCTTCCCTGGCTACCAGTAACGACAGGCTGGTCCCTGACCTGCAAGGGAAACCGGGCTCTGTTCTTCTTTTTTCAGTGTGTGAACCGGGCACTGGGACAAGAGACAAGGAGATGAATCAACGGTCCTTTCCCATGTCTAATTCCTATGATTAAGAGACTAATTGGAGTGGCTAAAGTGCTCCGGGAACGGGGGATCAGGAATGTGATGGCTCAACAGTTCTTAGCAAGTTAGTAGGAGGGAAAAACATCCCTGTGGCTGGAAGTCTTTGCTCTGTCTGGACGCGACGGAAAGCAGATCAGAGGCTGCTGGCTGCAGCCATCCCCAGGCAGCGGCAGAGGCAGCGGCAGTGGCAGTAAGCGCGCAGCGGATCAGAAGAGGACGGGGCAGCCCAGGACCCGTGGCAGCCCGCCCGCCTGCCATTTATCTGCACAGTCTACCTAGCAAACTCGGCATATTTGTGTGTTTCACAAACAGACTTTCTGGCATTTTTCTGCGTCTGTGACTCCACTTGTGACCCTGTGAACCTCCCTTTAAGTCAGCCGAAACAGTCTGTTTTCATTCTACAATCTCCAAGGCACATTAATATTTAAAAGCCGTTGATAAGATGAAAGAAGAGCAATCCTTCTGGATGAATTAACGGAAGGGACATTTGCTTCTCTCCGATGTTCTGGGAACTGGCATTCAGCTAACATTGAGCGCATCTTCTGAATGGGGCTTAGACAACTTGCGAATTTAAAAGAAAACAAAACAAGTTATTTGGATAAAAAAAGTCCTTCTGACCTCCAGGATTCCTTCTCTTCCTGGTGGGCTGGCTGGAAATAGCAATACAATCTAGAAAGTCTTCTGCTTTGAGACTAGTGATTCCACTCTGACCCACGACTTAAGTTGACTGAAGGATGGGAAACGTCCTACAGAAGTATTCCTTGGGAATCTAATTCTTTCAGTTCACTGCATGTGTGACTCTTGTGCTGAATTCCCACAAAGGCTGGAGTGTAGCTGAGCTTGGCACGGTGATTACAGTTGCTTATGAAAATAACTTTTAGGCTGCATATATGACAAATGGGAACTTGGAAGACACATGCGGAGTGGATTACTTTAAACAAATGATTCCATCAAACACCCAGAGCAGCACTGTGATTACGTGTGAATAACCAAGACAGCAGGAATTTCAAAGATTGGTCAGTACTGCTCACGTGCTAATTGAGGGAGAACCAACAAAGTAATTCAGAAAACAATTTAGAATAATTAATACATCTGAGAACTTTTGCAATCCACAAGGGCATGTTTTGTGAGTAGTGGAAAACACAGCACACACCCAACTGTTTGGCACAAAGTGCTACAAGGACAGAGCAAAATAAACTTATCAGCATCCAGCTGCTTAAATGGTCTCTGTGACCATCCTCATCGAATTCCCAGGAGACACATCTCCCACTCTTAGAAAGCCAGCAGGGGTCAGGTGAAGATCGGAGAGAGGCCACGAGGAGAGCCTGGAGCCTTCTCCCCGCGCAGTCGGGGCGCTGGGGCACAGGGCAGGGCAGCAGAAGCCTGGGCTATGGTGCCTGTCTCCCAGCGCTCCCGGGCACTGCAGCAGGGAATGTGGCATTTTCTGCACCAGTATTAACAACCACTTTGGATGAGGCAAGGTACCAAGCTTGGTACTTCAGCAGCTTACTCCTACAGACTCGCGAGATGCAAACCAAGCAGTACCAGCCTGCAACACAAAATGGAATGTGGCAAAAAGGACAGGAACACGCCTCCTTCTCTGTGTACCTCAGACCTCTACGCACCTGCCTGCATGGCCTGCTCCTCTGAGGGTTCACGTGCATCGTGTGCACTCGAGTAGCCATCTGTGGTGCCTCACGATGACATGTCCCTCTGCCTGTGGGCCCATGTCTCCCTGCTACGTTCATACAAAGCTTCACCCAGAGCACACCAGTCAACAAGGTGATCCCTGCAGCTGTCACAGGCTTTGCACCAGGCCCTGTGGCACGGACAACACGCTCCCACCACTGCCTGCTCCTCAGGAGCAACAGCCCTACCTCTTCTCTCCTGATCTGTCTTCCAGTCATACCCTCAGGATGAGAAAGTATCTATCCAGACCAAGGTGCAAGAAAGGCAACAGGTGGAGACAGAAAGCAAATGGCAACATGATGACCTTGAAGTTACAGGGTGCTGAACTGAATGTAAGAATTTGCAGCATGCTTGAGCCGGGCAGGGATGTGCGTTTGTTTTTCAGGAGGGACAAAACCCAAACTTAAAAGCTTCTTCCCACACTAACTAGCGTGATGCAGTACAGTGTGCTGTGTGTTGCAATAGAAAGGAAGAAAGGAAAAAGCTACCAACTTACCGGGTTCCCATCGATGCCTGGAGGTCCTCGTTCCCCAAAATCACCAGGAAAACCCTGAGGAGAGGAGGCAAACACAAGTATTAGTTATTGACGCACCCTGGTGTAATGACAGTCAGCTTAAGAACTGCTCCCCCTGCGCTCAGTGCAGCACTGTGGTAGAAGCGGGTCACAAGGAAGTGTGAGCCGACCAGCCTGCCTGTCCTCATCCAAACCACCCTTGTTCCACCAGCACATGTGCTCAGCGAGAAGCTCTGCAAGGCCAAAAGCTCTGATTCACTCACTGCTCTCTCCTGGGGCCAATGAAGGGTAACCAGAAGTACCGTTTACAAGGCTCAGCCGCGAGCTGCACATTAACTAACAGGAGCCTGGAGAGGAAGAATCAGTGAGGACACAGGAAGGATTTCCCTTGGCCACACTATGAGAAGTGCACAATGTTGAGGCTGCTGGATTGAGTTGTTCCCACCTTGTCTTGCAGGCTATGTCCAGCCCTCGATCAGCCATGCCTTTTCTAAGCACCCTTGTCAGCCCTGGGCACGCTCCACACGGCAGGCAAGGCTTTTGCAGCATCGTTTTAGGAAGACAACAGGAGTATGCACAGAAGAGAGAAGGGGTGGAAATCAGCGCTGCTGTCCTCTTTTTGTTTCACCCAAGTACTCCAGTATGTCCAACAAGGAATATGCAGCCCTGAAGATTACGCTGTGTAGTTTACACATGAAATGACAATTGCACATTTGGAAGATCAAACTCTGTATTGGAAGATACGGTGCTTTCTAGCCTCTTTCAGGAAGAAATATCCTACTGATAGGATGCTTCCTTAAAAGCCAATACTTCCTTAAAAGTCAGTCCCCAATCCCTTGATGTTCTGACAGAATTCATAAACCTCACTGCAATGACTATCCTCAAAAATGGATTGTCAATCTGAATTATTTCATCCTGTCTACTAACACAATCACTTTAACAGTACTCCCTTCTCATAGGATAGCTGAATAGCATAATGCCTGTTGGAGCCCATGCAGATGCTTAATGGAGCTGATCAAAGATGCCTAGTGAATTCACTCCAATGCATTCACAACCTTCCAGCTTGCCAGAGGAACAAACGGTTCCAAGCTCATTACGGTCCACACCCCAGAGCTGTGAAAGACCATGTTTACTACATGAAAAAGTCACCACAAAAGACTTCTTCATCATCTCATTATATCCGATACAAATTTGGAAGACTTCAAACAATTATAGAAAAGGGAGTGGAGGTACTGAGCCAGAGCCAGAACATGGTGGTGCAACACGTTCTCTCTCTTACTTGTAGACGGGGCCTGCGCTCCCCCGAGCCCCCCCAGCTCCCTTCTGCAAACAAACCATCGTGCAGCTCGCTCTTCCCTGTCCTCTTGTGCTCAGCCTCCCTCAGGACGCTCAGCAGCGGGGTACACAACCTCCGGTGTTAGCAAACCCTCCCAGTCACTGCAGCGGCATTTTCAAGGAGGAAGCAGTCGAGTTTAAGATGGATTGGCCTCAATTTTCCCCTGAGCTTGAACTTCGTTCAGCAAATGACTGGCAGGGAGCAGGCTGCCAGGAGCGATCAGGGACCAGCTCAAACAGCAGCAGCTTCAGGGCTGACTCTGAACTTCAGCTGCAGCAGAGGGTGCTTGGGGGAGGCTGTGACACTGAGGTAAGAGCGCTGTGACTCTCCCCTGCCTTTCCCTGCATACCCCTTCAGATGGAGTGAGATAAAACACGACACAGCATCCACCTCCTTCGACTCCGAGTCAAAAGGGGACTCGTTCCCTGCTGGAGGAGCTCCCCATGGACACAGCGGACGCAGAGCCTAACCCCAGGCTCTGACTCCTGGACTCGGTTAATTTGGCCAGGGTTAAAATCCTGCTTTGTTCCCCACACTGTTCTGGCTGTGGCCATCAGGATGGAAAGCTAAGGGATATATTTGCATGTAAAAGGCTTCCTAGCCAGAGCGTCTACCTTGTGCTTCAGTTCAGAGCAGGAACTTGTGAAGCAAAGCCCTAATCACCCCTGCTCCCTCTTCTGTTCGCGGTGGGGCAGTCTTGGGCAGCAGGCAATGCTGCTTAGGGGAGGCTACACCAGAAGATGTGCTCCAGAGACACACCAACAAGCTGCAACTGCTAGCGGGTGAGTTACTTCTGACTCAAACACAGTAAAAGTGATTTACACCCTTCTCTGGCTCCACCAGACCACGGGACACAAAGGACAACATGACCACCTTCTGGGCTAACTGAGCTTAAGAGACAGGGACGGAGCAGACGGGGAGAGGACAGCCCTTGCGAGCCAGAAGGATGCTCTCTCTTCCTGCCTGCTCCTCTGCATACTATATGAACACTGGGCACCTTGGAAAAGCAAACCTGAGGGAAGCAAAATGCAACAGCCAACAGAAACATGCTATCTAGAAACCCATCGGTGCTGGAAACTGAAATGATCACAACAGACAGAACAGGAAAAGCTATACTGGGAAGCTCTGCAGTCAAAGATGTCATCCAAGACCTGCCTTCACCTTTGAGGGTTTACAACTCCTGGTCAACACAACTAGGTAAAAAGATACTTGGTCAAATCTAAAGTGAGAGATGGGAGATCTGTTTAAGACAACCAAAATTTTGCCACCAACTTCAGAGCCAGCATTGCGCCTGTTTTGTACCCATCCCCTAGAGCAGTCAGTATGCACTTCTGAACGGACACAAGCTATCGCTTGCTTGCTTGGATTCAATATGTCTACTTTATAGGCACCACTGCAAATAGGAAAGTTGTCTGCCTTTTTCCAGCTGGGCACTACATCCCTCAAGCCTGTGCACATGCCAAGAAGCTGTGGTAAGCAACCACTGGAAACAGCCTTCTGCCATCTAGAGACAAAGACGTCAAATATAACAAGAAGGCAGGGGGGGCTACAATTTTCTTTAATGAAAAAAAGGGGAAAAGTAACTTTGCTACATGCTGAATCAATAAGATCAGAACAGCAATGTGTAGGAAAAACTCATTGCTCAGGGAAGAAAAAAAAAAAAAAAGACTGCCTTGGAATATTTTGCTGTTTACAGTCAAACAACTTGCCAAGGAAAATGTGAGTGTGCATAGACTGATACTGTACTTACGCTGCTGCAGATTTCAGCCCCAGCCTTCAGCATTCCCCCAGCTGCATCCTTCCTTTCTCCGAGGGCAGAGCTGGGTGCAGAGTGACCCATGGATAACCACTGAGCAGCCTGGCCCTGGGGCCGCTGAGGTGTCTTCTGTCAAGCTAAGGTCTTGCCAATGTGGGAAGGTTTTACTACTTTTAATAGTACAATTAAACTGATATTGCTGCAGCAGCATAATACCGTCTAGAGGAATGCTTCCTCCAGACTAAAAGTATTTTTTAAATTTGGTTTAAACCTCTTCCAACACAACACAAACAATGCACTCCTCTGCCAGAACAAAAGTGTCCGGATAAGTAGCTACTTAAATTCATGTTTCCCACTAATCTCTTTTTATGTCTCAGGGTCTAGTACTGACCTTGTTGCTTAAAGATAAAGATGTAGGAGATTTGAGGTGCTTGGTAATAGAGGTAACAAAAAAAAAATCTAGCTTTTAAACAGGCTTTCCAACAGTGTATCTCCAAGTATTTAGAAAAGCAGATTACCCCTGTCTGGAAGGCAGAGAGCTGAGCACCTGAGGTCACTTGGCCAGTGCTACCCAGTAAGCAGAAGATTCAGCGATGACACCCATTCACAGCACACCGTGACTGTCCCCACAGAGCCAGGGTTTCTGCCCATCCTCAGGATGGGATGGCAAAGGGTCAGAGCGGGAGGCAACAGAGGAAACCCAGAACAGTGTGGGCTGGCATCATTGCTGCAACAGCCAGGCCCACAACAACACTCGGCACTGAAGCCCCATCGTTGCCAACACCTGATTGTCCTTAACACGCCATCTGCTCCGCTGGCATGAGCACCCCTCCCAGCCTGGGCTCACAGATCTCTGGGGTGGTGGGTGGTCCCCTGGTAGATTTTGGCCCAAGCTGTAAAACAAACCCAGAGGAGACAAATGGAAAGAGTAGCTTCAATTCAGCTAACCCCAGGCATCCCAGCCCAATATTTGAGCTTGGCAACACATGTATTAAGTCTTTTGCATGTTAAATGGGACCAAAGCTAGTGACTGTGGCATTAAGGAGGATATTTCAGCATCCGTACAGTTTCCAAAGACCCAAACCAGGTTGTGAAAGCTATCCCAACACAGCCCTGTGCACAGCAGGAAACAATCAATCTTCTAAGCCCCCAGTGAAAGAGCAAGCACTTTCTTTCCATGGGGTAAGCAGTAGCAGTTTAAACCACAATAACAGTTCCAGCGACCATAGTGTCCTAATTTACTAGATCTCACATGTCTGTAAAAGCTATTTTTTCCAGTGACCCTCTCCTCCTGCTTGAGCCTAAAGGATAGAGATGTTCCCCCAAACCAAAACTAGCACTATTCAACCGAAACAAGCAGCTGAGGAATTACAAGTCAACCTTGTTATTCCATTTGTTTCGTTCCTGTAAGCAACACCACCTCTCCTGTCCTGTGAACTGCTCCAGCAGCCCGAGGAGCCCAAACTGAGGGAGAACACTCAGGGCAGGAAGCGCATTTTACGGTGCTGGCGGACAGGCAGGTCGCAACTGGCAGCCCATTACAGGAGACTTGCGAAAGAGATTGAAGAGCCCAGCACATTCAGTCTCCTGACCTTCCCAAAGTGAGTGCAGAGGGTTTTTTGGTACAGCAAATCCACCGTTTTTCAGGGTGCAGCTGTTTTTCCAGGACGACTGGTCCCTGGAAATTATGCTCAAGAATTGGGACAGCGAGGAAAAACACCCTAGTGAAAAATATCAAGCCACACACCCTGCCCGCTCTGTGGGAGGGAGAGGACATGCCAAGAAGGACCAGGACACGGAAGGGATGGCAAAGGGCAGCAAAGCTAGGAGAAGAATGCTCAGCTAACAAGCTCTGTTGGCCAAGAGCCAGCGGGGTGCTCCTCCACAGCGGCTGAAGTCAGGTTATGACAAAACTTTTGGCTCTATCTCACAGCTGGGAAACACAGAAAAGAGATAGGGAAAAAGGGTTGGGCTGAATGGATTTCACATTGTCTGAAGGAGAAGTTCAATGAAAGAAGTGAGATGAAGCTTGAAGAGGAGCTGGAGGAAAAGCATACAAGCAGATGCTTTGCACTAAGCAAGACCCAGGTGCTCCTGTGCCCTGCTGCTCCCACCCCAAGCAGAGCTTTGCAGTGGTTGCACAGTGTGTCCTCACTGCACTCAGTGAAGCCGAGGAACCACAATTAGCGAGGCAACAGAGACAGAGACGCAAACTGATTTGTCCCAGGTAACACTGAGATGTCTGAAGCTGAACTAGTAACTAAATCTCTGTCTTTGAGATCCTACAATAGTGCCTTAATTCCTTTTCACCCACGCTCCCTGCAAAGGGCATCCTTTCATGTGCCAGGAGACTCCTGCTGAGAACAACCAGACCCAGGCAGACACTGGAACCAGCTCCTCCTGCACCAGGGGATTACATCCCCCCCACCTCCCCTTCCTTTCTTGCTTTGCTTAAAACAAACCAAGCAGCCTGCCCTTCCTTGCTGTTGTCAGCTAAAAGGCTGCTCCTGGTCCGAGCAGACACCACTGCTCCTTGCCTCTTGTCCCAGGAAGCAGCTGTACTTGGGGAAGCAGAGACCGGCGAGATGCACTGTGTCCTTTGCTTCCCCGAGGCCTTTTCAGGTGTGCACATGTGGGTGGGTGTGTTGTATGTATACAGCATCTGATTCAGTTTAAAACACTTTCCCTGATGGAGTAAGGGAGGCAGTCTGGCAGCTGCTGCTCCGAGGAATCCTGGCGGATCTTCACGCCAACAGAATCCTTCTCCAAAAATAGGATTTTATTTTCCTGTTGGCTGAAGGTGAAGCTGCTCAATCCAACCAGCCCTCCTGTCTTGTCTGTGAAAGACTCTATTTGCCAGTTGGCTCTGGCCAGGTGTATCGCTGCCCAGGAGTCTCCCCAGGGACAGAGCTTGCAAGTCAAACAATTAAAAAAAAAAAACAAAACCAAAAAAAACCCCACCCCCAAAAATGGTGGTGGTGAAGCAGGGCTGAGGTTGAGAGAAGGCATTCACTGGAAAAAAAAAAAAAAAAAGTAGGAGAATAAAATAAACAAGTGTAGCTTATGTTGGCAGTCTACGCCTCCGAGAGCATTCTTGGTGGAAAGCGCAGACGTGAGCCCCTCCACAGGTGGGCGCGAAGGCCGGCAGGCTGGCTCGGACCCAGCACCGGTCCCTGGCGCGGTGAGAGTCACCCTAAAGGGAGCCTGGCAAACCCCTGCTCGCTGCCTTTACTCCACACCGCTACACAAGAGCCTTTGCCTTCTTCTCAGCCTAGACCTGGGACCGTGGCAGTTTCCACCCCTGCAAAGCAGGAGATGCCATCCCCAGCTGGATACGGGGCTCACGGTCCTGCTGCAGGGCTGCTCCTGTGCCACAGGTTTGCTTGCTGTCTCCCCAGGAGGCTTCACAGCTCCGTGACACATCCTTTTGATAAAGATTTCATGGCATTTTTAAACATAACTATCCCTCTATCTGTGGGGGCACAGCTCTCCAGGGCAGCCCTTCCACCCAAACACAAGCAAAAGTCCCCTGAAGCCCCTTCAGCCAAACATCACTGGAGCATGGCAGTTATTCATTAAAGAAGAGGTACTGTGAAATGCTGTTACCAGTTTCCCAAACCTCAACTTGTGTGGTGCAGAAGACTCTCGCTTGGTTCACTCCAAATGCAAGGAAGGGCCTCGGCTGCATCCAAAGCACAGAAAGGACTGGAGCAAGAAGGGAGGAATTGTTTATCGTCTTAGTCCCTACAGAGAGGAGCAAAATTTATTTTCTCAGCGATCTGTGGTTATGCCAGCCTTTCCAGACACATGGCAAACCATGTGCCCCCATTGTCTGTGTGGACGACAGCTGAGGCTGCGTACCTTGGCAGAGTCCCATGCACTTAACGTTCACCACTAAGTTATCTTAGCTGTACATCAAAAGGTTGGGGGAACCTGCAAAACGAAACCTTCCTAACCCAAAAGCAGCCCCGCTTTTGCTATCCGGTGTCTCCCACAAGGCAATGCCTTTTCACGCGATGCAGCAGCCCACCTATATTGGTGGGGAGTGCAGAGGTATCACAAGCACTTCTAACAATTTATCGGATGAAAAGGAAAGAGTATGTTGAGACTTGGTGTTCACTGGGAAGCAGGAGTTAAGACATTAACTTTGTAAGTCAACATGGAAGACGACAGCAGACATGAAAAACAGCCTGGCAAGAAAGTGCCGCCGCATTACAAGCTGAGAGCTGGCAAGGGGGACCCCGCCTGTGGTCAGCTCATGGAAAACGGATGCCAGATTCGGCAGCTTGCCACCACGTTGATGCTCACAACAAATACTGAGGCTACGTTAGAGTGGCTGCCAGATCTCTGCTGGCTCCCACAACCTCCACGCTGTGGATGATGGGCAAAGGGAAAGGAGACTTCTGGACTCACCTGTGTGCTGATCCCCAATACATAAAATCCACATGCTACCTTATAGCACCTCTTCCTTGACACCTGAGCAGTAATCCTCGGGATTTACATGCAAAGTTTCAACTACTAAACTCAAAGGAGAATCAAGCCTGTTATCCCTGTTTTGCACACAGCCAAGAACAGACAAACAAGTTGTCTGAAGCTGCATGCCACGGGGAGAAAGCAGGTCCTGTATCCTCTTCCCCCTCGTGGGCAGTCATCAAGCGATGCAGCATCTCCCCACCTTGCCCTGGCAGGCTTCAGCCACTCTCACAGGCAGCAGTGTCAGCCTTCCCGGCCACGCACCCTGAGCACAAACCCTCCCTCTATGCCTGCTGCTTACACAGCCTGCTCCTCCTGCCAGGCTATCCCCTCGGAGCAGCCCTTCACAACACGCTGGCACTTGCCACAGGCGGTGCAAAGCCCGACAGCAGAGCCTGTGTGTCAGGAGGTGTTTGCCTCCCTTCCCTGAGGTTAGCAGGTGGGCAGGAGCCCCCATCACGGCACCCGACAGCTGGTGGGACACAGCTGCGGATCGCTCACAAACATGAGCTACAGGACAAAAGAAAGAAGAGCAGCGATGAGCACAGCTAGGCAGGCAGGGAAGCCAAAATGACGGGTTGTGGTGTTAATGACTTGTTCATGCTGCTGTTCCCTAAACCTTTCAGCCCTGGGGATGGCCTGGTCCTGTGCTGCTTGTGTAACTCCAACTGATGGACCCTTTGGGCTCGGGCTTTTCTTTCACAAGGTATTTGCAAGGTACCTGACACGGGGCATGGGACCAGCAGCACCAACAGGTTCTCGGAAAAATATAAGGAAATCTCAGCTGTGTTTGTCTAAATTATTAATAGAGCTCAGACAAACCCAAGAATTACTAAGTATGCCTTGGAACTGAACTTTGCTCCTTCCTTTCTATCTCTTTTAAAATAATACCACTAATAAAAGACATTGTAAGCAAAAATCAGGCATAAGATAGCACAGCTGGTAAAGTATTGATACTCCACAGGAAAAAAAAGATATAATCACATACCAACAACAAAGGTGAATGAAAAGAGAGCTCAAAGCTCTTCAGATACGTTTCCTGAAAGTTTGCCTTTAAGCATCCTTCTCTAACAGGGCTTGAGAAGGTCTGAAAATATTACGCTCTATTTAAAGTTTAATATAACCTGCAGTGCAGACATTTCTGATTGTAGCTACCCATCTCCCACAGTGTGAGAAAATCATATCGCTTTCAGCTTTGCGCTTCTTGACTGATGCCTAGCTATAGCTCCTCTTCCTGTGGGCCAGCTCCCTCGGTGCCAGTGCATCTCCTTTCTAAGGACAAACCAGGACTGGTACTTTGCCTGTGGATGCCAAGATAGCAGGTAACAACAGCTTCTCCCATTCCTTCTCCCCCGCACAGCGCGGACCACAGCCCTGCTGCCCTCACAGCAATGAGGCCTTTATGAAATCCTTTCCCCGCCCCCGCCCCCCCCAGCCTTTCAAATGAACACCATAAAAATCCACAAAACCACCATAAAGAGCCATTCTTTTCAGCCACTGCATTGGCAAGGCTGAAGGTTTAAGCAACCAGCTGCCTTAGCTCCAGACCTCCAGCCTACCTCTAAACCAGGCAGCAGACCTGGAGATACAGACTCACATTATTTCAGTTTCCCTAGTGCATTGTACTTCAACCACAGCCCCCAGCCCTCTCCTCGCTCAGGAGCTCGGCAGGGCCGTACGTTAGCAATGCACTCGCTCGCTGCACGATGCAGCAGGGCGGGAGGTGGAGCCAGATGCTTCCACGACAGATTCACTATGTCCCTCACAGCTCTGCAAAACTTAACTTCCCTGGAAGGAATTCAAGATCTGACTCATGTCCAGTTCTTCTATTTTAATCGTTCCCTCTTACATCATTCTAGGAGGCCCATGGTGTCACATGCAAACTCCCCCTGCCCCCCCCACTCCTACTCTGCTGAGCACTTAATCTGTTGCTGCCTCTTACCCCAAACAAAACCAGGTAGAGGAATATATTTAATACCAACTCCTTCCCTGTTCTCCAGAGCACTCACCAGCTTGGGATGGCAGCTAGTAAGGGCTTCCAAGAGCTCTCCATTGCAATGACAACACTGAAATAGAACAGGAACAGTAGCTGCGCCAGCAAACCTAGCAGCGTGGGGATGCGAGAGACCGGAAAATCACAGCAGGCTCACTAACACTGCAAACCAGCTGGGAGACAGCATGGGCCAGGAGATAAGTGTTGGGAAGGGAACCAGGTCAGCTGGTTCCTACTTTCCGCTCTCCCAGTGACTTCCTGAATAACCCTGGATGTCACTTAATCCGTTTGTTCACGCTCAGAAGTACAAATCATCAGCATCGGTCCATTCAAGATTTCTTATTAAACCAGGTATCATAAGACGGGGATGGAGCCAGAACTCTCTGAAAGAGCTGAGTAGAACAAAGGTGCTCATGCACAGCCATTTAATCCCTTCTCTAGATCCCAGCCCAAATGCCTCCATGGCTGAGAGATTCCCCACTGATCTCAGGGGAGCCCCTTGTTTGTAACAGTGACCGCCAGACAAAAGCCCTTGCCTGGAAGATTGCACATGCTAGCCAAACAACAGCTGGAACACTTTGAGCCTCCAGCGTGCTCTGTGCAGGAACAAGGCAGAGAGCAGAAACCCTGCACCTAACGACAGTTGCTTTGTTTGTTTTACTCTGGTCAATGAGTCATCGTTACATCGATGGACTCTCTGCAATTATTCATCACAGAGGTTTCTGGTGCAACCAGTGGCTTACAAAAAAATCTAAGATCTGTACAGATTTCCAGTACCCCCCCCCAAAAAAAAAAAAAAAATCTGCTTGATCTCCCCCCACCCTAAGGAGAGAACAGCCAGGCAGCATGAATGTGGCACTGTCGGGATGTTTGCATGGCTTTTACTGCAAGAACGCCAGCGAGCGGTAGGTAGGTGTGGGACTCTTGAAAAGCATGTGTTCGCAAGCAGGGGTGACAAGGGGAAAGCACTGGATTTTTCTGTGTGTGGGTGAGTGGACATTTCACAAGGAGCCTGTGAGTGCAATGGTGTCAGGAGATCAAGAGAAACTCAGGCTAACGTGAATGACAAGGTGCAAAGCCATGAGACACACCAGAGCATGAACATGCCTGATTGCTGACTCCTGCAGCAAAAGACTTTAGACATTTTGTTAAAGGAGGCACACAGAATTGCTTGGAAGAAAGCTGATGTGAAAAAGGCTTTCCTTTCCCTGTTTCTTCTGCTCATTTCAGCACTTTTCTCACCTGCTTTTGTTTCGCCTTCTGCTACAGTCAGCACAAACCCCGTTCTAGGCAGCTCTCTCAGTTTGCACCTTGTATCCAGCCCTACCTGCAAACACCTCTTCCTCCTGACCCAGCTCTCCAATCTCCCTGGCCTCCTTGCTCCTCAAACACGTCTTCCCCTGACCTGTCACTGCTTTAACTCTGTACCACCACCAAGGACAAACGGGTTGCTACACAAAAGTGCACCTGCATTATACAAACCAGGATGGTACCAGGGTTGGAGACAATCACAGCAAAAAGAGGTGACGGTGAATGGGACTGGTGGGAGTGCAGAGCAGTGGATGTAACAGAGCGAGTGCAGACACCTGGGGTGCTCCAGCCACGGTGGGGAATCAGCAAGTGCATTCAGGGAAAAGGCTGGCCAGAGAAAGGACAGAGGGGAGGACATTGCAGAAGAGAATCTGAGAACCTTTAAGATCCAAGGGACCATGGAGACAGTGCAAGAAAGAACAAAAATGTCTGTGAAGCATGCGGAGCATGGAAGAAAGGAAGAGAACAGTATGTGTCTTCAGTATTCTTACTGCTTGACAAGAGATACACGGAAAGGTTTGTTTGATCTCCCCATTTAGTTCCCATCAGAAGATATGAAGGGATCCAGCCAAAAGCCAGATGTTTTGTTTTCAGTTTCTTTCAACAAGGTCTGCATAATAGATGAGGAAAAACTTTACCGGCCTACCCATCTTGCCCCTCTTCCCAGGAACTCCAGGGATCCCCTGCAAGGAAAACACACAGAGAGAAAAATAAAAGGTCTGGTTGAGAAAGCAAACAGCCAACCAACAATAAAAAACAAAGCTAGAAGAGAAAGGGGAATGCAAAACAGGCTAATGACTGCGGCATTGTTCAGGAATCAGAATGTCAGCTGCGAGTGCAGAAGACAATTAACCTTCACCCACTAACTACGGCCCTCCCTGAGGACACACACAGGCAGCGTCCACACCCAGGGCAACTGGCTGGAGCTGTGTTTAGCAGGAGCAGTCATTAAGCTACTGGTCTGGAACCGAACGAAGGCCACCGCCAAGGCACTCGCTGGAGAACTTCTGTTTGTGTTTCTTATTTAGTTATACGAGCACTAAATCAGCGACTCTAGCGCGCAGGGTAGTCCCCTCCCAGGCAGGCACATGCACACTCGCTCCCACACACTCCTGGGGCCTCTCTTGTTTCTGGAGCTTGTGTTTGAGGGAGAAAAAGCTGGAATAAAACAGTCTTCATCTTACAGCAACCTTCCTTAGGAGCTCTTGCAGTGGGAAGAAGGGGTCCTTGGATGGCTAGAGATCAGGCAGATGGGGGGACGTGGGGGAGAAGAGCAAAAAAAGCAAGGGTGGTCTTGCAAAGCTCTGAACACGTGGGTTTGGAGAAGGCACAATGAAAAGGGGGGGGGGGGGAAGGGAGGACACACGGAAACGGCAGCCACAGCTGCCCGTCCACAGGTCCCTCTCCTGACTGCCCAGCTCGATACGACTGGAAGGAAAGCCCACTGCCAGAAAGCCCCAGGCACTGGCCTTTCCAAGAGCCGGCTCGTTCCAGACATCTCCAGCTAGACACCCAAAATGCTGGGACACTGTGGCTGCAATGTCACTCCTGTGGGGGCAGGGAATTTCCACATACATTTCCCCCCCTGTCCCATCCCACTAAGATCAGCTATTAAGGGGGAGGAGGAAGGCAGATTTTTAAGCAAAGGACAATACAGAAAAACTCCTCCCTACTCAACAGTGAGCTCTGATGGCTCTGCCTGAAGCCTAGGTTTTCCTGAGCTGAACGTCAATGTTATACAGGGACACAGGTCTTCGTGCAAGGGCAGAAAGAGGCTAATGAAGGCATGGTTAAACATTCGGCATGCTTGCCGAAGGAAAGGTTACAATGAGCTCTGAAGAACTGTACTGAAGCAACACACCAAGGTTTTCTTCGCAAAATACTCACTCGTTCTCCATCACCCCCTGGTAGCCCAAATAATCCTGGGAGACCAATATATCCCTAAAGAAAAGAGGAAATAATTAGTCAGATACATTTCTCTATTAGCTAGCAGGCAGTCTGTTTTTCCTGAGCAGCAGAGCATCCTCCAGCGCTGGTCAGTGGCAGCATGATGAAATAAACCTTGAGGCAAGTGTATATGCCCATGGACTGCATGGTGCTGGCTTCCACGATGTAGTCCAAGGGCACATACCCTCACACCAGGGATCATGAGGACTCCAGGCAGGAAGAGGCCAGCAAGAAGGAACCTTACCTGGGCTGGCTCTAAGTGTACCTGAGGGAAACGGAGCTTTGTTCAAAGTTAGCAAGAGCAACAGCAGAAGCAATCCATGAGCCTACACCTCCTTTCATCTCTCCAAGGGCTCTTTTCCTGCCTTTCGCACTCATTCCAAACTGTGCTGTGAAAATGTCCTGTTGCACCGAGCCCTTTCTGCTTGTGTCACTCAGTGGTGGCACACTGCAGCTCCTTCTCACCCAAGCACCAAGTGTGCCAGGCTGCCGACCACCCTGCTGCTGAGGAGGAGCAAAAACCGTTCTGCCTCGAGCCTTTCGGCAAACTGCTGCAACACCAAGACCTTTTGCAAACACACTGGCAGCCCAAGCAGCAAGGGCCCTGCCTCGGCAGGGAGAGGCTGAGCATGCTGCTCCAGGCTCTTCGGGTCGGTGTAGGAGGCTCAACCAGTGCGTACACACAGACCTCCGACACCCAGCTACAAAGGAGCCTCCTTCGCACCAGCGTGTCTCACACAAAACCTGCTCCTTTCATCCGCAGGCGTCGCGTTTTCAAGGACGCGGCGTTTCCCTACCGCCTGGGGATCCTGCTCAGACAAGACATGCTGCATAAAATGCTACATTCCCCTGCCCTTGCAACAATCAAAGCCTTGTGTTTAATCCTCTTTGCTCAGCAGTTAGCACAAAGTTACCTTGTGTGTTGGTCCTTTGCAAAGGACTAATTTGTGCCAAACATGCAGAACCAAGAGGAAGTGAATTTCAGCAGGGAGCCCACTCACAGTGGCACCTCACTGTTACAAGAGCCAAGTGTTAACACTGATTTTCTCTCATCTTTCTTTCTCCATCATCACTAAATCTCCTACTGTCAACCCCACCAAACTTTTTCACCAGTCCATCGCTCCTTCTAGGGATAACATGTAGCCAGGCAACACGGCTAATGTCAAAACGATGCCTTTGCCTCCCAGATCCCAAGACAAAGCAGGTAGCTCCTGAACTACTCCCTGCAGAAGCAGAAGCAGAGGTGAGGGATGGAGAAGAGCCCACAGCTGGCTCCCTCAACCCACAACGTGCACCTTAGTGCTCAGTTCTGATGGACTGCAGCTGAACTGAAAAATGGCTTTCTCGGGTAGCTATCGATATTTCAGTCCTCAGCACTCAGGGCTGCAAAGTGGAAAGTAATTTTCAAGTCTTACATTCTGCACATCTACCACATGATAATTACGTGAAGTTCTGGTGAGGCCAGCGAGACAGATGGACCAGGGAAAACTTCACCACCTGCAGAAGCCAGGTGAGCTGCGCTATCTCAGATCTGCCTCTCTCCTGCAGGACATCGAACAGGCCATCTCCCCTCCCAGCTCAGCAGTGCAGCTAGCTACAGGGCCAGCATTTGTTTATTCCTTGCAGTTTGCCTAGTGATGAAAGCCAGCTGGTTGAATTCACTGCATATAGAGAAAGTATCACATGGTAAAGAAATGGGGGATTTTATTGGCTCTGAATCTCTTTGTGATTTTATAATTGCAGGAAAAGAACAAAACGTGATTAACTAGAGTCTCAACTGGTAAAATAAAATAAAAATAAAAATTCTTTGCAGTGAGAATGAACCCCCAGCAATTCAATTTGGTGAGCAAAACCAGGCAGAACAGAGATATTAATGTTTGTATTTGCACATGGCTTCAAGATGCTGGCTTGCTACTCTGCATAATGATATAAATCACTCCCAAACCCAGGACTATACCCAAAAGAGCTCATATTCAGCATGGTCGAAGACCGCTGAACCACACTTAGTGAAACTAAAGAGGCCTTTGGGAGATGGGGCTCACAGAAAGTTCAGACTTTGGTCTTTGGTAGGAATTTCTATGCCATTCTTTCCTGCAATGTGAGCTCTGAAGGGGTTGGCTTCGTATCATCAGCACTATTGGTGAACTTTCATCTTGGTACATATTCCATGTTTAATTTTAAATATTTAGCAGTGTTTTAATAAACAAGCAGTGCACAGTTCAAATCCCCTGAATTCAACAAATTAAAGCAACTAGTCTCAAGATTGCAAAATTCAGCATAAAGATTCTTGAGAAGCCTTTGGTAAAAACAAGCAGAGAAAAGACAAATGAAAGGCTGCTTACCCGACTGCCCTTTGGGCCAGCTTCCCCTATGGGGCCAGGTAAACCCTACAACAGAAGGGAAAAAACAAAGACAAATGTGGACAGGCTTTAACTTAACCCAACGAGCAGTGCCAAATCCCCAGCACCGTCCCTGCGTGGTCCTGCTTTCAGGGCCAAGTCCAAGGCCTATCAACTAAGGAGAAAAAAGGACAAAATGATACAAATAACAAATCTCCCATTGTTGGGGAGCTGAGGCTCTGCAGAACCTGAAACTGCTGCACATAGTGAGCCTTCCCCGGGGCTGAAGTCGAGATTTCTGATCATAAAGACCGAAAGAGCTAACGCAGCAGGGTGCACGGAGGTTGCGTTACACCTCCAATGCGATGTACAGTGATGCTCTGTACCCAGCAGCTCTCGAGTCATTTTCCTGCCTAAGTGAACACACACACAACAAATGACAAATGTATTTCAATACCTGTTTAGGGAGCACAGGTGGGCCCTGATGTAGTGAGAAAGCCTCTCCAATTTCTACAGCTTAGAAAGTCACTTAGCAGTGCTGGAACTGCAATATCTCTATCCCTTTGCAGCATCAACAGCTATAGAAAGAACTGAAAATACATTCCCCATTCTACTGCTATGCCTATTGCTGCTCACTTAAAAGTACTGTGAAAAAGAACCCTGTAAAAATGCATAATGAATTTTCATGTTTATTGTCTTCTAGCAAGTTTCCAGGTCAATTTCTTTCTAGTTCCAAATGTTGTCGGGCTTTTCTGGAAAAGGGGAAGAAAAAAGAAAAAAAAATAAAAAAGGCTAAGCCCACATTTTCTTTAGCTGGCAGCACTGCACACTCAGCCTGGGATGTGAAAGTCAGGTTGTGCCTTTCCTGGCTCATGCACCATCGCCAAAGATTTCAGCCATCCGGGTGAAGTTAACAATTCTGCCTATGATGTGCAAATCAAAACAGAGCCAAGCTCTCTCTCCCATCGTGTGGCAGAGCCAGCACAGCTGACAGCAGTAACAAGTAGTAAAATCTCAGTAAAGTAAACAGCTCTGATGCTGGATACACACCGCATTCAGATATACTGAAAAAAGGTGACTTAAAGAAAAAGAAAAAAAAAGAAGTCACTTTCCTGACCCAAACCACATTTTAAGAAAGCACTTTTGTTCTTCCTATGTCGGGCACAAATATTTCACCCTGCTTATCTGATGGGCACAACACTGCTGTGAAATGTTAAGCAGCGTTCATTAACCTTGTATGTCCAAAACAGCTTGAACTTCTCCATATTGGTCATATATTGGTCATATAACACAGATTCTTTGGTATGCAAATCTTGAAGAGCCTTTCAGAGTATGAACGGAGCATTTAGTCAGGTGTATAAAGCTCTCCTCCAGTCCTACCATCTGCACTCCCCAGTGTGCTAAGCAAGGTATCAACTTAATTTTCAGTTTTAAATGGATCATACATTATTGATAGTTTGAGGCAGGGGGATGCAGACTTGTTCTGTACGTCTAGTTCACATTGCACAGCTGCGTAAAAACACACATACAAACTCATGCCAAGTCTGAGAGACCCCTGACAGGCTGCTGGGGTCTTTGGCACCCACCTGGCCTCTCCGCCATGCACTGACAGATAAACGGGACGGAACCCAACAGTAACGTGTTCATTTCAGAAAACCATGACAAATTCATTTCACTCTAAAACATTACAGGGCCAGGTCTTCTGCCCTCTAACAGATTCCATTTAGGGTTTTACAAATTCTTCCTCTTAATTTTTCTTCCTACTTTTCAGTATCTTACGTCAGTAAGACAATAAAGTATCCAAACTTAATCTCCACTCCTCCGTTCCTAAAGTCACCATTTTTCATTTTTTTCAGAATGAAAACAAAGACTTGGTTTTCTTTCATCATCTTTTCTGCAGCTGCAAATATTATGTTCTATATATTTATGGTCCATGCATGATTTTATATGTGTGTGTATATATATATGATTATGCTAGTGAAATTTACTAGTGAGAGGGCATCTAAATAATTTCTTTAAGTAATATACCTTTTGCTGTCTCAGATTTCTAACTTGTTCAACATCAGATACAAAATGTGCCTAAAAGTGACGAGAATCACCATTCTGTGATTCTATTAGCAGCTTGCAGGTACGTTTCTCTGCTCTGCTGTTTTGGGTTTTCCTCCCCTGCCCTGTTGTTATATTGAAGCAAAAATCTGTCAGATTTTGCTATAGAAATTCAGGTTTTATCTATCACAAGCATAAAATACTTTCTAACAACCTTAGTGCCCTCAGAGTTGAAAGACCATGTCGTTGATACAGCAGCTTGGGGAGGGAAGAAGGAAAATATTCAGACGTATTCTAAAGGTCTGCACTGTCTTTCGTGGGGCACGTACTCAGCTACCTGCACACCCAAATCCCTAGTCTGTGCACAGCACGATGAGATTTACTGCACCTGCCTGCCAGGATAACCTTTGGCACCTGGGCTTCCATCTGGTCCTCGTTCGCCCTTCGGAAAGAAAAAAAGAAAAGGCACAGAAGGTGAATGTCACACTTGGGAAGCCCTTTTAGCTGCTTCATTCTTTGAGCTGGGGGCTAAGGAGGGTGGAACAGATTAACCTGATGCAAATTTATAGAGAATAAGAAAACATTGCAGGTACACAGTGGAATAAATTAATGAGGGGGGAAACACATAGAAGCCAAGTCAATAGGATCCATGCATTAAGCAAGTGTCGCTATTTCTCCTCCTCCCTCCATCTGCAGTGAAAGCAGCAGATAGTTTGAAACAAGGAGGCTAAGAGAAGGTGTAAGGCTACATCTATATCTGGCATATGGAACCGTTTTACTGGTGAGGAAATTCTGCCAAAATTCTTCAGAACTAAATGGATTCATGTATAATATCCTTTAACATCATTGCTAACAGGGCCTGCTATTCATTGCCTTTTTTTTTTTCTGAACTGCAAACATCAGACTTAACCAAATAAAAAGGGGGGAGAAATGGGGAGAGGGGGAATCGGCTTTGGGAGGGGAATTACATGTTAGTACTTAATATGATGTGGTTAGTTAACTCCAGACGAAATTAATGTAAAAGGAGAAATAAAGGGGGAGCAGAGTAAGCTGGTATGTCTTCCACCATGTAAACTTAACATGGCTGAGCAATAAAAATCAGAAATTAAATTTAGAAGCTCTGAGGCAGTCTCCTCCCACCAACCTGCTGATGCGCAGCCAGCCTACGCGCACAGCTGCCGGCAGTACGGGAGCTCACTGCGCATCCCCCGTGTGTCCCCGGCTGCCCCTGGAAGCAGCTGGCTGTCCACACCGAGCGGGACGTATGGCATCCAAACCAGCATCAGAGTCAGCAAATCCACCCCTCGTTAAAGGTCCACTGCTGGAAAGTGGGAAGACTCACCTGGTGTCCAGGGTGGCCTGGTGGTCCAGGGTAGCCTTTATATCCCTGTTGAAATAGGATGGAGGAGATGAATATGAAGGAAGGGGATGGGGGGAAAGGAGTAATAAAATGTTCTGATTTTGTTTTGAATTCCTCTTTGCAGGGGGGAGTAAAGTTCTGAGGAGAAGCAGGTTTTAGGTATGGGATAGCACTGCACAATCAGGCTGTGGCAGCAGCAGCCCACACCCACTGGGGTCTGCCCTTGGGGGTGGTCCAGCAGGACGCTCCATGAACAGACCTGGACTTGTATCTACACTCAGATCTGTCTACTTGTAATCTACACCTTTAGCAAAGTGATCCTTAATCCTTGGGAAACCACAGGCTTGTAGGATGAAATATTGGCTTTGGGCCAGTTGGGGGACTACACAACATGAGTCACATTTCAGAGTGCTCACTTTCACTTCAGAACTTGAAATACCATAGGAAACATCAAAATAACTGTTTACTGTCATGGGAAAGTTCAGTTTTGTTTTTAGCTTGAATTTGTCTAGCTTCCAGCTTTTCTAATCTAATTACTACAAGGTACGACAAGATTCAGAGTCTTTCATTATGAAGCTACCTAAACCAGGGAGCAAGCCATCTCTTAACCTGCTCTCTCTCTGCTGAATTAATTAGAATGAGTTTCTTAATCCAGCTTGTTAGCTGGCAAGTGTTGCAGGCTTCAAATCATTCTCACAGTCTTTCATAAACCTGCTTCAGTTTTTCAGGGTTTTTTTGAGAAGCAGGACAAAGGTAGCCTGTTCCACTGCAGACTGATCAGTATGTATTTTAAGAGTTTGCTTTCTCCAGGATTTACCTAGATCTCTCTTCAAACACCGAGTCAATTCTGCAAGTGACAGGCACTTCAGATTCCTCCGCCCCCCCCCCCCCCCCCCCCTTATTATCTTGCTTCACTTATTTGAAACAAACTTATTTCCATCAAGTGCAGTCAGAGCAGATCAGAAGATTGAGTTCAGTTACAGAGGTGACTGTTTGGCTGGGCTACTAGCAAGATTTTTAAAAAAAGGCAGAAAATTTAACTTGAAACAAATGGGAGAGAGAAAATAAACAAGAAACAATCCTTGCAAAGATACTACAGAAATAACAAAATGCTTTAAGGGTGGGTTACAACCGTGAATTGTAACTCAGCCTCCGCTACTCACCCTGTCCCCAGCCAGGGCTCCTGGCGTGCGTTGCCTGCGAAGCCCACAGGGAGCATCCCCTGCTCTGGCAGCCGTAACCGAACCCAGGCTTGGCCGAAGGCTCGGCCTTTTGCTTCACTCACCAGATGAACCCAGGCCTGTTTCTGCTCCCAGGTCCACACCTCTGCTTAACAGCTTTTTTATTCTTCCCATGGGCTATTCTAGACCCGCAGCCTAAGCCTTCGCTGGCGGAGGTATGCAATGCGCTCAGCCATCCTGGCTACTACCCTCTCCCCTTTGCATTCCTCCTCGCTCGTTATTTCAGACATTTTGGCCTGGAAAAACATTGATTCCCTTTTTCTCAATTCTCTCCTGCTTGACCTGGCTGAGGTAGCATGCCCCACTCTTGACTGAGTTGCACCTCCAGAGAAGGCAGCGGCTGACCCGAAAGACCATTTGGCTACTGGCTGGCCCTTACTTGAACCACCCCGAAGGTCCTTTCTCCGAACGCTGCTAGTGCCTTTTGGCCAGGGGCTCCTAACTGGAAGTGCCTCAGCAGCTCCTGGAGCAGGGCTGGATGACAGGACTCCCTGCTCCTCTCCAGGAACCTGCCCCGTGATATCTTCCTCTTGCCTATCCTCTCCCTGGCTCCTCGGCAGAGGCTCAGCATCAGCAGAAAGAAGGGAGGATGATCCACCTGGCCAGGTGTCTGGCCCGAAGGTGAAGGCACGCTGTGAAGGTCCAGACCCACCTGGCTGTGGGAGGCCCAGCACTTGGACCACCCGTGCCTGGAGCACGGACCAGCGGGGCACTTGTGCAAGCAGGGGGCGCCTGTTCTGGCCCTCGCCCCACCAGAGTGCTGCCAACGGGAGCAGCCCTGGGTTCAGCATCTCCAGACATGCCCTGGGATTCAGCTCAGAGCCCATGGGCTTTCCTCCTGGAGCTGCTGCCCAGCTTGTCCAGCCACAGCCTACAGCAGAACTACCTTTGTCTCCAGAGAGCTGGAGCACCTACTTCCATGGCTACAAACACTGGGCTGTCTCACTCCAGCACCGATAAGGAAGAGGTGCCTAGCTTGGCTGCTCCAAACATTCTGCTCCGACTGGGCTCCCACAGGACAGGTGTTTCAGGTGTTTCAAGCCTGCCAAGTCCACCCAGAGCAGGTGGGTAATGACAGCCCTTTGAGATGCTCAAAGCATGGCCTGAGCTAAAACATGCCCCAGACACTGCATTAGTAGCTCTGTAATGGTAAGTGAATGGCACTTAAGTTAAATAGGTAGACTACTACTCTTACATCCTATTAAACATCCTCCTCACTACAAATAATGAGCTCTGGGAAGCTTCAAATTTGCGTTTCTTCATAGTGTGCTGCAGTTATTTCTGCCTCAGGTTAATTATAGCAAGGAGAGAGCAGAAAAGGTTGTCTATGCTGAAGCTGGCTGCAACGTGGAAATATTTACCTGCTAAAATCCTCTTCAAATAGCACTAAAATGACAGGGCAGAGGCTATGAAAACAACTGCATTTGCTCTTTTATCCAAACACTCCCTGATGATTACAGGGTGCTCAAGAAAAAAGGGCTGTGATTTAGAAAGGAAATTGCACTCCAGTGAAGGATTTACTCATCTGTGATGATATTTATAATCCACTCTCTCCTAGCTAAAAAGGATCATCCTGCACTTTGAGAGGAAATGTGAAGAGCAGAGAGGCCAGCGACCGAGATCTGCAGGACAGCACGTATATTGAAGCACCGACCAGTTCCCAGCTCTGTCTTTACTCTCTGAGTGACCTCAACAAAGCTTCTTCTCTCTCACTGCTGCCGTCTTCTACAACCTTGTACTTTGCTACAACCACTTTCTCCTGCCCAGCGTTTGAGGCTGGGAGCCGCGCCGCAATGCCCTGCTGAGGGGGGTCTGCACAGCCCCCAGCCAAAGTCCCCCTCGTAGGCGGGGGGGCAGCCATGTCCTGCCACTGGTCCCAAACTGCTGGGCAACACCAGCCACATTCGCTCTGGGTGGAGAGGGTGGGAATTACATCTAGGGGCTGAAAGGCAGTTTCATTACTTGTGGACAGGTGCAGGCAAAATGACTTTGGGGTGCGCTGAGATCAGACTCTCCAATCCTACGAAGAGCAAAGCTCTGCATTCTAAGGCAGCCACGCTATTCAAAACCATGTGCTACGTGGTTGTGCCTCCAGCTCACGCTGCCGAAGCAGTTTCATGGAGTGGGAAAAGTATTTTGTTTCCTCTGGTGAAATGTTTTGCCTATTTGAAAGTTTCTACATGGCGTTCTGAGATCAAAGCCCTTGGAGCTCTTTTCACAGTCCCTCCATGGTGTGAGCAGGAGGGATGCCCATTTCCAAGGTGTTGCTGTTTTCTGGTAGCCAAGATGTGCTGCCCACCTTCAGCCAGACACCAGCATGTTTTCACTGGGAAAACGCCAGCAGGAAATCCAGATAAAAAAAGATTTTCTTCCAAACGTTTCTCCAACAACTGTAAATTCTTAATGCAGGATGCTAATAAAAGCCAGGTTACACCAAAACTACTGCCAGACTAGTGCTACTGGGAGGTGGTTTTTTCTAAGCTCCACCAAAGGAAAAATTTCAGCATCCAACCTGCTCATTACTTGAAGAAACAGAAGCATACTCCTGCCTTTGCCCTGTCCGGGGAGAGCCGAGATCAGATGCGAAGGCCATATGCTGGGCTCAGGATTGTTTGTTCAATCTCCTATTCCTTCTTGACTTTTTCCACTATAAGTCCTTGTACTCCTGACACTGCATTTTGCTGATCATAACCACAAGGTTTTGTTTTATGAGCTGTTATACCAGGAGAATGGTATCCTTTGCACCCTATTTGTTAGAACTTGTTTGTGACAGCAAAAGACCGGTAATTAATCACGCTGTAGCTCCTAGCCTGCACAGCACCCCAAGCGTGATCAGCCTTGGGAGTAGAAAACGGAACCCAGCCCTTACTCTTGGCAATTTATTCCAATATAAAGCAGACAACAAACAATCATGGAGAGGGAGGGCTCCTTTCAGACTCCTCCACACCTCCTTTCTCTCCCCAGAGTCTTAAAGCATACCTGAGTGTGTGTTTGTGTGCAGCTAATTGGCCTGAGGAACAGTATATCTTCGACCGCCCATTGACTGATGAAGTGATTGAAACAAGACGCTAATTTTAACTGTTCAGCTTAGCTATGTCAATATTGGCTTGCTGGGAAGGGGAGTCATGCTCACTGAGCCCAACCATCAAACAGGTCCCTGCAACAGGTCCAGCTTCCAAGAAGCCAAACCAACCTACCAACATAGCCTGGATCTGGAAGGTCTGAAATGTCCTCGATATGTAAAAGACGTGAGTTCAAGGAATGGATTGCTGAGGTATTGCTGTGCAAACGTCAAGGTTTCCTTGGAATGTCTAAACCTGTTCTGAATCCAGCCTTTGAGTATTGATGCTGGTTGTAGACCCCTTTCGTTACCATATTGGCTGAACCAGACCTAACTTCAGCTTGCTGATGGAAAGCCAGTGCCAGGGGGCAGACGGATGACGCAGTGCAGTGGGACATGGAATACAAAGAAGCAACAGAAATCTGGATCCAGAATTTCATTTCACACTCTTACATAATCTTGCTGGTACAATCTTTAGGCAGTTGCTTCAGCCTACATCCCAGTTTATACATCTGCGAAACAGGCATAAGACTTTTTTTGCTTGGTACTATGACTTAATTAAATCTTTAGGTAGAGTCAGAGGAGAAAATTTTAAAATAAAAGTACTGATCTAATTCACTAGAAAAGAATACTCTTACCTTTCTACCAGGTGGTCCAGGGAACCCAGTCAAACCAGGTAAGCCCACATCTCCCTGTAGGAAGCAAGCAAGTTTAATTAGTTTTCAGCAACATTTTCTCTATGACTAGCATACTGTTACTGAAATCATTTTGCTGCCGGTAGCACCCAAGTATTGATATTTCTAATTTCAGTAACAACTCTTCAAAAACTGACTGGATAAGAAGTGTAGATTTAAACAACATCTCTATTAACAGGCTCATATAAAATAATAAACCCAACTAATTAATGGCAGCTGCTGCTAGAGTCCAGCTTTTTGCCAGCAGAATGAATGCTTTTTTTTTGGTCTTTTTTCTTTTTTTTTCTCAATGATCTCATTCAGTCACATGCTTCATTTGCCTTTTGATAGGCATTTAAATTACCAAGGCAGGAAAATTTTAGTTTCTAAATGCAATAAAAACAACAGGTACCTCCTGCCAAGTCCTGTGATTGTGCTCACACCACACTACTGCAACAGCCCAGCCCACAGCTCAGCTCAGATGGTGCTGAGGGTATCAGTGTTTAACCCGCCTGTGCGACGGGGACTGAACCTTTGCAGGCTGTGGGTGGGAGGGTTTTTCAGTGGCCTGTACTTTTGAACAGGGATTGATTGCATTGCATCCCAGCTGGCATACCCAGATCATCACAGGAACGGGTAAGTGTGTTGCTGTGAGACCTCTCTAGCATCCAATCTGTTTGTACAAGCCCATTTTGGCCCCCTCTGATTAGGATCAAAAAACCCTTTGGAGTCTCTTAACACTGTGCTGTGCCTGCTTACTGAAAATGCGTTTGGAGTATCTGGCTTGAAAATTAGGCATCACTCCAAACTCCCGCTGGAAACTCCTTGTTTCTATTACTGCTAACAGGAATAAAGCCTTGTTAACATGAGCTAAAAGGGATGTGGATCTCTCCCTTGCTTACACTGAGCATGCTTGCAAGAAAACAGTTCCAGACTCTGCGGGTGGATGATTTCCGTGTGATGCCATGCCGATGTAGTGTACCAGACATTTCAAAAGGCATCTCGTGCTGTTAGGTTAAAAGCATCATTTCAGACTTAGCCTTCTCAATGTTTTCTAGCATCACCCTCCATCTTGCATTCATGTGGCTTGCTGTGTGTGCTTTGTGGAGGCATCTGATTTCAAATAAAGGGCCCAAGTTCTTCATGGCTGACACTTTCTATTAGCTGTGCATTTAGAGCAAGGCTTATGATGAAAGGAAGAGAACCAGGCTTCTTGCCCTGGACATGAGTTATGAAGTATTGTGCAAACACCACTGAAAGAACTAATTGAGGTAGATGTTGTGGAGTCCTGATTGCTCTGCTATTCATTTCTACACTTCTGTGAGGCCTTGTTGCTCCAGTAAAAATCACTCAGCTGTGGAACAGCGAAAACAGGAGTCGTAACTTGTTGAAAAGAATTAGCAGAACTCTGATCCTTAACAAGTGCTGAATCCAGAAACAAGATACACTTCCCAGTTGTGCGCTCTGTGTGGGTTTGAGTAGAGCTTGGGGGAGAGGTCTCTGGTTATCACCCAGCAGGGTCCATGCGCTGGCAGTGCCATGGCCCCAGCAGCCTCCCTTTCCCTCCCTTTCCCCACCGGCGGCACAGCGAGGCTGCTCGTCAGCAGCCATCTGCTGAGGGCTGCACATGCGATGCGAGGCAAACCACTGCTTCTCAGCTCCTTGGCAAGAACATCCTTCCCTTTGCCTTCAAGGGGTTTATTACTTACACTGGGATTGCCTCTTTCTACAGATGCATGCCCAGAGCTGGCAACATGTGGCTGGATCTCATATGTGCTTGTTTAAATACTCAGCTTAAGCAGCCACGTGCAAGCAGTAGCAGGGACTTAAGTTTGGGCTGCAGGTTGTGCGTAAAATGGATAAACACTTGGACAACAATAAGCTGTGGCGGCAGGCACGTCTGTGCACTGTGGTCAATACCTTAGTTAACTATTTAGCCCTGAATCTGGGGTCTACAGCTTTATTTTCAGTCCTAGGTCCACTTGAGTAGCTGTGATGCTTGTGGCTGCAGCATGGATCCCTCCATGTGTTTGCACAGAGCTCAGAGCGCATGGGGGTCTTGATGCCTCTGCACTCTGGGCCAGTCTTACCTTCTGTCCATTGCGAGCTTTTCCGGGTGACAGCCCAGGATCACCTTTCTGGCCCTGAAATGGAAAACTTAAATTAATGACATAATCCAAGGACCCAGACCATAGGTGTTGTTCTGCTTCCACCAAGCCCCCAAATCAGGAAAACATTTTGCTTATCTCCACCTCGCCCCAACATCCCAAATGTATTGAAGTCCCCAGGTATAGCTGTTTTGCTGGGGGTGATTTCAGTGAGTGATTGCGGCTGCTGAAGTGTTGAGTTTTAAATACCATTTGACAGTATTAAATTGACTAAAGAAAGGATAACTGGAAGAAGGCAATGTCAGGACTTTTGATGCTTATTAGACAGGACAGCTGCGATTTCTTCCTTGTCTGCAACTACCATCGCAAAAATAATTACCAAGCCTATTACTGTGGCTAAACCATCCTTCTTAACAACTTGCTAGATGCTGTTGCTTTTTAAACTGTGGGGAACGGATGAAACTGCAGAGAAAGTTACACTAATTAGGCACTACCAACAGCCAGGAGCAATTGTGAGGCTTTCAGGCTGGCAGAAAGAGAGAGGCACACTTTATCTTAAGTGGCTGTATTCTTGGCTGTATTCTTTATTTTTCTTTTTAAGAACTGTGATGACAGAAATTACAACTTAAGACTGTGATCTTCTGACAAACACAGGCTGGAATTTCAGCAGTGTTTGAACACCTAATTCAGGCAAAATCCTTTGAAAATACCAGTCCAAATTCTTAAAAGGTGGAAAGGTAATGTGTGCACCTAACAGGGTGAGAGATAGAAGAAGGAAAAATTAGAAGAGGTTTGAAGCATGCCAGATTCTTTTGGCAGGGGAGAGGTAAGCTTAGCACACAAAGAAGCTTAGGTCTTCTGGCACAGCTAGGGCACAGGTATCCCAGTATCAGCCACTGGCTATTTAACACCCCTGGGATCATAAATAAGTCACAACATCTGTGTGCCACATCAGCAGCACGGGATTCAAGTCCAACCGCCTAGCACAGGCCAGGTATGAGGGCTAATTACTGGCTGTCAAGTGAAGTGCTTGGAGGGAAGGTGAGGCCCTACAAAGGAGTAATAGTATTTATTAACTGGCATTTCTCATTAGCAGCACAAAGGTCTAGTTATAGCTAGCTGAACAGCTTTTCCGTGTAGCCTCACTGCGACTACATTCAACACGTACTTCCCACCTTGCACAGAGCGTAAATCTCCCCTTCTCCTCCTCCTCCACCAGCCACCACAAGCTGCAAGGTTCAGGGAGTGAGACTACTTGGCTATGGACTGTAGGGAGCACTGCTGATTCAAGGCAGATGTATCTGCACAAGTTCTGAATGAAGGCAGCCTGGTTTCCAAACAGTAAATGAAGTCATGCAGATAATCTTGCTTTGCATGCAGCTGTTATCAGGGCAATTCTCCCACTCTCTGAACTTCAGAGCAGTCAGTGGGTACTACGACTGCTTGGAACAGATCAGTGCAGTCCTCAGGATACAGGGTGTTAATTTCTACTCCACAAAATTAATTTTTCTACTCTGCAGCAGGTAGACACCCACCACTCTCCCTAAATCCCGCCATGTGCTCAACACAATGACTTTGAGCCACATGAAGGAATACAAGCCTCTTGCGTTTTTCCCTGGGAAGCTCCAGAACACATTAGCAAAAGCTGTGCTTTGCATCACGGTTCTGTGTTCAACGCTGCCGAGACCATCACACAGGTGGAGAAGTCAGCCACAAGCAGAATCACATGTCCCTAAGATTAATCAGCAAGACAACATCAGGGCTAGAGAGAAGGGATGCCTGGATGTGAGGGCTGGAATTGTGGATTAATTGCCCAACTCTTCTCACACAGCAACCACAACACGGGAATTAGTCTAAGCCGTGCTCATCACTAAGCCACAGCACCTCGCCCGCAAGCTTATCTCTCATCCCAACTGACTGAGCACACTGCTTCCTTTTTGTAAAGGAAAAAACTGTTTTCTCTTTTTTCCCTACCTGAGAGAAGTCTAGAACTGTGCAATTTAAACACCTCAGCTTTAGAATCCCAGTAATAGTATTTTAAACATTGGTGAGCCAAACTGATGAGCTATCTTGGAACCAAACCACTCACTAAAAAGAAAATTCAGTTTTTCCTAGTGCTATAACAAGAGAGATTTATCCAGAGCAGCTAACCACGCAAACCATACTGACGCCTGACGCCAAAAGCCTCCAGATGAGAGATGCAAACCCAACTCTTGTAATGGCTTTCGAAAACACACCCTGACAGCTAACCCTCCTCCCAAGCCCGAAGTCTATTAGGCCATTCTCAGAGCTATGTCTACTTGTTAACAAAACCGCCCCTCCTGCCCGCTGCAGCAGCTTCAGGTCGCACAGCCAACCACAAATCTAGCCCAGCATATGTCTACAGCCATTTGAGAGGTTATCTGCTATAATCAATCTCTGCTAACTAGACATAAGAGCAATTTTGGAACTGCCAAGGACAACAAACAGAATGCAAAAAGCGGGAAAGAGCCCCCTTTAAGCAGTTGCACATAAATTGCTGAGAAAAGCACCATGGGCTGAATTCTCAGGTGGCACGAGTGGGTGTAACACGCCGCTGAAGTCAGCAGAACCATGCCCAAGCAGATCAGCGGGGTTTGGCTCAACAGCTACATGCAACTCTGTGCAGAAGATCAGCTTCCCAAGTACAAGCAAGTACCAGTGCTCAGCTCCAGCCATGAGAATAAGGTGGACTCTGCACGGGATAGATTCAGAAAAGCAGCAGCCCGACAGCCCGACACTGGTGCTCCCCAGCGCGGTGCAAGCAGACAAGGGATGTGCACAAACACGCACGGCTGCAGTGCCACATCACGTACAGCCCCGTACACAGCTGATCGCCTGATCTCATGAGTGCTCTGTTAATTCAGCTGATAAAAATTATGCTCCTGGGTTACTTCCTAAGTGACAATGACTTGGCATTAGTCATTGTTTCCAGGCTGTATCTATCTGGGAAACTTCAGTTCCTTTGCTTGGATTGCTTGTTTTTTCCATGGCATTAACTGCTATCTAGGGAAGACGTAGCCCAGCAGCCACCCGAAGGCTCTCAGCAAGAGAAGTTCTATCTGGGGCTGCTCTGCCCTGTCACCCAGGCTGAGCTTTCACAAGTCCATGATTTCAGCAGTGGGCTGGGTCTACGAAGAAGCTATCAGGTCCCAGACACAGGCTCGTCAAGCCTGGTGAAGGGTAGAGGCATTTAAAATGTAAGGGGGTGAAACATCACCTTTTTTCGTGTGCAAAGTCCATCGTCTGGAACTGGTGTAACACCAGAGAAATGAAGGCAAGGAGGGAAGTCAAAACTCTGGGATCTGATACACACCTTCAAAAAAAAAAGTGCTTCTTATGCAAAGATCCTGCAGTCATGGCTTACCAGACTCCCTGCTCGAGATGAAGTTATGTTGAGGCCTGGGCCGAGCTACAGATCTCACATCTCATTGCAGACTTAATACTTCTTTTGATGAAGCATCATGTAGAACAACCTAATGCTGCAAATGGTGGCTGGACAAAATTAAAATATATTGCACGGACTGATGACATCAGATCTCTGCTGCAACCTATTACAGCTATCCATCCACTGAGGGCTTCCTGCTGCCAGACTGTGTATCAGGATGGAGGAAAAATGCTTACAGGAAGTTTTTATTTCTAGTAGGAGACCAACTGAATACAACTTTATAGCCAAATGATTAATTCATGACAAGACATTAGGCTAAAAGTGTTTTTTTTTAAAAAAAATATGTTATAGCATAGAACATAGTTTGACTCTACGGATTGGACCAGGCTGAATTTGCAGGACTGGAAGTTAGATAAAAGAACTTTGATTTGACTTATAAAACTCAACAAGTGTGATCTGGAAGTCATTGATGGAGAATAAATGCAGAACACTAAGATGTAGAACTTTTACAGCCTCACTTTTCAGGCCATATAACTGCACTTCAGAATTTAAAACAGCTGCTGTTCACCAGCATGTCTCCAGTGCCTAATTTTTAATCACGTAGAGGCAGCATGCCAAGTTTCCAGAATCTTTTTCCCAGAGCATCAATAGTGTTCATAACATCTCTGCCTACTCATGAGATCATGAAAAGAAAGGCTCTTGCTTGTACCTTTCTCTACATTTGGCTGAGACATCCCACAGCTTCCTTGGTAGCAAAAACCTCTATGAAGCATCACAAGCATTGCCTTTCAAAACAACTGTTCTTCAGCCCCTGGTAGGTGTTATAAAATAGAAATCTATGTCTGTGTAAACAATGACACCAAAACAATCCAAACCAGTTTCCCAGGAACTTCACAGTCTATAGGTAACACAATGCCTTACACACAGGAATGAGCTGGGAATTAAAACGTCTTTCTGAAGGGTTTTGCAGCACGCTGGATTAGCTCCCCTCTGGAGCCACGTCTGTGCCGAGGGCTCAGGCGGAGGGAGGAGGTCTGGCTGCGGGGGGTGACTCCCCCCTTGCACGGCCCCAGCTGCTGCTGGCTGCAGCACCCCTGGGAAGCAGGCGTAAGGAGAAAGGACAGACCACACGGCCCTGGCACTGCGCGGGGAGGTGCGAGAGACCTATCGGAGAGATGAGGACTTCTAGAAGGAAGCAACGGGAACAGTTTGGGAGGGCTGATGGAGGTCAGGGTTCCCAGAAATGCTGCAGAGGGAAGGAAAGGCGAGTGAGTCGCAGGAGGAGGAGGAAGGCAGGGGAAGCCGCCGGGTGCTGCCAGCTCCCCCAGTGCTATCGGGACCCAACGGTGGAGAAGCAGGCTGCCAAACCCAGAGAAGAGAAATGAGAAAGCCAAGAAATCCAGATCTGGTGAGGCTCTGGAGTAGGAGGATTCCACTGCCCTCATCTCAACATACTTTTCTCCCTAGCACAGGCATAGCTGAAGCAGGATCTTAATTAGGCAGTCTTTGAAATTAGGGAGACCCGAGAACCGAGGCGCACGGCAGGGTCTCACACAAGCACAAGAAAAGTCTTTGGCTGTGCCGCTGCAGCGCCCGCATGCGAGTGGAGGGGAGGGGAGAAATGGCTTCAGCTACTCAACATTTCGTATGGAGCAGGATAAAAGCCAAGGTGGACGCCACCCAGAACGCCCTCTGAGATGGGAAGGCAAAACCCCCTTGTGCCGATTCATACTTACTTTCAGGCCTGGGGGGCCAGGTGAGCCAGGGTTTCCGTGGGGACCTGGGGGACCCTAAAAAACACAACAAACACAAAACAGAGTCAAAAGGAGTCGGTAGCATCTGCGTTAGCCCTGGGAGTGGTAGAGCCTCTGGTGGCGCCGTGGCCAGCGCCAGCAGCCTGTGCCTTGGCAGGGACGCAGCTCCAGCGGGGCCTCCTTCGCGCCTTTGGAGTGGTGAGACTCGGCTGCCAGCGCCCACCTGCCGTAATGGAGGGGGATGTGTGTCTGTCACCGTGAGACTGTCAGGACAACGAGAGAATTTGGGTACACCAAATACTGCAAAACCAGAACAGAAACTGCCTGGGGGTGCGGGGAGTCACAGCCCTGCACAGAGCCCCAGCAGAAAGAGGTGGAGGCGGGCAGAGGGGAGCAGAAGCACGTGGGGGTGCTAACAATTTTTCTGGCCAAAACAGAAGAGAACAGAAGTAATTACTAATGGGAAATTCTTCAGCTATTTGGAATGAACTCATTTCCCCCACAAGGCAACCAGATTTTTGCCTTTAGAGGTTAGGAGAATGGATGGCCAGACAGTAAAGCAGGGGGAGCAGAAGTCAGTCCCTGTTTAAACCATTTAAATCTGTATTTTGCATAGGTCTCACAAGCCAATGGCACTGTCAGAGTACCTACCTCACATCACACAGAGCAGTATCTCCTTTTACATCGTATTTTGAAAGCACCCTGCATATTTTCCGAAGACTATTTAAGGAGTTATCTGGAATAAGCAGCTACGAATAGTTTATCCTAGGATTGTACACAGCACAGAAGATCCGTTAACCTTTCAGGCAGAAGTAATAACAATTCTAAGTCCTCTTGAACATGTTCCTGGGAGATGAAACAACCTGGAGATCCAATTCCAAGGGCTCCTGTTCTGCCAAGGCTCTATGTGAGCTTTACACCACCACGAGGAGCACTTCAACGTACCCTCTAGTGAGGAGGAGTACAGGTTAGGGGATAAAAAGCTACTCACACACTTTCTCGGTAAGCTGTAGTATTTCTGATGAGCATTTCAGCACACGTGGGGCCAAAATCTTCAGGGTTTGATTCCCAAGGAAAATCACTGCAGTTAAAGACATGACTGCCATCCAAGTTCAGTGCCCTTGCTCTCTTTTGAGAGAACATCAGTGCACTGATGTCTAGTCAGTTTAGTTTTACTGCACTGTATTATAAAATGATGGCTTTTTTTATTTAGCTATTGTATCTTGTGGCATAGACAGCTGTCGAGTGCTCAGTGCTATTTTACAACACACGCTGCTCTGCTGTAAGAGGCTGTTCAATTAAAAGGCCGAGGATGAACTTTTCAAATGGCATCTTTTACCCAAATAAATCTTGTGTCCCATTCTTAAATTCCTTCAAAAATTTCATCCTGAACCCAAATATATTTATTGCCCCATTCTTAATTTCCTTCCAAATTTTCAGCCAGAAATTCTCCAATAGTTTAGCCTGTCTGTGAATTTCCAATGAAACTGAAACAATTTTAATTAAAATTAAGGCATTTGAGTATCAGCTTGCCATTAAACAAAAATACAGCTGCTGTAACCAGAGTAACTGAGCGCTGAGCAGTCTTAAATAAATCCATCTTCCCAGCGAACTACGGCATCATCCGTTCAGCTCATCGGGTGGGTCACTGAAACAGGGACTTAATGTGCTGCTTAAGGTAATTCAACAAATCTGTGGTAGCAAAAGCGCTTCGACCCAAGTCTTCCAAGTCTCAGATACATACGAAACTTAATATTAAGTGACAGAAATCAGAACAGTAACGTCTCTATAAAAGATGAGTTCCTAAAAAGCTCTTACACGTAAGCAATAATCTAGGTAGCTCTGAACAGGGTTCATAAATTCAGACTGCTGCTAGATATGAAGAGGGAATTCAGCTGCTATTCAGCTTTGGAGTCGGGCAGCTTGGCTCAAAGCCCATTTCAGCGCAGTTAGTTGAAATCCATGCTCCACCATAGCCTGGGGCAGGCTTAAAACAGTGTCAGACGGGGGGAGCAGCACAGTTTAGTGTGACTCCTAGCTGAAAATGAGTTTCTAGGAGGAAACCTGGAGCGTAGGAAGCTCAGCTCCCGATCAAGAGCTCCTGGATAAGCAACTAATCACACCTCCAGCAAAATTTAATGCAGTCTCTTCCAGAGCTAAACCAAAGCACAGCATCAAAATTATAAAATGCCTTAAGCAAAAGGATGGAAGAAGGGAGGAAGAATCTAGTCCCTGTATCCAGTGATAAAACACGTGACTATGAAAAACACAGGCTCTTGACATAAGATGGGGGGGGCCCTACCACTGAACTCGATGGGACTTACAGCCTGTAACTCAGGCAAAGGCAGGTCAGAGAGCCATCCTGTTCCAGACCAGCGTGGTCTTATCCTAGTGAGAAGTGGCCACATCCTGCTGATGAAGTGACAGCGGGAAGTCCAGTCTGGCGCACAAGAAACTGCTGTAACCCAGTCTGGGGCTTGTGCTAGACGTTTTAAACTGCTCTCCTAACTGTAGGGAGAAAAGGGCGTAGTCTGGCAGTAGACCTAAAAATGGTAAAAAAACCCCAACCTGATCTTGATGTGTTCCAACATGGTTAGTCCTGAATCTGTGATTACACCCACATTCTTGGCAGAGTAGAAAGATGCGGTGTGGTACAGTTAGATGGGCTGAGTAACAAAAGGTACAGGACAGCATCCGCCTCAGGAGCTGTTAGCAATAGAAAATCTGAACAGGCAGGCCTTACAAATTAATGCACACACCAATCTGCAAGCCCCAAAAACAGTCATCATGCCCCTAGGCTACCCACCCCTGTTTTATTAACCCAAGCCAATGTTCATTCCTCTTCTGCTACTGCACCCAGCAGAATCACCCATCTCCAAACAGTGCTCCCAGAAACAGCTCTCTCTTTGTGGAGAAGCGATTCAAGAGTTAATTGCTTTGTAGTTCTATAGGTAATCGCTATATTTTACCCATGCTATCCTGATCTAATTCAGTTTCCCACTCGTATCTAGAAATTAGAATTCTCCTGAACATATTTATCACCAATACCTTAGTATTGCTCATCTTTTCTATGCAGAGGATGGGACAATGCTGAGGCCACTAACTAAAACCATCCCACAGCATGTATTACTCTTTGCACGTGAGCCTGCTTTCCCACTCGCTTTGGCTCCCTCACAATTGCTGAAACAATCCGATCTAGCGGCAAGCAGACTTGCATCTGAAATCTTCCAAGCCTTGCACCAGAAATTCATGGAAAATTCTACCATGGGACAGCAGTAGCCCGAGGCTCTGTGGCACAGAGACCAGAACAATCCGAGTGTGTTCTCCAAGTGGGGGGAGGGGGGGGGGCTTCCCAAAGGTGAGGGGTTCATAATCTCCCTGGAATGTCTTTTACGTGAGCGATGCTACTCCAGAACTACACTATGCCATCCAGTTCATCTCAGTGACGTGCCTGGAGATGGGACCCTGCTCACAGAAGCGCTTTTATGAGTAATGGTCACAGCTCTCAAAAATTAACAAAAGTGTAACTGTGCAGAGCTCCCCCCATCCCTCCAGCATTCACAGGGAGGGGGAAAAAAAAATCCTCCAAACTCCTGCTAAATGTTAGAAAGCTTCAGTCAGAGTAATGACCACTCATTCAAAACTCATTATGTCTTGGGGTTTCACTGTGTAAAGCAACTTTTTCTGCTTCTGACCTAGAGAACCCACTCTGACCTCTAGCTTGCTGAGAAATGAGCTAAATATGTGAAGTGAAGCCAAACAAACTGTTTCTTTAAACACTTCTTTTCAGAAATTGGAAAATCTTCCTAATGGAATGAGGATACCGGGGAACCTCTACAGCTGACTAAGTTCTTGCTTGTTTTAGGAGGGAAGCCCTGCATTTTGAAGGAAAGGGAGATTTTATGCAGCCACAGACCAAATGTAACAGGGACATGTTACACCAGGACCCTGCAATCTTTCAAGCTGCTAAGGTTCACAGGAGGATGGGAAGAGCATCCCAAAGCATCAGGGAGCGCATACACATTCTCTTTACCCATCCATGTGGATCCCTCCTGTATTGTAGCAGAGGGGTTAAATAAAACAAGAGCGATTGCAGCATGCCAGGCTCTTTACTCCCAGTTCTGCCGCTGACCTGTTTTGCACGGACATGGGTAAAACACAGCCCTTGTACCTGAGTTTGCTTACCTGTTCAGAGAGGGAGATCGATTTCCAGTGGGACCTGGCTTCCTAAATTATTTAAGTGTTTTGGAAAGTTCGACCATAACTCTTTTCTTGCTGTCCTGGGAGCAAAGCCAACAACCAGACTGTCACGAATAAGCTTGCTGTCTCCTTCACGTAGGAGGGGAGCAGATAACCAGGATTTATCCAGCACTTGTCTGGAAGGCAGCACATAAGACCAAGTATCACGGTTCACGGTACTTTTCTGCAGCCCTGATTAAATCGTGAGGAGCCTGCTGCTCTAACCATACTGGTGAGGACTGGAATGAGTCACAACTTGCGATCGACATAGATGTGCTGGCAAAAGCCCCTCATACAGCCAGTGTGGGAGCGAAGCTCACTGATTCCTGGGTGAGGCAGGAGTAGGCTACAATGGCACAGAAGTTATTGCTCCACCGGGAGCCCTTTGTTGACAGTTACTTGTAGAGCTATGTTAGCACAGCTCTGCTAGCAAAACCCAGCCTCAGTCACAGCCCCCCCATTAAACCTCCGTGTTTGAAGAAATGCAAAGGTCATCTGCGGAAATGAAGCACAACACACGTCGCTTGCACGGAACTGCTCTGCTCGAGTTGCTGTGCTTGCACCCAAGTGCCACCACTCACGCACACAGCCACGGAAGAGCGGTCCCACTACATGCCCAGCAAAGTGCTTTCACATCACGTAAAGCTGGGGAAAGCCTTCACTGCTAAATCTGCCTTTCCCCTGAGAGGCACCTCAGATCTTACACAGACACTTGTGAAGGCACACGGCACATTTATTTGAGAAGTGGTGTGGACAGATCTCTTGCTTATGCCTCAAATTCTTTAATGCAGACATAAAAGCCACAAACAATTGCGGGTGGATAGGGACAGAGAGAAAACCTTCCTGTCAGGCATGCTTGACCAACACAGCAACACCTACATAGGTTTGCTGAGCTCCTGAGCAAGTGTTATTAGCCGTCATTTCCAGTCATCAGAACTGCAACACTTCTACTCCTTTCCCTTGGAGTCCCTTAGGTAATAATGAGAAGGAGAAACACCCAGCTTTCACTTGTTATATATCTCTGCCTTCGTAGTTGCAGAGTGGAGCACAGGTATAGTCTGCATCTGTCTCAATGGGTCCCTGATGCTGTGTGATAGGGTGTAAAATTAATTCCATGCTCCTAAAATGGGGTTTGGCTTTTAAACTAAACCTGAGAAATTACCATTTTCAAGATGACTGCCCGTATCCACTTAGCTACCCCACCGCAGGTTGCACTGGAACACCGAGATGCACCCTGAACACAACCTCTTTCATGCTGCTACAAAGACAAGCGTTTGTTACTGCCAACCAGGGTAGCATTGCTTACACGGAAGAGCAACATTCCAGCTGCACAGGCCAGCCTCACGGTACTCACCTGCTGGAAACAAGGGGACAGAACCATGGGATGAGCCAACTTTTCTTACAAACTGTCACTGACCACCATCCCACCCTCAAAGCAGAAGCTAATCAGAGCTTTTGATTTACCCTGATCAATCTGGGAGGAGAAAGGGGGAAAACCCCCAGAGATTACACAGAATTCAAAGGAGTGGAAATGCTGCGCTACATCAGCAAGAGAGCAACTTTACGGTCTCACAGCTACAGAAGGTCATGAGTCAAATGCTGCTACTATATTTTCAAATGAGCCAAGTAATTGCATAAGCATTAATAATGCAGAAATTATGCACGCTACAAAGGCAATTACGGCTCACGCTTTAGGCCATAAACTGCATTTGTGACAAGAAAAAAATCCTTCCTTCCCCCTGGCATTGGCACTGCAAAGTTGCATGCAATACCCACCTCCCCTCAGGAGCTCCAGTTCTGGGCTAGAGCCTCATGGGACACCTCATGGGTTACCCATGGGCTGGGCTGGTGTAAGAACTCTGCAGCTGCTTTGTTTGAGATCAGGTTAGGCAGAGGTAGAACGTAACCTCTGCAGTATTGCATGTTTAATTTTAAGTGGCTCATGCACAAGAAAAGCAGAAGATGCAATAATTCCCCTAAGCCTGTCTTAGTTTCTGGCAGCTCCTCTTCTTTGCAATGAAATCCTTAAACCCCAAAGAACCACAAGAAAAAAAATAAAATAGTAGAAGCAGCACGTTGCAAAGTCAAAACAATGTATGCACAGAGCAGTTCTGTCTCCAGTACTCAGGCCAGACATTTGCAGAGTGACCCTTTTGCCCCCTCCCAAAATTAGCACAGCCTCTTTGCAGAGGTCTGAGCCAAGCCAGGCTCAGCTGTGCCGAGCACTTGCTAACTGGGAACTCTTTCCTGGGCCGATTCTCAGCACCTCTGGCAGGGACTGGACTCAGAAATCCTCTGTTGCTTATTGTCTTTCAGAGGTTCATCTTAAATATAGGATGGAGCAGGCCACAGCTGGGGAATAACAGAAATTATGACACTGCTTCCACAATGCTTTTTTTCTTCAGAAAAACTCAGGTTTTGGTAGGCAGTAGAATTCAGATGTAGGGCTGAAATTTGGTCACTCACACAGCAGGCAGGGTATGCAGCTGCGGTCTCCAGACACCACAGGATTGCAAGAAGTAACACCAAACACCTCCTGGGAGTAATGAGCTGGGGTAAGAACAAACTTTCAGCCTTAATGGGGACTCGCTAAGAACTGCAAGCTCCAGACAGCCTGCTGATGTGGTTGCTGCTCAGGTATTTGTAAACAGAGGGCATCAGGGTTGTATGACCAGTCGTACTGATGTTTCACTAAAGAACGTATCTAATGGGGGGCAGATTGTTCTGTCTGTAAAACACAAAAGCCTGGTGCTGTCGAAGACCTTACACTTACAGCCCGAGTCAGTGTTTGGGACTGTTGACATCCATCCCAGGCTGCAGGGCACCCTGCAGACCCCCTGGATCTCACTGTTGTAGAAAGGAGGTGCGTTTATCTTTCCTGGTTACTGCAAGATCTCACAGGACTGTAACAAGTGTCCTCAGGGAATGCACAGCCTTCTAGCTCTGAGCCTCTTGGTTGTTCTTTAAAGACATTACATGGGGTTGAGTTTTAGCCAAGTATGTGTGAGGAAATCTCCCTCTGCTGCCAGGCCAGGATGCTGCCTGGATCACGGATCCAAATATTCCCTTCTTCCAGCCTCAGACACTTGCATCTTTTGACTCCCAACCCACATCAGTTCAGTGCTCAGGAAATGGGCTCCATGACTGCACCTTGTGGGACAGCACCATGCTACCATGAAAACGGTGCCAACACTGACCGTATCCAGGTCAGGCACGTTGCCCAGCTTTGGGAGGCTGCTCCTGCAGCTAGGCCAGTGCAGGAAGCTTTTCCCACAGCTCACTGCAGCACTCAGCACCAGATGTTTCCTTGGTATAGCACTCAGCGTTCAAAGATCTGCATCAGAATTTAATGTGGGGAGGAAGAAATTCAGGAATTTGCAATGGACCTCGTAGAACAGCTAGGAGGTTTTGCTCTAGATCTTGAAAAGGAGTCAGAGAGCAGGTCTCAGTCTGGGGAACAGAAGAGCTCATCCTTGTGTTTGAGTCCTTGGTCCTAGATCATGGTCCCATGTGAAGGCATACTGCCAGTGAAGGACCTCGAAGGAAGCGATTTGGGAAGCTGGGGAGAGCGAAGGACAGAACAAAAAGCAAGCAAAACTAATATTCAGCACTGGTCTTGCAAGAAGGAACGGATATCGGAAACAAAATGAGACAGACAGAGCTCATACTTCTGACAGCCACTGGGAAACATTCATCCCCAGCCTTTCCTGGTGCCAAACAGCACAGGGAGGCTGCAAATCACCGGTGTGGCCTCCTGAAAACCTTTAACGGGGAATGAGAGAAAGGAGGCTGGCCAGACCTCAACAGTGGGGCTTGCAGTGATCGTAAGTCAGCCACAGGAACATACGACAGCCCTTGGAACAGTAGGGCAGGCAGACGCAAGCACAAATGGATAGAAACTTTTAAATCACTTACTCGGGAACCTCTCTTGCCAGGTGGTCCTGGTAAGCCCGGCAGACCTGGTGGACCCTAGAAAAATAAAATCAAGTATTAATGACAGTTGTATAACAGGATGGTGCTCCTGGCAGTTTCAGAGAGACCCATAACACGACCATCTGGAGAAGACCTGAGGACAAGGGCCAGTTATAACACCATAGCCAGAATTTCCCTCCAACTCACACTATTACTAGAAAGGGATAAAAAGCCATGCACAATAACACCTGCAGAAGTGTGTATTTCCACAGAGAGGGAGCGTTCACGTCTTTCTGCTGTGGACAGCATTCCCGTGATCACAGCTGTGTTTCATGCCTTCACTTCTCCCGGACCCGTGCTGTAACACAGGGTAACACAACTGTCTCTCCGCTTCAGTTTCCTGCTGCGTGCTAGCACACCACAGAAGTAACGTGTTAGCATCTTGGCAATGGAAGAACATTGTGTTTTGTAATATGTATCAGCTGAGGATATATAGCTCATGGTATTGTAGGTTCCTACATGAGTTACCACATAATCACATCCCAGCATTTCATATTTCAAAGTGGTGTCTTATAAAACATAATAAAATTGGTGTCAATGTTGGAAATTCTTAAGTACGGCTCTGTAACATAAGAGAGGTCAACTCATGCACGTCAGAGTAGTGGGGGTTCTTGGAAGAGGGTGAGAACGAAGTGGAGATATCAGGCGCCCAGCTGTGCACTGATCTGAAACAGGTTAAGAAAAAATACTTAACCAATGAAGTTTGAACCCCTTTGAATTTATTAATTTATTTATTCATTTTTTCAATGGACTGGATAACTCAGATTTCTGGAGAGCCATTTGCTCCTCATAACTCTTCAAAACTTCTTTTCCCCCCAAGCAAAACATGCCTAGCAAGAATAACTGCTAATTAAAGTGTCTCCCAGAGGATTTATATTCTAGTAGCTTGTTACAAAAGAGGACCTTTCATTGCATCCAGGGGAGAGAGCGGCTCAGAGCAGCAGACTGCCGGCTGCTTGGAAGGCAGCCCGAGCTCTGGGATGGTGCGGCAGGCAGGAGAGCAGGTCCCGGGAGCCATGCTCTGCGGGGCAGATGGGTGCAGCGCTGGCAGCAGGTGCAGCGTGGGCCACCCCAGCGGGACCTGCCGTGTGCGACGCCCCGAGGAGCTGCCGCGGGGCTGCCCCTGCTGCGGGAGGGCCAGGCACAGCCGCCCCACTCAGGCTCCGCAGCCGGCTACCGGCCCCGAGGAAGAGCAAAAAGTTCATGATCTACAGTGTGGTTTTCAGGAGCCATCAAGGCGTGATTTAGTTACAACAATAAACCCTGGAGATCCCTACCCTAAATCTCATGCCCAGGATAAGACTTTGAACAGAGAAAACTTGCCTGAACCATACAGGTAACTGATGAATAAACACTCCCCTAATATTACGAACCCTCCTATAGAAAAGCAGCAAATTAATTTGTATAAAAGCGATCTTTATAAAAACCAGACATTCAGCCAAACTTGGTACAGCAGAAAAAAAACCAGAGGAGCAGTAAGCAAAACCCAGAGTAGATCTCTCTATGCTACCAATTTGTCAGGACATCAAACGAACCACATTTTTTTTCCTGTAGTTAGTTCTATCTGTAGTAAAGATGACAAGAGGATTGTTTTAAAAGCGTTAAGAGCCTACACAGCATAGAACAGCTAATGCCCCACGGGGAGGGACTTCTACCACTGTCTCACTCACTGCTACTGCCCAACGCTGCTGCCTCTTCTGGAGGTTTCCAGCCTCTATAGCCTGGGACACTTCATCTGATCCCTTTGCAAGTTTCTTATTGCTGGCTAACACAGTATTACTGGTCCTTGTATTAACAACCCTCATTGATACAGCTGACCTTCATTTTAGCAATATACACAGCGTTTTAACCTGCTATTGTGCTAGCCCAGGGCCCCGTGCATAATGCAATTATACAGCTGTGCAAATAGACACATGATTGTAGGGTTTTTTAAGCCTCATGTATAATTGTGTTCCAGAATCCAAGCTTTTATTAAAAAAATCCCCCTTGCCCTTTTAGTTGGGAAGGTAACTATCAAAACGTGAATCCAATGCAACAGATGCAGCGACAGTTAACAGTTTACCAAAGATTAATTCAAGTCCTTAACCTCTTCTCCATCAAAACCCATCCCCGTTTACCCTTGGAAGGAGAAGTAAAAGAGAAGGCGCAACTGTCTGCGTTCCCTGCGTACCAGAATCTAGGTGACCTTTTCCACCTTCCTGCTAACAGCAGCTGCAATTGTACTTGGCCACTTGAGTAAAAACCTTCTCCAAAAATGTGGGTTGTTCAGAATAAACTAAAGCTAACATAAAAATAAGGAGAGAGTTAATACCTGCACTGGAGTAGGAATATGGAGTTAAGGGAAAGGCATCTAGCTGGAATAGCACAGAAAGAGCAGTGCGTAATTCAAAAGCCCCTATCACTTTGTTTTGGTTTAAATTTCCTTTCCTTCAGCTTTTTTTTTTTTTTTTCTCTCCTCCCCTGAAGGGTAAGAGGAATAAGGTGACTGTGGGATGAGTGGCCAAAAGGTGCCAGCCGCTACAGTGACTGCATAAGGCGAGAGCGTGACCACATATAATCACAGGCAAGCCAAGGTGGAAGAGGACTGGGGTAGCTAGATGGACACGGGTAGCTGTGAGACATGACACGCTGCAAGACCACCTTCTAGCTCCTCACATGGTTCCTTGGTAGATGGATTGGCTGGGACATGCACTGTGCCCTCCTAGTGACTCTCTTCTCCTCTGCCTTGTATGTACGCCTCTACAGCATCCAGCTCCGGTTCTCGAGCATGAGGCCCACATCAGACAACTGCCTTTGCCTGGGGAGAGCAACACTGAAATACACATGAAGAAAAATGCACATCCGAAGAGGCAGCCAGAGAAGAACAAGACTGGAGCAGGGCCCAGCTACTTACAGATGATGAATGCAGTCCCACTGAAAACATAAGGCTCCGAGACATGGAGAGTACAAGACGTCCATCAACGAGCCACCGCACAGCAAGCTGCTAGGAGTCCTCCTGGAGGTAGTGCCCACGCAGTCCCTACGCTCACCAGAGACATCTTCCCCCCCCGCCACTAACGCAGGGGTGCGGGGAAGAGTTACAGTGATCACACAGAGGCTGTCTGGATCTTTCCGTTGTTCTCTTTAGAGCATCCCCTGGGAATTCCATAGGGAGCAGCGGGAAGTGCTCCGAGAGGCAGGGAGGCTCCTTCTGCCTGGCACCTGGAGGCAGATACCACTTCTCTGCTTCTGCCCTCCCATCGCACAGACACCCCATGACCGCAAAGCTGAGAGCCTCCCGCAGCGCCTGGCTTCTTGCCTACTCCTTTGTGCAAACCGATGGCAGAGAACACACACCCCGTTATCACACAACGCAAAATCAGAGATCAAGGAGAAACATGGCAGAAGCAGATACTCTCTCTCTTCTCAAGCCAAACAGCTGAATTGTTAACCAGCCCGAACAGTTCTGTGAAACAGCTAATGGCAGCCACATAAAAGTTTAACCCTTCTCAGTTTCCCACGGTAGCATTAGCAACGATGACTGATCCCGCTAAATGATTACAGGATTTATTCTAAGCTGCTGCTGGGAAACTTTCTGGCGCAAAAGGGACTTTTTTTTCTTAGCTTTTTGAGCTTCAGATTGCAAATGGAAAATTAAGCTAAGTTGTCTGAAAGGGAAATACATTGGACCCTGAGGACAAGAGAAATCTCACCATTTCCTCTTGCTGCCAAGATCAGCGAGTTTATACCTCTGCCTCTCCCACATCGTGACCCTCCTCACACTGCTTCCTCTGCCTGTGGCAATGCCACTGGGAGCCGTGTGCCTTCAGATCTCCAAACCTGAGCAAGGCTGAACCTGTTGGGAGACAGCTTGAAGGAAAGCATAATCGGTACAGGAACTGGTGCTGGTGATTTGGGAAATGACTTGCTTCCTTCTGAATGACTACTGAATCAACTTACTCAGATAGCAAAGTACTCCTGTCATAGTTTCCCAGGGGGCAAGTACTCAGACTAGTAGCAAACAGCTGACTATTACCCAGGACACAATTCAGCTCATGTTCCAGTGCACGCTGATACTCTGCTTTAGGGTCTCTCCACTGTACATCTGCTCCGCCCCCCCCCCCCCCAGCATCACTGCCACAGTTCTCCTTTATCCCAGAAAAGGCTGTTCCAGAGGTGGGCATCCTGCACTGTGCGAAACACTGCCAGGACTGAAGACAAAACATTCCTTCTTAGATGCTAATGCATGTGGTAAAAAACAACTTAAAAGGGAGTTCAGAAAATGCATCAAAAGCTTCTCCCCACATTGGCATCAATTTCTGAGCAGTGATGTTACCCCTGCAGATAGAGAACCTGTCTTGTTTTCTTTCCCGAGGAAAACAAGGCACATTCCATAGGCAAGGCCACTGCCACAAACCCACCGTTCAGCCTTGTACGTCTGGAAAGCACCAGCACAGAGGTGCTAGGCAGCTACAGGGGCAGCACTAGAACTACAAATACCCCGCTCAGGAGAACAGGAGAAGACCTCATCCTCGAAGGACACGCCAACCCCTCCCCACCGTGCCGACCTTGCCAGGAACTGCGCACAGAGGGAGACAGGACCTAAACTAAAACCTGGCTTAAAATACTGCCTAAAAAAATCTGGAATTCTTTTTTTTTTTTTTTTTTTTTTTGGGGGGGGGGCGGGCGGGGGAGGAAATCCAGCACTTCAGTTACTTTCTTCTGCCATACAGACTCAGCGTATTACATTTGGACACATCTGGGTTTCAACCAGTCTGAAAAGAAAAAGGCCTCATAATTCTGGCAGGGACAGGCACGTTGGTGGAAAGCCAGTCTTGTAATATGATTTCTTCAATAGACACAGATGTTTATCCTGGGTCCATACAGCACCTATCACAGAAAAGTCCTTGTCCACAACTGGATTCCTGATAGAGTGGCAGTACAATGCGTAACAAAACACTAGTATTCCAGCTTGATGAAAGCAGCTTTTCTATAGAGACATTTCAGGAACAGTCTCTGCATGAGACGCTTCAGACTCCCGAGCAATCTCAGACCTTGGAAAGAAGTCTGAACGGGCGTGAAGAAATAAAGGATCGCCTGTTCTATCACCCGCTTTCTATTTTTAAAGATTTATAAACATACCTGTATATGTTTATACAATACATCCCCACATTCTTTGCAGCACATTTATCTCAATCACACTTCCAACTACTGCTCGTCAAAGCGAACTTTGTTTTACACAAACAGAGCTCTCTGATGCTTAGTCATTTGCTTGCAACAAGATTTCCCTTTGGGGATAGTTCTGGTTAAATTAGCAAAAAATTGTGATCCAACTGTGTGTGTGAGGCTAAAACTTTTCCCATGTATTATACAAAGCATGTGATCGCTTTTTTTTTATGACTCATTCATTAAGAGACATTCAAACACATTGTGTGTTCCTCAATTTATCATCGGCTGTCAGCTCGAGTAGCCTTTTCTGGTACAAGGAGGACTGGAAATAGGCACTTCGTATTTTATCAGCGTTCCCAATCACCTCTCTCTCCCCTACCCGCTGATTGAATTGGCAAGGATTGCTCCTTTATGAAAGGAGCTGGGCTCCAAGACAAACTGCTGGTGCGGAAGATGGCAGCTGGAGCAGTCTAGACTGGGGACATTCAGAACACACCCGCCTTTGAAAGGGGGCTGCTGCCACGCGGGCTCGAACCTGGGTCTCCTGGCCACACACCACCCTGTGCTGGGGGACAGGGGCCGCTGGCACACCCACCCGTGGGCTCTTCCCACTCAGATGCTCGTGAAGTTGGTTGAAACATGCTCCCTCCTTCCCTCCCCACTCCTCTTGCGTTACTCAGTGCTTCCACAGCCTCTTAGCGAACTCAGCCCACTCCTCCGCGCGCTCAGCATTAGGTATGGTTTTCTTGCTCTAAAAATAACCCTCAAGCACTTGTCAAAAGAGTCAATAGTTGGTTGTCGGGTCCAAAAAGCTATAGAATTACAGCCTTATTATATAGGAGGAGAAAGGTCCAACTTGGGGTACGCTGTGGGCGGCCCAGCCAGACCCCAGCTGTGCCCAGAGCAAGGGGTTTGCTCCAGCTTTCCCACATTGCGGCGAGTACACACATCCCAGCGGGCAGGGCTGGTGGGCAGGGAGCGGCTACCGCCCCCTAAACCTGCCCGTCAAACCTGCTGCTGGTATAGCCAAGCAAATGATACCTCATCCGCCACAGGAGTCAAACACCTAGCACATCGCAGCTTTGCAAGGGTTCCAGGGCTTGACATGCTGGCAACAAAATGCTTTTTTTCAATATATTTTCCTTTTGTGGGCGTCCAAGCTATTTGCAGGCATGCGCTGGGGTCACGCTGCTCTGCAAGCTGCGCAGAGGTGCGTTTGGCCCCGCGCAGGGGCTGGAGGTCTCAGGCAAGGCTCCGCAGAGGTGCTGCAGGCAGCCGTGGGGATGATTCAGAGGAACATCTGCCAGCTGCTGAGTCAGTGCTGTGTTACTGACTTAGCATGATGTTTGGGTGTTCTTTTTGCTATTCCCCCGCTCCAAAAGAAATGTAGAACCGAGATCCCAAATGTTTGTGGTTATTAATTGTTCCCAAGAAATTTTTCTTTTTTAAGAACACATTATCCTCCCTTCCTTAGCCACCCAGCAAACCAAACATTCCTGAAGAATTAATCCTCTACCATTGGTTGCATGTGGGATGCAACATCTCTGCTTCCTGTTGCGCAGCACCGTGGCGGTCTGTCGGGACAGATAAATCCACCCAGGGTGCTGCCTTTCATTGCTAGGTGAACAGATCCTTTTAGCCCCTTGCTTGCACTCCCCTAACCACGTGGACACCTCCCTCCATTGTGGGGATGGAGCCCTTCTGCACAGCTAAGGTATACCAGTTACTCTGGTAGCATTCGGAAAGCCAGAATTGCAGAGACCACAATGTGCAAGTCATCACTGCCTCGCACCGTGGCTCTCATTCGCATCCTGGTTTTGGGATGGGATGATCAAGATGAAAGACGGTCCTTCCTCTCCAAGCAGAAGCCAGACAGTTAGGGTGCTGCCGGCTGCCAGCCTGCCTCTGCCCCAGAGAACCTCGCCAAGGTGGCCCCAGTCCTTGCTGAAAAGGTAAAGGCAATTTCCCATACACGCTTCTCTGCCCAGAGGGACAGCGTTCTCAGAGACCTTGTATCAGGCAACACAAATGGGAAAACTAATGAATCATCGTACCCTTCCACCCGTGCACCAGACACCGTGGGTGACGTTCCCAGCCCCTCACCTGTCCCGTCCTGGCAAAGCGCCGGGCTGCGGTACCACGCAGCAGAGCAGGAAGGGCTGCACTGACCTCATCCACAACGGCTGCCCAGCACCGCGGGGACGGCGCCAGGTAATTACTCAAGCACAGAACATTTATCAGCACTTGCTCTGAAACATGCTCGTCTGGCCATAGAAGTGCTACATTAATTTCTCAACATGTCATCCCTGTTCCAGTCTTTTCCCCTCTTTTTCTTCACACGTCAGAGACATCCAGCGAAGTACGGTGCAGAGATCTGAGTGAGTCACAGGAGCTATCAAGCTCTGCATGGCAGCCAGCTGCAGCCAAGCCATAACCTTTCCCTTCCAAAGTGACAACTTTTGTTTCCAGCAGTCAAAGAGGATAACAAGGCCAGACAGAGCCTCAAAATGTTCTCCTTTCCCTCAATTCAGGACTCCCGTTGTTCTCAGACGGGATGGAAAAACCCTGCCATCTCTTCCCTCAGCCCTCTACAGCCTGAATTTGTTTCTTTGCTATGATTCACAAGCTGAAAGGGATTTTCCACTCCAGTTCAATAATAAGCACTTTACATTGCAGGGGGAACCGGGGGCTTGGAGCTCGGTCACCCTCATGACACTTGCAGGGTAAGAGGGTGGAAAAGGTCGGGATTTCACTGGGCTCAGAGCAGGCCACCCACACCCACCCCTACAGGTAAGTCGTGTTTTAAGAGAAGTTCACAGTTACCAAATTTCTCCTCTTGGAAATATGCCTAAAACAACTCTCCATGCAACACAGCAGGCTGCCCAAAGACAAAATCGCCGAAGCTCAGTCCGTCTACTCAGGGATTTACCACGGTTCCTCCGCGCAGACAGACCGCACCAGGGCCGCATGCCTGCGCCAGCCTGCGCCCCATCCCCTGCCCGCGTAGCACGCCCACCCCTCCCACAGGGGGACCTTCCAGCAAAACACCCCCTCAGTGACTCCCTACCCAAATGACAAGGAGAGAAATCACCACACTGCTTTGAACTGGGACGGGCGGGAAATGTAAACCATCCAGGTAAGCACCCACTGGGGGCTCTGGGGAGGCAAACCCCACGTTTCACTTCAGGTGTTACTCACAACACGAGCGGCACATCTGCAGGCACGAGTGCTGTCGATTGTGTTCCGCAAGCCAGTCTCAATATTTCCATTGTAAACCCTTCTTTCACTATTTTAAGAAGTCAGCTGTAAAAATTTGCTCTAGGCTGGAACTTGGCAACCAAAGTCTCCGTCTGGGAGAAACCTATTTTACATGTACAATCCCTCTCTCTCATATACACAATATAGCAAAAGGCTGGGGCTGGAACACCAAATCCTCCAAAAAGTTGGCCAGTTTAAAGATCCTGTTTGCATTCTTGTGTTTGGAAAAAAAAAAAAAAAAAAAAAGCTAGCAGATAATTAGTGTGGTCTGACTGCTTTTAGCATTACAAAATGTGTATATACTTTTATGATGGCCAAGATATACACCCGGAGAGTAGTTATTGTGTGGAATGCAGCAGTTAAATTTATAAGGGAAACTCTTTGCACGTTTTAAGTGCAGGCTATAAGAAATAAAAAAAACCAAACTTATATCATAAAAATAGAAGAGAGCTTGTTTAAAAAAATAATTCCTGAAGCAATCTCTGTACTTGCATTCGCTCAAACAGGGCAGTTTTCTGGAAACGTGAATTTCAGGCACAACACAAATTAATAAGCAGTGTGTTACTAATAGTTAATTTCAGCATGTCTTTGAGGCACCTGCGTTTTCTTTGCAAGGTGACCAACAGTTCTGCCCTCTTGCCCCTGAGTAAAACCAGGGGTGTGGAACAGAGCCCCAACCTGGCCATCAAAATTTTAACCAGCAACTTGTAGGAAGGAAGGAAATTTTTTTTTCTTAAGTTTAACATTAAGCAGCAACTTTAATCACAGACTTTTTAAGAGCACCCAAGTTTACACCGAGATATATGCTAAAATTGTGCACATCAGAAGTGTCACAGTGCCTGGCTGCTGCTATTTCCAGCTGTCGAGCTGTCCCACTCCGCTAAGCTCTACAGAAACCCTCGCAGGTGAGGGTCTGCCCACTGCTGGGCTGAGCTGTGACTGAACAGCAGCATCAAGAGCCTGAACTCACCTGAGGTCCTCTCTCTCCTTTCACTCCTGGATATCCCAGTAAAAATGGAAACGGAGTGGGCCCGAGGGGATCGAAGATTTGATAGCCATCAGTCGCAGCTGGGGTTGTGAGGTTGAAGGCCAGAGCCCTGGCTCTGGAGGTGGGACGGGCAGACCCCAGGGCTGGTTTGCTGTACACCAGAGGGACACTGCTAGGATCCACCTTCCTGGCAGGTGATGGCACGTGCTTCTTTGGAACAGGCCCGTTGCTTGGGTTCTGCGGAGTCTGCTTCAGGGTGACAAAGTGGACATTGCTGGTTGTGTTATCAGTCATCCTCTTCATTGGCTTTACAGTAATGGGTGCTTCGGAGGGCTCCAGGGTCGGTTTTTGGTTGATCTTCTTTTTGGTCTCTTGCTTGGACTCCTTCCTGCTGGCTGTGGCAGGGCTCTGGCTTGTTGGTGGGGCCTTTTTGGCAGTGGGAAGGGGGGGTTTCTCCATGCGCATGCTGGGAGTGGGCCGAGACACCCTGGGGGTGGTCACTGTCCCCCGAGGGAGAGAATGGGTGGGTGGCTGTGTTTCAGTACTTGATGGAACAGAAGATGAGGCCACCGTGACCTTTGTGGCTTTGGTTGTCAGTCTGAGCAGTGATGGCGGGGATGATGCCAATGTGATGGTTGTTGCACCTGAACCCCGAGTCTTGAGGGGTGCAGTGACCCTGCCAAACTCCAAGGATGGGGCAGCAGTGGTCAGGTTCTTCAGACCCTGCAGCGAGGGCTCCACATGCCGTGGGGTACTCAGGGAGGTGCTGGGATCCCTGGGCAGGAGCGGGATGAGGGGGGGCAGGTTCGGCCGGTAGGTATCTGCTTGCCTGCACTGTTTTTTCAGGTATTTACAGTAATGATGAGCTGCCTTGGCGGAAGGATAAATATCGAACTGGCAGATGGCTCCTTCAAACTGCACGGAGTGCTGGTTGATCTTCCCAAAGAGGAAAGATCCATGTGGATCCAAAGCCTCGTCCTTTTTAAAATGCAAATCCGCATGTACTCTGCGCTTCCCACAAGAAGTAAATAAAGTGACTGTCTGGCCACGGATGTTGATGGCCATATTGTGCCACTGGCCATCATGGACATTGTAATCAAAATATACAGAGCGCTTGTGGCCCACATATACTATGATCTTCCCAGGCACAAACTGGACCCCCAGCTGCAGTTTTTTCTTTTTGCTCTTGACAGCAAAGAGAAAAGCATTGTTGATGCGGTGGGAGCAGAGGCTCAGCACTAGGAGCAGGTCAGTGCTGGAGCCTGCGGGGAGGATGGTGCTGACTGGTGCTTCGACACGTGCCCGCTGAGTGAAGATGACCCCTGATTTGAAAGGAATGACTCCTTGAGGAACTGTACGTGATGAGGACCATCCGCTCGATGGCCTTTTCCCTGACAGGCCCAGTCTTTGAAGAACATCCACACCTGAAAGGGAAGCACAAAGAAAACGTGAGGCGTTGGGCAACCCAAGGTCTGGATGGGTATGGGGGGGCCAAACCAGTCCATGCAAAAAGGCAGCAGGTTGCAGGAACACCCAACCATCCTCTCACATGTATACGTTCAAATAATCAGAATGGAGAGCGTGTAGCTCTTCCGCATGTTGCGTGAGGTGCAAGTGCACGCTCAACTTAGTTACCAGTGATTGCCGAAATGCATTAGGCCCATGGTGCATGTGGCTAGCTATCCTGTCCCACCAGAGACCACCTCCAGATGGTCTGGAGGGAGCTGACCTCACCAGAAGGAAATTTCCCACTGAGCACCAATGGTCCACTTCTCTGGGATTTAATTCCGAGTACTGACCACACAGCTGGAAAGGAATTTGAACAACAGACTGAGCTGGGATTGCAAAATTTTATATCCCCAGAAGGCAAGTAACAGAACTTTCAAAGGGAGCAAAAGCCTTGTATCTGTCTCTCTCCAAATTGGTAAGAAGCAGCTTTTGATCTTTGAGAGTCTGAAGAGTTTAGGGAAGCGAAGGTGCCCCCCAGCACGAAAAAATTGCACCTAGATTTTGCTGAACCACTCAAGGTTCTCAAGAGCAGTACTTTTTCCCAGCAGATCAACTTACATCCTTAAATTATTTTAATAGGTTGAAGGAACCAGACTTGATTTGTGAAGAGCTGAGAAATTAGGTATGGCTGCCACCGAGCAGGTGAGACTCGCCTCCAGTGTTTGTCACCTAGGGGCGAGGTGCCTGCTCCAGCCAGAATGAGAGGGACCGATGCCCAGAGACAGCTTTCTCCATCAACTCCAGGAGAAGTCTGCAATGGACAGACAAGGAGAATCCTCTGGTTTCTGGCCCTGAGGTCTAACAGGAGTCACACACAGCTTGGAGTCCAAGGCAGATTAGCAGGCAACAGCAACACGAACCAGAGCCAGCTGGCAGCAGCCTCGGCTGAACTACTTCAGTGGGGAAGATGCAGAGTTCTATGTGAGAAAAGCTGCAAAGGTGAACATGCCCAGACCTGACAAAGGTGCTCATGCACCCAAAAGCCTGTTCTCTTGATCCAGCTCAATCACTTTGTCTAATAAAAGATCTTACCTTTATCCATCTATACCACGTAGGTAACGCTATAATGATTACCATGACACCACTGCTGCTGAAAATGAGCTAGGATAACTGGATTTCCTTCCCTCTTCCCTGCCCAAATGCAATCCCCATTACTCGATGACCAGCTAACTCTTGTATTTAAGTGCTCTTCCGGGAAGCTAGCCTGGGCTGTACAACCCAGATGCTGACCTCACAAGGTAAGTATTTAACAATCAGAAATACAGCAGTGTCAATCATGGCTGCACGTCAGCTAACACCATGGGATTGCTGCTTTGCTAGATTAAAAGTAAATCAAAGGTTGTCCAAAGAAAAAACAAGTTTCTCCTGTAAAGGGGCCTTGGAATTTGGTCTCTTTCACCCTTAACTATTGAATATTCAGCACAATATCCAATATTTGGAGAACTGGCATTTAAAAGAGATCCTCAGCATTGGCCATAAGGGTCGTAGACTCAAGCCAGTCTGAGGTCTGTAATGTGGCTGGCTAGGAAGGGAAGAGAATAATGACAAAACCTCTGTTCCTTGACTTTGGCAAAAACCTTGGCCATTTTTGTATGTAAGAACAAGTCAATCAATATTTACTTTGTCTGAGCTGAGCTTTATTTCCACCTCCCTTTTTTAAGGCAGCTTGACTCATTTCCTAGCAGAGACTACCCTGGAGAAGCTGTGTCAGATGTGAAAGGGGATGGAAATTTTCCCACTCTAGGCAGAGGGGATCATTTACTGCACAGCATCTGCAAGTGTTAATAACAGTGCTTCTCCCATACTGTGAAATCCTTGCCCCCCCCCCCCCCCCCCAGTTTTTCTGCCATACTGCCCAACAGGGCTGTCCCTCAGCACAGCAGAGGTGGAGGCTTCCCCTCTCTGCACTGAATGGAGCAATCACAGCAATATCTTCATACTGGATAATCTCCAGAGCCCACGAAACAGTAAAGGCCAAAGCCTGGCTTTAGTGAAGTTAAGTGGGACCCTTGCCACAGACTTCAAAGGCATCAGGATTTAGCCCTAAGGAAATAAATTTACCACTTAAACTAGGAGCTAGACTCCAGCTTCCAATTTCTACATGTATTTTTAGGTTCTCTCCCAGAGACAGACAGTGGTGCGTCTCTACTAGGCAGAGATGCTTTACACCACAGGAGCTATTCATCTGGTAGCTGCTCTTCAAAGACACGAGGATGTTTCCCTGCTCAGAGGATGCCGCTCCTGTTTGCAATACCAAGCCAACTGCCTCGTTAGCAGCTGCATCCAACAGTGCTTAAAAAAAGAAAAAATCACAACTCAACCACTCCTTTCCCTCACAACCCAATAAGGTAGAGCCAAATTCTTGATGCCTACGCAAAACCTGATTAAGAGAGACCTCATGCCGGACATGTATGTGGATTTTCCAGCACCAGGTCCAGGCACACAGCTCAGGACTCCTGTGCACCCAGCCCATCTGCCTCTCCATCCCATGCTGACTGTCCTGGGCTGGTGGGACACATCCCCCGGGATGACAGGATGCAAGGTAATTTTGGCTTCCTTAAGTAGCTCCAAGTTTAGCAAAGCATTTTTTCCCCTTCAAATTTTTTCCTCTGTAGATTTTTCCATCAAAACACATTTTAAAAAAAAACGTTCACTTAGAGCTGCCTGGTCCCAGGTGCCTTAAAGCTAGTTGCAACACTCCTGTAGCAACATTTGAGCAACTGGGAAAAACTTTTCTAGCAGACTCTGTGCATGAAGTGAGATGCAGAGATTCCTGAACAACCACATGACCATCTCTGAAAGAGGGGATAAAATGTTTTATGGCTTTCCTTCCCAACTCTTTCTTTCCTTCCCCCTTTCCCCATGCAAAAAGCTTCATAGGAAAAAGAAGCCAAAAAGTGGGAGAGAAATAACTTGCAGCTTCCTAGAATCCAGCAGCTGAGATGCGATGCCTACAGCTAAAATGGGGTTGAACAAATGCCACATTTCCAAAAGTTACTGCCCAGACCCTTAGTCAGTGCACATCAGATGAACTCACTAACCTCACAATCTTTCTTTTATGGAAAAATCATCTTCTGCATTCCCTGATTTTCCAGTGCACAGGAAGACCCCTAAGCCTTACAGTAAGAACTACTGTGTTTTCCAAAGCCCACAGTGTTGGCTTCATTTCATCCTTACACAGACCTACGAACAAGCTCTTACTGCTTTTGTAACTCTTGTGTTTGAAAATCCTGAGCGAGAATACAGTCTCAAGTCACCAGCGTTTCCTTACAGCTTCCTTGAAAGTTTTTCCTTTCTGGTACCCAGGAGAACAGCCTGTCTCTGACTGCGAGGAAACCAAGCAAGATTTTAAAAAAAGTCTTTTACTGCAAAGAAAGTATCTCAGAGGGAAGTTATGTACCATGCTAAGGTAATGCAATAAAAGCAAAGCAAGAGTTTCCTTTAGACTGACGGTAACAAAAGACATGGCACCATCCTGTAATTATCATGGGAGTAAAACGATGGATAGAGATGAATCTAAACAGCGTATTAAAATCTGCTTGAAAAGAGGGACGCCAAGACACAGTATTTATTCTGCCTCTTTATGAGCTGACATAAAACTTGCTCTGAAAACTGCTTGACTAAGTAATTCAGCCAGATGTTCACCTCTTTTGCATTGAAGCAGAATTTGGAAAATATTACATTTTTCAAAATTGCTGATGGCAGGGATGTATTTCCCCCCCACGTAAAAAGTGCTTTGTGGGCTGGCTTACAGCTGAGCATTGACCAACTTTCTATTTTTCCTTCATGTTTCAGAGGCTAAGAGGAGAGCCCTGGAGCCTGCTAGTCCGCTTATTGCTGCCTACTGATTGCAGAGGAAACTGTTCGGTTCTAGCACGTATCTATCTAAAGCATCCATGTGGAAGAGGTGTTGCTGTTTTAAGAGGAGATATCTCCTTTACAAACACATGTTGCAGAGATGCTCAGCTCCCACTACCAACTGTAAAAGATTACTTTTTTTTTTTTACTTTGTATACTCTGAAGCTTTGTATCTCCTCTTGTGGGGCTACTGACTATTGTACCCCAATTTTGTCCTGCCCCCAGCAGCACTAGGGGGGCGATGCCTGGAGAAGGGGTGTAAAGGCAGGGTGGAGGGGTCTCATCACACCCCTATAGAATGCTTTCCTTACAGCACAGGGACTGGACCAGACATAGTCATTCTACTATTAACCACTCCTCTGGGATTTTTAGTCCTCAAACTTGCTTTTACTTTTAGAATTCCCATCACTTCTGTATGCCTAACATCCTATGTGCCTGCAGAGGCATGACTGGGCTGCATTCAAGTCAAGGAAAGAGCCGTCTGCCAGAGACGCTTAATTCCTTAATGCCCCAGCCTCAAGGGGCACTTTCTAGTTAAGTCCTAACAAGTGCAGGTGGATGCCAATGACATTTTAGACACAAAGTGCTTCGTTCACACTAGTTCTACCAGACAGGCAGGCACTTCTGAAAACCCTGTGGGGCACATAATCACCTGCAAAAAGCTGGTTCTTTTGCCAGCTGTTAACTGCATCATCTATATCATCATTACTGCAATGATCAGCAATAAATGCACCTGACTGTGCAGTAGGCTCAGACATTATTAACTGATGGTCCTAAAGTGATACCAAAGCACTTAGCTTTTACTTTGGTTCAAAGAGGAGGCGGGGGCGGGGCGAAGAGAAAAAAAAAAGTAATTTACCTTCAGAATTTCCTTGTGTGAATCCCAGGAACCAGGTAAAACATAATACAGCCCAGAGAAAGCAGAATCCCCTAAAATTGGAAAAGAAAAAAAATAATTAGTTTCTACAAAATCACTAACAAAAACTAACCACCACCACCACCCTGCCCCTGTTAAGGGTCTTCTCCTTGATCACAAGTCTAGCAGTTGGTGGCAGTGTCCACTGGAAAATGGAGAGCGAGTGCTCAGCAGAACCGCACTTGCTTCTGACTGAGATCTCATTTTGCTACTTTAAAGTCATCTAAAGCCCACTGAATTCAGTAGTCTGCTTTCCCACTGGTATTAGGAGCTGTTGATCAAGCCTTGAACAAGGACCGGAGCCGTGTTCTGAGATGCAGGGTCATCAGCGCCAGGTCAGCAGCCCCTTTGCTACTGCTGCTGCTCTTTGGCACTCGCTCCATCTAGGACAGAACATCAGAAACGCAAGAGGATGGAGAAGTAATTCAAAATCGGAAGGTCAAAAGACATGCCAGGAGTGCATGTGCATGTCTACGAGGACATAGATGGAAAATGGGCTGACAGGCAGCGACATATCACCTGCATCTCAGCCAACGAATTCCGAGTTCTAATGCTTAAAAAGTATCCTAAACATACAAAATCCTACATGGATCTATTCCTCTTTTTACACCCAGATGTAAAAGATGGGAGCAGCTTCTAACCACTCGGCACCCCGTGCTGTTGCCACTAATAACTTTTTCATTAGCTTGGTATGGCAGGAAATTTCAGAAAGCATGAGAGCTGCAGACTCCTGAGAACAGTGCTCTCGCAGACCCTTTCATGCCTGAGAGGGAATCGGACAAACCTTTCTGTTAGCTCAATTTTAAGCTTTGAAATGCCATTGAAAACAGCAGCAGAGAGCAAAACTTTTGCCAGAAATGTAGCTGAAGCCCCCCCTTCCCCCACCAACTTCCTTGACTTGTAGCCAAATAACGAACATAGGAAACTCCTTGGTTAAGCTCACTTAAAACTGTCAGTGGAAAGTTTGAAGACTAAATTCCCTCATCTTCTAGAGATGATATTTAACAGCTTGATCAACAAGGGCTGCTGAGGGAACGGAGACAAGAATGTAAACTACAGAAAGTCCTCAGCCAGAAGCAAGCATCGCAGGACATCCACAGGTTGTCCTCCACCTCACCAAGCCAGCCCGAATGCTGGGGTGTGCAAAGCGATGCCAAAGTGCAGCTTGCTCGTCTCCTCAGATCCCACAAAGACAAAGAATTTGTCCAGTGGGATGAGAGACCACTCTTCCCCTGCCATCAAGCCTCAGCTTTAGCACATGAAAGCATCCTCTGAGAGAATGTATTACCCTGGGCCAGATCCTCACTCAGGGCAGGAGACCCTTTCCCACAGCTAAAATGAAACCACAGTGATTTACGCATCCTTGGGGAAACCTGGCCTTAAACGTAAAAATCCATGCGGGAACCCAGCCACTAACTAATATTTTAAGGCTTGAGGGGACAAAACACTGGAGCGGCCGCGCATCGGCTGGGAAACAAAATGAGATTAATCACATCATTCTTTGCTGTTTCCATTACCCTGACACTGGGCTGCACATTTCAGGAGTTCTGGATAGCCAAATCACGGTATTCTTTCGCCATGCCCTATAGCCGACCATACGCTAACCAGGAAACGCTCACTATGCCCAAGAGATCTCCAGTGGGGGGGCTTGGTGGTTGTCTGCCCACCCCATCCCGGGGGGCAGAGCTGTCAGGCTACAGACACTGCTGAGACCAGGCTGAGCTGTTGTCTCAGGTCAGTCAGAGGATGTGGGAAGGGAAGGAGTACAGGAACAATTAAATTTTAAGATGCAGAGACTCAATTCCATGTGTGCATGAAGCAAAGACCTTGCTGAGTATCATCAGCTGGGTTTGACTGCCCGATGAGAGCACGGGAAGACGAGGGGAAGGGTGTGACCAATATGACATGGACACCGAGGGCAGCAGGAGTCCCAAGCGTCAAGAACGCCTTTTCTCTGGTGAGGATCCCATTTGTACAGCTACGTACAAATGCTGGTGCACACAACACACCAAACTTAAGTCCAGATTTTTTGAAGGGGTACCCTCACAACCCAAATTCGCTTCCAAGATCAGTTGACCAACACAGTGAGGGGAACAAGCCTTAGGGGAAAATGCAGCACGTAATTTCATTCCAGTGACACTGACGGGGCTATAAAGGAGACGAATGCGCAGCGTGGGATCCAGCTGGCCTCAGCCCTGCTCCTGGACCCCTCACACAGCCAATACTCTCAGAGTTGAGAGTGGGGCCGAGAGCCAAAACGCTGAAGAAAAACACTTTGGCAAAATTTACCAACTTAATGGAAAAAGCAAAAGGAGCTTCCAAATGGCAGACCTGTGACTGATGGGGCTGTTAATTATTGCAGAATTTTATAATACAGGCTCTTTTTCCGTTACAACTCTGCAGTGACAGGGTTGCATAAGTAGCTTGAGTACCAATAGTAAAGGGACATCTTCCTCCTTATACAGAGTATCAAACCCACCTTGCCTTTATCTCAGTATCAAACCCACCTTGCCTTTATCTCAGCTTTATCCCACAACCAGTGATTTCTGCAGACACTCTATCAAGAGGTACCAAATAAAGGCATTTACTTATTTTATTGCATAGGGTCTATGAATACCAGAATGAGTATCCCATTGCTATAGCTGCTAGGTGAAGAAGTGCCCCTGAATATGTATGATGGAACCTTAGAAGTTTTCCAGTGCAAACAAACTCCCTTTACAGCAAACCAAAGCTACTGACTACAGGTCAGTTTTGCTTCACTACTTTTTGCCAACTCCTGTGATCAGTCCACAGGAACTAACCAGTGCCAGAAGTGCAAGGCAGGAGACAACAGAGAGGGACAACACAGAAGCACAAAGACAGGTAATGAGGCTTCTCAGCCTTAACGGTGATTTTAGCAACTTCGCAGTGAGGACCACAGGCATGCAGGTAACAGCCAAGAATGAACATCCTGAGGATGCTGCAAAAAGCAACCAGAAGATCTGGGCACCACTTCTGCTGGGGCTTCAGGACAGGCAGGAGGTCCCTGCACATGGTGACTTGCATCACTGGAGACCTGATGAAATCATGCCTGCTAATTGACATACAATTGCCCAACTGTGCCCTGGGTTTTCAGCTTCCAGACTCACTTGCCATCTTCTTACTGAGCACTGAAAGATCAGACTCCTGAGCGTGGCAAGTTGTAACCTGGAGGCTAAAGAAGCGTTATCGTCCCTCCAGGTGGCTTGTGCAGTATGTCTTGCTGCTATTGCCCCAGTAAAGTCATGCTCAGCACGGCAACCTCAAGGCAAAAGTAAAGGAAAAATCCTGCTGAACGTGTCGGCTCCTATGTGACAGCCACTGGAATAAGATAAAGCACTACACTGAACTAAGGACAAGAGCAAGACAATAGCCTCTAGGGTAGACTTGGTCAGGTATTATCCTCAAAAAAATGCAAGTTTGACAAAGCTGAAGCAATCTGTAAAATAGTTGTGATCAGCTAATTCTCCACTTCACAATTTCTGGAATTGGTTGGAATGACTCCAGATTTTTTAAATTAAAAGACTTGCCCCTGCCTTAAAAAAAAGAAGTCCAAACAATTTTGACATGTTGTTTGCTTGGGTTAAAGCTGAAGAAAATGTTATAAGGGCTCAAAGCAGCATTTAATTTTTATTTTCTCCCTCATTTATGGTGGGGAGATATCTTTGAATTTGCAAACATTCTTGCAGTGTGGAAAAACCATTCCCCCCACTTTCCTCCATTCAGATGCATGTATTTTTTTTTCTGTCCAAAAGACCAGAAAAGACAGCTGGATGCTGAAAATTGCTTTTCAAGAAAAGCAAATCTACATTTCTAGCTGTAGATCAGACAGTGTGTCTTAAAAGGAGAAAATGTCTTTGTTGCTTAAAATCCTTTGCACATGTCTGGAGGTGATATTTTATAAGACTCCCAAGCAGTTTTGACAGTCAACAGGAAACAAAAATCACAGACTACATACTGAGTATTAAAAAGCACCATGGCATCAATTCTGCTCCCAGCTTTTTGGGGTACAAATCTTATTTTGTATCATCCTTTGCAGATCAGACTTTGGCTCCCTTTTCAGGGCTCCTGGAAACTATGGTATTTCTCCTCTCACCCTCAGTTTTTGGAGAGAGTGATGGAAACATATGATTATGTAGATGTGCCCATATCAACCCTGTATCATCCTTTGCTGGACCTTTTCTGCAGCATAAGCCAGCTATCAGCTCACACCTCCAGTCAAAGATTTTGTGTGGTGTATGCAGGTGCTGTGGCGTCCACATGCTCTCCCCAACAGGCTAAGGGCAGTTACTGAAATGGTATTCATTTAACCCCCACTCAGCATCTACATCTTTAAGAACAAGGGGAAAGCAGACAAGCAGGTACAGCCCAGATAGATACATTTCCATGGTCATTTAAAAATACTGAGAAGTCTAAGAGTGATCTATAAACTGTCAGTATTAAGTAGGGAAGAATGAAATTCAGCACCCCTCTACATGATTTTAATGTTCAAAAAAGCTCCCCCAGAATATCACCCAGCATCTAGTACACAAGACATCCAGAATTCAACCCACTGTCCCTAGGTACATGTTCATCAAAATAGATTTTCAGATGACAATGAGGAATTCATTGCAGACACAGTCATAAGGGGAGAAGCTGAACTGGGACATCACTGCGGCCACCTGAGCTCTAGCTAACAGCACGCTGAGCGCAGCTCGAAGCCAAAGGTTTCAAAGATTGTCTCACTGTTATTACTGGAGATTCCAGTAGCCCAAATGGGGAAACTCCCGAGGGTGGGAAACTCTCTAGGCCAGACTCCAACCCATCCTCACGGTGATCCTGAGCAGGAATGTCTGAATTCCTCCACCCTGCCCCAGAGTTTGGAGCATGCATGCAAACCCGGAAATTTCTAGGGTTTCTCTGGCTCCATTTCTGCCAAATCTAATCTCAATGCAGGACAAAAACACCCTTAGTGCTGTGCCTGTAAAGGTTTATCTCAGGGCTTTGGCAATGTGGCACAGACAAAGCTGCTGCTTTCCTTCGGAGGATGCCCCTGGTAGTGAAAGAGCAACCCACGGGGGCCTGCTGAGCGGGGGGCGTTCACAGAGGAGGGACCCCAGCTCCGGCAGCGGTACAGCAGCAGATCTCAAGTCCTGCAAAGGAGCTTTGCTCTCCTGAAAGCCTGCACATCAGCCAGGCACAAGGAGAGTCAGGATGCTTAAAGGGCTGGTATTTGCTCCCCCAGCACCTATAGCTCCCCTTAGGATTTCTCCAGGAGGGAAATGCAGATCTGCGGTAGACAGAACGTGAAGTGTCAGCCTGGCCAACCCTCCCTCCTGCAGACACCTGGCGCCTTGTTCTTTCACAGGTCTATGCTGTTATCTGCAGACAGCGGGCTGACGGGTTTCAAACCACTGGTCCTTGTCCTCCTTACTGGGAGCTAGAGCTTGCGTGTTCATTGCACAAAGCTGGTCCAGAGCTAACCAGCTCCTCTGAGCTCCTGCTGGTGACAACCTGCTTCCTCACCTCTAGATGCCAAACTGACACAGCTGTGATGCCTCAAATACCCTCACCGATACCTCCCAGCAACATTCCATAACAGGGGAACTTTCCTGACAACCCATTACTCTGTCTCCTCTTTGCTCACCGCCCTTTGCCTGTCTGGGTTTTTGACTTCATTGCTGTGTGAAGTGACAACACTCACTACTGGCCCTTGCCTTTGTGTTCTCAGTTAGTAACTGGAGCCCTCGACAAACAGAAGTGCTAAGCATGGTCTGTCATCTAACTCCTTTTTTGTCCTTCCAACAAACGCCTTTGCATTCCTTCATTTTGTGAATGGGGTTTGGCAGAGCCGTATAGAATTCCCCATTGTTTCCATTTGCACTTCAGTAAGCGTCCATCATTTCTACTTATGGCCCAACAAATTGGCAAAGAAAGAGGGGGGGAAAAACCCCATACCGTCTGCCCGCCTCTGGTCAGAGATTTCCTACAACTCCCTCACCACTAGACCTGGGCAACCCTCAGTCAGTAACGTAACCTCCATAAACACTCTTTTCAAGCAGGGCAAATTTTATCCCCTCAACCCACTGCAGAAAGGGAATAAAGTTGGAGCCCTGGGAGCTGTGCAATTGCCTCCTCTCTACCCCAAGGCACCCAGAACACACACACCACTTGACTGCCTGTTGCTCCCATTACTGATTTTGTCTAGCAGTGCCATAATTTGTGCCCAGATCACCTGCCCGGCTTGCATGCAGTGGTCTTTTCCTCTTAAAACAGGAGTCGTACCTTCCTCCAGCCCTTTCATGTCTTCCCAGGGGCTGACAAACCTTGGTGGTGCCAGGCGGGTGCTGTACCACTGTGCGTGCAGCTTTCTCAGCCAGCACATGGGCCAGGCAGCCGCAGAACAGCATTAGGCCAGCACCATGGCACTGTGACAGCACGCAGGCTCCTGTCGGAGGCCACCAGGAGCACCAAGCAACTCTCCTCCACAGCCAGCATGTGGCACCAGGGCTGGAAGAGGCCAAAGTGGCACCACCACAGCTGAACTGCACAAATGCTACGGTCTGAACATGTGCTCAATAAATAGCTGAATGCAAAACCTTCTTCTGTGCTTTAGTGAACCTGCATTCACTGAAAATGCATCAATGGGAATGATCGAGAGGGGTATTTTAAGCTTGCAGAGCCTGTAAAACTTTGCGTTCTGGTTTTACAAGCTTTGCCTGCTCAAGTGGGGACAAGGCCTGGGTACACTCTGCAACTGCTTCTCCTTCCCCAACGAGCCAGCCCTCCTGCTCCAGTCCATGGCTCTCTTGCATGCCTGGCATCTCCTCAGCCACCAGCCCTGCTCCGGAGGATGCTGCAGGAGCGCTGGGACAAGCGGGACCCCCAGTGCCACATGGGAACGCACCAGAAAGTTCCTGTTACAAGCTGCCTTCAGGCAGCACAACCCTCACCCGCCCTGACAAAGACTCGGCAGCACAGGGGTGGCCTGGTGAACCCAGGCACAAGCCAGCTCTGGGCTCAGAGGACCCTCTCCAAGACTAATGGCCTCAACAGGAACATCCAGCTGCGGGAAACGGTAGGATGCACAGCACTCTGCCAAGCAAATCAAAACCCAGCACCAAAAAAGCCCATTGGGAGATAATGTGAAGGGTAGCAAGCGACCTCTGCTGAGGAGGGAACGGATCAGCAGCATGCTGGTGAGGTATTTAAGCCAGAGGAGATCCTGGGAACAAAAGGCACACATGTTCAGAGTCACCAGAAGAGACCAAAGCACAGATTTCTCATGGCAATGCAACATTCAAACCCATGAGGCCATACGCGGTGCTAGCCCGGGACACCGAGATACAAACCCAGATCTAGATCAGTGAGCAGGCAGCCACGCTGCCTTCTCCTGGGTTCCCATTTCCTAAACCTGTCCTCAGCAGGGTCCAGTTTGCCCTGGGACTCGAGCAGGACCTCCCGGTCCTCATCTGTAGCATGACTGCCATCACCTTCTCCGTCATGCTCACGAGTGGGTGCTCTGTGCCGCGACTGTGCCTCATGCCAAGTGGCTCCCCAGCATCGGCGCCCTTCGCCTCGCTACAACGTGGCGCTGCTCTTGGTCTGTCAAACGGATCTTTCTCTCTCTGTTCCCATTGGGCTTCTCTGGGTCTGAAAGCAGCCACCCTCACAGGGTCGCAGGCAGCACGCTCTGCACCCTGCCCGACGTTCAGAAGGCACAACTGGGAGACGCTGCAGCTACCAGCATCTCCAGACATGCCGCAGCCACGTCTGTGCAAAAAAACCTAAAAGCACTGAAATTCAGTCTTTGTGAGTATATAAACACACACACAGGGCCTCCAGCAGAGCCGGCTGGCACCCCGGGAGGGGTCTGGTCTCTCCCCATAGGGCCCCGGCCGGGAGCCCCCAAAGGGAACAGCACATCCCGCCCGGCCGCTGCGGGGCGGGGGAGCAGCGGGGTGACCCTCGGGGTGCCGGGGGGGCGCCCCAGGTCCCCTCACCCCGTTCCCACTCTTTCACCCCATCTCACAGCCCAGCTGAGGCTGGCAGCAGCAGAGGGATCCTGTACACAACTCTCCGGCTGCCAGGCAGAAGCCTCCCAGCCCTTCCAAGGGAGTGTCGGTAAATCCTCGTTACATCCGACAACGCAACCAGAGGGATTAACCCTTTGCTGGTCCCCGGGAAAATAACAACACAGCAGCAGCGAAGTTAACAATGAGAATCGAAAAGCCGATCCCGGCCGTGTGAATGCGGACGGGCGGGGTGCGGGCTGCAGTGGGTCACGTCTGTACATCCACGGGGAAACAGGGGTCTGTGCGCGTGCCCGGGGGCACACGAAGAACGTGCCCCCCGCACCCGGCTCCCCCCGGCCGCGCCTCACCCTCCCCACGGCTCTACCGCTTCCCGGAGGACTGCGGCGCCGACTTCCAGGTACTCCTGCCCCCACGTCCCCGCGGGACGGGGTCGAGGAGCAGCATCCCCCCCCCGCCCCCAGGAGAGCCGAGGAGCCGCCCCCGCCCGTGCCCGGAGACGTGCGAGGGGAGCGGGGCGCCGAGCTGCCCCGTCCTGCATCTCGCGTGGGTGCAGCCGGCGCCCACCCCCGGACCAGCTCCTGGGCTGGGGGCTCCTTTCCCCGGAGCGTTGGAACGGGGTGGGTGGGGGGGGTCCTCCTGCCCCCGGCTCTCACCCCTTCCCGCACACCCCAGCCCCATTCCCAGCCTCCTGCTCCAGCGTGGCCTCCCTTCTCCCAGTCCATTCTCCTCTCCAGCGCAGGAGTTTTCACATCACCCCCTGGCAGAAGGAATGTCTTCCCCCACCCCATCCCGGGGCTCCGGGAGCGGAGCTCCCCGCTCAGGCCGGCGCTCCCCTCCCGCAGCCCTCCCGGGACCCCCCGGCACCCCCATCCCGCCCGGGATGCCCTTCCCCAGCCCGGGAGAAGTCGGACTTTGTACTCACCCCCTGCCTGCTGCTGTAGCTCTGAGTCTGGAGACCGGCTCTGATTCCGGCTCCATCACGTTTAGTGCATTGTCTCTTTCGGGCAATTTTTGCGGCAATCCATCAGAAAAAGGGGGACAGGCCGGTTTGTGGGTACATCCTTCCCAGGAGCTCAGTTCTCTGCCTCTCTAAGGGGCTCAGCTGTGTCAAAGACACCCCCTGGCCCGGACGGCTCACTCCTTCCTCCTTCTCTTCTGGGTCCTTTTGCTTACACAGATCTTTTAATCCCATTTAACTCCCTCTCGGCAGACTGCAATTACCTTGGGAAAAAGGAGAGAGAACACAAAGTACACGCTAGGAAGCCAGGCTGGCCCATGGTCGCTGGATTTCTTGCCTCTTTTTTTTTTTTCCCCTCCTTATTAATAGTATAATTTCTGTGATCTCTGATTTCCAAAGTCCTTGATTTAAAGTGTTTTTTCTTAGCTGTTAACTTTTTGTTGTTGTTGGTTGATTGGTGGTTGTAATTATTATTTTTATTTGCAGTGCAGATGTGCCTCCCACCCCCCCAAGGATCTCTCCTCTGGACTTAGAGAGGAGAGGAAAAGGCAGATTTTGAGAAATGAAAATTATTTAAGGATGTCGCCGCCGCCTCTCTCTGCTGCCCTCCTCTGTTAATATCGAAGCACTTACAAAAAATAATACAGAGTAAATAAATAATTAAAAAAAGAAACTCCTTTGGCCAGAAGAGCTGCCGAGAAGCTAAGGGAGACCCTTCCATGCCCCGCAGGGCCCTGCTCGGGGGGGCGCTGCCCGCCTGGGCTCACCGGCGGGGGGGCCCGACCCATCGACGGACCCGTCTCACAGGGTACCCGACACGGCTTCTCCTTGGGCTCCGCGCCTGGCAAAGGCGGCTGGGGGGGGGTCAGGCTCGCAAGAGAAAAGCCTCCCCCTCCTTGCCCTGCCTCCACAGGGAGGGGGGACAGGGGACTGGTGCGGGGCATCTCCAGACCCCCCCCCCCCCCCGTCTCCTCCCAGCACCGAGGGATGGGAGCTGCAGCCCGGCGGGGAAGGAGTTTCCCTACGCAGCGCCCACCACAGTAAACCAGAGCCCACCTGGTCCCACCTGGCCAGTGCTGCCGGGGGGGCACGGACGACTCCTGCATGGGCTAAACCCTGCGTCCCTGTGCCCCCTCCTCTTCCAGCTCTTGCAAAGTCCCACCGAGCTGGGGGCCAGCACCGTGAGCACCCCAGGGTGACCGGCAGGTCCCTCTTGTCCACACCAGTTCACAGCAAACCCCCTTAGCTCTACGGGACTCCCCAGGCACTTGAGGGCAGCCCACGCCCCCCAGCCCCCCCGCCTCCTCCGGGCGCCCCTGGGTGCCCCCCGGCCCTGCTCCTTCGCCCTTGCACCGCAGCTCTGCCTTGGGCACTTACTTTGCAGCGAGACGAGAAGCTGTGCAACATCTCCCCGCAGCCCCGTGGTCACGGGCATTCACTGCCCAGGCAGCTTACGGCGATTTCTACTTCTTAAAAAAATAATAACGATTGGAAAAAAAAAAAAAAGCGAGAGAAAAAGGAGGAAGGAAAAAAAAACCACAACCAAAGCAAAGCCCGTTCCTCCCTCCTTCCCCTTCAGGCTCAAGGTGTCTCCTGCGCGGGGAGCCAGCGGGCGCCTGCCCGGCGAGGCGGGGGGCCAGCCCCGGCGCTCCGGCAAGCCCGACACCCCCCCGGGCTCAGCAGGTAACCCTCCCCCCGCGCCCGCAGGTCCCTCTCGGGCCGTCGCTCCACGCGTGGGTCATGGATGCTGCAGGGATCCGGGAGAGAAGCGAGGCTGGGAGCGGGAGCTGGGAGGGACATGGATGTGGAAGCGGTGCAAGTTCCGAGGCTGCCCGAGTCCTTTTAAATAGCCGCAGCCGGGGGGCTCCGCGGTGGCGGGGGTGCCCCAGGTGTCCGGTTTCAGCAAACAGCCGGTAACGGGCGCAGACCCAGCCCCAGGGCAGGTTCCGCCGGGGGGGTTCCGCGGGGGGCGGGGGCGGCCGCTGGGGGCGGGGGGGGAGCGCTCCGCTGGCACGGCTGCTCCGGGGGGGAAGGGCGGGCTGCGAGGTCTGGAGGGCGAAGGACAGGTCCTGCGAGGTGCTGAGCAGGCTGAGGCACCTGCGTGGGTCTGGGCATCGGAGCTGAGCCACCCCAGGGTCTCGCTCCACAAAGGGCTTTTGTGCCCCCCTCCCGGCACAGGGGGAAGGACCAGGCAGAACTAAAGCACCTCGAACCCGGGTATGGGCACTAAACTTACACACTCCTCAGGAAATAAAAAATAAAAATAGAGCCACAAGTAGGATCAAGGTCACCCCACCAAGTACCTGAAGATGAAAGCAGAAGGGAACGATGGTAACACCCGGAGCAGAAAATTCAAGGAGCCGCTGGGCTGACTCAGCAATACAGGTTTTACTCAAAAAACTGACCTCAGAATGTGGCCAAAAATCAAGGTTTCCCCCATAAATCAGATCTGCACACATGATGTCTTCTGTTACCATGCATGCTAAGGACTTTCCTGCTTTAATACATGTATTTGACTTAGTTGTGGTTGCTCTCTTAGTCTGTGGGTTTGCATCTCCCTGTTTCTATAGGCATAAGATTTTATTCATACCTTTGCTCTGAGGCATCTGCATTTTGCTTCCTTGCTTGCTATAATAGATAAAGCTTTCAGTAACAATAACAAAGAAGTTTGAAACAAGCAGTGTTGTGACTGGGGTAGATAACCAACAGCCTCACAATCCACTATCCCCTCAAAAAAACCTTTTCAGAAGAGTACAGCTAAGTTACACACCCAGATACTCATAAGAAACTCCTCTGTGCAGACAAACCTGTCCCAAAACCATCTGAAGGCCCAGGAGCTGAGACAACCTACCCACACCAGCTCCGAGGACTGGGACTTTAGGGACAAGAGGCAATCACATAGCTTGTCAGAAAGCACATAAAATCTCTATTTTTCTTAGCTATTTTTTTCCCCAGCTGTTTTTCCCATGTTTCTCAGTCATTCATTCCTCGCTGAGAAACAGATTCTAGCCAAGCCTAAGTGTTTAAGATAAAGCTTTAATCTATAAAAAAAAAACCAAACACTTCTCAAAAAAGCGCGTGGAAATTCCTACACTGTTGAATACACTTTACATCCTCCTGCTCTTTTTACACCTTTTTTCTCTTCCAAAAGCAGCGAGTATTTAAATAACCTTCCTTCCCCACAAAAAGCTCCGCTCTACCCTGAGAACAAGGCCCTGGCTTACCAGAGCGAAAAGACAAAGCAAAAAGGTGTGCCGCATCTTTTCACAAAGACATACACCAACGGGATGCAGGTGGATAGCTGGTAAGGACTGGCAATGCTTCAGGTCCACAGCACTGCACCAAGGACCACCCTAAAACACACTAAGAGCCCCATCCTCAAGTACTCTGCCCATACTTTACTCAGATGAGCACTTTCAAACCAAACACATGCAGAAAAGCTTTGCTAGCATGGAGACATAAATGTAGCCCAGCAGTAGGAAAAAGGGAATTAGTTTAAAACAAAAGGAAACCCAACGTTGCTCAAGCCAAGACTAGTGCCAAGTGAATTCAGGTTCAAAAATTAGACCTCATTCTTCAAAAAGAGAAAAGCCACAACATATGATCTGAATAGAAATTTATTTAGCAGATTTATTTTTCTTCCCTTCCAGATTTAAATAGAAGCCATTTTAAAACACTAAATAAACTGAAGTAAATCAGCACAGCAGTGAAATAAAAAAAAAAAAATAAAAAAAAAGGAATTGGCATTGGCTGTTCTAGTTTAATTAGCCAAAATAAGAAAAGTACAGGGGAGGAGGAAATGCCACCACACGCCACACAACATCGGGAACAGGGAACAGAACACTTGCTTTTGACAAAACGCACCTCTCCAAAAAAGCAGCATGTCATTACTGCCTGAATAAATACAGCTTTTAAAGCATTCATCCATATTTAGCCAGTTTCCAGAAGGATCAGTACCCACCTCTCCTCGGGATCCATAGCTTGGTTAGCATCAAGACTCTTATTAGTATGATTTTGTCTCTTTGCGCCTTTTGGAAAACCAAGCGTGAGGGCATGTAGAAGCATGGCGAGCGTGCTTTACAGCTGTGCTACACGGCTCACAGCACCCAGCTTCAAGGACCAGAAGGATCCCAGACACCAACCTGGGCTTGTCCTCCCACTATGGCTTGGCCTGAAGGACAACGCTGGATTACAGTTCAATCGTTTTTACCTTTGCACAAGTCAGAACAGTATTCTGAATCACTCGCTGCCCTCAGAACTCACAAGAAATTATAGGAATATATTTGGATATATTTAGATAAATACCCTATTCAGGTTTAAAACCGGGCAGAAGGCACAGGCAGCGTGAAGCCTAAGGCACAGGAAAAGCTTGTGGGAGAGATCAAACAAGAAGGAGAGGTGGGATAAAGAGCCTTTCACTCCCCTCTGGGCTGAGATGCTGTGCCCAGCCTGGGGCGGGAGGATCTAAACTTGGTACCTGGCTAAGAGTTGCTGGAGCCACAGGGAAAGGGAACCCACTCTGTGCGAAGTGCCACCGGCACGAAAGGGTGATGGTCCCTGCAATCATGGGAGGACACAGCTATGTGGCATGGCCCAGGAACACGTATCACATGGAGCAGGGCTGCTCGAGGGCTGGATCCACACCTGTAAGCCCAGCAGGAACAGAAAATTCATTATCCACAGTAAGAGGGCTCAGCCCCCAGCCCACGGGAGGGACTGGCTGCGCTGGTTTCCACCTCCTGGGGATGTTTTATTGAGGGCTGACTAGCACCTATACTGCAAATGTCAGCAGCCTTGGCAGCAAGAACCCCTGCAAAGCATTAGGCAGGGGGTCTGGTATCGACCCGCGGCTGTTGGAGCGGTGCGGAAACGTTCGTGCCAAAGCGACTGTTTCTGTCCCTTCTTGCTGCCTTCGAGAGCAGCTCGGGCCCTCTACCCTTATACGTGCTCCACGCTCCACTGCAACGCTCTCCCAGGTATGTAATTCCCCTAATCCCTACATGACTTTTCTGTTCGGATCCTGCATTGAACATGACTGCACGGACACTTCCCACACTGTTTGAATCCTGGCACTAGTTCAAGCCCTGGGCTAAAGCCTTCCCTACCCCGTAGGGACCTGGTCATGAGCAAAAACCTGCTGATGAGCTTCATTTGGTTCCTGAGAAGTCTCTCCACCCATGGCAGATCCAACATCTCCATGGAAGCAGAAGCTGGCCCTGCTGGGCCCAGTTAGCTGGTGCTCCTGTTCATTTTCACCTTCTGGCTTCAGCCACCACCGCAAGAACAGGAGGTTTCAGCTGAGGAGCAAAACACGCAGCACGTCTGATTTCCGAGACTGCTGTTTGACAGCTATTTGGTGATACAAAAGCTGCTGTGGGTTATGTTTCTGGTTCCCAGTTCACTAGGGAGGGCATTAATTATACAGGAGATGGTACAGAAAGCTCAGAAATCACGTATGTAACCAAGTTACTGCCCAGCACTATTTTCCCCTCTCCGCAGCCTTTCCAACAGACCCTATCCCATCCTGTGCCACAGGCTAGCGGTGACATGTTTGAACTTCTGCAGCTGTTTGATGTAAAATGTTTTAAATTCTTTTCGGGAACACTAAAGGCTTTTGTCTCTTGACTGGTGCTGTGGGGATGCCATGTCTGGCAAAGACTGATCTTTCTGTGCTTTCCCACTATACCATATCACACCGGGCTGCCCAGCCAGCCGAGAGGCAGGAATGGCTGTTAATCGTTAAACGGAACCTTTTTCCATTGGAACGAAAGGAAACGCCATGCAGCGATACAAGTCCAAGCCCACCCTTCCCAAGGAAATGTCGCCTGCTGATTACAACTCTGTCACGCACTTCTGTTTAGGTATTTAGAGAACTACAGTTTTACAGGATGGCTGTGAAGCAAATTGTCCAGCAGATGTTCCAGGCAAGCAGTGTTGAGCTGGCAGGTAAGCCGTGATGGGAGCAGCGCATCGGCACACTTTGACAGGAAGGTATTACAGCTCCTGAATCCCAGCTGTATTTAAGATACCAGGCAAAGGCTGCCTGGTTTTGCTAACAACCCTTTATTTTCTGTGTTTGTCCATCTGCTCCTAAGCTGTGTTCAGCCTATCCCTTGCTTAGGACCTATTCAGTCACCAGTGCTACTGGAAAACACAAGAGCCAGCAACACAGGGCAGCTGCGGGCAGTGCCCTCCAGCCTACAGAGCAGAGCAGGCTGTCTTTGGCGTAGCGTGGGGATCCTGTGCTCCATTTTGAACTGCACAGCAGAAAGCCAGTTTCCCCCTTTTACCATCAAAATCCCCACTGGCTGCTGCACGTGGAGCAGCAATTCCTCTGGAACAGTCTGGAAGTTTGCTAGTTAAATGCAGTAATGCATCAGCAACCACAAGTGCTTTTCCCACCCACATGCTAAAGGACCCTGTTGGGTTGGTGCAGATGGAGGTGTGCTGTCCCGCGTGAGTGCAGGTAATGTGATCTCTCTCTAAAGAAACAGCACATCTTTTCTTCATGAAACAGAACCACCCTGAGTGTGCCTTCTCCTGTGGCAAAGATGGACATTACACCAGGAAGGAAAAGTGCCTGGCGATCTAAATAATTTCCTGCATATTAAGGACAGCTGCTGCTGTGGTTGCTACTGCAACAGCAACAACAGCAGCATATTACTATGGCAGAAGCATAAACCAGCATGTAAAATGTAAATCTGGACCCTGCAGGTTTCACACACATCGTGCTTATGAATTTTAGGCAGCACTGCCAAATTCTAGTGTGGTTTGTCAGCTTTCTGGATACCCCGGTAGCACTGACTCAGGTGTGGGTCAGTGCTCGTGCCAGAGTCCCTGCACAGGCAATGCAGAATTGGTGAAGGTAGGAGCAGCAAGCCCGAGCTGTCCCAAACACCTCGGACAACGGGTAGGTGGCTGCAGGCAACAAGCACCCGAAGGTACAGGCTACCGAGTCACGCTACGTCCTTTCAGAGAATAGGTGCTGTTTGCTCCGCGGGTGCATGTGCTTAAATTCGAGAACATGGTGCTTATAGCAGCTGGAGCTCATTTGCACACCCGGCAAGCCTCAGGGCCGAGTTCAAAAGGGAGACAGGAATCAGGGCAAGATCTTGGCCTTCAAGAGACAGCATGTTACAATGCAAATGCCTGGTACAAAGATTTCATGCAAGACAGACAGAAACTAAGCCTGAGTCAGATTCTGAGTAGTTTCAACAGGGAGGGGAAAGGAAGAAGAGCTTAGAAATCAAAACAACTTTTTGTTATGAGTAACACTTAAGGTAATACTATGTAAAACAAAAAGGTTTTTTTAAAAGTAAAACAAGATGTATTTTTTGTTTTGGAACTGACAACCAGTTCAGCTGCTGTAGGAAAGACAACCCTGTGTACTGGTGTTGGGCAAGCCTGTGGGAGCAGTTTACTGGTCAAAGGGAAATCATATCTGCCTTATGTCAGGAAGCAATTGAAGTGGAAATGGTAAGTCCAGGGCAAAATGAACGAAGGGTGAGACTCAACAGAGTTGAGGTGAGCATCTCTTGTGCTCCACCCTGCACTGGGCTCACTAACGACACCAAAAAAGCTTCTTTAGCAGTGACGAGGATGAGACACCCTTTGCATGTACACACATGTGTACGTTAAGCAAAATCTTGTAGTTCACCAAGTTCTGAGTTATCAGCACCAAAATAACTGCAATTCATTTTGTGTAGCCTAAGATACAACACAGCCATAACAGGGGGATTGCTTAACAATCTAAGCTACAGTGTACTGCCATGACACCATTTCCTTTAGCAATGGTATTCAGCCATTTCTGCAACCAGTTGGCCATCACTATTCTGGTGAAAAGTGATGTAACTCGTTTGCTGGAAAGAGGCATCACCTCATTGCTTAACAGCTCTTTGGTCCTGGATGTCCCAGACCAAAGGAGGCAGCTCTCCTCTGCGGGGAGGCAGTTGTGTCCGAAGGATCACACACTACCCCAGAGCTCAGCAGAGCTCGGTTTTGGTTTTCACTATTCCAGTGACCTGCAGCGTGACCTGCAGCAACTTAAACCATTGCTTTTGTGCCATTATTTCCTTGTCTCTAGAGTGAAGCTTGTGATATAGATCATCTTATGTGTAAAGAGGTTTAAGACCTTCAGACATACAGTGCTGCCAGTGAACTGTTATTACTTTACTGTGCAGTTGGCAGCAGCCTCTCCTGAAGGAGAAAGTGTAAATCTATTTCCCAACCAGCTTTTATATTCGCCACAACCTGCCATCATCCAGATGCAGAGTTCATTAGGGATTGTTCAGTTTTATCTGGCTGTAAAGGCCCACGTAAAAAAACCCTGCCGATTAAACATGCAATTCAAATACATCTTCTGGAGCACAGCAGACAATCCTTAGCACTTTATCTGCACTGACTGAAACGCAATCTGTGCCACTTAGAGCAGAACAATGCTTGATTTCTTCATACTTCGCTTGAATTGTTAACACATAAAGCAGAAACACAGGCCATTTTCACAGAGAGGTTCTCTTCTGACATACTCAGTATGTTAACTGACAGTATACAAATCTGCTTCAAAGCTAACAGGCTTTTTTTCTTCCAGCAAACACACTTCTGCATATCTGCACTCTTTCGCTCTCTCCCCACTTCAACAGCAATAGTATTTGGTAAAGCTCTCCAAACTGGTGCCACTGCAGAAAGACTGTATTTACTGATGTTTGGGTAAGGACTAATGAGAGACCTGGTTGTGTCTCTGTTCCTCCAATTTTTTATTTTTTTTTTAAAGTCAATATTTATACACCTTACCGGTGAAATAAATCCCCTCCTCCCCAAAGAAGGGGGAAATAAAATTAAGTGACTGATATGGGATTTCATGGAAGGAGACTTTGTTTGCTTATTTGTTTTCAGAGCCTGGGAGGTATTAGGGTATTTTTTAATTTTATTGTAATTCAAATGCAATTGTACTGTACAGAGTGCATCAAAGCGGCTTCACCATAGGGCCTTTCATTAAGGACCCCAAGCCGAGGAGCCCTTGTGTACTGCTGGGCTCATCACTGGATCTGGGGGGCACAAGACTCAGGAGTGTCAGGGGCTGGACCACCTCCATCCCCACTAAACGTCCTTTCGGGATGCACTCAGCTCAGCCCTGATGGGGCCAAACTTGCTGAATGAAAAGCGGTTAACGTTCCAGCAAGTTAGATACAGTATAAACAATTTAATCAGCATTGTTATGGCTCTCCCAGCATGGAGATCCTGCCTAAAGCCTGTCAGGGACCACAAAGACTTATACTGACTTCTCAGGCCTCCAGAACATGCTCTGGTTTCACCAGGACTTGCCCATGGGTAACCTTTGAACAGGAAAGATCACCACTAACAGATTTGGTTTTTGCTCTGCGACAAACTGCTTTGCTGGTCCTTCTCCCTCAGGCTCTTGAGCTTGTCTGTTCCGTGTGATTTGTAAATCCCTTTACTAAAGCAATAATCAGAGCATCAGGGGCTCTGATCCCATCAACACATCTGTTGAAGGTAGTTTCTCTCTGCCAAAGGCAAATCCCCCTGAACTATATACCTGGACCAAATCCCACACAGCTCTGCAATGCTTCAGTTTCCAGCGTGAGCTACCCCACAGCAGCCAACCAGAGCATTATGTGTGCGGCGTGATTGGCATCCCTGCACGGTTAATCAGGAAAGCCTTTATTTTAGTTAGGATTTTTTAGTGAGGATTTTTCTGTCAAGAGTATCTGTTGTTCAATCCTACATAATGAAGTCACTATTCCTATTATTGTTGTTTTAAAAAAGAATTCCAAATCCTTTTGCACAAGATAGCTTAAGTTTTTGCAGAGGAAAGTCACTGGGACGCACTTCACTAAGCTGCCAGAAAACTCTTTCCTGGAGTAGCTGCTCTGTAGGAGGCAGTGTATCGACCTTCCTCGTGTGCTTTAGGGGGATTTAAACTGCCAAACTTGTTCTTGATATAAACTGACAGCGTGCCACTGACTGCAGCTGGGCATCCCCCATTCGCCATGTAGAGATGTGGGAGCAGATTTATATGTACTTGCAAATAGAAATAAATAAATAAATACTGCCAAGACTCAATAGCACCCTCGCCATGCTTTCAGGAGATTAAAAAAAAAAAAAAGCAAAAAAAAAAGCAAGGGCCGAATGTTAGTAAAGAATTCATAAAAATCCTGAACTTCCAGTGCTCACAGTTACAGCAATAGAACCGCAAGGAATTTCTATGTGTTCAGCTGAAGTTGATGTTTGTGGAATAGCACAGAGAGCTTGGCCTTTATGTATTTCAAAATCGTAACCAAAGGGGTAAGTCCTCATTTGCAGCATCCAGTGGCATCACTGCAGAGCATACCGTTGTATAGACCAAATCAAGACATTTTTAACCTGCTTCCCATTTGCCATTCCCCCAAAGTCTGTGGGACTGAAGAAGAGCCTTGTCACTGGTGAGGGTTAGTTCAGGGTCAAGCTCTACACTCCAAAACCCAGGGAAGGAACACTGTTTACTCTCCACTTTCTCAGAAAACAGTTAAATCCCTCTTCATATGGAACATCTCCTTCATGTGTCATCAGCAAACTTTTCCACTGGCAAAGTCGCCATGTTTCAATATTTGCTTCCGACACAAACAAAATTTGTGTTTTTTCAGTGTTATCTTGCTTCACAGCCAGCCTGAACACCTGCCTTTCTCATGTTACATTATTTTTCTCTGGCTTTTCTTCATTATGAGCTAACATTACACTCTTTCTTGTTCAGATTAAAAAGGACAACTTTTAATCTCATTCCATTGCTCAGTGTATCTTGAGGTGGTCTTCTCCAAATGGCTCTGACTGTGGCTCTTTTCTGATCGAATCCCACATTTAGCCCACGAACCAGACCAACATTCACCTCTGCAAGACTTGCACTAATCAGTAGAATGGAAGAGATGAGACAATTTAATATTTTACATCCTTTAAATCTTGAATAGGCAACAATACTTTGATAATCTTCCTGTCAGTGTATACGCCCTAGGCAGGGAGCAGGTACTCCTGCTCTTATTTTCTCTGTAACACTGGTGCAGTGCACCTGACAGCCACGCTGTAAATGGTTGATGCAGCCTCAGCCATTAATTGATGTGGGTAATGCGGCTCTCACCTTTGCCTTCCTCAAAATAACACACACAGAAAACACCCAAACCAGCCATCCCCATCAAACACATGATGAACAGGTCGTTACTACAAAAAACACTTTGATGCCCCAATGTGCCTTTCATTATAGCATCCTACAAGCACTTTGCAGTTATTAATGTGATCCCTAATTCATCACCCACCCAGGCAGTTTTCCCTCATTCACCAGCTGGATATACAGATATACAGATACATCAAGGTGCAATTCTGAAAGAGTGCCTGAGCACTTGCACATTCCCAGCAACTCCACATCACTCCAACTTCAGAAATAAAATCAGACCATTAGTAACCTGTCCCATCCCCGTCACAGTGAGTAGCAAAGCAAGGAGACCCCAGGAATCTCTGCCCACCAGGCCACAAGTCCACAGAGCCTCCTCTCGCCATCACTGCCCTTGGTAAAACACGCTGGTCCTACATACGTGGTCAAAGGGACCCTGCAGAGAATAAATAAAGTTTCTCTGTGCTCCTCACCCCTTTGTCTTGAGCTGTTTTTTTTCTTTTTTCTGACATGTCATTATTAAGCAACAGGAACAAACCAGATTCTGGGTAAAACTTTCCCCAAAGTAGGTGGAAGATAGCAAGAAATGACGAGCTTTTTTATTTCCTCCTCCTTTAAAGGGGAAATATTATTGAACTAAAATACCTGTAAATGATACTGATCGGCGTTTTATTTTATAGCTTTGATTTTTAATTATTTTTTTTCAGTCCAACAAGACCACCCTTTCCCCCTAGCAATACTAGGAGGGGACTGTCCTGAAAATTATAGATTCCAGAGTTTGCAAGAGAACCACAAAAGCTTAATTATAGTTACTGACATACCAAACGCCCACTGAAGGCTTAATCTTGCCTTGGCCAGAAATAACCACACAAAGTGAAGGTAGCAAAGTGACATCAAACAGCCTCAGCTAGGGACAGCTTATTAGCGCAGGGGGCAGGCAGGCATGGCGCGCTCTGGGCAGCTGCTGCTGTCAGCCCATCAGCGGTATTGACCTGGTTTGCTTAAGGGGTTTCATCCCCCGTAGAGTAGGGTTGCACCAGTTCCCTCTTCCAGATGTCTTTCTCCAAGAAATGGCCTGAAAGAGCTCCTGCCTCTGCCGTGAGATTCAATACCCGTGTTCTGCACCAGTAACGCGCAGCGCACCTGTGCTGGACCCGTGCTGCACCCATGCTGTGCGTGCCCCATCCTCCCAGGCACCCGTGACAGCCGCTGGAGGGAAGCAGCCTTCAGCCACAGGAAAGCTTTGCAGATAGAGGTGCAACACTCCTGGGAATTAGAAAATGCCTGGACCGGTCTGCCCCAGCCCAGCCCTGTTTGCTCTCAGGCTGTGCTGGCAGATCCTGCAGGAATGGTGCGCGTGGGCAGCTTGCTGCCCTCCGGGCAGACACCAGCCTCCGACAGCTGCAGTCACATCAAAGGCCGTATGTCTAAAGCGATGCTAAAAGGGTTAGAGAAGGTGAAGCATCGACTGGGGTGTTCCCAGGGAGCCCAAGGAGGCTACAGAGCACCAGTCCCCTCTGGATGGATCCTGGACCCAGAGCATCGCCACGCGGCGCTGGCTGAGTGTGCTGTGAATGGGCCCAGCGGCCCCACAGCTCTCGGTGATTTATGGCCCGTCCTGCTGCCCTGCTCATGCTGAGCCCCTCAAACTGTGAAAATGACCTTGTGACAGCCTTGGAAAGGCAGGGAGGAGCCCAATTAACCAGGGAGACAAGGCGGAGGCAGCAGCAAGGGCTTGGTCATTGTCACAGGCAAAGACTGATACGGAGCCAGGGAGACAAAGCACAGAGCTACCAGAAACAACGCAGCCAAACAACCTCTTTCATTTTCATTTCATCAGCATGGGAAGTCCCCATCTTTGTCCCCACAAATCACAGAATGTTTTTTGAGGGGATGGGGAAGGCTGCTCAACCCGGGCTTCATTTGCCCCAGGGTGCTGCACGCCTGTCACCTTCCACGGCATCACCTCGCCACAGCAGCGTAGCAGTTCCCCGCGCTCATTGCAAACAACAACAGGCCGGACCACAAAACCCTCATTTAGGCTGGAGCGAGTGTATTCCCACAAAAACCTACAGTGCAGCTTTCAGGACCTGTAGGAATAAACAGCTGACTGCATGGACACGTTCCACACTCAGCCCCAGCACCTCACACCTCTCCCACGTGCCGGTTACAGACCATGTACAGAGCAAGGGCTGGATGCACGGTACTGCAGGCTGGGCTGCGTGGTGCTCGAGGGTCGTGGCTACAGGGACAGCAAGTTCAGGCAGGCTTGGTGTCACCCTGGGTGCTTCCAGCACCCAGAAAGTCCACACACTCGCATGTTTCCCATCCAGGGATGCTGCCTTTGCCTTTTGTGCTGTACAGCGTGGGTGTTACCTGCACTGCTTCAGCCAGCACTGGTCCCCTCGGGTGGGTTTCCACACTGTATGTTTTATGCAGCAGTGTTCCTGTGACAAGCTTTGATGGGAGCTGTTCTCCAGCTGATGCACACAGCAGACAAAAAGCTTTTGTCAGAAGGGGGAGGTTAATACTAACTCTTCTGCAGTGAACTTCATGGCATGTACATCCAGGAAATTTGTCACTTAACAGCACGGTCCAGTGCCCAGCACATCCGCTTGCTGATACGCTATTTGATTCACAGGTGACATCTGCAACCCCCGACACAATCAAGAGGCTGCAGTAAAACTTCTAAAGAAAGGGGGTGGCCAGAGCTGAGCAAAGCAGAGACCTTCCCAAGATAAGTGTGGTACCAATACCTAGCTACATGGTTACAGCAATGCTTGTACTCTCATTTACAAGAGTGATCAAAAACGTCTCCTTAAATCTGGGACAGAGAAATAGCTGGACTAAGAGCTAAAATTGAATGGGCTGGTTATTGAAAACAGCAGTATTATACTTATTTGTCTCTCATCCTCTGTGCACCAGCTTTAGTCCACTGAATAGCTACAGAATTCACTGGCGTTATTCCTAATTTTACAATGATTTGGGAGAAGAGGGGACAAAGGCGAGCAAACAAAGCTAATTGCCTTCAGTGTTTTGTTTATCTGGTTTTTGTTCAGCCAAACAAAGAGGACGTTCAGGTCCAAGCTGACTGCGGAGCCACGGAACTCTTTTGCTCGGCTGGTCTGTTTAAAAACAGTTTGCAATTTTGGCATCCAGCATCTTCAGCAACTACCACTAGCAAGTACTTTCTTATCTCCATCTGGTCACTATAGAAACTCTGGTGACTTCAGCCACTGTTACTACAGATTAATCAACCTTGCAAAGCCCCTCCAAAAAAGCAGGAAGTCCTCCAAAAGCCAATCCCTCAGTCATAAAAAGAACAAAGCCAGGAGGAGATTAATCACTGGATGCTATTTCCAATGCAAAAGTCCAAGCAGGAAAAGTCCCGATTTTAATAACAAAGCTATGCATTTTCACCCATCCATACCAGTGTGCTTTTGTTCTTTGTGCCAGAGAAGAACACACTGAGCAAAAATGTAAATAATATGGCATGCTATGCAGGGAGAGCCTGCTGCTGGCGATAGGCAGCAGAATATGGACCACACAAATCACAACCAACCAGTTCTGCCAGCTCCGGTTGCCTTCCCGGCATCAGCCAGCATCTGAGACTTCCCAGTGTAGTCTGAGCGAGGCAGCAGGATTCCCAGGCATCAAGCAGAGAAGCAGAGCAAGGAAGAGGGAGTCTGGGAGGGCAAATCCAATCTGCTGGGATTTCTAGTCAGGAGCAAAGCACCTGGTTGAACACAGATGTGCCAAAGGTGCCAAGAACTGAGGCCACCTGTACCTGTAAGTCCTCAATAGAGACTCTAGCAAAACAAGATCACCAGATGTTAAGCAATCTGGCTGAGAAACAGGCATGGCTATCTCCACATGTCTGTGAGAAGACTGCAAGTCTGTCTCAGCCCTGCAAGGAAGTATTGGACAGACTTCGAGCAGCCATCCAAAAGAGAAAAGTGAATCTTAGCAGTGTTCCCCGTCCTGAAGTGCCAAAGCCAGCAGAGCAGCTGCATGCAGCACTTGGGGAGGCAGCCGACAGGTGATGCCGATGCAGAGCATCAACAGTTTGGTTTGGTCCTTGCATCTTCTCAAGAGCAGTGGTTGCAGGCCACGTGTTATGGATCAAAAGCGCTCTGCTGCTAACACTTAGAAGTAACCAAGTGCTCTGTTACTAACTCTTAGTGTGCAATAGTACAGGTTTCCTAAGGCCCTGGGACTGTGAGCATCCGTTACTCATTCAAAGAAAACCAAATGTGTTGGTAGCAATTTGTATTTCTAGAGGGGAGAAATGAAAAAGTCAGGTTTGAAAAGACAACTACTAACAAAAGTTGCAAGCCAGAAGGCAAAGAAAAGCAGCCCCAGATCGACTGTCTTTATTATGGCATTGTGAGCATGACCTCAGCCCATCTGAAAATCAGCATTGCCAAGTATCTCCCCGCTAGACACCAGCCCAGAACATCCCGACTCCCAGCAGAAAGGGCAGTTGGGAGGCTCCAGGAAGCCCCTCTGGTACCAGTGGGGAGCAGCCCGGCCAGCCCAGCGGAGCGTGTCCTGCCCGCCCTTGCCCGTGCCCTGCCGCTGGCCCACGGAGCCACCGCTGGGTCCGTGGCTCCTGTCCCGACACTGCCTGCTCCCACGTGGGGATACAAAGCCAACCCTGAGATCTGCCCTTTGACCCAGGGATTGGGCAGGTGTTTTAGCACACTTTCCCAGCCCTTGCTGTGCCCACTGGCTCCAACACCTTTCTCAAATAAGATTTTACAATAATGGTTTAATGCTTCAAGTTACAAAGCCTGGGAGTTTGGGAATAGTTCTTGAAGTTAGGTTCCTGAACGCTTTTATGTTTCCAGAGTACAACAGGCTGCCCTGTGGCACTAAACGGGGGATGGATTTGGATAAGCCTTTTACAGTGTTCAGGACAGATGAGCAAAAGGGTGCCTGAGCAGCTCAGGGCTTGTTGCTCAGTAACTGTAGCTGTTACAGTGCCTACTCTACAAGAATTCACCATTAATTCTTCCAACTATAATAAAAAGACTTTTTCTTTATTGATATTATTATTTCCTGTTTACACAGTCCTTTTTCAAAGTGGACTCACAAGGAGCAAGGGAAGGTAAGAAACAAGCAGAAGCCAGTGCAAACAATTTCAGGGGACCCTTTGAAAATCGGGCAACTTTCAAAGATCTCTCTTTCAAGTGCCCTTCACTCTCCTCACATCAGGGAGGGAGCACAGAGGAACTAGGTCACTGAATCCAGGGAAAAGTCAAACAAGCAAATCTCAGCTGAAACCCCTGAGGTTAGTATGTCATGATTCAGTTCCAAAGGGGAGAGTTTCTGCTAAGTTTCATTGAAATGTGAGCAAGACGGGCTTTCAATAAACTAAGGGGGTGGGACATGTTAATGTCCTGCCCAACTTGCTTTTAAATATCAAGGAAAATGAAAAAGAAACCCTGGGTGCAGGGCATTGGATAATTAAACCACTGTTTTACATTGGGATGAAAGCCAGAAGGGGAAAGGAGAGCAACAGCTCACTCTAAAGTCACTGCGAATGGAGAGTGGACGCAGACCTGCATTTGACAAAGGGCTTTTGGGTCTTTGTTGTTTGTAAGGCTTTTAAAACCAGCTTTCATTAACATAATGGAAATAAAGCTCTTAATCTCAGTTTGTAAACACAGATGGAGGCTAACATGCTAATGCCAAAGATTTTGAAAACAACTGGTTCAAGGTGCTTCCACCTTTGTAACCTCACTTTCAATCCCAGAACAAACCCCATTGTTCCAACAGTTTGATTTTTCAAAAGCACTCCGCATCCGCACCCAGAAATTCTCCTGTACCTAGGAGAGGGTTTCCTACACCCAAAAATACTCATTTGATATCCTAAAAAGACATCCATCTTTTCTATTCATCCCATATTTTTTTCTTCTGATTCTAAAACATTGATTGGCAAACACTGAGCATCATTTTAACAATTTTGGGATCTGAGATTCCTCAGTTTTCTCCTACATGCAACAGGCACAATAGCTTAGAGCTTAGGTGCAAGCTAAAATGACTGTCATTTCCAAGACTGTTGCCCAGGTGCTGCTCTCTCCCCCTCCTTACAAATTACTCCCCCCAAACAACTGGATGCTCCCCCTGGTTTGACTGGGCTGACATGAAGACAACAACTGCCCTGATAAATGCCTTGGCTGGGTTCAGCAGATCCCCGCTCCCTCCTGGCTTTCTGCCCTCCCTTTAGCCACCAGACAAACACAGGCTCTGGAATGAAAGACTCGTGCACACAGCGGCATATCCAGCTCGATTTTCCACATCCCCTGACTGCCAGCCTGCGGTGCTGACTCGCACCGGACCTCACATGCTGGGCACGCTGCTCCTTCCTCCCGGACTGTCCGATCCTCACCCTCACCAAACGCAGCAGGAAGGTAAAACTAACAGCATTTCACCCTGCTCGGGTCTGGGGCTGTCCTGGGACACCAGGACATACTCTGACCCATTACTCATCGGCTCAGACTGGATCCAGGGTTTCACTTCAGAATATCAGTCGATCTCTGCATTTCAGCCTGAAGTGACCCAGGTGTTTCCTCAGTACAAGGCTCAGCAGTTGCAGGTTCTACAAGTTTCTTCCTGGCTGGAGCATCCCAGAACACACAAACAAGGATTTTCTGCAGTTCAGAGATCACACCAGATGGCAAGAGTCATTCACAATGGATTCGGGAGGCTCAAAATAGAACTTACACCTTCTTCCTGGACTTGCAATAACTATGGTTGTTTTAACACAAGCCTCTTCCTCACTTCTGCATCCTTGTGTTAACACCTTTTCTATTATATACATCTTTTCCACACATCCTTTGAACTGCAATATATTTTTGTTTTTTAATGTCCTCTTACACCATACACATCAATAGAAATTATTCGTTTCCTTAGGACATGTGTGTGCATACAGCGAAGCGTATCCCCTCTATCTTGTACCAAAAGATGCCTGGTCATGTCCAGCCTCCCTCTATTATTTGACATGTTATAGCAATCCCAGGCACCCAGCTGAGGCCCTCATTGTGCTCAAGCTGGACAAGTGCAAAGAAAATGTTCCCAGCACTGAAGACTTCACAGTTGAAATTTTTAAGAAAACAGGGAAAAGAGTCCTGAGGGGACACTAACCCCAGATCACAGAAACCACAAATTTCACATCCTACCTCACTTCCGTACTTATGGACGAAGCAAGCTTAGAAACAACCTAAGACTTTGACAAACTGAGCAAGCTCTGCCCAGCACATTTTTTTTTTTAGCACACTGACATGTAAGAAATACACATTATAACTTCCTCAGGCCACTCAAGAGTATCATATCACAGTGACTATTGCCTGTTTTAACATCATTAAGGCTGTATGCATGCAAGTCTGGCAGGCTCTAGACACATCAACCATGTGCTGAAGATAATGAGTCGCCACAAATTTCCCAACTTATTTTTGGGAAGTGTCTGGTAGAAGCTAATAGTTTTAGCTTTGATCCACTGTCCCAAAGAAAACCTTATTCACAGTACCAGCATATTTAAAGAATAGCAACAAATAAAAAGGCACTAAAATATAAACATAGACAACATTCCACCATTGCAAAAATCAAAGCTGCTGTGGGCAAGAGGGGGAGAAGGTCCGGTGCTGCGCACAGCAAGCGTGCCACACAGCTACAGAGAGTAACGGCACCTTCCTCCAGATCTTGTGATGGGGCTTTCGCCCTCACCGCAGGTGCGTTTACTGTGGAGACAAGCATTGAGCTCACCCATGCTTCCTCACCCATTACACATTCCTCCCTCCCTGTTCCAAATTAATGAGACTTTCTGCTCACTCAGCAGAGATTAGACTGGTTTGCTTTAAAAAAAGGGCAATTAGGAACCTCTGCTTTTGCTGGGCTTCTTGTGTGCCAGGTGAGAACAACGGTGAGAAGGCAGAGAGGCAGGTTGTGGGGTGACAGGCGCCTCCAGGTACCCAACAGCTAGCGAAGTTCTTACTGGCAAGCTCCAGGAATTCTTCCCTACATAATACTTTCTCCAGGCTCATTTCCCTTGTTGCACAGACACCCAGCAGCAGCAGCAGCGGGACAGCTGCGGTCTCTAGCTGTCTGTGCCTGGGAGGAGGAGAGGGGAGGCTCCCTGCATGGACCCCCATCCCTGCCCCTGCGCCCTGACCCTGGGGTGTGCTGCAGAGCCTATCTGTTTGCTCAGGCCTTTCCTGATCCAAGTGGGAAAGGCTCTTTCCATTCTTGGTGCAGGGGAGGGAACAACTGCTAGTGCTGTTGGCATTGCTCACCAATACAATTAATCTTCTGTGTATGGAGTTTCTAAAGTTGCAGTTGTAAGGATGTATAGGGGGGTAACATCGCTGGAAGGACACACTAATGCAGGTGGGGAAACAGCACAGTCCAGAGAGCAGAAAGGGAAGAAAGTGGAGAAAGACAGCCAGGATCTCCATTCAATCTTCCATTTTAGAAGACATATTAGAAATGCAGAACATCGTATTTCTTACTGAAGGCCACAAGGCCATAAAGGTGTTTGGCAATTTTGAGAGTTAATCAACAATTCTGAAAATAAACAGAAAAATCAAAACAATAACAACCCACAGGAGGTACCTGCTTACTTATGAGTATTTTGAAGTTTTCATGTGACTGTAAAGACACTATAAAATTCTAGGTTGCTCTGTAAACATCATAAGAAAAATCCTGAAAAGCTTTACTTTTATCCCAGAAATCTAATTTCATCCTTAAATTGGAAAAATATGAACCTGTCTTTAATTATAAAAGACTGTCTCTTGATAGTGCAACAGTTGGTGCTGAACATGTCACAAGCAAGGATTCAAAACAGCGTCTGTAGAAAAAAACCAAAGCAAAATGCCTAAAAGCATTATTTTGGTGGTCCTACCTTAATATCTCATGAGTTCAGCAGACTTTAGTTAAATCTCCAGACAAAGGGAAATGTCTTCGTACCCCTCCTCTTTTCCCTGTGGAAGGGAATTGGAAATGTCCTCAACTTGCCAAGACCCTCTGGGTTCCCCATCCCTCCCTCCCAGCCTCAGCCGGCCCCTGCAAGGGGCAGGCACAGGGGGGCGAGGGGAAACCCCGCGGGACATCAGGGCTCCCGGGTCTCAGTAATTAAAGCTTTAGCCATGGGTGCCCCCTTGTGCCTTGGCGAGTAATTAATCACAGCCGATGGAGTTTGACATGGCACATCACAAACCCATGGGGGCTTGTTTGAGACCCCCCAGCCAAGGCGCAGGTGCTGCCCAGCGAGCCCAAGCCCAGTGCCCATTGCCCGGCTGCCAGGCTGCGGGGCGGCTGCCTGTGGCATCCCCTTGGCACACGTCGGGGCTGGGGACCAAAGGAGGCTGCCGCGTGCAGGATGGACCCCACCAGGCTGCATGGCGGCACGGTGCAGATCCCACCACCCCACAGCATGAGGTATTTCTGTTTTTAAGCTTCTCACCTCAATGCACAGCACTCATTCTCAAGCTGAAGCAAAGAGGGTTTGGAAAACACTCATGTGCCGGCTTGCCCGGAGCTCGGGTGGAAGTGGGCAGCGCCACAGACCTCATCCCGAGGGTCTCCGGGCTGCCCTGACCTGCCAGGCACCAGCTGGGGACAAGTCCCTGGTGCTGCCCCTTTCACCCAACCCAGCTCCACGCGTTTCCACCTGCAGCTATTCCTCCTTGTCCTTCGTCCCACACCCACCTCACCACCAGCGGCCCTTAGATGGGGGGCTGCAGCCCGGGGGCAGCCCACGACCCACTCCCCAGCCTTGTAACCCACCCGCAAAGGCAGATGCCGGCCTTGCCTGGCTGCCTCGGCCGAGCGCTGCTGGTGGACAGACCATTCCTGTCCCCTTTGGCTTGTCTTTGCAAGACAAGAATAGAAACACCCTCAGACGTTAGTTATGCTTCCAGAGGAAGCAAAATTCTGGAGGAATCTAAGCGAGTCCCCCTCAGGCAGCGTGAAGGCATGCCGAGGCATGGGGCTGGCGAGCCCGCAGCCGCCCCGGTGGTGGCACGGGTCTCCAAACTGGGCTTTGCCGCACACAGCCAGTCCAACGCAGCACCTGTGGGGATCCAGCAAGGCGCAGCGGCATTCCCAGCCAGCGCGGCATGTTGGTGTTTTGAAGTTTGGTCATACCGGGCTGAGGTCTTGCCTCATGGGGTGAGTGCTCTGAAGGGCTGCCAGCAGCGGGCAGCCCCCCGCAGCCCCCTTCGCTCTGCCCAAGGCCATGGCTGTGCCTGCCAGCTGGTTAGCTGGTCCCCCCGCCTCATTTTCCCCGGACAACTGCATCTCCAAGCAGCAACCCACATGTTTCTAGGGGATCCGCCGCTCCTGAGGTGATGCAGAAGAGACCCGACGCCATGAGGCATCTCTGACCGAGACAACAGCCTGCTAAGTGCCTTTCTGTGGGTGCATTTCCTGTATTTCAACTTCTCTCCCTAGACTCGTCAGTTTACTTTGTTTTCAGCGATCCCCTCTCTCTCTTTGGAAGGGAAGCCGAGCATCCAGCTGTAACACGACCGATACAACGCCGGGGCGAAGAGGGGCCATGGCCACCCCCCGGCCCACGCTGCCTGTCCTGCAGCAGCACCCTTCAAGGTCTCCAGCATTCTGGCACAACTAAAGATGGATTTTTCCATTTCCACTACTTGGCAGTGCATTGACTGGGGCTGTTTGTCTCCCTTCTGCTGTTTCTGCTGCAGAAAGGCCAGTACTAGCACTCCTAGCTCACTCTGCTTTGAACGTCACGGCAGAAAGGGGCAGAGTCACACTGCGCCTCCAAATCCAACAACAGTCACTTCAGTACTGAGCCTCAATCAATACTGTAATGGGCTCAATTTTCTAGCCTTTGATCAAAACATCTTTAAAGCAGAACATCTTCAGATACTGCCGCTGGCCTTTGAAAATAAGCAGAAAGAACAAGATAACCTTTGTGAGACGTCATTCGCTACCATCTATAGCTGAATCTACACAAACTCATTTTAGCATCTCCTTAACCCAGCCTGGTTCATGAGAGCTGAGCAAAGCTCAACAATGTAAACCCAGCCTCTCAATCTGCTTATTATCATTTTGGGAAGGCATGGCAGTTCCTTCATCTTAGAACACATGAATAGATATTCTGTCTCTGAAAAGCCTGCACAGCGTGCAAGTTCAACATTTGAGATTTGAAGTCTAGGCTGAATTTAGCTGTGACCAATTACACAAGCCCAATGGTCTAGCTTTGGTACTTCAATAAAGGCAGCTCTTCAGAATGGCACCAAAAATAAAAAACCACTCTAAAACCCCCGAACTATTCCCCTGCTGTTTGAATCCCTCAGTACAGACAAATCAGAGAAACAGTGTTGGGGAATTTTACATTGCTTTTATAATTTGTTAGTTCACCAAACAGGCTTCCTTTCAGTCACTGCTAGAAAAGTTAGGGTTGCTTTACCAGTAACTTACAAAGATTAACTCTATTGAATGCTGAGTTTAAAATGTGGTTGGTTCTCTGTCTCTCATCGCCAAAGTTACTGCATGGGTACGTAGCTTTAGCTGCTACGGGGCTCGGCAGACCCTCCCCAGGCTGCACTGCCTTGGTGCAAAAGGTGCAATGAGAAGTTTGGGGAAACTAGTTTTGAAATCGTACCAGTCAGCGCTGCCATCCCATAGGATGTCTGCTTTCCGTCAGCATTTGTGCAAGTAAAAACATTTTAGTCACATTAAGTTAACACAAAGCTGAAAAACTGCTTCCCCTTGAGAAACATGGGAATGCCAATGGGAAGTATTTCTAGAGTTTTTCACCAGTTCTATAGCGCAGTCAGGCTGTTCTTGTAGCCAAAGTGGTGCTGAGAACAGACAATACTCTGTGTACTGTAAAGCCCCAAGCATTTCATGATAAGCCAGAACTTTCTAATCACTTCTCAAAGTTTGTTTCAGAAAATTCTGAAATGAAAAAAGGTAGCATTTCAGTATGCAAATGCTGGAGAAAACCTCCTGGGTTTGCTTCAACTTTTCCTTCTCCAGCAGAGAAGCACTTAGAGTTGGGCAAGATTCACAAATACCTTTGGTTGACCTAAAGCGAAAAACTTCTAGCATGTAAACGATTCATCTAGAACTCTTTGCCCAGTTCCAGAGCTACATATCTTCCACGTTATTTTTCATAGTGCAGGTGGGCCTGCAGCGAGGAAGAAATATCTGTGGTGGGAATATTTACTACTTACATGCGAGACTCTGGACCGGCGTTAGGAGCAAGATCGTTCCCCTGCTGCCTTGGCTTCAGCTCAGAGTCAGTTCCTGAGGCAAAGCTAATGCCTGCAGCCCAAGAAACACCGTCAGGCTGAAGCGCCCAGCAGTCATGTTTGTTTGCATCTCTCTCCTGTTTGGTGGGGACACAAAAGCCACTTGCTAAGCCCACATCACAAGTTCCTCTTCCACAAAGGAAGCAAACCTTGTTTTGACATTGGCTATTGCTCTCCAAAAGAGCAGCATCAGCTCAGGAGACCATGGTACCAAAGGGGCGACAGGACGGTTCACACATTAACAGTTAAGTATTTTGCAGCAATTTTGGAGATGTACACACAGACTTCTGGTCCTCATTAAAATTAATGAAAGGTTTATATTCAAATGCTGATGCTGCCTCAGAAACCTCAGTCATTATCGTTCAGAAGTTGCCTGTCATACAAAACTTCCCAGGATGATTTACAAAGTTGCACACGAGTTAGTTATTATATTTAAAGTCACAATTATTATTTAAGGTTAAATTGCATATTGTGGGGGAGGGGGCGGGAAAGAAAGGAAAGATTTTAGGACAGACTGGTGGAACAGAGTCAGTAAAAGGGAGCACAGTGTTTTAGGGGCTGAAGCACCAGCAGCACAGGGGCATAAAACCAAAGAGAGTGAAAGCAGCTGGACCAAGCATGGAAACAGACAGAGACAGCAGGGACTCTTCAGATCTGAGTGTTCAGATTTTGTTTTACCGTTCAGAAAGCCAAGAAAGAAATGAAAGAACAGCGGCAGGAATAGTGCAGCAAGTCCTTCTTACACTCAGGGACAGAAAGCACATCTCCAAAGGTGCCTGTTAAACGTGTATTTTAACATGTACAAACCTCATTCCTCTCCCTCAAATAATCATATTTTCATAGTAATTGTTTCACTGGCTCAGCTGCCAAAAGCTTCTGCTTCACACCAAGCTTCTGCTTTCAGAGGCACTGAAGAGTGGAGTACGAGTGAAATGACTATTAAGTCGAGTCAGGCTCCAAAGATTGCCATTACCTAATCCTGTACCATTACACAAATTTGTTAGGAATATTCCAAGCTTTTAGGAAAAGGCTTACAACAGCTCACAGTGTCCCTGCTGCCCACCACGAACACTGCCTTTATCCATCGTGGAACCACACTTGCACTCCTACATGGAAAAGACAGGGAATTACAGTGAACCTCAGAAATGTTGAGGAAAGATTCCCTCAACCTCTGAAAAGACTGGCTTATTATGTTATTACAATTCCCTGGAAATTGCTACGTAGTCATCGCTAGAGCATAAAATTTCATCAGAAGCCTCTGAAACATTCCTGCATATACATTCCAGGAGAAGTTTAAAAAAGCCTCATATGCACAGAAGATCACAGAAAACCTATTATCCATCTACAGCACCAGAGCATTGATCTGTCAACACAGAACCTTTTGCAGAGTATTGCAGCCACTCACTAAATGGATTTTTGATTAGCCACGTTGTTTAAAACTACCACAAACTTTTACAGCAAACACTGGGCTGCCAGGCAAAGGGTCAGCCCCAAGACTCAGCCCAGCTTCACGAAGTTGTTCCACTGGTTCTGGGCTGAAGTTCAAGTGAACCTCTAAATGGGGAGATGGGTTTAAGTTTAAAATTGGCAACCCTGCCTGATTTTATCAAAAGTCTCATGATGCTTGGCATATTGCTTAAAACCCCAGCTCTTGGAATCTTGTGCAAGAAATTCACTTCTGCTTAAAAACCCCAAACCCTCTATTCCATGTAAGCGTTCTGCAGACCTGAGACATGCCTTCTACAGACCTTCAGAAGTCAGATATACATGACGTATCATTTAAGTCTCCTCCGTTTTGGGAAACTTATTTATGACTTTTTAGACATCTGGTATTAATAGTGTGTTTCTGGAATCACAACATGAAAATTTTCTTTCGAAAATGTGACATTGTTTGCTTTGAAATTTTGAATCTATTAATTCAAGGAAGAAAGCGAAAGGAGAGAAAGGGGTATGAAACAGCAGCAAACATTCAGAAGTCTTCTAAACTGGAATGAATTATTCCTTCTCTGAAAAAAAATACTGCACTTGTTCTGCTGTGTTCTTTGCTCTGTGAAAGACTACGGGTTGATCAAGATATCCCTGACTAACCTACAGCCTCTAGAACACGGTCAGTTGTGCAGGGTACAGAGCAGGACCTCAGAGTAAATCCATCTCAAAGCCCTGGTCAATGATCTGCTTTAAAACTGCAGATTGACTCCAAATAATCCCACAAAGCCTGCACCAGCAGCCATACCTGAAGCCAATTTATGAGCAGTGGCTACAATTTAGGGTCCAACAGGGCTGTACCTGTGATCTCTTTCTGGCTTCTCTAACACCATTTACTTTCCAGCATTAGTATTATCTTTCTCTTTTCGTCCTTCACATCTCCCCCTCCCTTCTTCCTCTCACACAGTAGCTCTTTCATCTGCTCTCAATAGGTGCTGCTCTACCTAATTAATTGAGGACTTAACAAGTGCACTTTCTAATTAAAGTAAATAAGCCCATGCTTGGAACAGTGACTCACAGTGTTACCCAGCACTCCTTCCTCAGGAACAGGATATTATGGGTTCCACCTCGTCTGTGCCAAATTAATACATTAAACTAATAGAGCAGAAGCAAAAAAAAAAAAAAAAAAAAATTAAAATAATTTAAAAGATCTCTTAAAGTATCATTTAGAAAAACAATTCTAAACCATAAAGCTTTTCCCAGTCTTGAATCTCCAAAGCCCATATGACCTATAATATTTGGTGGAAGACCGTGCTTTAGGGGGCCGGGGTGGGGGGAAGAAAAGTAGATCTAGATTTCAAAACCAAACTCCCATTTGGTGCTTCCAGAGCTTTTGTGGGAGACTACTTAGTGCATGGGTTGGGAGGAGGCTAGAGGAAGAGGCAAGGGAACAGAATCACAGGGGATATTTCTGTTACCTCCTACGGTGCCTAAATGACTCTGCAAGTCTGTCCCATAATAACACCCGATACTGAGACTGCTCTCCGCCTTCAGAGTTGCTTCTGTGCCACAAACCAAGGTGAAGATTTAGAGGGGCTGTTGGGAAAATTCCCATCTGTCCTCATCCTTGTTCCGTATCTGAAATTATATGTGGGTCTCCACCTCAGTTATTAAACTGATGATGAGATATTAATGTACACAAATGACTCTCAACAGATGCATTTAAAAGAAAACTGATTATTAAATTACACCACTTCCTCCCACTAGGTTAAGCTGGGCATTCACCGTCTCTCTTATGGAAGAGGTCCCTGCGGAAGCGTTTGCAAAAGCTGTCCTCGGCTGAAAGCCTGCACTTGTGACTGCGCTGTTCGGTGAGAGACAGCAGGACCGGCTTGGTACGCTGCAGCAAGGCAGGATGGAGAGGCCAAATACATCAGACAGTGTTTTGACAGGGAGGAAAAACACTTTTTAAATTTTTATTTATTCCCTCCAGTGCAACTATTTAAATGAAGCAGCAGGGGTTCTGGGGGTGGTTGGCATACAACTCAACGGCCCCTCGCGCAGCAGGAACAGGGCATCGGCTGCACCAGCTGCAAGCCCAGCTTCTGAAAATCCAGGCAAAAGGTACGTTCCCAAAACTAATCAGATCAACTACCATCTTCCTCTGTTACTGAAGACTCTTGTGCAGCAGTAAGGACAAAAACCAGAATTCTGAGGATTTCAGAATATTCTACAGTCAAAAGTGCTTCCAAACCATCATTTGAATTTGTGTCTGAATTTGTTTCCACAGATGGGTTGAGAGCAAGACTCTGTTAGTTTAGGCCTTTGGTACCTAAAGTTCATTAAGTCAAAAGAAAGCTTTGTGTCCTTCAGTAGTTTTTGGATGAGCTTACAGATTTCAATAGCCTGGACAGGGCTACGGGAAGAACTAACAGGAAAGAGGGAAGAGAGCTGTGCAGAGCAGCGAGGAGTGTGAAAACAGGGTGACAGAACTGTATTTTGCATCAAATTATTCTCAGCCTGTTGTAAGCTCCTGGCTTTGAGCAATTAGTCCAGAAATAAAGATTTATTTGTATTTTTCACAGTCTCCCCCTGTTGTGGAGGCCAGACAGAAAGCCAAAAAAAATTGTGCTCTTCCCACTGCATTTCCTTCAGCAATAAACACCTTCATTTATATATATTTAAGAAAAAAACACACACAAAAAAAGCCAGGAATCTGGAGCTTAAATCTCATTTAGATATATTCACAATCAGCCCGTGTCCAGGCAGAATGGTTGGGCAGACCTGGGTTCAGTCTCTAATCTTTAATATTAATTTTACCCTCAAAATCCTGGTGTGCTTTTGACTTGCAAAGCAGTACGAAAAAGAGATCCCTCAAAAGCTGGTTGAAGTGTGGATCGGCATAGCTGCCAGCAGCCACACAGCCCGTGACACAGCTGCCTCTCCCTTTTGCCACCCGTCCTGGGTGTTATTTATCAATAGTAAGAAGCACAGATGCGTCCACTGAAATAAATATGATTTTAAAATTATTTTTAAATCAGAAATTAATTTCTGTGCATGAGGCTCTCAGCTGTGCTCAGTTTTCCAAAGGAAAGCTGCTGTTTTTCAGCAGGTCCAAAGCCTCAAGGTAGCCCTTTGTGTACGTCTGCTCACCCTTCTGCTGGCCAGCGTTGCCCCCGCAGAGGGATGCCGCAGCAGCTGAGCAGGGAGCACAGTTACGCTCAGGCTAATGACCAGCAGCTCCATAAACTCACCGTGCTGCGTTATTGTGTTAGCACTGGAAGCATTGCACGAAAAGCAACATTTCAGTTGCATTATGTTATTAATTTGGCTAAAAGCCATTGCCTTTTCTAGATTGTCTTAAAATAACTGTTTCCTACTGAAATAGCTTCCTTTCTCCCCAGCCAAATAATAAAAGTAGTTGGGTTTGGGGGAGAAAAGAGCCTCAGGTTGTTTCCAGTTTTTAGGGCTATGGAAACTTCACAAAACACACACAAAAGTGATGAAAGTCCAAAGGGACGGAGTGTTTAGTGCTTGTTTTTGTTCCCTCCCTGCCAAAGCAGCAGCAGTTGCCCGTTCTTTCCTTTGTGCCTGGCAACCTGACCACTGGTCGGACAAGCCTCGAGTCTTGGTACCCACCACGGGGCGTGGGCAGCCGGTCACCTCTCCGCTGTCCTCAGCTGATCCTTTTATTCCATGGCATTCACCTCAGATGTATTTTAGCTGGCTTGGTGGCCTTGCTATTAAAATAAAAACCTGGATGAATCACCTCCAGTTTATACACGGAGAGAGTCACAAGTTTGCTGCTCCTGTTAGCCGCTGCTTGTCCTGCATGCCAAAATATCCACCCTCTTTTGGGTGTTTCAGCCACTCGAGTCACCAAAAAACCCTTCTTCAACAGGGTGGGCATTTTCAGAGTTTGCTTTAGCCTTTAAAAAGAAAAAGAATCCTGAATTCTCCCTGTAGACTTGCTCCTGAGAGCAGCCTCCTCGTAATTTTATTATCTGTTTCCAAGTTAAGGTTTTTTGGAAATCATTTCTGTTCATTTGATGCTGCAGCAAAAACCCATGGGTTATTTTTGTTCTGTAAACACTGATATTTGGTCTTGCAGTGACCTGAAGTGTACAGATCTGCTCTTCAGTGAAAAGAAGGTCAGGAAAGGATGGGAACTCAAGATATACTTTGGATTGTGCTGTTTGATGCCTCCTCACCAAACCCAGAAAAACAGGAGTCCCATTTTGTTGTTGCTATTTAAAGCCTGATAAATTCTTTGAATGAGTCTGATTCTGTTCTCCAGGTAGTTATTCCTGCTGCCGCTGAAATAGTCTCGTGATTACATGGAAATATGGTACCGAGGTCACACTGAAATCCCTGAGAGTTTTGTCATCAGCTTAAACAGAGCCAGAATTCTCCTGCAAATCCCTCTGTCGCAGAAATACAATTTTGTTTTGCTAACAGCAAGGCTTGAGGTTGGTAGAAGAAAAGAGGATTATCAGTAACATGTCAACAAAGCCACTGCATTAACCAGTGACACCTGGCCAGGACCCAGCAAAGGTGAAAATGTGGTGGAATAGGTAGAATAGAGATACTATGTGAAAAAACGCTGTGATACCAACACAGCCAAGATTCACAGGGCCCTTCCCACCACATTAAACTGCTATTGATGTACATAAAGCTTCACATCCAGTATACAGAATGACTAATTTGATGATATCAATACAAGCCTGCAAACTGGGCAGAGCTTTCAAAAAAATACCCTGACCGAGTGGGAAGCAGCCCCACAGTGAAGCACTGCGTGCAATTAAACTGTGAAACCCTCTGTTACGGAACATCGTGGAAAGCAACCAGAGAAATCCATCAATGGGTGTTAAATCCAAAAGGCACTATCACCAGCTGAGAAACCCCTTAAGACTGAGATCTCTGGAAAAACATACACAGGGGAAAAATTATCATTACATACTGGTCATTACCCTCTTTCCTAGCTGCTGTTGCTATTGCTAGGAGGGGGAGCATGAGGCTGGACAGACCTACATTACGAGTCCTCCTACACTCTGTCCCTGGGTCAAAGACCCTTGAGAGACTGCCTTCACTCCAAATCAGCATTGCTGATTTTTCTAAACAAGATTAAGGTCAATGCACAGCTTTGTGCTCTTGCCTTTTGACTTTGAATCGACAGGACTTTGCCTGCACGAGGAGTCCAAAGCGCAGGGGCAATAGAGAGGGGATCACTGCCAGGTAAGAGCAGAATCATCATAAACAGTGCATTTGCACATCATCTGGTAAAGCTTTCTGGGCAGGGACCATCCTGCTGGCACAGGACGCCTGACATCTCACACATGTTGCCTGGACGCCCGGCTATAGGACACGTGTATTCCTTTTACTGTAAACAGCCAACTTTAACAGTGATCCTCCACAGGCTGTACTTGTTTGCTTCTTGTCCAGGCTAACACAATCTGTCCCATGACAGTGAACAAATACATCGCCTTTCGTACGGTGCAAGCACACAGACAAACCCCAGGCCCCAGAACTGGATTTTGAGAAAGTCACAGGTTCATGTCCCAAAGGAGACACGAGCGTTACATCTGTACGGCCCCTGAGCAAAGCCAGCCCCGGCCCCGGCTGAACACGGGGTGGGCGAGCCGGCCTTGGTCACTGCTCACTGGCCCGCGCAGGTTAGGAAACAGCTTACTGTCCCCAGGAGACAAACAAGGCTGGAAGGGAACAAAACCTCTTGACCCTCCCAGATCGTTAAAACATGCCGCCTAATCCTGGGCAAGATGACTGGACCCCTATGTGCTCCTGTCAGGGGACCCGTTTTCCCCAAATAATAAGCAAAAGCTTCTCAGATTGATTCTCCTCGCCCCAGAGAAAGGATTTAGACACATCAGGGACTTCAGGGATGGAAAAGGCTTGTTACAAATGCCAAGCTGCTGCCCTGGGCTGCCACCTGCCTGGGCATCCCTTCCTCCCTTTCCAACCAGTTTACCTGACCGATGCATGCTCTTTTCTCCTAATCCCTCCAACAAGCATCCTGGGGACCCTTCAAGGAAATGCAGGATATGAACCAAAACCATTTAACAGCACTTTGAAGGCAGCAAATGAGCCAACACCGCCATCTCCCACCTGGGATGAAGGAGGAAAAGATCTGAACTCAAGGTCTCACACATATGTGTGTCCATCAGCTGAAGGAGGACTTCTCTATGTACTTCCCCACTTTAACACGGCACAACAGTTTAAGGTGGTGATTGAGTTTGAACTAGTCACCCCCTCTTCCTGCTACTCTGCAGCCAGAAGGGCTGACTCTCTGATGGCTCGTGCACCCTACTGCAGGGCTCAGCCCCCAAGGACCAGCCTCCTCTTCCAGCAGTAATTTCCCATGTACCCTTCCCAAGCTGCTCTGACTTCTAATCTTCTACTTCTCAGAGACCTTTAAATATATATTTTAAATTCCAACCAGATTCTTGGACTTGGCAGATAAACTGTGGGTCCCATAAGAGTTATATTTTCTTTGAAAGCCTTGAATGAAGTCTTTATAAAAAACTTCATTAATATTGCTACCTATATGCCTGCTCCCCACTTCCTGTGCAAACCCAAACAGATTCTCCACACAGAAAGACTTTTGAAATTTGTGTATTTACTTCCCCCAAACAGTGAGAGTGTTACTGAGGAGTTTGTGGTAGAGTCAGCCCACATGTGTGTTGTCCTGCTGGAGTTTAAAAAGATGAAGCCTTCTATTCATTGGAGATGAAAAAAGTAGATGCAAGAGGGGAGGATATAAAGCTGGGGAGATTAGGGCTCCCGCGTTCTGTGCTCTGGCTTCACGCCACTGGCAGAATTTGGTCCATTTTTGCAATTAGATTATACAACAGCAGAGTCATTACAGCTAACGCAGTACAGTGTGTACAAGGGTGTTAAAGCTGTTTCTGCCAAAACAGTCAAAATTAGCAAAGGAGTTGTTTCAAAAGTATCACAGACCTTTGTTTTGGTTTTGTTTTTTAAAAACAAACAAAGCTATTCTGCTGAATACTGCAAGCTGCCAACGCACGCCCTGGCTTTCAGCACAAGGCATCTGCTGAGCTCCAACCGGTACCTCAAGAAACTGCCCCCAAAACAAGCCCTGCTCCCACTGCAGCCCAGGGGTGAGCTCCCCTTGCTGGGAAAGGGCTTGGAGCACAACTGGGACGCTGAGGCAGGCATAAAACATCTGCCAGAAGACTACAGAAATCCAGCATCTCCTCATAGCTCTGATTCCAAAAGTCAGCTTCTTCCAGGTTCACTCGTCAATCAAAGCCTGAGCAGCAGCAGCAGTTAGCTACAGACAGAAAAGGGCAACATGCAGGCACCAAGTTGGGTGAGGGACAGGCAGCGAGAGCAATAGAGTCATCTGGGACATAGTCCCAGCTCTGCCATTTACTACACTTGCAATTTCCCTTTTACAGTGCAAGGCCAAAATATACGTAACTCCTCACGAAGAGCTCTGTGAGCTACAACCTACATGCCATGACATGCAAGTAATCCCTCTGAAGACTACTTAAATGTTTAAAATTATTTGTACTTTTAAATATATCTCAGGGAAAACTACCAGTACAAGAGAAAGCTAGTTCAGTCTCTCAGACCTTTACATGCACACCCAATACGAAGCGGGCCATAGGAATAACCAGCCAGGTGGGCACACTCGTAGGACCCCAGCAGTTTAAGACCTGCTTCTGTCTGCTGCTCCAGCCAACACCAAAGAGACCCCCGAGCAGGCACTGAGCCTCCCACTCCTCTGAACGACTTCATGTTCTCATTCCCTTTGACCAGAGACACTTTAACGATGGCTATAGAAATTCTCCTTTGACCAAAACTGTCCGAATGATTGAACCCTTGAGTATACTGCAAGGCTCGTATTTGGGCAGGTGTCTGGAAAGGGCCACAGGCTTAATCTTTATTTAAAAAGGATTAAAGATGGGGGATATTTCGGATATGTCAACAGCACTTCTTTAAAGAGTAGTTTGTTTTAAATTGGGCTGTTTTAATTAAAAGGTGGCAAAGGAAAACAGAATAGAAAAGAAAACCCATTTTAACTTCTTCAGTGGAAAATCAGATTTCTGATTTAAGAGTTGTGTGACCTTTCCTTCCAGAGAAACAAAAAAGTTCTGAACAAAACCCAAAACATGAAATATCTCATGGGAAGTTGTAATCAGTTCTTCAAAATCCCTCTGCTTCTCAACAGGCAGCATTCCCAGGCACAAAGCATCCCGCACAACCCTACCGCCTGGGCTCCCGTGCCACACGAGCGGAGATCGGAGCGCATTGGGGAACACTCAGCGCAAGCAAGGAGGTTGCTTGAAGAACAGGAAGAGCACAACACAAAGTGACACAGAAGAGTTAGAATATTCTGGGTTTGAGTTTTCCCTAAAAAAAAAATTAAAAAAAAAATATCTGATTGGAAGGAGAACATTTTCCAACTAGCTCATTTTTAGTTTATTTGTCAAGGATAGTTACAGCTCACTCCAGTTTGTTTGGCGCAGATAATCAAAATTAGAATTGCATCAGATTTTGGCTGCAGGAGGGAGATACAGAGTCACTGTTTCAACACCATGCTGGGAGAGCCATCTCCCACCCTCCTATTGCAGTGCTTCAACCAACTCGCCATTCAGCTTGAACACACTTTGCTCCATGCCGTGCGGCTGCAGGGGGTTTCTGGGGAGTCGCAGGGCAGCCCCGCTCTGCCTCAGCATACAGCACGCCTGGGGCACCAGCCACGAGGGCAGAAGCGTTGCCTGCTGAGCATCGCTGTCATCTCACCAGGAGTCCATAGGAAAGCCACCTCCACCCCTGAGACTTCTAGGTTCTTGGTGACACTTTTATAAGATGTGCTTCCCCAGGTGGGCGAGGAAGTTATTTCCTTGGCACCCAGGAAGCAGTCCAACCTCCTTCGGCAGGAAGCCCACGGAATTACAGAAGGCTGATGTAGTTTGGAAATTGCCCTGGAAAACCTCTTTCTGCCACAAACTCCTCTGTGTCAGGGACTACCTTGGAAGGTACTGAGCACCTCACTTAGGTCCAAAAGCCTTTCCAGGGCAAAGGCTGAGGAACCCGTCTCACAGTACCACAGTTCCTACCTGCGGCAAGTGCTGTGCCCTGACAGTTTCGATTGGAAATAATACATTAAATTCAACCTCCTGCAGCTGTGGGTAAGTGTTCGGTTTGTAATGGGAATCCACTGGGATGGGAGAGGAGACTCCAGCACCAGCTAATCCTTTGAAAGGAACAAAGGCCAGTGATTTCTCAGCAGAGAGGACGGGAAGGGTAAATATCCCTGTGCGATGTAGCCAAGGATCATTGTTTCAAAGCCCTTTACAGAACAAATGAAAGGCTGAAACCTTAAGTTTGTTGTTTTGTTTTGTTTTTCTTTTTTAAGGAAGGAAGAAACATCTGTGGGAAGTATTTATGAGACATATAATGCACCTCACATAGTACCCTAAGGGCCATCTTTAGAGTGGAAATAAAGCTTCCATACTAGGAGTTTGTTAACATTGTGACAGGAATCAGATGCAAACACAAAAGCTCACTTGTTCTGTAACAACTTGCCGAGATAAGTGTCCCTTATCAGCAATACTGTTTTCTTTTGGAAAGGAAGGGACTCTATGTGTACAAGCAGGGGATGGAAGTCAATGAAAACAGAAGGCTGGAGAGGTCTGAATGGGTATTTTGTACTGTAATTCTAGCTTGGGGCTGCTTTTTTGGGTGTGGAAATATCAAACACTGACCTCCCACTGACGGTCCTTGGCAGTGGGATAAGTCGCTCATTTATTTTTGCTCAGCCACAAAGCTGCTGTGTAACATGGCGAGGTCCTTGCAGAGTTACACAGGCACGATAGATCGCCCAGGCAAACAGCCTTCACCCCAGCCCCACCGCACCCAGCCCTCGTGTGCCCCTGCTCAAAATATCACCCAGCTCATGACCACAACCAGGTAATCCCCACAGCATTCATCAGGCAGCTCTTTCAGTCTGGGAAGAAAAGAGGATTTATGCAGAAGGTTGGGGTGGGAGGGGTAGAAGACACCTAAAGCATCCTTCTATTATAGCTGACAAAGCCCTCGCCAACAGGGGCCTTTGGTGGTGATGTCCCACTGCTTCCGACCCAGAAACCCAAAATACACCAAGATGGAATGAACTGCACGAAAGCATCACGCAGGGAGGAGAAGCGAGGCCTGCAGGAGCTTTTCTCTATCCCTAGTTGTCACAAAATTCTTTTAAACAGGGAGGAAAAGGAGGGGGAAAGGGTTTGCAGAGAGGTGACCATCTCTGTTCTGAGACTCCCTTAACAGGGAGGTGACTGGGGACTCCTCTGGCTCTTGGCTCAGCCCTGCTGGTATCCGCAAAGGGTTTTGTCTTGCTCTTGGAGCCACTTTAATACCAGAGAATGCTCTGGTTATAGGCTGATGATACATTAATGAAGTGAGAACCTATAGAGGAATGCTGGGCTCTTCTCTTGAGCAACACAAACTCAGAAATTAACATATGCCTTCAAGATTCAGGATAATTAAAGCTGAACCATGACAGCAGGGAGCTCCAGTTAAGTCCAATCAGAACATGAACAGACTTGGCATCTCTGCTCAGAGGAGAGTGTTTCCTACCTCCCTGCTGCATCAGGGGGTTCAGCCAAATCAGCTGAACAGCTCTCCCAGGTTGTCCCAACACCTGCAGCAGGCCACAGACTCTGACATTTCAGAGACCACCACCATTTCATGGCATGCCTAAGCAGCAGCACAACTTTTGGATGTGTTGTCATCAGATCACAAGAGGTTCCCCTCCCCCTGCATTAGCTTGCCTCCCAGTAATATTATTGGCAAGTCTGAATGTATTGTGGAGCTGGATAGAAAAGCATGAGATCCATCAGCTGGATACATCAGTGACACTGTGTCAACAGCCCATGGTAGATGATGCAGAAACTCACATGTTCCCAAGCACATCACCTCTCTCAGAAGGTGCTAGCTATGCGTCGTCACAAGCTGTTCCATTAGACAGAGGGAGGCTGAAATGTCTGAATTACATGAAAGGAAAACAGCTCTGGTAACGGATACGTTGATGGTTAACACGGCATTTCCCCACTGGCTTCGTACACACACGGAGGGAAGGGTGCAAGGCTAGATGAGACTTCCACCCTTGTCTTGTCAGATGACAGAAGCCACCTTACTGAACGAGCGGCTGCACCATCAGGTCCCACAGTCAAGTCAACATGGATAATTGGCCAAGGTACCATAGCTAAAATTTCACTTTCCGTGTTTAAGGCTATCCAGCTCAGCCCCGCTCTGCCTCCAGAGCAATCAGGCTGGAACAACCTCCAAGCAATCACGAGGACATGATTTTTTTTGACCTATGCCAAATATTGCTGAAAATCCAGTCTGATACTATGACACATTTCTGCTCCTCCATTTCTAATGCAGTCACTAATACCTACCCAGACTCTGTTCCATAAACAAGTCCAAAACTAGACAGGGGGGGATCAAGGGATTTTGTGGTTCGTATGCTACAGCCAAGGAATGCTCCAACACGATCCACCAGAGACAAAAAAATTAAAAAGGCACGTTCAGGAAAAGACGTCCACCAGGAAAGCACTCATGTGCCAACAAATGGCTTGACCTTGAAGCGACTGTCACGTTACAGACGTTCTCTTCTTCTGCTGTGGGTTCAGCACTTCTGCTCGCCGTTAGCCAGCCGTGGAAGGGTAATAGGTTATCATGAAAGAACTGGACTTTAAGCAAAGGCCAGCTCCCTGAGATGGTCATCCTCCTACTCCAACCTGGAAGGCTTCTATCAAAAGACTGGCCAACAGGGAAAGAATCAGGACAAACTGGAGCCCCCGCAATCCCACCTAAGACAGCCAGCTGGATGCTCACAGGGCGCAACCATTGCCCAGAGACAGGAGGTGGGGGAAGCTTTCAGACAAAACCAGCCAGCAGTGACTGGTGCACAGTAAAGTGCAAAATGTTAGAAATTCACACATTTCTGGGCACGTTGTTTAGCTGCTTTTTACAGGCAACTTTATGGAATTTGCTGGATAAACCCTCCCTGAGGAGACAAGTGGGCTGACAGGAGGTTTGCTGTCAGCTGCCTGGCGTGCAGCAAGGTGGCTTTTTGAGGCCCCCTGGCTACAAACCAGGAGCAGCGAGGAAGTCAGGCATTGCGGTGCAAACTCACTGCCTTCAGTGTGAATCTGATGATGAAAAATAAGGTTCCAGACTGCAGGTGACAGGGTCTGCGTTTGTGCCCTTTGGAACAGGCGGTGAAGGAGCTGGGGAAGATGTGCAGATAACGTTAAATATGTAGACAGGGAAATATATTGCTATATTGCTAGAAGCCAGCCAGGTAATTTCTGGCTGTGCCATCAGTGCACTGGAATTTGAAGCACAGGACAAGAGAGGAATGCAGGAATAAGCAAGCTCCTCTGTTTCCAAGTAGCTGGCATCTCTTGGAGAAATACCAAAAGCTGAAATAGTTCATCTGTGTTAAAATATAACCTCGCTACGCTTACTTGGCTTGTCCTGGCTCTGTAAAGCAAAGCTTCATGGGGGCTTTGAGAGACTTTCTTTGACACTGTGCAAAAAGAGGTTCCTGCAGATGTACACGGTGCCTGGTTTTGCACACTAATTCACTACGTAAGGCGCAGCATTTGTGCTTTGCAGCCAGTTCCTAGCAGCAGCCAGCCTGCACCCCAACAAGCTAACACTGCAATCGCAGATAATGGCACAAGCCTCCAGGTGCTCTAGCATCCCTAAACACTTGCAGCAGCACCATCATCACACACAGAGGTGGACACAGGCAGACTGTCGGTGATACTCTGCAGTGCCAGGATGGCACCTCTACTCACATTGTTAAACAGACACAAAATAAACAGCAATATCTTCTCCTGTAAGAAGATCTGCACAACATCAGCATGCCCCTATCCTGGGCTCTACCAGAACTGCTCTAGAGAGCATAATTCATTCTTCTTTTAGTGGAGGACTGCTTTTTCTTCCTGGCAGAATTGAAAAGTAACATTTCCCTGGAAAACCCATGGAGCAGTCTCAGCAGCGGTGCTTTCTGAGGTCACATTTTTATCTGACTTTGCTCCAAAAGTGCTTAGAACAGATCTCGCTAACTGGCAATAACAGACACACCATACTAACCTGTGGGTGAGGGAGGTGCTCTTATGACTTATTATATTTAAGAATACAGCATGGGCTGCTTTGAATCAGGCCTTTTTTAGGTAAGACCTCAGAAAAGAAAAAAAAAGAAGTTCTATCTAATCCATTTTAGGCTTCACAAGACAATAAACTGCTGGTGCACAAAGGAAACACTCATCGAGAGAAAGAATTATTTCTGTTCTGAAAATCCACCACTTAACATTTACTCTTGGTTGCCTCTGGGACTAGAAGGGTAGGCCTGAAAAGCCTCACAAGTACAACTGAAACAGGGATTTTCACTTGTGACTCCTACTTGAAAACCACCTAACTTCAGGAAAAAACTCGTGTCTTTCCCAACTCAGAACAAATGTTTTAATCCATAGCCATTTATTGGGTTTGACCAAAAGCAAGCCCAAACTGATACATTTTGAACCAAAATTCAGCTTCCCCCAAAAATAAAAGCAGTATCTAGATTTGCATTTGAAAGAGGCTAACCGTATGGGTGGCTAGTTTGCTTCCCTCAATCACATTTACAGTGAAATCTCTTTCTGTACTGTTAACACCTCCTGACAACCGCTGACATTATACAGGTTAACTTGTCTCTCAGTGTGTGTATATTATCACCAGTTATTCTATCTCTTGGAAAAGCACAGGGCAGAGCCACTTCATTACAACCGGGAAGGATCTGGAGAAATTCCCAAGCAACAGGTGCAGGGAGTTACACCCTAGGCATTGCCAGCAGTCCACTGGGGGAAAAGCAGGTGAAGACACCACTGTCACCTCCCTGCCCAAGCACCGTGGTAAGCAGAAGCAGAGACAGCACTGGCTGCCACACTACTGATTCCTCCTGCCCCAACACTCCCACCAAACGACAGCACGAGAGCTGAAAAAGCTCATTCACCTAGGGATCCCCATGAACTCTTCCCGGTTCTGACTGTGGCACCTTCCCTTTATCTCCCCTCCCACCCCCTGGCAGTTCCTGGGGACCCTGCGGTGAAGCCAGCACCCCGACCATTCACCTCCGTGCCTCGGGACCGACTTCACACCCTTTTCCTTCAGCACAAGTTCAAAGCTGGCTCAGTCTTTCCCAAGCATGGGGCATGGGACAGGTCTTCGCAGGCACCATGCTCCGGTGGGGAACACCTCCATATGGCGCTGAATTTGCTCCCTCCCCTTCTTACAGGGGTACAACATTTTTGACTCATGCTCTGTTTGTGATTCACAGAAATGTTGGGTTATTTTCTGCAGGATTGCAGTGGCAAGTTCTTCCACCCTGCGGTTGTGCGGCAGACCGCTCCCGCATATATTTACTCTTGTTTAGAGACCCGCAGGGTTTCTTTCTCCTGTAGGAGGGATTCTCTCAGGATCAAGCACAAATTCCATCTTCCAGCATGGCTGAGACCTTTCCACTTCGGGGTTACCTGCAACTTGTAGAAGACAATGTCCTATCCCATCACACAGTTCATTAATTCATATATAAAGTGGTCCTAAAACCCAGGCCAAGCACCACTGCACTGTTCTGGACCTCCTTGGAGCATCTTCATACCTCCAGCCTGGTGATAGTCTCTCAGCGTAATTTGTAAAAACGAACTACGCATATATGCATTGTCACAGTCTACACCACGTTTTTCTAGCTTGTTTACAAGAACATCAAACACAACCATCAAAAAAATCTTGCCTACATCATCACCTACTGTTCCTCCACACCCACAAACCCTCATGCCGTATCACTGAAGCAAACTTGCTTGATTTAACAGGTTTAGTTTTCAACAAATCCTTGTTATCCCTTAGGCATTCCCTTACTCCAGAAACCAGAGGTAAGCTGCCCTGCTCTGCAGTTCCTGGTTTCTCCCCTCCTGCCTTTTTTAAAGCCAAGTACCAGGTTTGCCCTTTCAGTTCCATGTAACCTCACTCATCCCCAGGAGTCCTTGAAGGGAGCCAAGAACAAACCGGTGCTCAAAAACCTCTTTAGCCCTATTCCGGGTACTTCAGGGTAAACTTTATCGCAGCCAACTATCCAAGTACCTCTAGTGTGAGCCCATACCATCACCAGTGACTGCGGAGCACTAACTGCAATTCAGAGTGCAGCCATGCAGGTCTGGATGGACATGCTGAAGTCATGAAATGTTCTGGCATCTTTGAACATCAGCCTCCTGCTGCAGTAGGCAGTGGCTGGCTGCCTGTTTGGTCTCATTCACAATGATTCTTCCTTCTATTACTTTTGGAGGCATGCCTATTTGTTTGATCTAGTTTCTACTTTTATTCTTGTCTTTCCTCTTTGAGTCTCGGGACACTGCGCAGCTCCCAGCTCCACTAAGCTGATCTCTCATTATGCTCCCTCTGTTTCCTTTGATCAGGATAATTTGCTTTTGTGTCTTTCATAAGTCAGTCTTCGACACATTACAGCAATCAACTGATCTGAGACAAACAAGACAAAAACGACTGTGTTCTGGGAGGTATGTGAAGACACTGGAGGCCATATGTTCCCGTCCCCGAATGGTATGTAACTTATGCTTTCCATCATAAGTTGCTGCTATAGAAGCCTCTTTTATCCAGCTTAAACCTAAGTAGTTTGTGTCTCTGCTCCCAATGAGCAGAATGAGGCCAGCATCCCCCAGCTGGAAAAAGGGTGTGATCTGTGGTCAGGGAGGAGCAGCCAGGAGATGCCATACATATGGCCCACGGATCCCATTCAAACTGCAGCCATTTGCATGGAAGCAGCCGCACAGCCTCCTCCCAGGCCACAAAGGTACCTCGGCGCGCTGGAGAAGTGCCGCGGAGCCACGCCGTGCACATGGCATCGTGCGTGCATCTGCGTTACATCGCCTCCCATTACGGCATTTATGCTTTCTTTTCCAGCTATGTTTCAAAAACCCTGCTACCCACTGACAGCGGGCTTCCGTAGCATTGCTTGTTCCACTCTGTCCCAAGCCCCCCACTGACGGACGGGGAGTGGGCGCCACGAGGTTGGGCGTTTTCAGCCTGCTCTGTGTGTCTGGGTGAAGGCCAGCACTACCCCCGCACTTTCACTAGCTCATCGTCTCCTGTATTAAGGCTGAGACCAAACCCACTTATGAGCAGAAGAGCACTTTGTAGTCACCTCCATCAACATTTAATTTTCAACATCTTGCCTCATGGAACACATCAAGCAACCCCAGGCTACTTCACCTGCCTCTGATTTCCCACCCATGTCCTCTAGTATAGTCAGAGGCTTCAACTCAGCCTTACTGCGGTTAAATATTCTCTACCTCTCTGCCCCCCCCATCCCAGAACACCTCCCCACCATGTCTTTGATTGCAGTGAACCACCACCTTCCCAGTCCTCCTGCCAACGACCTGGCTGCTGCTCCGACTCACTCGGCTTGCCCACTGCTCCCAGACTAGACCCAAGCACAGTAGCTGCACAGGGTTTACTGCTTCAAGAATGTGGCCTCCTGCACTCCCCCACCCTGCCAAAATCCCTGTCTCCACCCGGCCAAAATCCCCATTCAGGTCCATGTGTTAGCTCACAGTCACATTACTGCAACTGCCTTTCTTCTGGCCTTGGCAGCAGCTTCGCCTCAGTGCATATCGGCTTGGAACAGTACCATAAAGACTTTTTAATGTTTGCTTTCCCCCCAGGTAATTCCTCCTTTTGCATTTATCTTTTGATTTTCTCTACAGCACCCAAGCAAAGTCACTTCCCTACACTCGTAAGGACCCTTCAAAGCCCCACCACAGAGCAGCAAAGCATCCCCTCTGCTCCTTCCGTGCTTTTGCGGCTCTTTCCGCTCGTATCTCAACCCCCCTCCTGAAAATAGCCAATTGTGCTGGCGTGCCAAGACCACCGCTTCTTTGGAAAACCACACTTTGCTCCGCGGCTCTTGGTGCTCCCACACCCCGTTTGCCCATGCCCTTGGCATCACGGCATTAACGGTGGCACCACCGCTCTGCTCGCGCCGTCCCTGCCGGTGAGCAAGGGCCCTCCTCACTGCACGAACACTGCTGGTAAACGAAGGTTTAGGAAGACTCGTGCATCCAAACAAACTCAAATTTCTTCCATCTTCCTTGTAAAGGAAAAATTAATCCAATGCAATTTCTTTTTATGAGGCTAGCTTTTACAGACCCTCCAGCTCTCGTTATGGAAAATAAGTGGAAACTCCTGGCAGGGGATTATATTTTTTGTTGGTTTTTTTTAATATATATGAGCAAAAGTGTATATTATGCTCTGTCTACATCGACTCTGCAGACTGAATTTGCTGATGCCTGCAAAACTATAGGACAGTTGTCCAAATGCCTGCCGCTTGCTACTCATAGACAGTCATGAATTGTCCTTCTTGCTGACAAGTTAATGTTGCATCATAAACTGCCCATATGAGGTTTTGTTGCTATAACACATGACTGAATTCAATGTCAGAAAAATGATTAATTGCCCTAGAGATTTTGATCTTTAAAAATAGCAGAAATTCAAAAGCCCAATGCTCTTTATTCTGATGCTGGTAGAATTTACATCACTGTTAATAAATAACAGGCCTCCTTCAGAAATTAGGTCATTAGATTATTCTATTTGCAAACATAAAAATTCAATCAAATGGAACTGGTAATGTCTAGTCTATGTATCCTAGACATCAGTGACATCTCAAATTCTTCTGGGAATTATTTCAACAAAATCTTGGTCTGACTTTCAGGGGCTCACAAGTTTAGTTGCTCCAGTATTAGGGGTAAAATAAAAAAACCCAAACTAATAAAAGGGTTCTTGACAGCAGCTCAGAACTAGTAGAAGATTTGTATCTTAGGATACCCCAAAACTTAGCATATCTCCTCAAAACAGAAGACACATAGCTGGCCCAGGTGATGTAACTCTTACTGTGCAAATCAGTGGCACCCACCTGGCCAAGCCACCTCTCGGGGGCAAATTTACCCCCATGTGCTGCTCACTGGCCCTGAGCCAAAGGGATCTATGCTTTTAACATTTGAAATTGCAACTGCAAAAGTTTCTCCCAGCCCATCTGCATTGCACAGCATCGTTAGTATAAATATACTATGAACTCACCTACTGTCCACGCATTTTGCTGCTTTTTATGTAGCTGTGATGTATAACTCCACCATAATAAATAAATAATTTAAAAAAAGAGCTATTTTCAGGCCTAAACACATTATATTGAGCACTTCTCCATTGAGCATGGCCATGCAGCAATGCAACAAACCCTTTTTTTTTTTTTTTGCAGCCTCCCTCCACCTTCCCCAAAATAAAGTGATTGCATAGTAACTTGGTTGCACCGTAAGCAAGCAACTGCAAACTTGCCCACCCCAAGCCTGATGCACTTTCCCCAGTGCATCAGAAGCCACCCAGCCATAACACAGATGACCTTTGCCAGTGCTCGACAGCGAGTCTGCAGTGGGAAATGCTCCTGGTGGGATGCTCAGGCAAACCTAGAGACAGGTAGTAAGGGGCCACGTTACCCTTTCTGAGCAATTTCTGACTGCTTCCACATACTTCTCATGCACAGAGCAGCCTTCCCAGACCCAGCACCCCACTAGCAGCCTGGGAAGAGCTGCTGTTGCCAGGAGGCGCACGGAAAAATAAAAGCCAATTATAAGTGATGGCTAGGCTGACAGCAAGTACTTTTAATACAACCACCACACACGAATGCCAATACACTGGACTGAATCCCTTTCTCATGCTGCAGACTGTCAAGGGGAGCATGGCCCCCAGCACAACAGAGCCTGACCTCGGGACTGCCTTGCTCAGGGCACGGGGGTGGGGGGGGTGGGGGGTGGGGGGGTTAACTGGCGCTCTGAGCCTGCAGGAAGCAAATGCAGATAAAAATCAACTGGGACGTTACCAGTTCGTTAAGCTGGTACCTTCCGTCTTGGTTTCATTTCTCAAGTCCTGGCAATGGAGGAAGAATCAATAGTTCCCCGGTGTTAGAGGGTGCTCTGGCCACTTGGAAGAGAAGGGGCTGCTTTTACCAACAGCACACCTTCCCAAGGGCTATAGGGAAATTTGGCACATAAATACAATCGACTGAATGGCTTTATCATAATATAGACTCAGGCCCACACTGCGGGGATGAGAGGGAAGCCTCCTGGGACCCTCATCAGACCTTGTCTCCTGCCAACAGGCATAGCACATCCGACAGGGACAGCAGGGAGCTGCATGCAGGGCTCTCCATCATTGCTGCTCCTGCCCCGGGGCCAGCGCTGGCTCCCACAACAGCTCTCACACCAGTCTTGCTGTTAAACAATGCATCTGTCTTCTGCAGCGCTGTGCCCGTGCTCTCGCCGGCCTTCATCAGCCAAGACACCAGCAACCAGGACACGGCAGCTCTTGGGACAGAGGGCTCTTTCCTATTTTCTCTTTCAAACGCCTCCCTGCTTCTCTACAGGCAGGGGAAGGCTGGTAAACAGACCCTGTGCTGGTACAGAAACACAAGCCTGGCCTGTACCTGGGTTGTTTTTTTAGAAAATGCTCTCCACTGAAGCTTTTCTGTTCCCTCCAGTCTCCACACCGGCACCCCAAGCTTTGGCCAAGCCTCTGCTCCTAACACGTTTTTGTTTTCTTAAATGGACTGAGAAGTCCTTTCATAAAGTTCACGTGGGGAAAACACATTCGTCCCAGGGTCCAAGCAGGTTTTCAGCTCAGCCTCCGGCTCACATCAGCTGCGAGCCCATCTCACAACAATGCCCAGGCATCGAAGAACCACACACATGCACAAACCCACCTTTCTACAAAGCTTTTCTGCAGGCACAGAGCTGCTAGGGGTTACAGCAATGCTGTTAGCACGGCTCTCTGGGTGAGGGGACCCCAACATGGGGCACTCTTGCTGCCGACTGCAGCCAGCCAGCCCACCGCCGAGGGGGCTCCGGAGAACAGCGGATTTAAGGCATTTCTCCCCCACTATTTTCAGGTCCAGGCACTTAAGTGTGAACATAAGGTTCTTGCAAGTGCCCAGCAGTTTTTCCAGTCTTGGAAAAGTGTTGAAGGCATTATTTCAAAAATGGACAGAAGCATTTGTGTATCAAAGTAATGTTTCAGACCTAGGTTATTCTATGTTATAATGGCTATCCTTCCATATGATTGTTTCTTTTCAACATTTTTGCAAGTCCTTCTGCCCAAGGACCTCAAAGCTTTGCATAGTCTTAGGCACGTGGCACATCATAGCACCATCAAGTGAGCAGCATCTACCCACAGCGATGACCGTGAGGAGAAAACCAGGCAGAAGTGACAGTGGGAACTGGAATGAGAACGCAAACCCACCCACATCTCCTGTGCAGGTCTCCTCCAGGGCTAGGTGAAGCTCCTTTTTTACAGCTTGGTCTTTTGTACAGAATTACGTCAGAAAAGCAAACCAACCCTCCCTTGCCCAAGCCTTACACTAACGCTTCTGACACCCAGACTGTCTTCTGGACCTCCAGCACCTTTATGACTGCTTCCTCTTCTTGGGACCAGTTGAATGCAGAAGCAGAACTGACATTAAAAACCAAAGAGCCCTTGCCCTATGGTTTTTCCAGCTCAACACACCAGTAGAAGATAGCCTGAGAAACACGGGAACTGCCGACCACAGTGAACCCCGGTGCACTGCTGGAGCCCAACACCTTGCCTCCAGAAGCAGCCTTAGCTTTCAGCCGTGGGGCAGCAAGCCTGCTTTGAAGGGCAGTTGCATAGTTAACAGGTTTTAGACCATTTATGTGCTTTAAACTGTTTGTTTCCATCTCCAGCACAAACCGACCTCCTTCCCTTTCATCACGTTTATCCTAGGCCCTGTAACTGGAAGGGTTAATGCTTATAAAGCAGAAGCCTCTTCTGAGCCCTCCTCAACACCCTGTCTCAGGTCTCACCCTGGTCTCCTACCAGTAATGCTGCTCCCTCCCACGCCTTCCCATTTTCTGGACTTTTTTTTGAAAAGTTCTCACTGCTGGTGAAGGAAGGGACAATGGAGTCCAGCAACGCTGGCTTCACAGGGCAAACAGCCCGACTTGGCCAGCGCAGGTCCTAGGGCTTGCTGGGACCCTGCTGCATGGACCTGGGTAGGCAACTTCTCCATCTACTTAGATTTCCATCAGGGGTGGGTGCTCAGGGATAGGAACAGAAACGAGGAAGGAGGCAGCAAGCAGATACAGACACCTGGAAAATAAACCATTCGCTGCAAAATAATTTGGTAAAGTCACAAATGAGTCCAGTAGAATGAGTTGTCTTTCCTGGCTGTCCAGTCACAGCCACCTCCCAGGATGCACAAAACATCACCATGGGATGGAGATGGGTTTCCCAGAAGCCTGTGTCAGAAGGGACAGGGTGTGGAGGCAGTGGAGAGCATTTGGTGTCCCGGAGGAGCTGCCACACATACTGCTCCAAAAGCTGACCTTACAGTCCTCCCGTGGAGGGGGAGGCTTTCACAGCACGCGGGGCAGTTGCTAAGAGAAGTGGGGAGATGGGGAGGGGTGGATTTAATATTAGGAGGGCTTCCCCTCCTGCGAAGATGAGTGGAGGACCACAGGAATGAGATGGAGCTTAACACAGAGGTGGAGCCTGCCTGAAAGCTGGCACGACGCATGGCTGGACTGAAAGATTTCAGTTTTCACATGCTCCATTTTTCCAACCCAAAAAGATGAAATTTTCCACAGAAGCAGATGCTTTTCTTGAAAGATTTCTTTGAGCAGAAATGCCAAATTCTCCATCAGGAAACTGTTCTGATGGAAGAGTTTTCAACAAGCCCCTTTCGAGGTCTATTTCAGGACTGGCCTTTGCTGGCCTGAGTCAGTTCTTTAACTCATCATGGGTTGTTTTTCCTGCCGTTGCATACTTTTGAATTGACAGTGGCCCTGTTTTGCCTGAGCTCCTGCTACTGTTTAACTGAGCCCTTGTTCCGAGCCAGGTCGTGAGCATGGTGGCCCTGGCACAGCTCGGCCCAGCGTGACCAGGGGTGCCGGTCAGCAGCTGCCTCCGGTAGGGAATCCCCTTCCCAGCAGGAGTGCGGCTGTTACACAGGGATTGCTCATCCCTCCTCCAGCTGACACACTTTTTTTCAAACCCCCCTCTGAAAACCCAACCATTCAAGGCCAGTTTTAAGGCATTTTCAGCCTACTCCACCCATTTCCAGAGCCACGGCAGAAGAGTTTAAAGCCATTGCCTGGTTCCACAGGGTCATTTCTGCTCACGTTGCCACTGATGAGCTGGGAATTACTTCTTTGCTCTCAATTCCAGCTCAATATCCTGCTACACTCATGTTGCATCCCCTGCCCTGCCAGGGCAGCAGGAGGGTGCCCTGAAGCAGCGGATGCCACCAGCACAGCACGGTTCAGCACCTGGCTCCGCCTGGGATGCTCCACGGAGCTCCCGGTCAGCCACCCTCCGCAGGGGGGGCTCTGACCCCACACCCAACTGCATTTTCCGTGGCTGCAATACGATTTGGGCAAGGTGGGCTGTAGGCTGCCAGGGACCCCACATCAGCGTCGCCGCCTTCTGCGTACGGAGTGAAGCCTTCCCAGTTACTCTGCAGGGGATGGTGTAAAACGTCTCGGCTGCAGAAACCTCAAGCCTGCTCTAAGACCTGCAGCAATAGCACCTGGGCAAGCTCTGCTAGGAAATGCATTTCACACTAATTTCAGCCCCTTTGCTGCTTTGGATGTTGGCGGACGTTAATTAACAGGGCACAGCCCCACAGCACTACCCAGGCCCACAGCAGCATCCTCCGCCTCGATCCGGCAGACAGAGAAGGATCCGGCAGGAACGTAACAAATGCCAACAAAATTGCTCCCCACTGAGCAAACCACCTGCAAGTGGCACTGCTGCTGTGCGGGCACCCAGGGCTGCCACTGCCACCCCCCTCCCGCAGGTCCTGCTCTGCACAGGGCGGGGGGGGGCTTCCCTCTCCCGAGGCTCCCACCAGCTTCCCCAGGCAGGAGCAGAGGATTCGTGGCCTCGCGTTGCCCTCTCGTGGTGCAGCTCAAGTGAGACGTTGCAGCAACGCTCTGTATTTCCCCCCGCGCTGGAAGCAGGGGGCTCCGCATGCCCCAGACCCAGTGACACCAGTTCCTTTGCTCAGGTACCTCCTGGGACCGGCTGGCAGCGGGGCGGGGGTGCACAGCCGGCTGCGCTGGGCTGCAGAATGTGCGCAGCCTAGAACAACATTCCTCCACTCAATGCTGGTTTTCATAGAAACAATTAAAAAAATCTGCGTGTAAGGGGATTGGATTTCCAATAAAAACTCAAGCCAAAAACTATTTAAAAGTTTGTTTTTTAAAAAAACACAAATCAAAACAAACTCTGCTTTAGCCAAGAACTGAACCAGAAAGTTATTCTTGTCCCTCTACAAATAACTCCTATGAAACACTAGATCCTTTCAAACCAAAAACGAAAGCTGCACCACAAATAAAGATTATTTGTTTTCACTTTTATCATTTCAACTTACAAAGACACTTCATCTTTTATTGGACTGGCTCTAGGTTTAATTAAAATTTGTTTTTAAATAGAAACGTTGTTCTCTTCACTCAGCAGCATAAGCTATGAGGGCAGGAGGTGGACAATGTCAGCAACCGTTAGACACCCCGGATCTGTCACTGAGGCTGGCAGCCGAATTCGCAGCACTACCTCGGAGCGAGCTAAATGCATCTCTACAGGGTAAGTGAGACACCGGGTCCACCGAGCCTTGTGCATCTTGAGCTAAGTTCCGAGGTGATATACCACTGCAGGCAGCACGTTGTATTGAACATGTCACCTCCAATTTATAGGTGCTGTCAGGGGACGTTTTCCCCAGCGCTGGGCCAGACAGGCTGCCAGCCTGCACCTGCAAGCACTCACTGCAGCACAAGCTCAAAAGCTGGACCAAAGAGGTCCCCAGCTCAGCATCCTCTCTCCACCAGTGGCCACCAATGGATGTTTAGAGAAACCACATGAGAACAGGCACATCTGCAGCCATCCCTCCCTTGGCACCTCATGATGTGATGTTTTGCTACTTAAATAAATTTGTATCTCACAACACAGGTTGAGGTAGGGCAAATCTCCTGGAGATCGTATCTTTAGAGCTTCACACCCTGCAATGCTCTTGTTTGCAAGGCCTTGAAGCAAGTCTGTGCACCTACCCGCAGTTCCCTGCGCCTCCTCAGCTTTCTCCAGAACCCTACAATCACTGCGGGAAGCTAACAACCCAAGCGGATGAAGCAGGGTGTGTTTGGACTCAGTCACACCACCGAGCTGGACAGCCTTTGGGAGGTCCTGCACGTCCCCGAGGACGCCCTACACCTGACCCGCTTCATTCCTGCCTTTCACTGGTTCTATTGGAGGCCAGAAGATTGGACAGCAGACGCTGTGAGCTCCCACCAAGCCAACCAAGAAACAGGATTAAAACCAACAACAGCTGCACATTTCAGTTACAGTCACAAGTCAGTGTGAGACACTTCAACATGCAAACCCTATGAGGGAAGTCACCAGGTGGCTTCCCATTCCCCAGAACAACGCAGTCTCTAGGCAGAGAAATCTGCTTTAATTAAACGCCAGCTCAGCACAGAGCCCAGAGGACGGAGCTGCACGGCCTGTTTTCTACGGTAGGTAAGGCCAGATGATTTAATAGCTGCCTCTGGCTTTCAGATCTGCTATTAGATTTGGAATTTCAGAAAAAAACAACAATCCCAGGAAAATCAAGGGAAACGCAATTTGATGAATGGTTTAAGACATAAAAGCCAATCCATATTTTGACCAGAACATCACAAGCACATCAAGGGCTTTAAAAAAATCATCAATACTCCAACTTTTTAGCTGTCTCAGACACAAAGGGAGAAAAAGCACATTTAAACACCTGAGATGCACAGGAGCCAGCAGTGCTCTGCTGCCATCTCCAGTGCGCGGGGTAAAAGCACACAGAGAAAACCTGCCTGTGCCTCACCTGCTGGCAGATGCTGCACGTGTTTTGCAAGTTAGAGAAACCCACTGGCAGATTGCGAAGGGCGAAGATCGCTTCACGTGCGATGTCCTTAGGATGATCTCCCTAAATAGCATCTCCTGCTGTTACTGCTGGGGACTCCAGTCTGACCTCCTTGGAGCATTTCTTGCTCCCCAGATTCAGGCACTGTCCTCTCTGATCACGCAGGAGGAGAGGTAACAGGCCCCGGCAGGAGGACACAGGTGGCTCTTTCCTGAGCTTCACCCATGAGTTGACCAAACAAGACATGAGGATCAGTCCCGCACATGTTCAGACTGGACCTTCATTCTCCAGACCTGACCAAGCACATTAATGGGGCTTCAGCATGCAGAGGGTAGCTCACACAGGCTTAGATTTTTACCCGCACGGGCAGGAGGCAACGGGCAGGACCTCTTTACACCCTTAGTTATCATCCACCAAGATGTCAGCCAGAACCAGGGGCAAACAAGGAAAACAACCAACAGCAAGCGGTTCCTTGCACCCCCTGCCAGGGACATGGCAGTTTCCACGAGCCACCGCTGCTCCCAGGCTGAGCTGATGCTGCACCACAGGAAGGCGGTTGCTGCAGGGACACGCTTCTTCTGGCTCCCGGGTCTGCAGGGACCTTCCTGAGATTTACACCCACCGCAGCTTAAGAGCCTCACTGGCAAAGCAGCAAACTGAAATTCAACGAAGCAAAGCTAAGGCCAAGCAACCCACGGAGCAGGTATGCCCGCTGGGGACTACCAGCCCCGGGCAGCGATGCCACAAGCTGCTCACCAGCTGCACATGGCACTGCTGCTGGCTCCTGCCACATGCCTGACCGGCTCAGCCCACCCATCGGGACCACCTATTGCACTGCAAAATCCCCACTCCCTCCTCACCCACCCCACGTCAGCGCTGGAGCAGGAGGAGGCCCAGCACCACCAGCACAGACCCCACCAGGGCAGGACCACCGGCTGCCAGACCCACCCAGGGCCCAGACCCTGCCCTTGCTGGCAGCCCAGAGAGCAGACAGGCCAAGTTCTCGTTACTGCAGATCATTAGCTGGACGGGTAGAGGGCCTCTTACGGCTTTCCCACACTGAAGCTGGAGAAGCTGCTCGTGGCAGGAAGATCTCCTGGTTTAGGCTGAGGTAAGCAGCCTCAACTCAACCTCCACCCACGAGCATTAACCCTTTCTGCACTGAAACCTAAACACCTTTCATTGCTGTTTCAGACACGGAGGACATCCCTCAAGACCCAAGCAACTGCTGTCCTCAGAGGGCAACCAAACAGCTTGAAAAAGCAGGAGCTGGGCATGTTTCGCTGGTATATGTTTTCGGGACTGACACAGTTAAACCAGAGCCAAATGTCCATCTGGAAGGTGCTTTCTTTCAAACAGGAGCCATGTCAGCTGCTGCCTGGGACCCTGGCCATCCCCTCCACCAGCAACCAGGCCAGGAGCCACGGGGGGTTAAAACAACCGGTGGAAAAGCATTGCTCAGCCCCTGTCATGGGGCAGGGCCAGCACAGCCGGCAGAACAGAAAAAGGTTGGGACTGCTTCAAGTTTGCATCTTTGCCACCAGTTTGGTATTGGTTTAACTTAGCATGATGGTTCATTCAACAGCAAAGATTTTTATAAATAAAGAAACTAGGGAAACTTTGCATGTTAATGAGAGCAGATGTACAGGTAACAGACTGGGTCAGGTCCTCTGTCACCTTCACCATCACTACCCTTAGCGGCACCAGCAACCACTGACCCAGCCTCAGAGGTGTGAAACGGGCAGGCATTCCCACGGGGGAAACAAATTCCCTACAAACCCACAGCAAATCCCTCAGCCAGGCCGGAGGATGCTCTGCCCACCGGGCTGCACCTCTGCCCTTACCTCTGGGGACCTGTTAGCATGAGCTCTTCATTACCCCCCCCATTTTGGGGGGAGAGCTCATACTGGCACCAGTGCACATCACCCCAGCACCACCCCAGCCAGGGCACCTCCACACCAGCTCCCACAGCTAAACCGCCACTGTGCTTACCCCAGGCAGCCCCCCTGTGGGGAGGCGAGACTGGAGCAGGGCTGCCGGAAGAGCCAGCCCCCCAGACCCGTCTCTGGCTGCCCAGGGACAGGTGTTACATCAGGGACAGGTGTTACATCGCCTCCAGCCCAGCCCAGCTGGGGGCAACTCACCTCTAATCATCACACGCCACTTCGGCTCTCCCCGAAGAGTCCCTGCTCCTCCAGCAGCCATGGGGCTCTGCTTAATGATCCCCTGGGGAAATCTGATCCTCACAGGAGAATTCAGGATGCCCATGACCGAGTCTTTGATCCCATTTCTGACTGCTCTTATCCCCCCCGAAGGGCACCGTGCCATTCCCAGTGCCATCTGTTCTCCCTTCCAGCTCCCAAAGCGCCTCTTTCTGTCTCCCAGGTATCTCCTATTGCCCACTCCACAGATACTGCTTGGGCTCTGGCTGTACCCTGTGAGCAATCTACCAACCAATTAGTAATTAAATACCTGCACATCTCTAATGTTTCCTTTCCAGCTAGCAGAGAATTTTACAAGCATAAAGGAGCCATAACTCTTAGGTCCCCAGAGCCACTCAGGAGCTCAGCGTGCCCGTGGACCCCGAGCGTGGCTCAGAGCGGCTGCTGGCAAGCTGCAGTTTTGGGGCCCAAACCCCAACCCCCGCCAGCACCACTCACATCCCTGATCCTCGGGCTCCTCGCGGCTGCCTGCTCGTGCCAGCTCCATCCGATACGCAGCCACGTGCAGCAACATCTACTAGCGAGCAGCAGTAACCCCCCTCTCCCCCCTCCTCCTTTCCCCCTAAACGGATGCAAGCACTACACTTTTTCTGAGCCACAAGTTCAATATCAAACATGACTTAACAATCTAAACACCATTGAGAAGCCAATGCAATTTTCACATACACCAATTAAGACAGTAGCACATTGAGAGTCAGAGCTCCCTGCCTGCTGCAGGAGCCTTTGCTCCCAGCGACCAGGGCTGCAGAGGTGGGCCGGGGGGGTGGGGGGAAGGACACCCCGTCCCAGCATCAATGATGGCATCCTGACTGCAAATAACTGTTCCTCTGCAGCATTGTACTCCCTCGGCCCTCATAAATAGGAGGGGAAAAAAAAAAAATTGCATTGCCAGATGACTGTACATCATAAGTGAGCTGTCAGAAAAATGAACCTCTTGCTGCTTTTCTCTGCAGGATTGAAACCTATCTGGGTTCCCACTTGGCTAAGTGAAAACCTCACTCGGCAGCAGAGGAGCAATACTGACTTTGCAGGAGCTTGAGCTGCTGGCCCACCACAGTCACTTCCTCCATGCTTCATGCCCACTGGTTTACTCCCTTTGAAGCCAGCAAGGCTTTCCCCAGCAAACCTGAACCCAACACACAACAGACAGTTACAGGATGCTGCGTGGGGTCCTGGTATGGACATTTGCTCCTGGGCAGGGCCCCCAGCACCACTGCCACTTCTGCTGGACACAACTCAGGGACTGCTCCCCAAAAGTCCATAAGCTGCAACATTTGTAAACCTGCTCCAGAAAGACCGTTTCTAATATCTCACAGAGATTAAGCCCCCCCTGAAGTACTCTCTCAGGTTTCAGACAGCAAAAACCAGCCAACCCAGGCAGGTACCTGGAGCACCTGGGGTTATGTCTGCCACAGCCCACCAGGCACTGGGGTAAACCACCCAGGAACAGCCTAGTGCTATACATTGGTGGTTACCTCCTCAGTAGCCCACACTCAGCAATGCCACCAAATGAGATACATTCTCGCACCCCCTAAGCTGGCAACAGCAGGCTTTCCTCACCCCGGCAGCCCCCACGTCACGCTTCCCTCAAACGCAACCATTTCACCCCCATCGCATGACCCTACCTTGCAGCTGGGACAGCAAGGACATCCTTTATCTGGCACAGGGCTCAGAGAGAAGGGCAGCTCGTGCTAGCAGCCAAGGGCTGCCTTCTGAAAGGTTCTCCCAGCACAACCCCTTGCCATCAGCCAGATGATGCCCAGGTGGGGCCAGCCCCACGCATCAGCCCATCTGCCAGATGCAGGACATGGGGCACAGGTGTCTCTGATCACCTTGCATCCACTGGCTCTTGCTGGAGCTGTTGCAGGAGCTGCAGGTCGCCCCTGCCTCCCGGCCCCTTCAGGGCAGGGCAGACCTTCTCCTTGCCCATTTCATCATGGTTACACCAGTAAAGAAGCTTCCACAAATGACCAGAGCTTGTGCTGGGCTTAGCAGGGAGCCACAGGGTTTCATTGGATGCTGTTGTTCCTCTTTCCCTCTATTTTTTAAGGGAACCAGACAGGAATTAGCCAGAGACAGGGGCTCCTGAAGCAGGACCTCTCCATACATGAGCAGAAAAGGAGAGTGGGGCAGGAGACACCTCCACTGCTCCCTGCCCCATTAGAAACCATTACCTCCAGCAGAGACCATAATGGGCCCAACATACCTGCCAGTCCCTCTTCCTCCAAGCTTTTTTGAGTCTTTATGGGCCAGGCTGACACAAGAGGCATCATCTGAAGCTCCCTGTCCCGAGATTCCCCTTTTTCTCTGGTTTCTGGCCTCAGCCCACCTTGCCCACATCAAGCAGATGGTGCCCCACGCCTCGTGCTGGAAGTGCTGTTGGCCCAAATGAAGCGTAATGTGCCGAGTTGTCCCTAACAAAGGGGTCCTCTGTTTGGCTTTCCCGTGAGGGTTATTATAGTTGGCGTTTATTTTGGACTGGGACCAAAACATGCATTAGTGCTCCTCATCCTGTGGGTTTCAGCGTACAGCTCGGGTGAGTGTAGGGGCTCACAGACGCCATAGCAAGCTGGAGGGAAGTTTTTCAGGAGTTTGGCGTCTCCTTCCTAGGCACACAGCGCTACGAGAAATGGGCCCCGGGGATCCCCGTGTGCTGGGGAAGGTCCAGACTGGCCCCATACCTCCCATCCTTGCCCAGTTTGCTGTGGGGCAGTGGGGGGCAGGCTCAAGGCTCTACCCCGTGGTCCCCACTTTGCTGCCGGGCTGTGCAGTAAGTCCTTTTGGTTTCCCACATTGGGATAATGATACAGAATTCCCATCATAAATGTTTCAGGACATAATGAGAAAAGCCACAGGTTCCTGCTGTGCTGGGAGGATGGATCTGCACTGGCTGTAGAGGTGTTCCCATTCCCAAAGCACGGAGCTGCTGGAGAAGCGCATCTCTCCGCACCAGGCGCAGCGCGTGCCACCCCCCACCCTGCACGCTGGGTGCTCTGAGGAAGATGTCACCCCTGCCCTACAAACCTCACTGGTGCACCTCCTGCCCACGCCCTCCGATTGCATTTTGTAGCCTCAAAAGAAACACCAGCAGGGTGCTGGGCAGCAGCAAGAGCTCACGTGGGGTGACACGAGCCCCAGGTCCAATGCTGGGACGCCCGCTCCCCCCACCCCACCACTGCTGCAGGTGCTGCTGGTGCCTCCTGCATGTTAGCAGTTCACTCACCGTGTTCTTGGCACATCCTTTGCTGAATTAGAAACGTCAAAGCAGACTGCATCTGCTCTCTCTGCCATGCTGTAATTAGGAAACAATATTATTAAAACCAGTTCCCATCTCCGCTTTCTTTTCATCTCCCCTCCTTCTTGTTGTTCCTCTATTCTCTTCCCTCTGCAGCCTGTGGCCTTTGGACTGAATGCTGATGAGCCGTTGTTTGGTCTCATCTGCAGCGCTTGTTAACGGGGTTGTTAACATAGTTTCTAACCACCTGCTCTGCCTTGGCTTCCCCCAAGTCCCTGCCTCAAAGCCAGTTCGGTTCCTCTGCTCCAGAGCCTCTTGCTGTGAAGGTGCTGGGCTTATTGCTCCTTTCTAATCAGCTGCTCACAGGCGCAAACTCTGCCACCCGCGCTGCACTGGGGCTCTGCCACCCGCGCTGCACCTCCTGCGCCAGCCCCTCGCCACACCGAGGGTGAAGTGCTGCACTCTCTTTGCTGCAAGGTGCAGCGAGGGGCCGGTGCAGCTCTGGAGGGTGCCTGTGCCACCCTGATTTGTTGGGGCAAACCACAGCGTATAGGCATTGCATATAGTTTTTTATCCAGCCATATATCCTTCACCACATTTCTTTGTTTCCAACAGGAGTGTGGCCAGAGCTGGCATCAAACCCTGCGATTTCTGCTGGGCCACCTGCTCCCAGCTGAGACATCCAGCTGCCACGTTCGATGCTGGGCACTTACAGTCATACTTTGCACAGCAAGGGTTTTACTTGCAATTCATGCATCTTACAGTCAGTTTTCAAGTCTAAAGTGTGGGCATGACACCCACAAATCGAATTAGCTGAGTGGGAAGAAGCAGATGGCAGTTGTGGAGGAATGGGGCTGTAGGAAGGGAGGGGGAGAATCAGGTGGCCCAAGAGCAGAGACGCCCGTGGAGCTGAGACCTTGTGGAATTACGAGGCCAGGGAAATGGAGGCTTCCCTCTGCAAGACAAAGCATTCCTCACACTTCTTTAATAAGTGCTTTGAGCTTAATGGGGCAACAGCAGGACTGTAGGAGCTGAGCACCATTTATACGTGGCACTCCAGAGCGTGCCCAGATGCCATTGACAACCAAGTTCAAAGCCCTTTGCATGGGCTCTGCAGCATAACAGCAACACCCTGGCTCCTGCGAGGGGCTGGGGTGGGAAACAGCTACAAGTCACTGCTGGAGGAACAGCTGGAAACCATCACCCACCTGTCAGATGGAGCACATCTGGGTTGGGAGAGCACCAGCCCCTCAAGTCAACAGCCAGCTGCTTGGGTGCTCCAGGCTGGCTCCTTCCCGGGGGCCGAGCAGAGCTCGCTCTTTGCAACAGGTGATTTAGGTTATGTTTTGAAGGGGTGTCTCGTTTTAGTACAGAAGTAGAAGGAAAGATCTAGAAGCCAAGATTACTTTCAAAGTTGGTAGTAACTTCAAAGAATCCCCAAAGTGTGTTGCAGGCCTTTGTGTGGGTTTTGTACCGAATTTTCCCCTCCCGTTGAGTGCTGTGTTTTCGGCTGGGTGAGAACCTCGGTCTCTCCATACTCTGTGCCATCAGCTCCTCGAGCCGGGTATGAGGAGACGTGTCTGCTGGGAGCTGCAGACAGCAATTTGCCAAGCACAATGCCGCCTTTGAACCTAGTAACTTGCAGACAATAATACTCTTTTACATGCTAATAGATAGTATTGTTCTTCAAATGTCTGACATTTATAGCAATATAATATCTTTGGCAAAAAGCATGCCAGTAATAGGCACGACTTCCCGAGGCAAGTGCTGGGGAAGCAGAGGGATGGAACAGGAATTAATATACAAGATTTGTGACCGAATTTCACTTTAGGTTTCCTCCAATTGCTGCTGTTTCCTTCCTATATTTCAAAACTGATGACTGCCCTGAAAGGTAATTCACAAAAAAAACCCCCAAACCGAACAGTGTAAATATAGCAGCAAACGTAGATGGGCTGTAAATCAGCATCATCCACCTGGAAGCTTTGTTGGCTGGTATCCAAATGAAAAATCCAGGCCAGGCCTAAGTAGCCCTGCTTAGTATCAGAGAGGCAATAGGCAGGAATGACTGGCTGGAGAAGATGTTCGCTTGAAATGGATGAATTATTAATAAACCTATTGTTATTTATTATCGTTCTTAAACAGCTTGTCTCACTGCACAGGTTAAAATGGATTTCATCTTTCCTTATTATGCCTAACACATATTTGTGTCCAGATGTGAAGGGAGGAGATGTTTCTCCCAGGGATGGTGCCCAAGCCCCCGGTGAGAGGTGCGCAGGGGGGCACCCCTGCACGGGGGCAGTAGGTAAGGATCTGAAACCTGCATTTCTGCCTACGTCCCTGCCCACCAGAAGATGCTGCTTGAGTCAGGCACCTTTCTGATGGCGGCCAGCCCATAATGCTGTTGGGAACCTCGGGAGCCAGCTCAGCAGCCTGAAGGGGAGGCCGGGAGGTGCGGTGCGTGTGGAGGGAGGAGGCAGAGCACCGAGCTGGCATTTGACTCCAAAGTGGAGGTGACTCCTTCCCTAGGTTGGGTCCCACCATGCATCTGGAGAAGCCCTTCGCTGCATTCCCAGTGGAGAGGAGGGCCTCAGGAATAACAAGCCTTACATTTTTGGTGCTACTTCTTGGCTGAGACAGGAGCAGAAATGTTGCCATGATGTCTACTGAATAAATATGCGCTACTGCTGCTCTGGTTTGTCTTTACAGCCTTGGAGGAGACACAGATGGCCCTTTAAGTACTTGCAAGGCCTGCAACTTTTCCAGAGTGTTTCTTTCCCCCCACCTCTTTTTCCAAGCTGCTTGGCTCCCTACAGTAATTAATATTATCTAATGGGGTGAAAAGCAAAGCAGTGCCTTCATATTTGAGATTATTCACACAAACAAAAATGTAAACAGCTGTCTGAGAGAGAAGGAAGAAATGGCTTCAGAGACAAGACCCTGCAGGAATGAGCTGCCTGGAGCAGCCACAAACGTCTGTGCTGGGGCATTTGGTGCCTGCTGGGTACAGCCGCGCGGGAGGGATGCTGGCAGCCCTGGCCTCGTCAACGAGGGGGGCTGCTGGCAGCTCCAGGACACCGTCCAGGGGGGGTTATTCCCCAGAGCACCTCAGTTCCCATAAAACCTACTCCTCCCCAGTGCTGCCACACCAAGGCTTCTTGCCACGCTCATCGAAACGGCTCGGTCTAGCTGAAAAACCTCGAGGACTCGAGGAAGAACTAGGAGAAAAATATCCCCCCATAAACTGCAGCCTTTTAATTTCAGATCTGTTCCTAGGTATCGGAGAACGGAATCATAAAGCTGGGTGATTCCAGCAACCATGAAAAGCCCAGCGGAGGGGCAGGTCATTAGCTCAGCTGCGTGGGCGCAGGTGGCCCTGGTCAAAGACAACCCGAAGGGAGGCCCCTGGAAGCGTCTCCAGCTGCACGGAACAGCCCTGTAATGAACCGGGCTGCAAGCTGGTGTCTTGTGCCCTTTTGGAGGAGCCAGTTGCTTTTAGACCCAGCAGATAACCTCAGGAGGAGTTAAGGAAGCATTTTCCTCTGAGCTCTCCTGCCTTTCCCCCCTCACTTGCCCTTTGGACACAGTAACCCTCTCCTGCCCCTCTGTATTATTTGTCCTGATTTTGCTTAGATCTTGAATAGGGACTTTTCCTCCTATGGCATTCATAAAGATTCGGTTATTTTTTCAAGAGGTTTAACAACAAAAGTTTCTGGTTTTAAAGCTGAGGAAAGAATTGTGGAGCTGTTTGGTTGGTGCCTGTCCCCTGCGGGGCTCTGTGCAGCGGATGGGGATGGAGCAGTGGGGTGGGAGCAGCTGGGGAAGGTAGGGAAGGAGAAGAACCATGTGGAGACCGCTCCAGAAGAGCTGGGAAACAACAAGCGATCCTGTCTGTAGCACAGGAAAATGTACAGGGGAGTGCTGGAGACACTGGCTGCTAGCAGGGGAGGTTGGATTTTCTCAGAAACATGTGGCTAGACTGTGGCTCTGGGTGAACTGATGGACAGATGTACTGCAAGGGGCTGGAAGGAGCCTGTTACTGCAGGAAGGGAGGACTTCTCTTTGGCCGAGTGCAGCTGAGAAGGATGCGGCTGTTCCCTGGGCAGCGAACATCTGGGCTTGTGACCCACCGGGGAGCCCCAGATCAGGGGAATGGCAGAGCTCTGTGTCTGCATGAGGCAGAAAGGCAAAGCCCTGGTTTTAAAAAGAGAAAGCCTCACTTTCCTTCTTCCCTTTGGGATGGCTCAGCCATCACCAACTCGATGGCTTGAGTCCCTCAGCCACCTGAACATAATAAGCAAATGACAGTCCCGTGCTCATGGGTTCAATGAGTCCCTTGTAGAAGCCAGGGCTGCTGTTCTCGCTTTAAACACGGGCAAAAGGCATGGGGAAGGGCCGGGGCAGGAGAAGGTGTTTTGACATTTTTCCTTGCAAGCCCTAACTATGCTGATGCATGAAGTAAATACTAGTGGAAAAATCTTGGGAATACCAGCACACACTTTTCACGTGCAGTTTTGCAACCTGTCCATGAAGCCAAGGTTCTCGGCATTGTGGGACTGTTCTTCATGTTAGTGGCCTTGATGAGAGTTTTGGCTGGAAAAGGGGGCTAATCCTTCCCCCCAGCACAGTCACAGCACCCACTCGCTCTTTGGAAACAGCATCTCCTTCCTTGCCCTCCAGCCCAGCTCACCATGTGGTTGGGCATCCAGATTAAATGGCTTCCTGAAGTCACAGAGGAAATCTGGGACAATGTCAGGAAGAATCCACATTTTAGGAGCTTTTTCTTCAAGCACAAGGAACTGGAGATGTTTTGTGACAACAAAAGCTGTCTCTGAGCCAGGACCTCCTCTTCAGGCGAACAGCTGATGATGGCCCTTGCGCTGTCACCCATCCAAGACCATGGCACCTCATGAGCTCTGAAGAATAAAATAACTCCAGTGGCCTGTGCTGATTCTCATAACAAGGGTGAATGTCATCGCATCTCAGCCTTGGTAGCAGAGCCAGCGGGTTTCAATGCAACGCTCTGTTCGCTGTGCTCATGTACCTTCTGTGCCTGCTGCGCACAGACCCGGGGGGTATCCGAGATATGGCAAGGACTTTTCTTCCAGCTGGGAGAGGCATTGGAAAGTTTCAAAACTCTCTGTGAGAGTTAGGCTGGAAAAAATATTTTGTGCTTGGTCAAACAGATTTTAATAATTGAAAACATTTTTGTTTTCATGATGATTTATCTGTATTCTAAAATTAGATATTAGAAGTTGTTTCAAAATGAAAACACTCAAGATAACTCATTCCAAGAGTTTGGAAGAGGATGTTGTGACTTGGTAGGAGCAATTTGTTTCTCTTTCTGTCCCTGACATGATGTTTCTGTGACATGGCTGACATCTTTTGATGTTTTCATTTTGACATGCTTGCATCGTCCGGCAGAATGATGACTCTGTTTAAGTGGGTTTTCCACACACCTGCACCCATTTAAGTATCAGAGCTGCATTTCTGCTATTTGCAGACAGTGCAGGCGAGATGCCATGGGCACCATCACCATGGATATCCCTTGCACAGGCACATCGGTGCCAACAGAGAAATCATGCAGTGTAGGGAATGCGCTTTATACAACTTCCTGGCGGGGGGAATATTTCCCAAATTTATGTTACAGTCACTGAGCAAATCTCTTGGCTGCACAGAAACATCCATGTAGTACAGAGCTGGGGAGGGGAAGCTCAGATCCAGCTTAGAGAGCAGAGTGAGCCAAGCTGCAGCCAAAACATGGGTCTGAGCCTCAAAACCACTCCGGCCCTCCGGTAGCTGTCAGGCTGGGGCCTCCTGCTTGCTCCCTGGCACCCGTACGGCACTTGGAAGTCCGCTGCTAACCGCAAAGCTGATGCTCGCAGCGTTCATGCAGGTCAGCTCGTCAAGGGGCCGGGTGAGGAAGGCTTGCAGGACTACATGCCCAGGGCCTAATTTTCTGCACTCTTGCCCACCATGGAGCTGCTCACGAGGCTCTGGGGTGCTGGGTGCTGCCAGTGCTGGGCGATGCACAGAGCCCAGCATGTGCTGAGGGGCTCTCCCAGCATGTCCACGGGCTCTCCATGCCTCCGCCTTCGATCTCCAGCTCAGCGATGCAGCCCTGCACAGCGTCCTTCCCCGCTTGCTCATACTTGTGGTGTGAGTAATCTGCCCCGGCGCCTCTCTAGCAGGTCACGGAGCCTCCTGGGCCACCCAGGCCAGGATCATGAATTACTGCTCCCTTCACGGCTCCAGCTTGATTGCTCCCTGTTGGGTTCAGGCCTGAAGTGAGCCAGGATCTGGCCTGTAATCTCCCTGGAGCACAGCAGCATTTTGTGGATACTGCTCTGGCAAATGGATTTGAAAGAAAAAAAGAGAGCTGATTAACTCTCTTCTAGCGCCGCCTGTGTGGCTGCGGGTGTGATGGGGCGTCATGGCACTTTCCCTCCAGGGCAATGGCCATGCCAGCTGCTGTGCTTCCTCTGCAACGAATGGTGCCCTATAACAAGCTCTAATGCTAAAACTAAACCTCCACATGAAAAGACCCAAGCTATTTAGCTGGTCATTACCCTGAATCCATGTCCATGCCCCTTCTCCAACATCCCTGTCGTGGTGGCTGCTGCCTCATGCTGCCCGGGCTGCACCCGTCGAGCTCACCCCAGGGGTGCAGTGGGGCTCAGCAAACCCGCAGGCACTGGGGGTCTCCTGGGGCAAGTCCTGACGAAATGCTGCTCCTGAGAGACAGGACAAGTAAATCCTCAGGACCTCCTCATAAGGCTGGAAAGCCTCCCACCCTCTCCTTTCTTGGAGATGAGGAAACGAAGCACAGGGAAGCATTGCTGATTGAGGGGATGGCGTCTCCTGCAGAGCCCGATCTTGGACTTTTTGAATGGAGGAGGAGGAGGACACCTGAGCTGAACCAGCTCACTTCGTGCCTGGTGGAACACCTGGGCAAGCCCTCCTGGCTGCCTGTAGGACTCGGGCATATAGCCAACAAATCTGCAGCCTTTGAATTCAACACCCCCCTCTGCCCCCAAAGTCAACAAGAGCTTTGTTCACCTCTGGACAGCTGTATTTCCACTGTATAAATCCAGCCCCTCTTCTACCTTGGCGTGAGGCACCATCAGTACTGTTGTTATTCCATGAAATCAGAGCAACATGCTTATCTTTTGTGGCCCTTTTCATGAAACCGCCCTGGCCACCTGCGCATTAGTCACAGACCCGGTCTGCAGGTGGGAAGCACGTTGGATTCCCAGGACAATGTTTCCTCTGGCAGCCACGCCACTGTTCACCTTTCTCTTCACACCTGCAGTATATATTTCTTTGAGGTGACGGGCACAACAAGGAAACGTGTTACCAAGGCAATGGAAAATCCAGGCCCCAAATTATATATCTCTTCTCCAGCAGGACCTGGAGGGGATGAGGGGGAGTCACAAACATGAGTTACTGCTGAATTCAGCAAGAGCTGCGTGAGGCTGGAGTGGACATTTGAGTACCCCACACTGCCGGCTCTGGCAATAGTTATTCATCACGTAGGGATTTTGTCTCTCTTCTGTGTAAATGGAGGGGTTTTGTGGGCAGCCCTGTGTAGTCCCAGTGGGATGCTCTGCACAGCATCCCTTCTGCCCCGGGCAGCAGCTGAGCCCACAGGGGACTGACAGGTGCTCGGGGGGGTGGGGGGACACGACTCACCGCAGGGCTTGGGGAATGAGGGCGATGTGGGGAGCACCTGCCCAGCCTCATGTGGGCTTTGACTTCTGAACCTGGCCCCTGCAGAAACCAGGAGTGGGAACGTTAGATGATCCTTCATCCTTGCAACTGTGCTGAGCTAGTCCCGATGGTGGGATTTCAGGGGGTGCTGTGTTTTGCATGAGTCTCAGGACAGGGATGAGATGTGTCCCTGCAGCCCAGGGCCATGGTCCCCTGGGTATCTGCTTGCTGGCCAGACACTTTCTCCTGGGCAGGGGACGCAACCCCTGCGCCTTGAGCCCTCAGCAGGAGCCGGGCACCGCTGCCCACTCGTGCCACACAACCAGGACTGTCCCTCCATCCAGGCAGTGCTGCCACAGAGCCCGCAGATCCCCGTTCCCCCAGTAACTCAGTGCTTTAGGTGAGAGCAGAGCTGCTCCAGCGCGGGAGGCAGATGTTGCCCAGCTGTGCGCACTGCATGGAGCAACACTGACATGCAGTGGTCGGCTGCTGCCATCTCCCCCCCTCCCCCTGCCCACCCCGCGGCCCGTCCACACCCGGGGAAGGATGCAGGCCAAGCCTTGCATCGCTTCCCAAGTATTTAGTTAGGTCCCAGTGGAAAAAACACCCTGGCTGGTGATCTTCCTCCCACAAAAGCCATGTTTGCCATGGAGAAATCACCTGCTGGTTAAAGGGGAGGGAACTGTCATCAGCTTTCCAGCAAGAAGCACGTTTTTTTCCAGCATGTTATTTAGATTTTTTTTAAACTGTCTGTCCTGTTTTCAGCTGGGATAGAATTAAATTTCTTAGTAGCTGGTACGGTGCTGTGATTTGTATTTAGCATGAGAATAATGACGATAACACACTGGTATTTCAGCTGTTACTAGGTAAGGCTTACTCTAAATCAAGGACTCTTCAGTTTTCCCGGCTGTGCTGGTGAGAAGGGGCACAAGGAGCTGGGAGGGAGCGGAGCCAGGACACTGACCCGAAGTGGCTGAAGGGCTACTCCATACCATGGAACGCCATGCTGGGTATAGGAACCGGGGGAGCTGGCTGGGGCAGCCTCGCTGCGCGGGCACTGGCGGGGCATCGCTCAGCAGGGGGTGAGCAACGGTAGAGTGCATCACTTGGGGTTTTTCCATTGGGTTTTGTTCTCCTCTCTCCCTCTCCTTTTCATTACAATTGTTGTTGTTGTTATTATTACTACTACTTTATTTCAATTATGAAACTGTTCTTATCTCAACCCATGAGTTTTACCTTTTTCTGATCCTGCTCCCCATCCCACCATGGTACTTAGTTGCTGGCTGGGGCTAAACTATGACACTGTCCCGTAATACTTCTTGTGTGACCATGCTGCTTGCAGCCCAGAGGGTGCTGGTGGACAGTTGTTTCCGCATGCAAAAGCGTGTGTATACACTATAGCTGCAATGACAAACTGGGAAAGAACACAGGAGGGGAAGAGTTTCACATATTTCAGCTCCCAGGAGCTCTGGGTGTGCTGCTGGCAACTATGCTGCTCAGAAGAGCCCGACCATACCAGGTGCCCTCGCTGAAAACCTCTCCCTTTTATCAGTGCTGAACACTTTGGAAACCTGGCCAGGGAAATGGCATGGGGCTGGGGCTGCCCTGGCTGCCAGCTGTGCTCCCCAACACTGCCACCATGCTGCCCAGCACACGGCCAAGGTAACATCAGCGCAGGTGGCACCTGGATATGCCCCAGCTGAGGCCAGCCGGCTCAGTCCTCTGCGCTGCAAGGGTCTTCAGACTTGAGGCCAGCTATGGATGGATGTCCGCCACCCTTGAGCACCAAAAGCCAGGAATGGTGATGGCAGGGAGCAGGAGAAAAGGGAAAACAGGGAAATTGTAACATCTGATGCAAAAATATTTGCTTTTCCCAGGCAGTGAGTTGGTATCCAGCATTTAGCAAACCATGCATTTACAGTAAGAGACCAAAAGATGCTGTTATGGCCCAGATAGCTGTGAAATCAGAGCAGTTCAGTGAGGAACACGTAGGAAGGAAGAAGGAGCCCCAACCTCAGCAAAGGGGGAGCTTTGGGCTGGTTTGGTTCTGCATAAGGACTCGAGACGGGGGGTTATAGTGGAGCATCAGCTCAATGGAATCTTCCTGGCAATGTGTGATGTTTTAGCCAAAAGACTGAATGAGATTCTTGGATGTGTGAGAGGGGAAACAGTGAGTAGGAGCTGGGAGAGGATTTTACCTTTTTATGAGACTGGGGAGACTGATTCAGGAATTTCGCATCTAGTTCACGTGTCTGCATTTAAGAGAGGGTGTTGGAGAGTGTTGAAAAGAGCTACAAAAATGATTGAAGGACTGGAGAAATGGCCTTACAGGGGGGAGAACTTAAAGACCTCCATCTGTTTGCATTATTAAAAAAAGAGGTTGAGAGGTGACTTGATGACAGTGTATAAATATGTTCACGGGGAGAAAAGAGCAGGCATTGCAGGTTCTGTAATCTAGCAGGGGGGAAAAAACACAAACGGATGGCTGGAAGCAAAAGCCAGATGAAGTCATGAAAATTAATCACCATTGTTTAAAACCCCCCAACAGGTCCAATATTTTGGAAAAAAAACATAGGAACGTGGTGGTTTTTCCATTCTTGGTGTCCTGAAATGAAGACTAAGGTCTTTTCTGAAAGACCCATGTTAGTTAAGGCACGAGCTGGGACACTTAATGACTAGGGCTTCGTGTGGAGATCATTGGGTTAAAATGATGGTAGGGATACACTCAGCGTTGCAGTGGCACCCAAAAGGACACATTAACACCTATGTTCAGCCTTGTCCACCAGGCTTCAGAGCAGGGCTAATGATGAATATTAACTTGGGAGCAAGAATGTAGTCAAGAAAAGAAAGGGAAAAAATCCATCACAAGGTTTTATTTTGTTTATTTCCTTTTAAGAAAAAAAAAAAAAAAATCAGAGGTAGTCAAAAGGGACCCCCTTGGCACAAACACTGCCAGGTGCAGGGCGGCTGGCCAGGGTACGGCTGGTCCCAACGACCTGCTGTAAGCGCTTGGATGAGTAGCTGTCCCGAATTAATGAAACCAGTTTAAGAAGAGGTTTAGCTGCGCTGGTGTAGAATGTACTCGTAATGACAGCGTTGAGGCTCTTCCAAGTGGAAATGCCAGATCTGGCTTTCGGAGGGTGGGATTTTCCCTACCCTGGGCACACATCTGGTCTTTTGTTCTGGACAATGGGAAGGCCCCTTCCTCTGTGCTCCTGCTCTTGCTGCCATGCCTGGCCCTGTTCCCACCTGCTCAGCCGATCCCACTGCCTGCTCCCAGGCTCCTTACATCCACCTGCTCGCTGACGTCCCCGGCTCCTGGCAGCAGAGAGCAGCTGGGCATGGTTGGATTTTGGGATGTGGTGGCTCCTTCTCATGGCGATGAAGCTCAGTCCCAAGCACTTGATGAAGAAGCAGAAATAACCTTGTTGGTTGATGGATTGTCCATGGTTAAAGCCAAAACAGCCCCTAAATGTCCCACTTGCACCTCTGTGAATACGAAGGACCTCCTGTCCTGCATTCACACTGAGACTTCCCTACCATTGCGCAGGGGATGCGGGGTTTGGCAGCTGAAATGGCCAAACACTGATGCTGTCTTGTCCCACATACTGCGCTTATCTGGGCTTCGGTCTATCCTGATCCCAGCTCCAGTGGCATCCCCCAGCCCCAACTCCCCATGCGATGCTGCAGCACCGGTCCCCACCGCAAGCTGGGACGAGCCCCAGCCTTGCCAGAGCCTCCTGGGATTCATTAAAACAAACACATGGAAAAAGTCCAACACAAAAATCGGCCTTGAGCGTTTTGAGTGGGAGCTTGGGCTCTGGGGAGAGCACCTGGCTCTGTGTGGCCAGTCCCCTGCATTAGGTAATGTGGGAATAGCTGTTTAATTTGGGCAGGGTCCCCAACCCTGTATCCCCTCCCGCCCCCCCGTGCCCGGCAATAACGTGCTTTCAATATTCAATGAAAAAAACGTGAGCCCTGGAGTGAAACGCAAAACGTATGCGGCAGAAAGCGGGAGAGATTGGAAGTGTTACCAGTGCTTTAGGGTGGGTAATAGCTGGAGATTTACTAAAGGGATCTGGAAGAAAAGCCTTTTTTCAAAGGAGTTGTATAATCCCTGGTAGCTCAGTGTCTCACACTCAAGGACTTGCCTTCACTATCTGCCGTCAAACAACGAGGGGATTTGCTGCTCCCGTCTGTGGATGTGCAGGATGGAAACCCTTCCCACACGGCTTTTCTAAATCTCGTTTGAAGGGATGCTCCTCTGCACCTATTTTGTGCCCCACACTTGCAGAAATAGTCAGTAATGAAAAGGGAAGCAGAAAGCACCTGCCATGGAGCGATGCCCCTCACAGTCCTGAGGGCAGCACCCCCAGAGCCAGGGACTGGGGAGAGGGGCCAGGGTGATGCTGGGGGCCACTGGGGCTGCATTGGAGAGGAAACATCCAGAGGCTTGTTTCAGGCTGTGCCGGGGGCAAGAAAAAACAACTGGGTGTGAGACAAGGTGTGCGTGGTGGTGAGAGAATTGGCTGAGGTGTGCAACACGGACAGGGTGTGTGTGTGCGTGTGTCTGGTGTGGGACCATCCTGCTCCAGGATGGAGACGGTGTGCGAGAGAGGGGAGCTGGGCTGGGGTGTGCACGTATGTGTGCACGTATGAGGTGTGTGTGCAGGAGCGGGGTGGGAAGGAAAATGTGCGTGTGGGAGCCCGGAGCAGCTGCACGTGGGTGTGATGGCAGCCGTACCCAGCCTGCCTGTGCCAGTCGAGAGGCACCGTGGCTGAGATGCTCCGCGGCTGGCACCCCCAGGCACAGAGCAGCCCTGGGGGTCTTGCTCCCTTTTGCAGCTCCACAGGGAACTCGGGTGCCAGCAAAGCTCTTTCGGCAGTGGGCAGGCTAGAAGGGGTTTCAGTGGAAGTGATTTTTGTTGGTGAGCGCAGTTTTGCTGAAATCAAACCATTTTGTGGGAACATGTAGGAAATTATTGACAGGGAAAAAATCTGAACCACTTGTCTTGACCTTCAGAGGATAATTTTTTTCCAAAGCATTTCATTTCAACAAATTCTTGGTTTCATTTTGATGTTATCCACGTGTGTGAGAACCGCTGGTTCCTGGGTTGTGCCCCGGCAGGCTGCACCACCGCTGCGCTCCAGTGGCGCTCAGGGCACCCTCCTCTGCTACCATGTTTCAATTAACGCAGCAAATGCAATCCTTCCTGATCAGTGCTTCCCAAAACCTTCTCCAGGAAACTTAGGATGGACAGTAGGATTTGGAGATGAAAGCACATTTGAAAGTGCCACAATTGCCTCTGGAAGGAAGAAATTGTACTTTCTGAGCAATCTGAGTCCTCAGCGCCTGCCCCTTCCTGCTCAGCCCTTTTGATCCAACCTCTCAGAGAGCAGCGATAAACACATGCACTAACCAATTTATACGGTCTTCTGCATTTGTAGGACATTTTAAATGTTAAAAGGAGCTTAGCTTTACATTTGTATGACCTTGACATGCTTAAAGTTAAGCTGCTCTTTAAGTGTGTGCAGAATTGGGACCTATTAGTGGTATCTGTGCCACTGCCATGTCCTGCTCCCTGCTGTCGACGTTCACCCTCTGCAAGAGAGGGAGGCCTGGCTGCTAATTGCATTCATTTGAAATGACGACAGACCTGTGCTAATGCTGGGTTTGTTTATGCTCACGGTAGGAGCGGTGGCAGCTGCAGCCCCCTTGGCCGGGGATGTGAGTTTTGCTGCTGTCTGGGAAGTTGCAAGAAAGACACCAAACATTTGCTATTTCATTACCACAGTCGCCCTGTGCATATAAAAAGTGTGTGAGGCCAGCGGAGGCTGCGGGGCGGCTTGTGGCCAGGGCAAAGGGCTGCCCCTTGCCCACTGTGCCCGGGAGCCAGGATCGGGGCTCCTCCCCGGGGGGGTCCCAGAGGGAGGGATGCTCGGCACTGCAGTGATGGGTCTGTGCAGGGCTCGCACCGAAAGCGGTCAGCCAAAGGTGGTTTTAAAGCAACATAATGATTTCACAGACATGTACAAGGGTAAATTCTGCATGAGCACAGTGTACGAGGCAACTGGGCCCCAAAGGAGGAGGAATTTGTCATCTCAGGGGCTCGGTGATGCTGCAGATCCAAGGGGGGGCTCCTGGCCTCTGCCCACCAAGCCCCACCACCAGCAGCCCTGTGCCCGCAGGGACAGCTCTCCAGGCTCTGCTTTTAATTCACTCGCTTTCATTTATATTCAAATCAGAGGATAAATGTAGGCAGTGCGTGCACTTCAGCTGAGGCAAGGCTGCCGTTTCAGAACAACCACAAAGAAGGTGTGTTATTTTTAAAATACATGGAGAAAGAGATGAAGATGCAGAGCTCTGCACTCTAACTGCCATCTTCTCATTGCTAACACCGGCTTGGTCATGGAAACAGAAAGATTTTTAAAAATTATTTGCTTCCCATCACACATGCTGTTCACTTGGCTCCAGCGGTCAAAATAAAGCCATGACTTCTGCTTGTGCGTTCAGTCAGCTCCTGCATGTCATTCACAGCTTCATAGGGACGGTCCTGGGGATTTTTACTCTCAACCACTCTTTATTAGATGATTCAAACAAATGATAAATATGATGTGGAATAATGAAAATATTCACTGAGGAAGTGCAGCCTAAAGGATATCTCCATCTCCCTCCAGCTGGGGCAATGCTTGACAGGGGTCTGCAGAGGGAGTGGAGGGCAGCTCCTCAGGGGCAAGCCCTGCAAAGACCCGCTGGTGCGGGCTCTTAAATGAAGGTGGAACAGTTTCCAGCACTGTGTACAGGTCGGACTCAAGGCTGGGCAGCCTGATAAAACATGTGGGGTCTCACTAACAATCCTTTGCACTTAAGAGCATAATTTTGCCCTAAAAGATGGTCCCGACATGCTCAAAACTGACAGTGCCCCTTTTCTGCGTGCTTTTGAAGCAGCTGTGCACTAACACCTACACGCACTGGCCAGGCTGCGACTTCACTTTGCTCCTTGGTCCCCGCGGCAGATTCGTGCAGTCCCATCGTGTCTGGGCTCTGCGTACCCCGGAGCACATGGCTCTGCCAGAATCCACTTAATGCACATTGACTTAATGGGAGTTGTGCAGCAAAATGCTGCTGGGTGCTTTGAAAACTAAGTCTGCGGAGAGGATTCATTACTCCTGTACTGCAATTAATGCTAATAATTAAAAAGAAAAAGCTTTTGTCTCGTGAGTTATACTGGGTGTCAGAATTAACATCTTATTGAATTATCAAAGCTTTCAAGCAGTGGGTGGTGGAGAGTGGCTTGGGGCTTGCAAATAGGTCAGAGAAAGAGCTGGCTGCTAAATATCTGATGGAAACCTTCCACTGGGGAAGAAAATCTTGCTGATTTGATGAAATAGGAACAATTCTGGGGAGGATGTCGATACCCTTAAAACTTACTAAAAAAGCAGGCATGGAGGCTGGGCTGCCTGCTTGTGGCTGTCAGTCCTCCTTGTTCCCGGAGGATCCATCCTGCTCAGACGTGTGTTTCTCACCTTCTCATTGCAAAAGGGCAACATAAGAAGAAGGGAGGCAGGAGCGTGCCGGTGGCGCGGTGCCAGGGCAGATCTGCTCCGTGCCCTGGGCATCCCCGGCTTGATGCCTTTGAAAGCAGCCAGCGGATTTTTGGGTGCTTGTTTTTTCGGGGTGCGGTGCTCGGGGCTGTGGAGCACTTGCAACTCTATTTGACATCAACAGGGGGAGCGGCGAGTCCTGCTGGAGCTGTCCCTGTGCAGGGCCCGGGACATGCCACCGCATCCTCCATCCTTCCCCCGGCACCTTCCACAGCGTCTCTCCAGCCGGGGTCCGGCCCTCGCCCAGCCCCTGCACCGCGGACTGGCAGCCTTGGGGGCTGGCGGGGATCTCCACCGACGTAGGCACTCACCCCTCGGGGTTCTTACCCCTGCTGCCACCAGGCCGTGGCATCACCACGAAGGCTCTGGGTTGCGTGCCCCCAGCGTGGCAGAGACAGTCTATTTTTGCAGCTCTTTGTAACAAATCTCCTGGTAAATCAGCACCGACATAAGCAGCTGGGCAGGAGTCTCTGGCTTTGCGTGTGACCCCCACATCCGACAGTGGCCAGTCCCCTTTCACGGGTCCTGCTCGGATGGGGATGCCCCAAGGATGTCTGACCCAGGCAGGACCTTCCCGTGAAAAGCCATGACATGCTTAACCGCTCCTCCCAAGCAGAGAGGAAGAACACGATGTATCAGAAATGGGAGGAAGAGATCGGGCACCCTGGGCTGTGCAGGCTCCTGTGCTGCTGTGGGGACCAGCCCCGAGCTGGCAGGTGGGCGCAGGGTCCATCCTTTGGCTGCCGAGGCTGCACTGCTTTTATCCAAAACTAAGGGGTTTCTTTGTTCTGGACAACTCTTTCCTCGGCAGTTGTTCCTCTGTGTGGCTTCTTCCTTCCTGCTCCAGCAGACCCTGTGCGAATCGCTGGAGGAGAGCCTTGGTTGGCAAAACATCGTTCCTCCTTGCCATCTGCAGTCCCCTGACCGGAGGGTCCCGCTGGGGAGGGAGAGGCTGGCGACCATTGTGAAAAGCAAATCTCAGGTGGGTTTGTCTCACTGGGGGAAATGGCGCAGCATAGTTGCTGGGGAATAATATTTATATTATTATGCAGGAATAAAGTCCCATTTATTTCTGAGAAGGGGATGGGTATGGGGGAAGAGCAGTGAGTTATTGCAGAATAATCAGCCCACAGCAGCTATGCCGGGCAGCGCTCCCCACGCAGGCAGCCCCTAAACACCACGTGGGGGGACTTGCAGCCGGAGCCGTGCGGTGGGTGAAGGTGGGGCTGGCTGGTCCCCAGGGGACACTCCTCAGCATCCCCAGGAGCCACTCGTCAGCCCCTTGGCTGGCAGTGCCATGCACTGACCCATCACGCCCCCGTGCTCCGCACCTTCCTGCAGCAGGATGCGCAGGGATGGCTGCTGCCCGTACGGCTCCGTATGGCCCAGCCGGCAGCTCCGGCGCATCCCGGCGTGCGGCCACGTGCCGCTGTGTCGATCCGAGCGGCGTTGGCCCCGCCAGGGCCGGTGACACACGCCTGCGCCGGGCTCCGCCGCGCGTCAACCAGTGATCGCCCAGTTGGGTACCATAAATAATTAATATCTGTGTCACCGTGCTTCCTCCCCCGCCGCGCCGCCGACCGCTCCTCCGGGTCAAGGGGCTTTGGTCAAGGTCATTGCCGTGCCCGGCCCCAGCAGGACCGGGGGCGGGGGGCAGCCCCCGGGCGCTCCCCCCGGGCTCATTGTCCTCACGGCCGGTGCCCGGGGCGCGTCCCCGCCGCTGGGAAACGGGCCGGCCCCGCGGATGCGCAGCACAAAGGGGAGCGGCGCTGCCGCGGGCGTGGGGACGGGAGGTGGGCAGGGGGGGCTGCCGGGGGGGTCGCGCCGCGGGGCGGTGACACCCCCCGACCTGCCGGGCCCCTGCACAGACTGCACCGGTGCGGGGAGGGAGCGTGACAGCCCCCTTTGTGTCCCGCTGCGCATCCCGGCGCCTTCCTCATTGTTTTGTGAAACTGGAGGGGGGGAGCGGAGGGGGGGGGCTTCAATATTTAAAATAAAAATAATAAAAATAATGAAAATAGAGAAATATTGAAAACGAGTGAGCAGGGCGGCAGTGGGCGCAGACAGACGAGGCGGCGGGGGTGCCCCTGCCTGCTTCCCCCGCGCTGCCGGGGCGCTGGGGGGCTCGGGGGAGCTGCCCCCCGCCCGCACAATGCCGCACCGCCCCGCCCCGCCGCCAGGGGCCGCCCCCACCGCGCCCCGCCCCGCCCCCCCATCCCCGCGCCGCCCCGCCCCCGCCGGGCGCCGATTGGCCGCGCCGCGCCCCGAGAGTTACAAAGTTGCCGTCAGGTGGGGCGGGCGCGGCGCTGATTGGCCGCGGCGGGCGCAGGGCGGGGCGGGCGCGGCGCTGTCAGCCGGGGCGCGGCGGGAGCCGCCTGCGGGGCGCTCGGGGCGGCAGCGGCGCGGCATGGCCGGCTGAGGGGGCGGGAGCCGCCGCCGCCCGGCGCCGCTGCCCGGCCGCTCTAGCAGGGTGACGGAGCGCCGCGGTGGCTGAGGGACGGGAGCGGGGATGAATGAATGAATGGCGGAGCGCCGCGCCGCAGCATGAGGCGCCGGCCGAGGACCGCGCCCGGGCTCGCCCTGTTCTGCCTCGCCGCCCTCTTGGCCGCCGCCGCCGGGCTGCCCCCCAGCGCCGCGCCGCCCCCCGAGCCCGGCAGCGGCAGCGGCGGCCCCGCCGAGGGCGGCCCCGGCCCGGCGCCGCCCGCCCGGCCCCGCGGCTCCGCCGCGCCCGCCCGGGGCAGCCCCCCGCCGCCGCCCCCGGAGGAGGAGGAGGAGGCGGCGGCGGTGGCGGCGGAGGAAGAGGAGGAGACGGCGGCCGCGGGTAGCGGCCCCACAGGTGAGAGGCCCACGCGTGTCCGGGACGGGGGTGGGGACGGGTGGGCAGCGGGGCCACGGGCTCTGGCGGGGGGCGGGACGGGTCTGCCCGCCCCCCCCACCCCCCGCCGGGCGGACAATGGCAAGGAGAGGGGCACAGGGGGCGGCGGCTCCTCAGGACCCCCGAGCTGGACAGGGACCCCCCGCGGCATCCCACGCCGCGGGCCGGGGCCGGGTGGGCTGTGCGGGGGTGCCCAGGCCGTGCCCGCTCCGGGCCGGTGGCCTCACAGGCGTTACCGGCGGTTTTGGGGAGCAGCGGGGGGGCGGTGCTGGCCCTGGCCCCCCAGAGCATCCTTCAGCCAGCAGCCGCCCCCGGCGCTGGGTGCTGTCCACGGAGCAGTGACAGCCGCGGCCCTCCTGTCACCGTTGCATCGAGCATCCCGGGCGGTACCCGAGTGGTACCCGGCTCTGCAGGCACCGCAGCATCCCCCGCATCCCACCTCCGCGGGCCGGCAGCAGAAGGGGGCTGCTGCCGCCTGGGTGCTGCTGGAGCCCACGCCGGGACCTGCCCGTGACAGTGGGGTCGCAGCTCAGTGGGTGCTGGGGGACGCCCCCGCCAGCATGGAACCCCATGGGCATGCGGGAGCTGAGAGGAGCTCCGGGCTGTCTCTGCTCTGGGGGCCGTGCTCCCGGGCACAGCCTGCTCCAGGCCCCCTCCTGCCCCTGTTGTGGTCGGGGGGTTGTGCGGAGTTGAGGGGAGCGCTATGGCTGTGGGAATAAAGGGGATTGTTGAGGAAAAGCATGAGACGGTGAGGGATGGCCGGGGGGGCTGTGCTTCCAGGTGCAGCTCTTGCTGGCTGTAGCGCTGAGTGATGGAGCTGGTCACTGGCTGCACTGGGAGGTGAAAACACTGATGGTCTCCAAAGCGGAGACTCCGGTTTACTTACAGGTTAAGCAGACAACTGCTGGAGTCCATGGATGGAGCTTTGCCCACTTATTTTACCGGAGAACTCTGCTTCACTTGACTTTTCCAAAGCTTTATATTCAGAGACGTGCAAATGCTAGAGCGCCGATTCTTTCCTTTTTTTTTGTATTTATTTTTTCTCCTGTCTGGAAGATGTTTGGTTTAAATGTGTTGAGCTTCCTCTGGAGTGAAAGGGATATATTCTGCTGTTCTGGTAGCTTTAGCAGTCTGAAGAAGTAGATTAATCAACCTGTTGTATTTGGCTAGAAATATAATCAGCTGAAGATCTGGAGTCTCTTGTTTTCAGACTTCAGTTCCTTTTTTTTTTTCCATTGAGGTTTCTGTCTTTACTTTCTCCGGAAGAGACAGAATGGTTTAAGATTAGGAATTGCTGATAAAGACAGGAGGGGTTGAGTTTTCTTAAAGCGAAAGCAATTTTCTGTCGGGCTGTGGTCGGATGCCCTCAGCTTGGCAGCTCAGTGGGCACGTGCAGCACGGTGTGACCCCTGGGCGCCGAGCAGGGGACACATGTACCCGCCCCCAGTTGCGTCCAGCACCTCTTTCCCTGTCTGACCTTGTGTGTTGTGGTTCTTTCTGTCTGTGTCAGAAAGCATCACCTTGCCCATCATGGGCTCCTGTGGTTTTACCAAGAGCATCCCCCTGGTACGGGCCAAGTGACAAGTGTCATGTGAGGGTATTGCAGGGCACGAGGTGACTGGTTCAGCCATGGCTTTGGGATGCTCTCGGATGCCTGTGCGTGATGCTCACATAACGTGATCTTTATACCTTCTGCCGCAGGAGGTGTCAGGGATGTGAGCTGAGAGGTTTTTGTCAAATCCCAGCGCTGCTGCCATCCCCCTGTGGGCTGTCCTCACCTCTACATTCCAGATCTCGCTTGGGAAATGGCAGCACTGACGATGAGAACTCGTCCTCACCGTCTCTGGGTGTGCTGAGTTTTTATTGCAGAGGCCAGCATCACCCTTTGAAGTTTTAAAGTGCTAATTATTAATGGCTACAGCCGCTTGATCTCAAAATTGCTCTCTGGTGCCTTTACGCTGTGGTGGTGGCCAGGGTAGGAACGCATGGGCAGGTTCTGCCTTCCCAAACGGAGGAATTAGTAATTCGTTAGCATGGCAGGTTGACATTGACCCCGGCTGATGGAGGATTGGTGGCACGTTTGTGGGTCGGGTGGGTTTTGGGGCACCGGGGGTATGTGTGTGAGGCGGCAGCAGGGGGAGGTGCTGGGCTGGGTAGCATCCCCCTGTGTGATGCAGGAGCTTGGGTGGGTGGTACGGCTGTGGCCTGCGTGGGAGCTGGTCTCTAGGTTTTGGGGGGGCTTTTCTATGCTGCCCTGCCTGCCCATGTTGCTGGAGTCCTGTGCAGAGGTTCGCTTTCAAAGTGTGTGGGGTACCGAAGGCACAGCAAAGCCAGTGGGCACCACGGGTTCAGCCAAAACCTGCCTTTTGCTTTAATGCAAGCATGTTTTCAGTGTTACTTTTTCAATTCAATAGGTAATTAATCCATTATATGCTTTACTGCATGAAACAAATGGGCCTCATCTCATGCACATTATTAGAAAGGGTTCCTTTAGTTCTGATGGCGTTCTTACTGGTAAGAAATCGATGTGAGAGTCCTTGCATTCAGCATTTTTTCAGTGCTACCAAGATTTAAAATCTGCAATGCATTTTTCTCATTCTGATTTAAGAAGCACTTCAGCTATCACCCAGCTGCCTGCTTGCTCCACTCTCGTTCTCTTCCCTTTCCTGGTTTCACGATGTTTATTTTTCTTTCCAAGCCTGTGATCATGTTAAAATCCCGGATTTTGTTTTTAAGAGAAGTAAATTGCTAATCCTCATGTTTGTGGAGACAAGCTTAGAAGTATCCCCTGCCTTATCACCAAAGCCTCTAACACCCGCCGTGGAGACTCTGCCTCTCCCTTTTATACGCAATAGTCTGTTTTAAAGCAAAAGCTGGGGCTTTGCTGGGGCAGCTGACTTGGGGACGCTGCTGGAGCAGACGCGGCTGCTGTGGCCGGTAGAGTCCGGGTTGGATTTTCCCTGCCGAAGGAACAAAACTCCTCTATTCCACCCATTTCTGCCTGGCCGTGTGGAACAGCGTGGGGCTCCTTGAAGGACACTTTGTTCTGACTCCGCCAGCCCCACGCATGGCGGGTGGGTGGGCTGCAGAGCCCCGACCTCCCTGCGTGCTGCAGCGGGGTGGGCAGCAGGGCTGCACCCAGACCCCGCGGACGGGCTTCTTTGGAGTGTATGAAGTGTTTCGGCACTTGAAAGCCGTTGCCCCTCTCCTGCCTGCAGTGCCCGTTGTGCTCCACCCGCCTTCCTGGGTCCCCAGCCTGTCCCTGGCTCTGGCTCCTCACCTCTGCACCTCCCGGGAGGGGACAACCAGCCTCTTCTGCTGCTGCCGCAGGGCAGGAAGCGCAGGTGGCCCGGCGGCTCAAGCAGTTAGCCACAGGAAGGTGGCCATGCCGCTGCGGAAATGAGCCACGGCTGAGTCAGAGCGTGCAGTGATGCTGCTGGGTCCCCAGCCTCCGGCACGGGGCCATCTCTCACTGGGATGCTCCCAGCCCAGGTGGAGGAGCCCCGGCAGGTGGTGGCTGGCATTAGCTGGTGGGTTTTGCTTGTGAAGAGGAGCCTGGCAATTCCCTGGGGGCAGTGAGGGGCACCCTGGCTAATTGGCTGGGCGAGGGGAGGCAGCGGGGTGAGGAGCAGACCTGGTTGTGAGTGCTGGCTTCACTTCATCCCCCAGCTGGGAAGGCGAAGGGTTTTGCTTTTGCACAGGGTGCGTTGGAGAAAGGTCCGTGCACCCTGTGCGTGCAAGAGGCACTGTGGGGGCAGGTCCCGCGGGGGGTCCCTAGAGCTCCATCAGTATTGTCGTAGGGAAAGACTTTGGTCCAAGCCACGGAGCCATCAACAGCCAGATGCTGCCACGCTGGGGCTGTGCTCTTTGAGGGGCTGGGAGCTCTCAAATCCCCAGCACAACAGAAATGGCTAAGTTGCCAAAGGCAGTTTCAGGACATCTTGCCAGTGCTGGCCCCTTCTGCAGCTCTGGTGATTCCTTCACTCTTCCCATCCAGCCACAGCACCCTTCGGTGGAGGTCTTCCCACCCAAGTTTGCCCTGTGATCAGCATGACACTTTCAGGGGTGCATGTAAATGTTCAGTGCCCGTACAGCTGGTTGGGTTTCCAAGGCTGGGGCTGAGCAGTAGGTGAGACTAAATGTTTGCAGTGGCCTTTGGCAGCCTTAAGAATCTCCATCTCCTCAGGTGCAAGCGCAGGTCCTGCCCTTGGGCGCTGGGCTCGTACGCAGGTACCTGCCCCCATGCCCTGCTCTGCCTCTGACCCGACGGGGGGGAGCCGGGGCTGTCCTGCTGCTCATCGCTTGGGAAGGCAGCTTAAGCTTTCCTTGTTGGAGGGCTCAGGGTTGTGTTCAATGTGGTTACTGAGATAGCTTGCTTTCAATATGTCGGCAGGATTTAATTATTTTTTTTTAAAGAAATGGAAATTAAGTTACAGGCGTGAAGGCTGAGAATAAGGAAGATGGTCTTGTTACTTGGGATCAGTACGGGAGCAGCTGGGGCAGAGTGCTTTTTTTTCAATCAAGTAATAAATTGTGGGGTTTGCATCTTTGAGCTTGAAATAAAAGGATGTTGCCCACAGCAGAAAATGTCACTCCCTTGCCTTCCTCCCTGCCTCCACGCTCCCATCTGAGTCATTCTTGAATCAGATGCATCCAACTGTCCTGACTCAAGATTTTGAGATTTTTGGACTTAGCGATGCTCATGAAAATCAGGATATTTCTGGGAAGATATACAGAGCATCCGAGGTCTCATTTCTTAGCTTTCCTCTGCAGGGAACAGTGCTGGGATTTTGCTTTCTTCCTTTGAAATGATAGCAAACATCACATCACTAAGCTGCCACTTGGAAAATACCATATGTAAAACAGGACCGCTACTGTGGGGTGTGTTGAAGTTATTTATCTGGCTGCTCTTGGTGGTAATACCCAAACAGCAGCCTGTGGGGAGGCGAAGCTGCTGAAACGCTGAATGAAGTGGTTTGCCTGAAGCTGTGCGGTGGGCACGATGTGTCCTGGCCCCATCTGCCGATGCCGGTGGTCCTTGGAAGCGCCGCAGGGGTGGCTGCGGTCCCAGGGCTGGGGCAGCACCCAGCAGCGGGGGTGCCGGCATGTGGCCGGGGGGAGCCGTGTGACACAGGCTGGGGTTTGCCCGGGGTACAGATGTGGTGCCTCTGCAAACAGCTGGGAGATGGAAGGGTGGGCTTCCTGGCCAGGGGCTGCTTTGGCCCCGGAGCATCCTTAGTGCTGCCTGCAGGTGCCTGAAGGGCAGGTGCCCGGTGACAGGACAAGGGGCAACGGGCACAAACTGCAGCACAGGAGGTTCCATCTCAGTACGAGGAAAAAAACATCAAAAATTTCCTCAATATGAGGAAAAATGGGCTATGCCGAGGTGTAACCTCAGGGGGTGAAAAACCCCATCCCAGAGGGGACCGTGGTCCTCGTGCTGCTCCAGTGCAGCCCTAGAGATGGCTGCAGCACCTTGGGGGTGTACCCGGACGGGTGGTGGGGAGGGTGGGCACCCCACCTGTCCCTGAGGCCGTCCCCATGGGTGAGCGGCATGAGGACAGGGACGTGCAGGGCTTCCCGTGGCTGCGGGCAGGGAAGCACAGAACAAGCCGTCCCCGAGGAACAGAGGCCCCGGACACGAGTCTGCTGAAGTCAGGGGAAAGATTTCAGAGGTTTTTTGACAAGAGCCTGTGGCCTATAAATACACAGGGCTAAGTCATTGTGCCGCTGCTAATGCTTGCGGAGCTAACGCCAGCTGACTGTCAGGAAGCGCTGCTGCAGATCCGAGGTGCTGGCTGGTGCTTCCAAGAAGCAGCCAAGATCCCAGCAGTGGTGTGATGCATCTGCTATCACTAGAAATAAACTCGTGCCTGTGCTGGGTGCTGAAGGCAGGAATTTCTTTTGCAGCCGTCTGGCTGGAAGTGAAGGCTCCTGTACCTCTGACAAGCATAAAATAAAAGAACAAAAAGACCAAAAAAGAAGTGAAGGAGCTGGATTGCTGTGCAAGCAGCTAGACAGCACCTGAGACTCTGCTGAGCTCTTAAATGAGGTTGCAGAAGGGGCTTGGACTTGCTTCAGAGGTGCTGGAAACCCACTGGCTCCGCTGCCCCGGCTCACGCTGCGTGGCTGCGCTCACCAGGGCTGCCTTGTGCAGCGAGGCATCGTGGGCTGCGAGCAGGGGGGGTGGGGGGGCACAGTCTGGCACTTTATAATTGGTTGGGGATATTAATGTGTTTTATGAGCTACAGGCTAGATTGCAATCTAGCCATCTGCCCTGCCTTGGGGGGTCGTGTGTTTCCACCACCCCAGGAGAACAGAACCAGTTGCAATTCAGTCTCATTAAACTGGCTGAAAACCAGGATTTCTGATTCACAGGAAATTATTTGCTTTTTTTTAATTTGACTTTTGGGTTGGTCAGACTGAACTGAAATAGTTGTTCTTGCTTTGCTTCTGCTTCCAGTAAGCTTGAGGGTCCTGCGCCTTGTGGCTGCCCCATCAGAGCGATGTCCTTGCTGGGCTTGGAGCTAAACCCGTCCCCAGCATGGAGCTGGGGCTGACGGGTCCCTGCCGGGGGAAACTCTTCCGAAACTCCGACAGGGCTTGTCTGGAAGGGTCTTTTATTGGCTTAAAGCTTGTCAGTCTGGAAGCATTTTGAACAAGACATTCTGGACTTGGAATAATTGAACCTCATTTGTTTGGAAGGGACTTTTCCCCCCTAATTCAGTCAGAAGCTTCCCGACAGTGCCGGTCCTGGCTCCTCCGCCACCGCCTCTCCTGGAGGAGCCGTGGAGGATGTCACCTCTTTTTGTGGGGTCACTTGCTCCCCCCATGGCTCCCCTCCCTGCTTCTTCACAGCCAGGGATGCTGGGAAAGTGGTCCAGCTTCTCCTACATCCCAGCCCGCTGGGGTCCCGCAGCTGAGCGGTGCGGGGCAGCCTGGCTGTCTCCCTTTGTTTTCATCATCTATTTCATAAAGGCACGGAATACGGGGGGATGCTTGGCTCACGTGGTCTCTCTGGATTGCGCCTAGCTGCCTGCGAAGAATAGGCCGTCTAAACACGCTGCCGGAGCGTTAATCGGCTGGGGATGGTTTGAGCTGCCCAAAGCGGCTCTTTTGTTGGAGGCTGAATTCCTCCTTTGGCTGATGCTCCATCCGGATCTTCCCATGCAAAATTCCTATCGCCCTTCGTCACACAAAATGCAGCAGGGTTGGGATGCTGGACAGCCTGCCAGCCCTCGTGTTTGGCAATAGCTTTGCTCAACCTCCTTCAGGACTGTCATTCCCCCTTTCTGGAAAATATTTTTGGGGTCTTTGCTCACCCTTCATACGCACACAGGTCCTATTTCAGTAAGTGGGGAGCTTCCCCAGAGCTATGTGGACTGATGTGAAGCCTTAGTTTGGCTTTGTGCTGCTTAAAGTATGATATTTTTTTTTTTCCTGAACACCTGCTGTATGAATTAAAATTTGCCTTGTAAATGTAACCGATTCAGAGTCTGAGCATGAGAGATGGGCGTTTGCTTATTGCCTGGAAAAAGAAAAAAGCAAAACCTCGAAGGTTTTTCTCTCCAGGCAGCTCGGCCTTGAAACCAGAGAGAATCCCAAGTCATGCTCTTTACTATTTTGAATTTGGTTGCCCCTTGTCCTTATAAATAAGCCACCAGAAACATGACAAGGCAAGCATCTCTGCTATTTATAGCTCGTACTGTTCCACATGCCTGTTTTAAAAATCAGCCAGCTAAATGGCTCTGCAGCCTTTCAGCGAAAGGCTTAATGCCCCAGGCGCCCTCCCGGCGTGGATAGATGTGTGTATGGGCTGCTGGAGCTGAGCCCTCGCCCTGCGCAGGCAGGATGGTTTCTTCAGCAGGGATATTTCTCCCAGGCAAGGGGAGCCCACCCGGTGCTGCCTGACTCTGGGGAACGGGCTGGTTCAGCCTAGAGCCCCCCTGGTTCGCCCTCGAGCCAGCCATTTGTCCCCCAGCCCTGGCGTGGGACTGGTGCCACTGGGGATGCTCCCAGCCGGGCTGGTCCTCCCACACTTCCGCCGCACCTTGGCTTTTCAGGGGGTTCAGCACTAGACTAGATAGACGTTGATATTCCCCAAGCTTTTTTTCTAAAAAAATAAAATAAATTTTGAAGCTGTGTTAACCCTTTACTTATTTTCTTTGTGGCATCACCTCTGTGTAATTAAGAGGCTGCCAGTAGCCTTTACCTGTTTAACTGGTCATGCCACTTCTCAGATGAATCTTTCTTCCTGGCAGATCATACGGCCAGTTTTCAGGCAGCTTTACTCTATTTTGACTGACTGGCTGACGGTATTACTGATAGTGCTGCTTGGGCTTCTTTGATCCTGTATTATTTATGGAAATGATGGCATATAACTCTGTGTAGCTGATTAATGCTGCATGTATTTTTAATGTGCTAGTTCTACTGTTTGATCTGTGCTAAATGATTATTCTCTGATGTGTTCCTGGGTTCGTTTTGGTTCCTTATGAAAAGGATAGTGAAATGGGCTGTTTGTTTTGTTGTCTTTTATTTTTTTTCCCAGTGGTATCATCTTGTGCTGGCTTTTAAGCTTTCACAGATCGTTTTCCCAAGCATGGCTCTGCCGCTATCACGTGGGGCATTTACACTTCATTGCTATTAATTTGAGAGTTTCATTGGTGATATTACTCTAAATTCATGGCTCCGTGTGCAGTAGTTTGAAGTTTCGGGAAGATACAAGGTGGCAAAACAGCCGTTTAGGTCATGCACAATCCTTCAACTGCTGAACCCCAGCTTGGCTGTGACTCGGGTCCAGCAACACCTGAATGAGAAAGAAACCCATCTAAATTGGAGGGGGTATAATTAATATTTTTCTGTGGCCTGTCACAGGATGGTTGGGACTGGTTGATATTAAGAAAATGATGTTAATTGCCAGGGAGGTGTGTGCTCTACCCGCAGCTTCCTCCTGGGTGGCGTGAACTGTGGCTGTGGCTGGGGAGGGACCGGTGGGCGAAGGCGATGTTTCATCTCGGGAAATACCCACTGCATCCCGTGGTGCAGCCCGTGGCATGCACGGCATGTGCAGTGCTCCTGGTGCTGCCACTGGGGAGGGAGCCTGATGTCCTTCATCCCTCCTCCAAAATCCTTCCCCATCACTAGACAGCGGGGTGGAGACCAGGAGGTCATTCCAGGAGGACCATCTGTGAGCTGGAGGATCAGCATTTCCCCTCCCCAGGGGCAAAGTGGATTTTTTTAATTTTTTTTTTTATTATTTTTTTTCCCCCTGCCTTTTAGAACACCTGCTGGTTTTCATGGTACAGGCAAGGGCTGTCTCCTAAGCCCTGCCGGCACCCAGCGCCTGGCCAGACACCTTCTCCCTGGGCGCACCGTGCTCCAGCAGTAGCAGGTTTGCGAGGAAGCTTTCACGAATGGTGCTGTAAAGATGCAAAGCAATGCTAGCTGAAAACCTTTACAGGAAGGCTTTTTTCCCCTCCTCTGAACAGGGCTTTCTGTCAAAATCAGCAAAATGCGCATCCTTCTGCAAAGATCCATTTTCCTTTAATGGGCTTTTCCATTGAAAACAGTTTAAACTTGACATTTTGTTCCTTCCCTCCAAATATTTCAAAGGTCCTTGGTCTATGAAAAAACTTCAATAATTCTGTTTTCCTCCTGCCCTCTATTTCAACAGAGATATATAAATATATATATATAAATACACATATTATAATATATATCATTTTAGTATATATATATATTTATGGTATGTGTGTACTTTTTTACACTCTAGGCTATAACTCTTGCCTCTTGTAACCAGCATCAAAACAAATGTTCTAGCCTGTTTTTTCTGGTGTTCTTCCCCTGCCCCAGAATGGAGCCGTGCCAGCCTGAGCATTGCAAGGAACTGGTGGTTTGGGGGAAAATCAGGTGGGATGCAGTGCATCAGGCACCTAGGGAGCAGGCAGGATTTTTGGATATGGCTCCTACATGCTGATAGCTTCCCTGAAACACATCTTGATTGCAGAGGCATGAGTAATGGGGCAGAGGCGTCCCCACCTTTGCCGTGCCGGGTGTTTATGTGCTTGGCTGGATGGGGAAAGAGGGCATGGTGCCTTGCGCGACACCCGGGCAGAGGCTGCAGGGGGCATCTCCGGGCGCCCCTTCCTACCCCGGACCGCAGCCTGAGGGGTGTGTGGAGCTGGGCTGGGATGCAGTTGGGACCCCAGGATATCCAGAGAAGGTGGACAGTCTGCTCCAGGTTGTTCAGCAAACCAAAAGAGTTATTGGAATCGGAGTGGAGCACGCCAACCTGTCGGCTCTTGCCTGGGCTGGGTGTTTGTTTGCTTTGTGCCAGCACTGGAGATGTCTTCGCTGGAGCCTTCCCAGCTCACGCTCTGCCCTTCTCTGCTGTGGCCAGTTGGGTTTCTTCCCAGTCCCAGAGCTTGAGGAAGGATCGGGGGGGTTTTGCCTTGGTTTTAAGCTCCGTGGGTGACCTGGACACAAGCGCAGCCCCCCCATAGCCCAGCACTCCCCTCTCCACGGAAGACGGCATGGTGTCACGGTCTGCCTTGCAGGGTTTTCCAGCAACACCCCGGCTCCCGGGCAGGCCCGGGGGTCCCCCCGTTTGGGGCAGGGGAGCCACTGGGCGCGTGGCATTGCTGTGTCTTGCAGAGCATCCCCTCCGCTGTGGGGCCAGCTGGCGCGGGGAGCAGATGGGGAGGTGGAGCCGGGCTGCTCGGCCGGGTTTCAGGCTACGATAAAGCGAAGTGACGTAGAAAACTAAATACCTGTTATCGGAGAAAAGCAAACAGAGCCTCCACCTGCCTGCAGCCTTTCTCCCTTCAAGGGCAGGCTGCACGCCTGGCATGTAGCTCCCTATAAAAGATGTTTTATTATTAATGTGCTTGCTTTGGCTTGGCTGTGTGGTTGAGAAATCCAAGCTTGACTCCAGATAATGAATGACGAACATTTGTCTGGACTTAACTATTTTATTCTGAGCATTTTTTTTTCCTCCTGGAAGTTTACAGTAAGTTGTCGACAGCGTGCCCTCTGACATGGATTAGTGCTGACGCCTCGCAGTTGGATCTTCCCATCCTCTTCACATCTTGGTTGTTTCTTTTCTAGGGAGGCTTTTGTGCATGTCTAATCCATTTAAAATGAAAAGTAAACAAGAAATGGACTGATCTCTGTAGGGGCAGTCTGGTACAAGGACAGTGCTGGCTTCCCTGCAGAAGGCACGAGCCTAGGGGTGGGATGGGGGGAGTGACGGTCCTGCTGTGCCCAGCACCCCAGTTTGGTGTCACCAATTTTTGGTTTACAGACCCCTTAAAAGCTTTCCAGCAGGTGTGTAGATGGTGAGATCAAGCTTATGGGCTGGGGAATCGATGCCTGCTTCTCCCTGCTCCACCACCCATCGCTTTGTGACCCCTCTTGGGGACCTTCCTTGTGTCCCCTGTCAGGTACATGCGTGAGCGAGATGGCGCTCGCCTCAGCGCTGGTCCCGCTCCCACCTGTGTGGTGTGATGCCAGGTACACACCGAACGGTGTGCGGCGTGGGGCACGGGGAGCGAAGCCCCCGCTTGTGCTGGGGTTGTCGGGCACCTGCCGCTCCCTGCGCTCGGGGGGACTGTGGGTGCCTCTTTGCAGGTGGGGCTGGGTGCTCTTTGCGCAGGGTTTCTCTTTGGCAGCAGAGCTGGGGGAATAGGAGGCACCGCTCCAGCTCCTGCGCTGCCAAACCAGGCATTACAAAGCCCCCAAAACCCGGGAAATGGTGGGCATAGACATGCCAAGAAGCCTCTCCTAGTGGACCTGCTGGCTGCGGAGGGAGCTCTGTGGCTTTGAGCATCGGTTTGACTTGGGGTCAGGCTTGTTTTTGCCTCTGCTGTGCTGCCTCTGCCGAGGTGATGCTGTCCTGGCCGCGAGGTGCGAGTGGTGCGGTGCTCTGACCCTGCACGGCGGCGGCTGGGTTCAGCGTCTTGGCTCAGACTTGGGTTTAACTTGGTGGCTAAGCTGTGGGTGAGAAGAGAGAGCTGCACAGGGTGCCTGGAAGCCTTGTGCCTGGCTGCCTCCAGCCTTCCTGTCACGCTTTTAAGGGTTTTGCCTATTTGAAGAGGATTTGGCTGTTGTGTGGGGCAGGGCTGTTACCTGCTGCACTCCACCGGGTGGCCGGTATTTGTTGTGGAGGTTTTGGAGAACTGGTTTAGACTTTAAGCCACCGTTTGTTCGTGGCTGCTGAACTTGTGCTGTTTAATGGAAACATTTTCCTTTTGAAGGTGAGTTATTGCTGGAAATAAATCCAGGCAATATCTCGTGGCTGAGGCAGGAGCCAGGACCGGACGGAGCTGCAGCGTCCGTCAGTGTGGGCAGCAGCGCGGTGACTAAAGAGGGAGAAATGAAAAGCCAACGTGCAGCCCTGGCTGAAGTCAGTAACCTGCTGCGGGGCTGGGGGGGGTTAAAGCAAAGGTGAGCGGGAGGGGGGGTGGCAGCTGCCCAGAAAACCCCCTGTGGGTGGGCTCTGCCCCCGCTCTGTGTGCGTGGGGGGGAGTTACGTGCCGTCGCTGCAGTTGGTGGGGAAGGGTTTAGGGTAGAGCTGAGATGCACCCAGATGTCCTGTGCCACTCTCTGCTCCTGCTCAGCAGGTCTCCCACTGATGACAGCAGATCTGCTGCAGTTCCCTGGTTCCAGTGATAAGCGACGACTTCCTCCGCCCAGGTGTCTTTCCATGACGTGCCCTGGCCCGTATCAGTTCCCTCTTTGAAAGCTCAACTTCTCCTTCGTGGATTTGCCAGCAAATTTTGTCTCGTTGTGCTATCTGCAACCCGGTTCAGCTGGTGCTGGGTGAAAGCAAATTGAAACAAGTTCTCAGAGTGGGAATTGAAGTCACTGGGTGCGAGCTGGAGATAAACGCGTCACTGTGTCCCATGCGAAGTGCAGCAGGGCAAGCACAAGGCTGCATTAGAAAATAAGGGAATAAAACTTAGAGCAGGAAACCTCTTTGTAGCTTGGAAGGCATTTTCCTTGCTCTGTCCCAGCAGCTCTCCCTGCTTGCAGCACGCTGTAACTTACAACTCCCTGTCTGGCAGGAGTTACGGTAACTCCAAGTTAGCCCGTAGCACTATGTCATCATAACCTGGAAACAGGACCCAAACGGCAAAACCTGCCCGAAACCAGTTGTGATTACTCATGCTTCGTGCTATCCCTCTGCCCCGCTGGAGTTTCTGCTATGGTAATTCCCCTTGTTAAGCAAGGAGACAAAACACCTATTAAACTTGGAACCAAGCTCGGAAGCGATGAGGGAACCGGGACTCGCTGGCTTCAGACTATGGAAAGGGTTTTCTTCTCTTCAAGCCCCCTCTCCTTTCCCTTGCGCAGCCTTTAAAGTGAATGGCAGAGGAAGAAAGGTATTTTGCTGTTTGTGATGAAAAAAGTCTGCCTTTAAATATGCTTGTTTAGAGTATGGGAAAATAAAATAGGTGTATTGGGAATGAATCCTGTGATGCTTGGGCTTTACTTCACCTCCAAGCTTGAAAATGCAATGAGCCGAGATGGACTGGGGTCTTAGCTCAGGCCCTGTAAAGCTTCTTTTTATTAACATTTTCCGTGAGCATTTATTAGCTCTGTGGCTTGCAGAAGCCTTTGGTAATGGGTCTGTCCCTTTGCTCCTCCAGCGGAGGAGCTGGATCTTAAAAGGAGCTGCCCAGGGCACCTGCTGCCATCACTGGCGAGAGTTTTCATTCCAGATTTTCTCCACAGGCTTAAATACAAAGTAGCCTGAAACCCTCCAAAGCAAGTCTGCCTCCTCTTTCTCCTTAAGAAAAGCAAAAAAAGTTGTAAAGATGCCTCATGCTGCCTGCACACAGGGCTGCGTGCAGTGGGCCCCCTGCCCCGTGTCTGCAGAGAGCATCACCTCGTGCTGAAAAGCCGAGGAGGCGTGCGCGGCCCCTTTGGCAATGTTGTCGTGAAGGGATTGCAAGGGGGCTGCAGCTCCCCTCGTCGCCGGCTTCTGTTCATATTAACTGCCCTGGGCAGGGGGGCTCGCCCATGCATTACCCAGTGACACGGGGGGGAGACAAGTCTGCCTGGTCCTGTGGTCCGTGGGGTGCATTGGAGGAGCAGGTCCTGCCCCGAGGTGGGGCTCAGGGTCTGACCTTGCCGCTTCTCTTGCACTTGGTCCATCGTCCTCTGCTTGTGGATGTCCCAGCTCCCTTGGAATGCCCCTCGTCTTGGGAGATAACTAGAGATGTGAAAAACCCTCCTGTTGGCTCTGAGAGTGGCTCGGGCATGAGACGTGCGCTGCCTCGAAGGGTGAGGACCGTCCCCAGAGGCTGTGTGCCCCAGAGCTGCCCGGTGGCCTGGCAGCCGCCCTGGGAACATTTGCTGTGCCCAGGAGATGCACAGTGGTCCTCTGCCCCCCACCGCGCCGGGGAGCCTGCGCTTCCTGGCATTTCTGTATGGAATTATGGATTGGTTGTACACCTGTGCTGTTGCTGGTGGTGTCTCCGCACTCTTCTTCTGTCTTGCCTCCTGGTGTACAAGTGACTGCTTCAAGAGGGCAGGAAGGAAAGCATGGCTTCTTACCACATCCACCCTGCGCCGGGCCGAGCTTGGGTAACTGCCCCACATCATGGTGAGGGGAAGCTGCAGCTCCTGTACGCTGATGGAACTCCCACTTACACCATGGTTACACCTGGTGTAATGAAATTGGGTTATGTCTTCACTACCAAAAAAAAAAGATGCATTTTGCAGTGAGATCGGCCATGTGTGTTTTCCACCTTACCAGGAAACCTCCCAAGAGGTCCAAGCTCAGGAGCTTGTACCGTGATGGACGTGCGTGAAGGGATGCAGGCTGGCATAGTCACCGGCAGCTCCCTGCCCGGCACAGGTTTCAGCCGCAGCAGCTGATGGCGCCGAGGCAGCTGTGTTAGCAGCTATTCTATGATTTCTGTGCTAAGTGAAAAATGGCTTTAGAGCAGCCTGAACTTGGCCATTCCCCTTTCTTCTGAAAGGCAGCGTGAGCCCACCCGTGGACCTGGGGCAGCGGTGGCCTGGGACACCAAACCCTGCTTGCCTGCACCCCAAAAGCTCTTGGGGTGGGTGGTTCAGCGGGTGCTCAGCACTGAGCTGGGTTCGGGGTGGTCTGGAAGGAGGAGGTTGGAGGTTGCATCTGTTCCTGCCAAAGCTGAATCTGACCCTGAGGAGTTAATTGTGGTGACTGAGAAGTGGAGTTACTGCATCTGCGGCACTGTCAGCCCGCAAGGTCCGCAGGGGAAAAGGCTCTGGAAGGCTGCACGCCTTGCAGCAGTGTATTTTGTTTTTAAGTAACTTAATTGTGTCAGACAAACGTGCATGCAGGAGGCAGCTCCTGTGGTGGGGCAGACTGGTTCCTTGCAAGCTGGACAAAGTCCCTGCTTTGCAGCCGGTGCAGCTTCCCTGGGAGCAGAGCCCGGGCAGCCCGGCACGGGATGAACAAGCAACAACCCCAGTTTGTGTAAAAAAGCTCTCGGATAAGGAGGGGGAGGCCAGCCCCGGCTTTGGTCGTGGTGCAGATGTAGATCGCTGCTCAGATGTTCAAAACTCGTGTATTTTGGGTCCTGCATGGCCACCTGCGTGAAGGTTTGCCTTCATGGATGGCACTTGGCAGTAAGAAGGTCCCCTCCTCTACTGGAGTCATCTAGAGCAAGGACAGCGGTGGTGGTGTAAGGAGCTACCACTGCCTCTTCTCCATCCTCTGCTGGGGGGCCCTGCCTCACTGCAGGATGCCTGTTCGGTGCTTGGGGTAGCTGCGGCCACCATCCTGGCTGGCAGCTGATGGATGGGAACTCGTTAAGATGCTTTTAATGAGGTGGAGCCCTTGGGAGCCTCGGCTGAGGACACCCGAGTGCTTTGCGCTGGTTTGTACCAGCATCCACAAGCAGCTGCGTCGGTGACAACCAATGAATGCCAGGAGGCAGCGGCTGGAGGGTGAAGCTCTCCTGCACAGCCTGGCACCGGTGCCGTCAGGGCCCCAGCAGCCAGCGTGGTGGGCGCCGGGGCTGCGTGGTGTGCCAGGCGCTGGGCTGAGCCTTCCGCAGCGCTTGGCCGGCCAGCGGGCAGGCGGCTCCAGGCAGGGTTGTCTTCGCAGGGGTGGAAGATGGGTGTCGCAGCACTGCTTTCCCTTTCATCCCTCCCACCAGCTGGCTGGCTTTTGCTTTTGCATTTTATATCCTGCTCTTTGCTTTTATATTCTGTCATCGTTAGCTTTGTCGTGTTCAGCTGCTCTATTCCCTGCCACTTGCCTTCCAGCAGCACCAGTTGCAATGCTGGAGGAGCCACCCAGTAGCCCCAGCGTAGCACCCTGTTGCTGTTACCCCTTTGTAGCAGTGTGTGCGTCGGGTGCCGCTTGGGGCCCTGCAGACTCAGTGAGCTGGGTCTACTAGTCCCTAGGAAAAGGGGTGGAGGGGAGCTCTGAAGCTCCACACCTGGCTGTTACTGCTGGGGAGCCTGGGCAAGGTGTTAGGGGCGTGCTGATGCTGTCGGGGTGCAAGCTGCTCAGGAGAGACATCTGCAGCAGCTTATCTAGGGAGCAGCAGGAGGAGGAGGAGGAGGGTGACGGTGCAGGCAGTGCTGGCTGTTGGAGCATCTGCTCGCAGCCAGGCAGCCGCAGGGGCAGGTGTGCTGCTGCCCACCTGCCGCTGCCCACCAGCTGTCCGGCCACAGCGGAGCGAGTGGGTGCTCCCGCGTGCATCAGGAGCAGAAAGACTTTGCAACAAGTCTGAGCAGCAGTCCCGACTGTTATTTAACAAGGGGTTTTGCCGTGCCCTCCCTGAGGTGGCACCCGGAGGAGCCTGCAGCTTGTTGCTGAGCGAGGGGGATGCACGAGTCCCTTTGCTTCACTTCGCTTGGGGTGGCGCGGTGTTCCCCCCCAGGATGTCACAGCACGTCAGCACATCCCGGGGCTGTACGGAGGCATCTTGTGAAAGGTTTGGACATTCAGTGCAGAGAAGCATCTAAAAATTTCTGGCTTTTGAAAACTGAGGAGGGAATCGGGTACGTCCCTGGGGCTGGGGCGACCCTCCTCCTGCACAGCTCTGAGCCTGGGCTGCTGTCACCTGCCCGTTTGTCTCGGCGTGGGCGCCGTGTGGGGCTCTAACTGATTTATACCTGTGTTGAGGGAAAGGAGAAAGATCAGTTCTTTAAATATGGAAAGTTTCAGGCTTAACAAGGCCCTTACTAGCCTTCTGTTTAAAGATCTATAGTCACAGTAGTGTCTTGGCTTGGGCATTGCTGCTCTACGTGAAATGCAAATGTAGCTGGGCTGTTTCCCCCTTCTCTTGCTCCAGCTACATCTGGGCCAAAACTTACGGAGCGAGGGACTTGTCCCGGGCAGGGCGGTTGATCCCTGGGCTCCCCGGCGGAGCAGGGTCCGTGACCAGGAGGGCTTGGCTCCCCCATTTCTCTCGGCTGTAGAAGCAGGAGTAAATGCCCCGAAGCAAGGAGCGGTGTCGCTGCCACCTCCGGGTGGGTGGCTGTGGTGGCCTGGGAGATGCTCCCCTGGATGCCCTTGCAGAGCCCTGGCTTCCCAGACCGCTGAGTGGCGAGGGCAGAGCTTCCCCATCGTAGCTGCCCAATGCACCCCAGCCCTGCCCAGCAGGGTCCCCCCGGGGGGTCCTGCATTGTGGCTGTGCTTCTGCAATAGGAAAGCAGCAGCAGCGAAGGCAAAGGGACCCGGGGTTTCATGTATGTGTAAGCCTGTGCAGGAGCCTGGAGCTGGGCTGGAGGAGCCAGCCCGAGCTACAACCCACCACCTTCCCTCGCCCGGGCAAGTACCAGCCCTGGTGCATGCGGGGAGCTGTGCTGGGAGGGGGGGGGGAGGGGGGGGCGCGACAGAAGGGGGCTTCATCCGAGCTCACCCTCCAGCTCACCTCCTAACCTCCGCTTTCTTGTTGGTTGGTCATGCAACGCAACTTTATAGCCCAAACACAAACGGTTGAAAGGACGATTCTTGCTCAGGGTTTTTCTCCATAGCGCCTTTAAAGCTCTTGTATAAATCAATGCGTTCGTTCATTAGCTGCAATTACCCAAAGCACTGAGCAAAGTTTGTGATTTTAATTACTTTTTGCAGGGATCTGAGGGCACGGAGTCTTCAACAGATGATTATATTTTATATTATTCATGCAGCTTTTTTTAATCCCTTTCTCTGCTAGGACATGGTTGATAGATACTAAAATTGAAGTCTGCTAATAAATTCCCAGCCCTGTCCCATGTGAGGTGTCTTGATCTCTGAACGAAAGCATTTTGCTGACAAAACGATTAAATTTCCTGAGAGGTGCCGCAGAAAGTATGGCCGTAAGGAGGGTCTGAGCTGCCAGGGCTGCTGTGTGCTGTTGCAGAGGTTTTTGCCAAAGTTAGATTTCACCCTGTTTATCTCTAAAGCCCGAGCTGGGCTGGCTGTGTCACACGCTGGGTGGTAAAAAATACGGAGATTTTCAAACAGAAATGTGGAATATTTATATGGTTGCAGATGTTTGTGGAAATATTAGTGGGAAAATCTAACCAGCTAAAGCAAAATGCAAACAAAACTATTTTCAAATTAATTAAAAGGCTTGGGTCCATTTTTTAACTGTTGAGATTTTAATCCTCAAGCATTTATTTGGTCTATTTGAAGTTACCGTAGCTTCTTGTATGATAAACATTTTAAGGTCAATTCTTCATTGAACACGGTCTGCTTAGTAAGAGACCCGGAGGGTTTGCATGTGTATGGAAATTTATTGTGGTATCGGGGTAATTCTTTAGCTGCAGCTGTGTAATCCCTCCTGTGCAGCCTGCTGCATTATAACCTGGTTCTTAATAACTCCTGGACCACTCCTGCTTCTCCTGACATCTTCTGGCCTCAGCGATGGGAGCTCCTCAGGGGCTTTGCCTGGCTGTCAGCCCTGGTGATGCCATGAGCTGGGGATCTCCCAGTGCAGGAGGAAGATGAGGTTAATGAGAATCCATATCTTGCTGTTGGGGTTTTTTTGCTTATGTTTACAGGGTTTGATCCGTCTCAAGACAGCTCTACACCTGTGAGTCTGACTTCTTTGATGCGTGTTTACCGGAGAATGAGCTGGTTCAAAGCTCACTGCGCAGGTTGCTCACTCATTTAGCTTCCTTTTTGAAGGGAAAGCAATGAACTCGGATTGCACGGAGGAGCTTTCAGGAACTTCTCAGAAACCAAATGCCTGTATGTTTGATTGCAGGTGCAGGGAAGGAATAAAAATAACTAATCCCAGGGAGTAAGCAGCCTTTGCATTTGTTTAAGAGAGTCCCGGCTGTGGGTTAGCTGAAGGAGCAGAGCAGTCGTGTTGCTCGTGGCTGGCAAACTGAAGTGGGGAGTGATGCTGCGTCTTTTTGAAAACGCAGAGGGGTGACACGGTCAGGGCTGAGCTGGAGTTTGGCCAAAACCCCAAGTCTGCCTGCTTCATGCAGATGAAGAGTGGTTGTGTGGCTGCTGGCGACCCCGAGAGCTGGGACCTTGGCTTTGTACTTCTTTCCAAGTGATGAGAGAGATTTAATCTGGTTTAATTTTCCTCAATAAATATGTTTAATCTTTTAATGATATTACAAGTGTTGTATAAGCATTGAGAAATCATTGTTTTTTTCCCCCCTCTTGACCCATACAATCCTTTTATGGAACAACACAAGTGTGTAAAGCTCTTAACAGCATTAATGTGAACGATGCTGTTCTCTTCGCCGGCAGCATGCCTGACGCTGCGGTGCCCCAAGCTTGATGGAGTCTGTAAGTACCTTGGATCTGATGCACTCGGTAATAAAGCGAATGCAAAATAACAGAAGACACTTTTATATGTATATAATTTTGTTGGGGGTAGGCAGAGGTTCTCTTCCTATCACTCTGGTGTTGCATTGTAGCCTCAAGTGAGAGTGAAGCACAGGTCTGAGCCCCTTAATGCATCTTCGTGATGCGAGAGTTGAGTGTTATTTTATGCCAAGTGCCATCTAGATGCGAATGAATCCTAGGACTTGGCAGCACACCTCTGTTTAAGAAGTTACAGTGCATCAGCTCATCTCTGATCCTGTTCTCGCAGGAGCTCGTAGCCCGCGGCGGCGGCTCCTCGGCTCCCTGTGGGGGAGCTCAGCCAGCCTGTCCCCCCTCGTGCCACAAGCCGTGGGCTGAACCAGGGTAACAGCTCCCGCACGCACGGCATCACCTCGCTTGCACCCCAGTGCCCCAGTGAGGAGTGATGGAGTTGAAAGCAAAAGCCAGTCTGGGCCAAGCGCAACCACACTGAGACGGTGGCGTCAGAGACGTGGAAGGGACGGGCTGGAGCTGGCGGGGTTTCACAAGGGCTGGGAGAAATGGGACCTTCTCTTTCAGCAGACAGCAGCCTGCGGCGAGGCTCACAGGTGCTCTCATCCTGCATCCCGTGCTGGGATGGTGCTGTCCTGACCTTCGTCCCATCACTGGGGGAGGTTTAGAGCACCGGTGGATTGTACCGAGGGGTTGAAACCTCTCGTCGGGGGGTAAGAGAAAGAGCCTGTTGAGAGGCAAGGGGGAAGGAGCAGTGGTGCAGCACAGCTGTGCCTTTGCCTGTAATAAGAAAGAATTCCCAGTGGAAATAGCCATGTCTAACTCTTTAAGGGGGATTTGTGTGTTTGGGGGGAGGGCTGGAGCTGCAGCCATCCCTGAGCAGTGGAAATGAGGAAAGAGTAAGAATTGTCAGGCTGGGTCAGAGCAAAGCTTCACCTGCCCGAGGCTTCTTCCAAGAAGAAGATGCCAAGGCAACAGGGCACAGTCCTGACATTTTGCAGCCAGCGTTTTGGGGACTTTCCCATCAGGATGCTTCTTCAGCTCTGTTTAACAGCTACCAGCAAGCCTGTCCTCTGTGAGCTTATCCAGCCCTCCTTTGAAGCCATAGTAGGTATTTCTGGCTCCAGAACATCCCCTGACAATGAGTTCCACAATTTAATTACAAGGGGAAAGGAAACGGCCTTGGATAGATTTTTAAACCTGCTGCCTGATCCCTTCATTCCTGTGTTGTCAGAAATGGTGCCTGGAGAGGGATTGAGAAGGGGAAATGAGGGAGAAGGGAGAGGAGGTGGAGCTTGAATTTTTGGAATAAAGTATGGGAGTGGGAGGAAACTGCAGAATTAATACCAAAGCGGAGTCTTTCCAGGGACGGGATGCTGTCGCAGGCAGTGAGTACACGAGCTTCACCCTTGCTGTGCAGATGGATGGGATACTGAGTTGGTGCTGCTTTAATGTTTGGGAGGTCAGTGGTGTGAAGTGAGGTTACGTTGGTATAAACCCAGTGTAACCATGCTACAAGCATTTGCAATCAAGGAGTGAGTGCCTTCAGCCTTGGAGTGGCTGGGCTTGCGGTGGCTCACCCTGAGCCGTGGGTAATGGAGGGAGGAGGTGAGGACACCTGGCTTTGCCTCTACCAGCAAATGGCCGGCGATGCCCCAGCCTGGCATCATTACTGCTGTTTTAAATCCGGCAGGATGGCTGTCGGGGCGCTGGGGAGGTGGGGTACCCACGGCGCTGTGTGTTTGCATGGTTCATGCCAGGCTGTTGGCTTCAGCCCTGCAGCACCGCGCTGGGACCGCACCTCTGGCTGCCGGGGCAGCACGAGCACCCAGACACCCAGCAGTACCTCCAGGTTATGTGTGTGTATATATTTATTTTCCTTCGTCACGTCCAGAGAATAGAAAATGGCTGCCTCCCTGGGGATGTTTTTGAAGCAGGACAATAAATAGCATCCCTGGACTTCACAGCTTGCTCTTTCCGCTGCATGTTCTTCTAACAAAACATGTGCATCTTGGATTTTCCGTATTGGGTGCCAGTGAGCAGCTGACATTGATCAGGATTTGCGCTGTTTCGGGATGTCCCCAGCAGATATAGTTTCATATAGACATCTTTGTGTGTTTCGTAGTGTTTTCTTCTTTTTCTGTTTGTAAATAGTTCACCCATGTTTAAATTATTCATTCATTAAGTGGCTTGGATGGGAGAAGGAATCATGCTTAAGATACATGCAAAGATCTTAAAACACTGCAGGTCTGAAAGGATGTAAAATAATTTTTCCACCAGAACGAGCCCTATGTGAGCACTGGGAGGGAATGGGAGAGGAAGGGATGTGTTGTCACGCCAGCCCTGGCTCGGGCTGGGATGTCGCTGGGGTTCGCAGGATCGGGCTCTGCATCGGGGTGGGATGTGGAGGATGAGACCCCTGCTGGGGGCAGGCTGGGGGGCTGGTGCTGAGCACTGTGGGGCTGGGGCTGGCAGCTGCGCTCCCGGGGCCCTTCAGGCCTGGCAGGCGCGTGGTTGTGTTGGTGCCGCTCGCAGCCACGGCAAGTACCCAGTGCAGTGACAAACAGAAATAACTGTCCTCCAGTTTGTTAGTAACCTCTGACTTTGGCATAATAATTAATCAATTCAGGGGTGCAGCTAATTGAAATTGCATATTAAATCTGTCTCTCCCATACAGCAGCATGTCCCTTGCTGTAGCAAACTGTAAACCTCTTCTTTTACACCACTTGCCTCTGAATGTGAAAAGCGAAGTTTAAAGTGCTGCTCGTGAGGGGAGCGGGGTTTGGGTTGGGGTTTTTGTTGTTTTGGTTTTGTTTTTTTTTGCTTGAAGGAGTAACGTGGCAGTGGTATGCGCTGTCATAGTGCCTCTGTTCTGGGATCTCAAAACATTATCAGGCTGTTGATTAATTAAAGCCTGTCAACAGCTTCGCCAGCGAGGGTGGTGGTTGTTAGCAGTGATGCCCAAGTGCACGGTGCTCTCTGGGGCAGGAGGGAGACTGCGATGCTTTAGAAATGGGAAAATGAGGCAGAAACGGGCAGGGCTCGGGAGCCTTGGAGGGGGTGGACACCCTGCGGATGGGGAAGCTGAGGCAGAGTGAGGGCGAGCAACTATAGCAAGCTGGGGAGAGCTGTGAGCTGGAGCTCAGACCAGTGCCCTGTCCCTGAGAGGTCTGTGCGCTCGGCTGCCGGTGCTATCCCAGCCTCAGCACGGTACCTCCAGCCGCGGCTGCACAGCCCAGTGCGGGGCGGCTCTGGGGTTCATCCACCCTGTTTGTTCCTTTGTGTTTGCAAAAGCTCTGGGTAAGGTGTTTTTGAAGGTTACCTTCAAAAGCAAAACATTTGCTTGAGAAAACTGAATAAAGGCTCCAAAAACCCAGGCTCTGGCCAGGAGCCAGGATAATGTTCCCTAATCTTCTTCTGTGGCGCTCATCATCTTTGCTGTGTTCCCAGAGCCTAAGAGACGTTCATTATTGCTCTTCCTTTTCTGGATTATTCTCACCTTCTTGAACCCGGCTGCCATGGGGACAACAAAGTGCCTTTTAAATTAAGCCCGGGGTTTTCATAGTCTGGTACATCATCGTGTCAGACCTTGACACTGCGCTAGGCAATGGATTTTAATGCTGCTGTCTGCTTCCCCTCTGCACCGCCCCCCCCCCCCCCCCCCCCCTGAGGGGCTTTAGGGCATTTCTGGGTTGCAGTAGCCAGGCGGGCGCACGAGCCCAGCTGGCTGCAATACGGGTGCTTTGGGGGTGGGTAGGGGGGACCACGTGTGATGCCGCTCCCTGCGGTGGGTCGCCGTCCCTCCCCACATATCTCCGGGGTGGTTTAGGGGAGGCAAGGCCAGCGAGGAAACCACTCTTTTGGGTGATTTCTTCTGTGCTTGCCCTGTTGTGCCTCATCGCACATTTGGGGGGCGATTTTGCAGCTTCCCGGCAGCTTCCGCAGCAGACGGGCTCAGCTCCGCGCCCCCCGGCAGCAGAACCAGCCTCCCCCGGTGCTGCCAAGGCAGCTGGAGCCGGCACTCCACCAGCCTGTGAACAAAAAGCTGCTTTTTGCCTGTGTTATTTTGGATTATTGCAGCATTTCTCTCTCTCCCAGGGAACCGGCGTATGCAGAGCTGGCAGCGTCTGCGTCGCTGCTGAGTTCAGCTGCTGAGGCTGAGTCGCCTCCGGGTTTTGACCCAACTTTGTGCAATTTTGATGGGCAAAGACCTGTGGGGGGAAAAAAAAAGGCATCGGGAAGTGTCTATGTGTGTGTTTTTGGAAAGCTTACGTCTTTCCAAAAGCATCTCAGTGCATGAAGAGCCCTGCTGTTGGAAGGAAAAGCCAGTTTGGTAGCTGGTGCCGTTGCCAAGATCAACCCAAAGTCAGCTGCTTCTTCCAGCAAGGCTGTTAGTGTTTGCATCCCTCAGATAAGGCAGCGGGGCCCAGCCGGATCCTGCCTTTGCCCCCCGCTGCTGCCTGGGGCAGGGGGGGGGCTTCTGTAGTAGTGGTGACATTCCCAAGGGGCTGCACCGTGGTCTGGCAACGGATGGACCCTTTTGATGGATGGTTGAGGTCCCTTGATAAAAAGAGCAAAAGAAATGTGAGGCTTTTGCCAATATACGCAGCTCCTCTTCTCTGACTTCTGGGTTTTCTTATTTTTGCCATGGCTGGTTTTCTGGGCGGCTGATATGCTGTCAGCGCCCGTTCTCCCCCTTCCTGTCAGTATAATACACTTGGGGACAGCCCTCCTTTTTCCCCTAGTGCGAGCATGGCCACAAAACCAAGTTCATAAAGGGGCTACAGCACAGCCCTGTCTCACTAAGGGCCTTTCGGGCTCTCGCAGTGGACGAGGCTAGCTGTTTTTTACAGCAGCGTGCCCAGGTACCGGCTGTGCCCCCGTGTCCTTTTGGGCTCCGGCGGCTCCCAGCAAGCCACGTCCATTGGTGCTGGCTTGCATCGTGTACGGGCGGTCCCCATCGGCATGGAGGAACTCTTCCCATCACATGCACGGTGGCAGGGTGGCAGCATTTGGGTGGGAATTTGACTTGTAGCACCCGTCGCTTTCCAGCCAAAACAGCCGAGTGCTCAGCTGGTGCTGCGGGAGCATTGGCATGGCCTGGGCGTGCGGCCGGGGGCGGCTCTGCCTGCGATGCTCCTGCAGCGCCGAGGGGGTCTCCATGCGGAGCAGCTCGGCGCTGCTGTGCTGGCCCTGCCCTCTCAGCACCCCACATCACCGTTAGAATTGCTACAACGCTGCTCCTCTTTTTCTAGTCAATTCTAGCAGGTCTAACGGCACTGCGTGTAATGGGCTTTGAAAGGTGAGTTTGTTTTGATGCATGTTTGACAAACTCCAGAGTGCTTTTGCTCACCAAGTTTTCGCAGCTCCCCTTGGCTGGGAGAAGCCCAAGTGCCCCAATAATGAGGTTCCGCTTGGGTAATTGAGAGGGGAATTTAGTTCGTTACATGAAGTGGCTGCTGAAGTGGATAATCGCAGATCTTGAGGTGTTTGTCCTATTTGCTAGTTTAGATTGAAGAAAATTTAGGTGTGATTTCATAGGTGTATAAGTACAAAATGGCTTCTGTGGGGATGCTGTGCATGTGCTGGTAGAGTAACAAAGCTGCGTTTGTGTGTTGGAAGGAAACAGATGAAAATTAAAAGCGCGGGGGGCTATGAGCAGCGCAGTGGTGCAGCCTGGAGAGGTCCCACAGCTTCTGCATTTCCCTTTTCGGGGAGAGGGGCACCCTTCCTCCCACTTGGCTGGGAGCATCCCTTGAGATGGCAACCTGTCGTTGTGGTTTTGTGTTCATTTAACGTGTTTGGCCAGCTGCTGGTTAAGCTGCCTTCCCATCCCGTGGCCCCCCCGGCGAGCCTGCCTGGGGCGAGGGCTGCTCCCCAGGAAGGGCCAACACTGCGGAGCCTTTACAGGGCCGCGGTGATGCAGGAGACCTTATGGTTTGTGTTTCCAAAGGTACTCTGAGGTCTTCAGTGTGGTCCGATTCCAGCAGGTTACTGATGTATTCATAAATAATTTATTCCGTCCCTGGGTTTTAAGTGTGGCTCGATCCAGGCACCTGCCAGGGGCCTTTCCATGGGCTTGGGGCACAAGGGTGCAATAGGGATGTTAAATAATCTGAATACTCGTGCTGACGTGGAGCATTAGTCTTCTTGACATGGTTCGAGCTTTAAGTCAAGTTTTCTTGGGATGGGGGCCTGGCCTCTCCCCTCTCCATGAAGCGCACTGAACACTGGCATTTCTTAGGGAATAACAAATACCAGTGGTTGTGTAAAGCCCCCGATGCTTTATGCACTATTTGTGCAAATAATCCTTGTTTATAATTCACTCTTGGCAGGAAAAGACTTTAAATTATTAAGGCACTAAATATTTTGCAATGAAGGAACGGAGATAAAGCTCTTGGCGAAACAAATTGCTGGGGAGAGGTTGTTCTCTTCAGTGGGTTTGGTGCTTTAAAGTATTACGAGAAATAATGTGCAGGGGGACTGGGAATTCATCATTTGATCAAAAGATTTGCTTCTCTTAAAAAAGCGGCTGCTGGGTGGATGCTTTCCATAACCCCTGTAAATAAGGAGTGTCCCCAAAGCGCATGTGGGGGTCCCCTGAGCCACCCCTTCTCACTGTGGGGTGGCCTGTTGTGGCTGAGGTGGTGAAGGGCAGCAGCTGGGAGGTCTCCATCCTGCTCCCAGCTCCAGCACCCTGGTTTTTAACACCGTTTTCCCATGCTCAGCGCTCCCCCGAGGGCGGATTTTCAGGGGAGCTTGGGTGGCTGCAGTGGGGACCCCTGCCCTGGGCCCAAGCACCCAGAGCTCCCCTGGCCCCCGGCTGGGGCACCTGGATCTGCTCTTTGGGGGTGGGAGATGCTGGTGCCAGTTCCTCGTGTCGTAGTGTGAACGTCAAGGTCATCCCACTGGTGAATTGGGGGTGTTCCACTGGGGTGAAGCGGAGGCTCTTCTAGTTAAGTGATTTTGGCCACCTGCTGCTGATTTTATGCTGGTATTACAACAGCCAGTACTTGTCAGCTCCTGGGGTCAGGTACCAGACAGCCGTGAGTGTGCGCACGTGTGTGCGCGTGCATATACATCCAGCCCTTCTATACAGCTACATATATATGTATTTAAGTAGTTATAATCTCCTAGCTCTTTTTGAGAGAGATTTGAAACACGAACCATGGGGGTTCGAACCACAGGGTGCTCCCAGCATTTATTTATTTATTTATTTTTAACATCTCAACATTTTAAAGCAAATACCATCCTTACGGTGACGATGATTCCACCCTGGGGTGAGCTGGCGGAGGGCAGCCGTGGCGGCAGTGACGCTGGCCCTGCTGGGGCTCTTGCTGGGCGACGTGCCCCCCGCACAGCGGTTTCAGCTTCTCTTTCCCCTTGCAGGAGACCTGTGCAACTGCAGCGCCGTGGGGAGCGCCAGCGCGGCCGAATGCAACGGCACGACGGGGCAGTGCCCCTGCCTCGAAGGCTACGCGGGGCTGCGGTGCGAGAGCTGCGCCCATGGGTTCTACCTGGAGCCAAGGAGCCAGCGGTGCCATCCCTGCGGCTGCAGCCCCGCCGGCTCCAGCAGTGCCCAGTGTGACCAGTGAGTAAGGCACCGTTTGGCTGGGCCTGCCGGGGGGGGGGGGGCTGCGTGCGCGGCTTTGGAGTCTGGGGGTGTTTTGGGATTTGGGGTGTGGATCAAGCAAGGATGGATCTTGTCACCTGGTGCTAGTATTTAAAAAAAAAAAAAAAAAAAAAAAACAAAAAAAACAAAAACAAAAACGCAGGAAGGAAGCTGGCCTTATAAAAATTCATGAAGCATATTCTTCCTCTCAAGACCTGGATTATAAAAATACCCGTAGCTGTGGCAAAAGCCCCGGCAGCCCGCAGGGGAGTTAACTCGCATTTCTGAGTTGTAGGAAGCAGAACCTCTCCCTCAATGGCTTGTGCATCCATCAGTCCCTATCAGGCGGGACTGCCTTCAGGTTTGAGCCAGGAAGGGGAGCGGAGGCTGGGGTGGAGCACAGGGGCTTCGGAGAGGTTTATTTTCTAAAGGGATATCCATTACACCAGTGGCGGGCGAAGCTCTGTGCTCTGCCGTTGCTGAGCATCTGAGGGAAGCAGCAGCCCAGCTGCAGTGTCGGCTCCTGCCTTGCCTGGCGTTTAACCCTGCCGCCTCCTCTCCTTTGCTGTGTTCAGAAAGTTGCCGTAGCTGATGCTTCGAGCTCTTGTATAATGAATGGGTTCCTCTTCATTTCACCTTACCCACCCTGGCATCTTGCCTTTTAAAAGCCAGCACGCAATTTATTTATTTTTTCCCCAGCCAGCGATCCATCAGTCGTTAAGAGATCTGTTGCTGAGCCGGGGGTCTCTGCTTCTGCAAAGAACAGCCCGAGCTGCAGCCTGGCCATCTGGGTGCCCCGCTTGTGGGTCCCCTGCCCCTGCTCCTTGGGGGAGACCCCTAACAAATCACCCTGCAGTGACTTCCAGCCTTCCCGGGCTCCCATCACCTGCTGCCGCAAGAAATCGGCAGCGAAGACGATCCCAGAGCCCCCAGCCCTCTCCAGGGCACTGCAAGGGACACAAGACCTGTGCACGGGTGCAATGGGCTTCTGCTGCACCCATTGCCTTGCGCTGGCATCAGCCTTGTTGTCTTTTAGGGTTTGGTCCTAAACCTAGGCTCAGCGTGTGCTGAACACCTGCACGTTCCTGCCAGGGCTGGGGCTGAGTCAGAATCGAAACGTTCTGCAGAGACTTGCTGTTTGTAATTATTTTATACATTTACTTTGTTTCCAAACACTGCTGACGTCCTTCCTTTTTGTTTCACTGCTGCATTTTCTGCTTGCATAAGCTCTGAAAAATCAAAACGTAAAAGTAATGCTCCAGTTGACTAGAGTGACCTTCTTACTAAAAAAGGTGATTCTTGGGGGTGGAAAGCGTAGTGTTTCACTTGGTTTTTTAAGTGGTTGTTTTAGATACGGCAAGATGTGCCTGGAAGCATAAAGCTTTGCCACAGATTAGAAAATTGGAATTTGCTCAGTTCTAATGTAAAGGCAAATTGGGCAGAAAGGCAGATGCTTGTATTTGAGGGCTGGGAGAGGAGGGAGGTACTGCTGGAGCAACTGGGTTAACTGGGAGGGAGCGTTCTCACCCCGACTCTGAGTCACCAGGCAGCGGGCAAAGCATGGAGTGGGTGACGTCTCCCCATGTCTCACTGCATGGAGTGAGCCAAGTAATGCCCTTGGGAACCTCAGGTGAGATGCTCTGAGTCGGAAAGGAGGATGAGCTGGAATTCGAGCACGTACTGAACCATCACACCCAACCCCAACACGTATGGGCCCAGAAATGGCAGTGGACCTCCCTGCCTTCTCCCGTTCAGCATCGTTTTACAGCCCTGAGGGGTGTGGGAGATGTGGATCCTCAGCCATTTAGAACAGGGCAAAATGTGGAGGAAGCCTTGGGGAGGAGGATGATGTTAACAGAGATCACTCTGTGTTTCTGTTCCCTGCTCAGCGGGGCTTGCTGCAGATGGAGATCACCTCTGGGTGTTTAAAAAGAGGAAAATTAGGTCAGTTGTCTGTGTTGTAGGGCTGGGGGTGTCAGTATGGCTGCAAGATGGGCAGCCTCGTGCATAGCGATGTGGTTGGGAAAATGAAGCAGGATGCAAAATCCAGCTGGGCAAATGCACCCATCGTGTCTGTGGTGCTAAGGCAGGGCGGCCGCAGGCGGCAGCGGTGCAGGGCCGGGCACAACTGCTGCTGCCCCGGGGCTGGGATGGATGGGGGGAGGCATCTGGGATGGGGTACCAGCATGCATCCCTGCAGTGGGGTCTGTCCTGGCGGGTGGGGCAGCCTTTTCTGCATGGCCAGGAGATGTGTGTGTGAGCCCAAAATTAGATTTTTTTTGCTCTTATGCTGGAAGCGCTGGGTCCAGAGACAGAGGTTTGGTGTGTACCTGCGGCTGAGTCTCTGGAGGAGTGGTGCATGTCCCTCCATGCCTCTGGGCAATCCCTGTTTGGGATGAGGCACACAAACATTGCCCAACACCAGCAACCGGCTTCTGTTTTGTTGACGCTAAAAATACAGTATTTATTTATTTATTTATTTAAGCACCAGCCCAACTCTAACTTGCACAAGTTAATTCCGGTGCAGTGGCTTAAGAAAAAAGGGACCGCTGTTCGGATCAGCCTCTGAGTAAAACAGGAGGTAATTTTGGACTCTGACCCTTTCTGCCAGAGGCTGGTTGGAGAGGCAGGCTGCCTGAGGCTGAGCGCTTGGGGCACACAAAACATGCCTGATAGGTTTCAATCAGCTTGCCCAGGCTTTTGTAAAACTGCCTTTTAAAGCACCACCATATGATGATGATGATTATTATTTCTAGGCATGCTCTATGTCCGGCCAGATGGCACACCCACGTACACTGTTTATTAAGTAGACCTCAAATGCAGACCATCAAATAAAAATAAAAAAAAAACCTTTCCCCAGGCAGGCAGTTGATTTTGGGAGTGAACATTGACCTGACATGCTGTCGCTATGAATGGACTCCATGGCTGCTAATCAAAGCTCTGTTTTGGTGGTGTTTTAAATTTGATTATCTGGGGAGATCTACACAGATCCCCCTCTGGGATGGCAGATGATTTCAGTGCTTTGGTTTGGGTGATTTTTTTGTTAGATGAAAAGCTGTGTGTAGTTGAAGCCGGAGCTTGCTGTGGCACTGGATGCGATCCTGGGCTGCTCGGAGAGGGCTGACACATCTTGGAGAGGGGGAGTGTGTTGTCCCTGTTGCGGTAACGCCTAGAAACCTCAGATAAAACCACATTTCACTGGGTTGGATGCTGTGTAGATACTTGCTAAAGATAGCTGTGTCCTGGAAGTGTTCATAGTCCATAGAGGAAGGGTGGAGAAGGAGCTGAAGTTTCAATGGCCATGGTCAAGGTCACAGAGTAGTGGAGGATGAGGCTGGTGACTCATGTGGGTGCCCAGGCTGAGCTGGAGGGACTGCGCTGCCACTGCAAAGCCCCAGGGACGGTGCCTGGGCCGGGAGGGTGCAGGTGGTGGCCCCAGCACACGGCCACGTGGCCCCAGCCAGGGGCTGCCCCCCACAAGCTGCATCTCTCACCATCTTTTGGGCACCTTGAGTTCAAAGCTGTGTTGTCTGTCTGTCATCCGAGGAAGGAAGAACATCCCCATCTGGTGGGAGAGGCAAAGGTGAAGGTGATGCTGCTGGAGAAGGTCACCGCGTCCAGGCTGGCCAGCCCACACCTCCCAGGCTTGCACCCCTGTGCGTTTATTTTTCTTTTTTCTTTATGTGAGCAGAGTCCTGTGCCTGGACTCTGATCTGCTGCCGAAGGCTGGGCAAGGAGCCAAGCCAGAGTGAAGGCAGTCCAGGGGGGTGGTGGTCTCCAGCCCCATCAGCTGGGACAGCGGTGGGAGCGCTGGGGCTCCTCGCAGTGTTTCTGCAGTGCCTAGCACACTCCTGCCCTCCATGTCCTGCCCTGTGGCTTGGCCCAAAAAGCCACTTGTGTCCCCAGGTGACCCATGGCACAGGGAGCTGGCACAGCAGCTGCTCCCCACGGCAGCCCTGGGATGCGCTGCGGCTCGGCGCGGGCAGGGGGTTGGGGTTGGGGAAGCCTTTCCCTGCTGCAGGGCTTCAGTCGTGCACCGGCATGAGGGGCTGTGCGGGCGCAGCTGTTTAAATGCAGGCGGAAATAATTTTCCTGTGCAAACCTGTCCTCTGGCTGAGTCATTTAAAGGAGCAGGACTGCAGTCGGGAAGAGGCCAGCCTGGGAGAGGCAGTGTGTGGTACCCTCCTGGCGAGCAGGAGGTTCCAGATGACTCTGCATTTTTATTTATGTATGTATTTTTACCTTGCTAGCAGCAGTGGCTGTCCGCACACTGCAAACACAGGTGACACCTGGCCAAGGGCCAGCCCCGTGCGAGCCAGCGCCCCGGGGCCCGGCGGCTCGTCTGCTGTGCCCTGTGCCCAGTGCGGGGCGGGAGAGCTGGCGCTGCCCCCATTTACCTCTTGCGAGGCCCTTGTCCCAGGCTTTCCGAGCCCACCACGTAGGCTTTTGTGGCTTTTCTCCAAAGCGCGGCCCTGCAGCCGCAGGGGCAGCTTGTTTAGCCCACCAGCAACTGTCCCCACGTGGGTGCTTTTGCACCCCGCGCTGTGGGATGCGAAGGTGCTGTGAGACACCGCTGCCCAGCTGAAGGGTTCAGCCCTCGATTCCCCTGTTCCCTGGGAGGTTTTGTGTTTTAAACGAACTCGCCCTGGTTCTAGGGAAGGCAGGGTGATGCACCCTTCGGCTTGTGCTGCACCATGACGTGTGCCAGTGAACGAGAGCAGAGCTGTGGGTGCTGTGGCGTGTTTAAGGATTGCAGTATGGTTTAGCTAAACCGGGGTTAGCCATCTAAACCTGGCTAGGTTTTTCCAGTTCCCTTAAAAAGCTCTAAACACACATAATATGCTATCATTGTCCCTAGTGAAAACAGATGCATGTTAAATTGGGGTCTGTGAATCGGTTTAAGCTGCTCCCTCTGTCTGTGCCTCAGTTTCCCCACAGGCAGGAGTGCAATGGGAAGCAGCAGCTCTGACGCGCTGCTTGGGGGTGATGCTCGCTGTGGTTCGTGGCTGGTGCTGTAACACGCTGCCCAAGCGTGCAGCGCTCAGCTCCTTTGCGAACTGAGCAGTGTTTGCTCGCGGCGGGCTGGGGAGGTGGCTCTGCAGTGTGCGGTCCTGGCTGTGCACGGTTCATGCGGCAGGCTCAGCGTAAGGCATGTTAGAGAGACCTCCTGTCACTTGTTTCAGTTTTTTAAAAAAAATTAAAAAATACAAAGCATGCATATAAATGCCAAAGTGTTAATTCAGAGATGTTTTGCCTCCTCGAAGGGTTCTCATTTTATGTTCATATTAAAACGAACAAAAACAGAGCGTCCCTGATTTACGCATGGCTGTCCCCCGGAGCAGGGGTGCTGCGAGGCTGAAAGGGGGGTGCTGTTAGCTGGGCACTCTCCATCCCTCTGTGCCGCCTTTGTGGTGGGTTTCTCTTTGGAGAGACTGATCTATGTGACCCTTACTCATGTGGATTTGCAAGAGCATTGCTGGTGAGAGTAAGGTCAGCAGCACTGGACAGTGTTCTTTGTTAAGGTCTTTGAATGAGGGCTGGGGTTTCTGGAGGAGCGTGGGGAGCTGGGCAGGGGTTGCTGCACGCCACGTTCACAGAGCTGGTGTGATGTGGCAAGGCGCAGAGACCACGGAGGGAAAAGTGATAAGGAACATCGGCCCTGATGGCAGTGGGAAGGACCCGGGTGGGTCGCAGGCAAGGTGCACCTTGGGCATCATGCAGTGTGAAGCCATGTGGGGCAGAATTTGGGGGTTTTTTTGGTTAAGTCAGAAAATGCAAAAGAGCTGATGAAATTCAAGGTTTTTGTGGAGCTTCACCAGCCTGCGCAGAAAGGGTGCTCGTGGCCATGGTCTGAGATGAGAGACCTCATGTTCCCAGGGTCTCTGCCCGTCCCAACCACAGGAGGTTATCTGGGGGAAGGCAGTGGAGTTCTCATTTTGCATAAAGAAATATCTTCATTTTTTGTCTTTAGTGGTGTGTCATCACACTTCTGAAATGTCTTTTCTTTGCGTGGGAACTCTATTTCCATTCTACTGTGTTTTAGCAGTCCAGTAAACCACATTGGGCACCGCTCCTCTTTGGAGATAAGACCTTGGGAGCCCAACTCCTCAATGACTTATTTAAAAAAAACCAAAACCAAACAAAACCCAAACAGAACCACCCCACTTTTTCTCTGTTTTAGAAAGACTGCTCTCCCTTTCATAGATTTGCTGAGCACAAACGGTGGCTCATTATCTCCCAGTAATGCCTTGTCAGCATCCCTCTGCGGAGAAGAGATTTTTTTTTTTTAGTGGAAATTGTTACATGTGGACACCATAAAAGCGGAAGAATACCCTGTTAGAGCATATTTTTCTGTGTGCTTTAATTATCTAAGTCTCTCTCCTAGTACAGACTTCTATCCTTCTATCCAGTCGGTTCTCCCCTCTTCCCCCACAAGCAGGTAGAAACTGCACCTGCACCTGTTTTTATTCGGTTGCAGACAGGGATGGGGAGTGAGTGACTGGACACAGCAGCAGCGAAAGGTGGATGGTTATCATCTCTCCTACAGTAATTGTGGCTTCTCAGAAATCCTGTCATTTTGTTCATTTTCCAGCAGGCTTTGCTGTTCCAGTGTTGTCTGTTGCAGACTTGCTGCTCTGGTAAACATTGACCACCCTCAAAACCAATACTGGCTCAACTTTTTAAGCTCTTGTGGCTAAATTCTGGTTTGGGGGAGGTGGTGCCCAGCCTGGCTTCAGGCAGTGCTTGCTGCCCGTGCCTTTTTCTGCTGCTGAGAGGAGGCATCAGTAGAGATGTGGGGGATGGAGGGACGATGTTGGCCAAAGCTGATGTGTCCAACGGGGACCAGCCCTGTCTCCCTGCATTCCCCACTGATGCATCCTACGCTGTGTTAAGGTTGCCTGTCCCGTCCCCATATTGCTGTGATCTCCAGGGGATGCTCTGGGAAGCTGGGACACACTATTTGGGGTTCAGACTGTGTAGTTAGTTAGGCTTTTGCTGCTTCTCCTCATGCCAAACCATAGAGGACTCCATCCAACCTTCCAAGGCCATGGTGGGCTTCCCATTGCTTCCTCCCTCCCTGGGCACCAGGGTCCTGGGGGGTGGTGCTGGAGGGCACCCCGAGGAGACAGCACAGCCCCGGACTGGAGATCCCCGGCTTTCCCAGCAGCAGGGGGCATCCTTGGTGGGGGAGACGGGGCTGCGGAGGCGGCAGTGACCAGACAAGGTGGCCCTTTGACATTTACAGAATGGCCTTTCAGAGCTGTGAAGTGTCCCCGCTCCGTCAAGGGCTGCCATATAAACAGATGCCGTCCCCCAGCACAAAGCGAGGAATGCGGCGCACAATGGCCCAATGTTTGCCGCAATAAAGCCCCGCTTCTTCTGCCCTCCACAAAGGCAGCTCTGAGCAGGGCGGCAGGCGCGGGGCTCGGCCGCGGTCGCACTAACCCTTCCACCATTCCCTAAAAGCGTTTTGGCTGCCAGTGGCTTTGGTTTGAGCCGAGGGAGTGGGGAGGTGAGACCCAACGTGAAGCTTCTGGCTGCTCTCTGCTTCCCCACGTGCTGGTATTCAAAGGAACTGACCTAAAGGAAAATCAACACGTGGGTTACGAGGGTTCTCGGTTTGCTTGGGGTGGCTGTTAACAGCGCTGGTTTTCCATGGAAGTGTCTTGGAGGGTTTAGCTTTCAAATGTTAGCTTTTCTACGTTGCCCAGAGAAATGTGAGAGAGATTTCTCTCCTGGCTGCTGTCAGACATCACAGAAAATCAGCACAAAACGAGCCAGGCTCACTGGAGAAACGCACCATTTTTAGCGGTATCTCTTCTGAATCTTCCTAATCTTGCACAGCATCCTTTTGTCTTATTCCATCAAAGTGTGATAAAGCCTTTTCATGAGGGTTGTTTTACAGATCCTTGTAGTTCAGCAGTGTGGTTTTCCTCATTCATAGGGAGCACTGCCGCTGCTGTTAATGGCACACGCTGCCGGCGTGCCACCGGGCGCTGCTGGGGTGAGGGATGGGCATATCTGCAACCAGAGGTTCGCAAGGCAGCGCCTGGGAGGGACGGGGCAGCAGGCGATGCTGGAGGTGCCACCAGCTCGGGGTGGGGGCTGCCTGTAGCCCTTGTGTTCCTCTTTCTCAGGGCAGCCTGGCCCCTCACCGGCTCTTCTGGGGATGGTGCTGGCAGGTGATGTGGCCCTGGGAGGTGCTGTGGTGCGGGGGGTGCATATACATGTGCTCTGTGCTTCACGATGAAAACGGTAAATCTGTTTGGCAAACCTCTCCAAAGCCAGCCACTCCAAAGTGTGTGTGTGTGGGGTTTGCATGGCTCATCCACATGGTATGCCTGGGTTTGAGACCCATGGGTGCTCCTGCCTTCTCTGACTGCCCCAAAATCCTACCAGGCTCATGTATTTTAGAAAATCCAGGCACAGAAGCTTGGTGCTGTACTGTTTTGGCTGGCTCTGACATGGTCAGGCCGTCCCTGGGCTCTCAACAGCAGCTGGGCATCCAGGTTTTTCTGGCATCTGGGAAAACATTCAAAACTAATTTCTCCCTTCCCTCCTCCTTGGGGAAAAAAAAAAAAAAGAAAAAAAGGAAAAAAAAGGAAAAAAAAGAAAATAAACGATTAGAGCTTGCTAAGGGTTTTCTGTTACACCATTAAACCATGCACAGCATGTCTCCGATCAGCCCTTGAGGCTATGGTCCTCGTCTTCCCATCCATCTTGTGTCTGTCACGTCCCTGCTAACTTCAGGATGTTTCTGTGGAGGAGGAGTGGAGACCCATTACAGACACAACTGCACATTGCGATCTGCCTCAGATCACAGATATTGTAATGCTTTTTTTTTTTTCTTTCCTTGTGGTGAGGCCGTGAGTTCCCATGCTGCCCTGTGCTGCGTGGTGCAAGGTTGGGGCATTGCCCAGCCTCCCTGGTGGAGCCCGTCCCGTCAGCGCGTCCTTCCCCCGCCATCAGACCTGGCCGAAAATCATCTGCAGGATGCTCTGCGGCTTCAGGCCGGGCAGGAGACAGGATTTTGGAGGTGTTACATGTTCTCCACGCTCAGCTTCTAGGATACTTCCAAGCGGAGTCAAAGCTATCTGCAGTCACCCTCTTTAACAGGAGCCAGAGCAATACATGGAGCTGGGGGGGTCACTGTGGTGTCCCCTGAACTTCTGTAGCTGTGGAGCTGTGGTCCTGTAACACCCCACCGTGGGGAACGTTTTGTTGCCACTAGTGGCCTGGGTTACTTGGCGAGTGATGGGATCTCCTGTGTCCTGTGGCTGTTTGCCCTTGAGTGGAGTGGCAGGGGGCTTGGTGGGGGCAGAAATTAAATCAGACTGGATTTTGAGGACATATTTTGTGGTGTAGGCTGTTCCCTCTGCCCAGTATTTTGCTTTTACTTACCACTCCCTCCCCAGTGCCTGCTGGCACGCTGCTGCCCTGGGTGGCCGCATCCTGCCAGTGGGTGCTGTGCTGCCCCAGGCTGCCACCCCGCAGGCACCAAGACAGCAGCTTCCAAGGCATAACATGAAGCCCCAGGGCTGAGGGCGATGAGATGCACGAGCTCCTGCCTTGGGGGGGTCCCAAACCTGGCATGTAGCCCTCACCCCCACAGGGTCCGATTGCCTGGGGTTGGATCCGAGCCTTGCACGTGGTCTGCCCCTGTCCTGGCTGGCTGGCCATCACTGCCTGCTCCTTCTGCCAGGATCTCTTGTGCTGGTGATGTTTTTAATCATTAGGAAATGTATATAAAGTTGATGGATGATGTGATGGTGATATATATTACCTACATGGTCTTTAAAGTAAGTATATTAATGAAAACTTAGTAGAAACCAAGGCTAGCAGGAGACTTTTTGTTACTGGAACTCTCTTTTTATCCCAACACATCCTTCCATTGATTCTTTTGAGGGCTAAAAATTGGCTGGCTGCAGTGGAGTTAATAATCATCTGAAATGGAGTTGAGCAATTGATGTTGCTGCATCAAAATGTTTCCCTCTTCCCTTCCCCCTCCTTCCCCCCCACTTCCCCCCAAAAAGAAATTCCTGGCTGATACTCAAAATCCAGTTCAGTTCTCACCGTGCAAGTATTAAACTGTGGGTCTTTTCTTTCAAGTTTCTGGATTCTTATGGGCACAATCGGTCTGTTAACAGGAGGCTGGGGGTTTGGGTTTTTTTTTTGTGGTTTTAATGCATTTATGTCATTGACCTTTGCTTTAAAAAGTGTCTGACAGTCTTTACTGGACTGGATCTATAAAAAGGAGTGTTGTAAGGGGGCTTTATTGTATGGAAGCAATGACCACAGGCAAAGCTTTATATTTGCTGAGTGATTTAATTCTTGCACATGCAGAACTTGGCTCGGTGCCATGTGTAACATGTTGAGAAAAGGTCTCCTTGAGAGGCATTAAAACCAAACTTTCCAAAACCATCTTTTTTTTTTTTTTTTTTTTTTTAAATAGCTTGCTTTCCTGTTATTTTTAAGCTAACGAGTAAAACCAAGGGACGCTGCCCCAAAATGCTGCATTGAGCTCTAGCAGAGTCGTTGGGGAAATAAGCCTCCTTTCAAGAACTGGAGTAGGAGTCTGGGTGGAAGGGTGCCAGCCGGGGGAAGAGGCGGCTGTCACTGAGATAAAGGCTTGATCGAGGGACAAGAGAGAGTAAAAGGGAGCGCCCTGGGCTCCAGGAGGAAGCCTGGGAGGCTGAGGATTATACAGCTCTAGTGCTGGGTCCCGTGAAGCCCTACTCATAGCACACATCCCCAGAAGATGAGTTTTCAGGCTAAATATTGGATCCCCCACAAATTAATTGCTTCTCCCTGCTTGGCTCTGCCAGTCCCCTGCTCGCTTACAAGAATATCTGTCTAGTAGTGGTCAGAAGCAAATAAAAACAAACTGTTTTTTGTTTGCTTTTATTTTAAACACTGTGACAACATTTGGATTAATGTGAGGTCTTGCAAAAAGCTCTTTAAAAGTCAAACATACTGAGCTGCTTAACAGCATCCCTTTGAATTCTGCATCTGCCTGCTGCAATTCCAGATAATGGTCTGTAGAGCAAGGAAACATCCTATTTCTTTTTCCTTCTTGTAATCAGTCCATTAAATATGCCTAAAGTTTCATTTTCTGGAACTACTTAATTGTGCAGCCACTTGGGCAGAGTTCCGTATTTTGGTGTGCCTTTGAGTATTTCCTCTTCCTTTGGCAAACAGACGAACAACAGAAATACTAAATTATGTTAATTTCTAACAGAAGCAATGTCTTCCCCCAAACATTGCAATCTACTGCATTTTAATTAAAAACAACACATCAACGGTGCATCAAGCCATTTGGAGCCTCAGCTTCTATTAGTTTTAATCAGCAGATTTTTCTAGGGGCTTTTAGGAGCAAATTGTGCATTTCTCACTCTTCCCCAGGAGGAGCGAGGGAGAACAATAGGTTATCTTTGTGCAGGCACACCAAACCCTGAAATGGTGAATTAAAAAAGTGTATGAGTAGGGTGGGGGCTATACAAGGGAGAGCCAAGAGGAGGGCGCATCCAGTGGTGTGCTGGGGGTGCTCCGTGGATGGCACTGGCTTTGTCCGCTGCAGCTGCAAATAAACCCCTCTCCTGGAGGGAACCGAATGACGTTTATTTGGCTTGCTGTCCTGGCCTCCCTGTGCAGCACGCAGGGCTGAGGTTTCCTGCAGGTCACCCCAGGGCTGTTGGAGATGTGGAGGGGCACTTCTGTGCTCCCCATCCTCGGCTGGGGCGGTTGTGGTTCCCAGGTGTGTGGGCGGGATGAGCCATAGCCAGCAGTCACCGTGTCGGCGGGGTGATGGGAAAGAACATTTCATCCATTCCTGTGATGTCTCTGAGAGCTGAGCCTCAATGCTGCTAGTATATAAAGTCACTTATGAAAGCAATAGGTTTGAAGCCTCTACGTGGAGAGACTGGCATGCAGAGCCAGAGGAATGAGGGTAACCTTTGCTTTTTATAGCCTCTTGGTATTTGCTCATGCCAGCTCACAGCAATGCCCTCTGTTTTAACTGTGCAGAACTCCACCCTCCGTGCAGCCAGAGAGGGTGCCCGGGTAAACAGGCTCCTGCCTGGGATTCGCTCTAGTGGGAACTGCCGGGAAGGGAAAACCCTCTCTTGTCTTGCCCTGGAGAAGTCGACTGGGGAGAGGAGCTTGTCCAGTGGCCCTGAGAATGCTGTGTGGAAGGGATAAACAGGACTGTGGAGGAGAAGCTGAGGGAGGGCAGGAGGCTGACGCCTGCCTGGGCTGAAACCCCAGCGAGACACCTGAGCTGCTGCGCTGGCTCTCAGGGGAGCTGGGAAAGCAGGTGGTGAGCAGGGAATTGTCCGCTCGCCCCAAAATCCAGGAGGTGCCGCTTGGCACCAATGCAGAAGGGAGATGATTATCCACGTGGGTGCTCTTTTGTGGTTCAGGTGTGGTGATCACGGGTGTCCCAGTGTCCTGGAGGACCCAGGGCCAGTGCAGGTGCTTGATGAAGCTTGGGCCGGAGCGGGGCTGTCGGAGCATCAGCTGGGGGCTGACGCATGGGCATGGCTTTGGGCCAAGGCTTTCCAGAATGAGCGATGAATTCTAGTGCCCAGCTGGAAATTGCTGTCAGGGCAACTGGTTTTGCAGAGATTCAGCCTTCCCAGAACTCCCCATCACTTCTTGGAAATTGTTGCCCATGGGTTTCACGTCCTGGTTCCAGCAGGCATTCCTGCACAGAGTTCCCCACTCTGGAAAGGGAGCCCAAAACACTGACCACAGGTTTGTCCTTTGGATGCCTCCCAGCACATCGACATTTCACTGTTTCTGTCTGTGCAGCTTTGGGAAATGCCAGTGTAAAGTCGGTGTCACGGACCTGAAGTGTGACCGGTGCAGCGATGGATACTACCGGTTTAACGAAACCACCTGCGAGCCATGCCAGTGCAACAACCACTCCAAAACCTGTGACAGCTTAACAGGTAACTATCCTCTTGCGACCATGGTGGATGCAGACTTCACCTGTCTCCTCTGTCTCTGGATTTTGCCATTTTTGGTCAGCAGACCTCTGCTCCCATCCTCTTCATCTGCATCTTTATGCCTTGAGTACCCAGGATCTTTACCTTAAAATGCAGGGTGAGGTTGGAGCTAGTCCTTTTCTCCAGGAAGGCCATCAAGGCTGCGTTATGTACCTCATGCTGCAGTGCAGAGCCTTCATTCTGCAGCCTCTATCAGAAATCAGTGCTCTGTTGTTCTCTGCACTAGCACAAATACACAACATGGGCTTTTAAGGAGCTTTTCTTTAACTGTTGTTTACCTGGAAACATATAGTACTGGTACTGACATAAGGTGACTGTTATGGCAACAGATAACACGATTAGTGCTGGAAAAAACTGTCACCACCTAATTAATATTGCCCACTTTTTATAAATTTACCTCGTTCGTTTTCCTTGATCGTTTCTTTGACTGTCTCTCACTCATACAGATGTTGCTGGAGTGCAAATGTTGAGACACCTGTGTTTGAATAGCTTATGGGAGGGCAGTGGGGAATGTAATTGCTTTCCCATCTCCACCAAAAGGAGTGATCCCGGAGGAGCTATGTTCTGTGACTGCCTGCGCAATCCCCACTTTAGCAACAAAACTCACACTTCAAATCCCAAATTCTCATCAAAACTTCCAAGATGGGATGCAGTTCTGCAATATTTATCCAGGAGCTTAGAAAGGAGTAATAATTTAAAAAATGTTGCAGCATTTTTGCATAGCTGTCAGGGAGGCAGAGCTCATCCAATAAGGTGTTTCTGGGCAATTTCTGCACCATTGTCCGTTTCCTCATGGCCTGTGTGTTTGCAGGGGAGGAACGGGCAGGCGCAGTGCTGGCGGTGCCCAGCTGATGCCCTGCTCCTGCTTGGCGTTCGGGGGGAGCGGCAGGTGCCAGGTCTGCACTCCCTGGGGGTGAATTACTGCAATTGTTCCTATACTGGACTTCATGTGCTTATGTCCTACCGATACTGAAGCATGTAAGATTGTACCTAAAGCTGTGTGCACATCAGCTGTGTTACTGATTTGGAGCTGGGTGTGTGGGTTTTGTGAGGGAGTGAGATAATCTGCTCTCCCTTTTTCTCCCTCAATGTTCCCCCTACTCTTGATTTAAAAAAAACAAAACAAAACAAAACAAACCCCAGCACAGATCTTGCCTCCAGGACGGGGCTGTGCAGGCATCCCTTCTGCTGAGGCTGTCCAGCTCTGACCACAGCATTGCAAAGAAAAACCCTCTCTTTCGTTAATGACCTATTGTTGATTTGACAAAAATCCATTTTTAAAATTTTCCTCCATCTGCTCTATTTGCTGCTGGGGGTGGAGGAACCCAACAAAACCAGAACAGAGAACAGTCGATTAAAAATTAGATCTGACGTCTAATAAGTAACACAGCACACTCAGCCTGCTCTAGAGACTGCACTTTGTGTGACCTCCCCAGCTTTACATCAACTGTGTGTAGTCTTTGTCAAATTTTCGAGGTTTCTTTCGCATGAATTCTGTACTTGGGGCTCCCTCTGCCGGCTCCGCTGCCAGCTCCGCAAGCCTCGCTGGGTTTGCTCTGGCCAGGAGGAAGATTTAAAATTACTGGGCTGGAAATTGGGCAGCCAGAGCTCCCCAGGCGCCAGCGCTTCCTTCGACACGAGCCTTGTGCCCCGTGCTGTGTCTGTGCAATGAGTTTGGTTGCTTCTTCCCAGCTGGGGTGCTGTGTGGTCTAATCCTTCCTGAGGGCATTATCAGGATGGGAAGTGCTATTAATTATTAAGGCTTTCCATCCTGATACCTGATTGCAAGCCCATGCATGCTTTGCATGGCTGAGCAACTTGCTGACTCATCGGAAACACAGCCATTTTGCAGGGTCCGTGTCGATAAATGTGAGTAATTTCAGCCGGTGGGAAAGACATTGGTCCTGCAATGACCGAGCCTGTACAGAAAACGCAGGTGTGATCCCAGATTTATGCCCCCATTAATGCCTGCAGAGCACAGTTCAAGGCACCCTTGCTGCTGATCAGGCAAATTAACCTTCCACAAGCTGGTCAGTCCCAGGCAGACAGTTCTTTTTAGTGCTGAAGCAGCTGATTGAGGTTTGCAACTGGAGAAGCCAAGCCCAGCAGATCATTTTCTGCTTTAACCCTGACATCTCTCCCACAAAAGCCACTGGCTCGTGTCTGACAAGCTGTTGGGTGAAGAGCAAACAGTGTGTGGGAGCTGACGCTGAGCAAGTGTCCTTAGTCACCGGGGTGCCTCCAGCCCCACTGTGCGGGTGAATCAACCGCTTCCCAACAGTGGGAGCTGCCAGGGTTTGCTTCCTGCCCTTGGCACGAGGGTCAGCTGCAAGGACACGCCAGGCTGGCTCGGGGATGCTTGGCTGCGGAGTCACCGCTGTGGAGAGAAGAGTAGGAGCCGTGCAGCGTGCAGGGCTTGCAAGGGAGCCAAACCCTTCCCATGTTAATAAGAAAATCTGCTGTGTTTTTTTTAACAGTCAGCATTAACGTAACTCAGGATTTTTTCTGTAGTTAATGTTGGTATGAGATTTTTAACATAGCCCTGCAGCACTGCTAGATTAGCTCAGTGAATCTCCTGTCTGTGCTTATAAACTGCTCTGTGCCGCCCTGGTTTGTGAGGTGGTGGTGGTTGCCTTTTCAGAGTCTTGTACACGGGATTTAATCATATCAGCTTCCCTCAGGTCACTGCCGCCTCGATGAGGAGCCCGCTGAATTAGAGGATGTTCCTGTTGATGAATGGGCTTTTGATGGAGGCTGTGTTTTTATAGCTAGGGAGATTTTTCTTTCTCCGGTCACAATAGTATCAAAATGTAATTTAGAGGGCCATTAGGACACAGCCTTTGCTAAGGCACAGCACGTCGATTTTCTGATTCAGGGGCTTGCCCAGGAAGGGGAGGTGGCTCCTGCAAACCCCCAGTTCTCCTCTGGTTCTCTGGGAAGGTCAGTAATTGCTGCTGCCGGGTGCCTGTGACGGGATAGAGAAGCTGAGCTGTCCTGGGGGGCTGAAGTCATCTGCCCCCAGAGCAGGACGGTGGCACTACCTTCCCCTGACCACCAGCGCTCGGTGTGGGAAGAGGCTGCACATAGAGAAGGGCAAAGGCATAAACTGGGGGGACCCCTTGTGGGAGTGGGGGATTTGAAGCATCAAGATTCCATCTCTGCAGCACAAATGCAAACTGAAACTCCTTTCCTTGGGGACCATTTAATATTGATGGCATGTGCTTACCTGCACTGACCTTTTAGAGCGAGGAGCTGCAGGCCTCTCTGCTGGGGCCACCTACTTTTTCATGTTATGTGTATATGTGTGTGGAGGGGGGGAACGACCATCAGCAGGTTATAAGAGGCCAGGATCATGTTTTGGCCAGAGGGCATCCAGAATCACCTGTGAGCTCTGATAATTGAGAGCACTCCACGTGGATTCTTGCTCCAAATATTCTGCTCCAGTTCCTGCCACGGAATGGTTGCTTGTGCTCCTGTCCCTTCCCCAGGCACCTGCTTGCATTGCCAGGAAAACACCGAGGGAAACCACTGCGAGCTCTGCAAGGAGGGCTTCTACAGAAGCGCCCACCCTGCCCACACCTGCCATCGCTGCCCATGCTCCACCGTGGCATCGACTGGCACCTGCCGAATACGTAAGGCTTTTGTTTTGGTCTAATTCCTCAGATAACGAATGCAGCTCTTTTCAATTAAATTGCCGCTCGGAGCGCATCAGCCTAGCGAGGCATTTTATAGCCCGTGAATCTCATGTTTGTGAGAACTGGGGCACCTTGCTGGAAGCGGCACCTGCCACGCTGCACCCTTGGTGCTTGTGTTGCCTCTTGTGAGAGCAGCTGTGCAGTGGAGGGCATCAGAAGTGTGTGGCTACAGGCTGCAGCATGCTCTGACGCACCTGCAACGTGTGTCAGAGAGAAACTGCTGAGCTTGTGGCAGGCAGGAGAGGTACAGGAGATGCCCACCAGTGCCATGTCCATACCTCTGTGAGCCCTCTTCTGAACATCTCCACGGGACTCCAAGCAGAGATTCCCCAATCTTCCTGTTCTATTTTCATGTAACCGAGAGAAGTCATAGTTGTAATAGACATATATAAGACTTTTTTTGATATTTTCTTAATCAGTTTTGCAATCAAGCCACCTCTGGCTTTATGTAGGCCAGAAAGTTCCTGTGGGTTGCAGGCATCCCTGATACAGTTCCAGCTGTTTTCTGAAATCGGCTGTTTGAGACGGAAATGTTCAGTTTGCTTGGCAACTGCTGAGTGTGCTCTGTGATGCTGGTACGACGCATCAGAAATGCCCAAACCATTTTTTTCTCCAAGGAACAGTGAAGCTGCTGGAGCTCAAAAGTGGTATTTTCAGTGTAAAAATTGAGATTTGTAAATGCTCAGTGTCTGCTGGGTTTTGTCATAATGACTCGTGGTCAGGTCCCACAGAACAAATCCCACAGTGGGTGTTTCTCTGCAGGGGGCTGTGGCACATACCTGGTTTGCTTTCTGTATTCTTTAGAGCCTGGTGAATCTGCCCCAAGGTGTGACAAATGCAAAACTGGGTACATTGGCCTGAACTGCAACCAGTGCGACAACGGCTACTACAATTCTGACAGCATCTGTGTAAGGTGTAAATGCAATGGGAATGTGGACCCAGCGCGGTCCCCCCGCATGTGCAAGCCCGACAGCGGGGAGTGCATCGACTGCCTGTACCACACTGCTGGGTTTCACTGCGAGGAGTGTGAGGACGGCTATGTCCGAGACCCCGAGGGGACCAACTGCACCAAGAAAGGTAAAACAAACTCTCCTCAAATCAGTGTCAAAGCTGTGCGGCTCGGGTGGGCACAAGCTGCCTGACAGCTGGGGAAGGAATGCTGGTAGTTGTTCAGATTGATTCAGATTCACCTGGCCTGTGGTACAGGGAAGAAACCCAGACCTTTAGAACACGTTGGTACCTGCTGGCCTTGAAATCTGTGGTTTAGAGTTAACTCCGTAACCACCCCGATTCCCAGAGTGTGGCAGGCACCTCCAGTGAACAGGCTGGCAAACCCCCCCGCTGTCTGCAGTGTATTTAAATGTAGGTTTTCAGATTTCCGTTGCTTGATATACCTGATCTCTAAGTGCCCAGTGAATGGTCCATATTGACTAGTCCATTCAATAGCTCTGTCTAGTTCTTCTAGTTTTCCAGTTGCTTAGAAAGGGTGTTTATAATAAATTTTGTCACTCCTCACACTCTGCAAACAGTAGCTATTTGGATCAAGTTTAGATACTTTTTTTTTTTTTTCTTTTTTCTCTTCCTAAATGGAGAAGCCAAAGCTCAGAGAGGTGAGATCCAAACTTGCAGAGCGAGTCCAACACCAGAATTTACTGGTATGTGCTCTGGTGGTCTCTTGTCAGTCTTAAATCCACATCCAAGATGCTGCATACAGTATCTCAGACACAAACTAGCTCTGGTATTTAGGGAGGCTACTGTGCAGCATGAGAGAAAATGGTTCTTAAGTTGCTTCTTCAGTGGTGATCAGGTGGTTGGTCCACAAGGTGGATCTCCAGCTCCATGCATGGAAGCATTACCGGTGTTATGTATTAGATAAGAGAACCCAGATTTCAGGAAAGTGTCTGGATCAAAATTCATCCTTGTCACCAACAGAGATTTAATTCAGATCTTCCAGTAGGAGCTCATGTGGTTTTCACTCCCATGCTGGGAGATGTAATCACGGAGTCCTCCTCTGTGCAGGGAGGTGATCAATACAAAAAAGTTGAATACTCATTAGCTGTAACAGTATCATTACAGGGCTGGAAATGACACTTTTGCATCAGGTCATCCATTATCTCCCCCTGCACAGCTCTGTCTTTGTGCAAAGAGCTGCATGACCTTGCTCCATTAAAATCCATGTGTATGGCTTTGCTTGCATACTGGCAGTTTTCACCATTCAGTTTTATTTTAATGGCATTATTAAAGCTGATTCCTGATATGGGGACAGACTGTCCCCTTTCAGAGGGACTGGGTCATGCTCTTCTAGCTTTGTTTTTTCCTTGACACCTGGTTTTTTTCCCTTTCTTATTAAGCAATTAAGAAGGCATACATTTTTTTATAAGCAAGTTGTATAAAAATTGACACGTTGAGGTACTGTGCATTAAGGAGTTTTAGGTTAAGATTTTCATAAACCACTAGTGCATTCGAGTGGCCTAGTTTTGAGTGGCTTCTAGAGTGAAATCATCACCCAGACTCTATTTAAGTGGTCGCAGTTGGAATAATACAGCATGTTTTGTACAGCCTGGGCAAAGCTAAACCCAACCTTGCATATCCACAGGGGCGGTTCAGAGTCTCACACCTGACCAAGATTTTGATGCTTTCAAGGCTGATGGAGAGAACATTTAAAGGGCATGTGGGATGACCAAAGTCAGTGGGTTTGACCCCTGGGTGGATGGTGTTGCTGCTGCGATGATGAGGCACAGCAGCAAGGACTTAGTGATGCAGCGTGGCCCTGTGCCACCCAGCCGAGCATCGCCACCTTCGCCGAGAGCTGGCGTGTGGGCTGCTGGCACGGCCCCGGCTCCTGCCGGTGCTCGTTCATTGCAGGAGGTAGCAGAAGCTTTGCAGAGACTGCATTTCAATCAAGCAGCTGGATATGACACTCACGTCAAAGCTGCCAAAGCAGCCCATTCACTGAACAGCTGCTGCTCTCAAGGAGCTGCTTTAGGACATCTGGAGGGCTGGCACGGCCCTGGTGAGCGGAAACAGGCATCGCTGTGTTGCAGCCCAAAGGTGACAGCCCGCGGTCACAGCATGGCCCTCTTTCACCATGATGTTAGCGCCAGTTGTAGGAAATGTTTTCACCCATGTCTCACTTGCCAGCACTTAGCTGATGCTGACTCACAAATAAAGCCCAGAAAAGTCCTGTTTCCTCGCTAGTGAATCAGCCATTGTTTCGATCCTGGGTTTTTTCTAATTATAGCTGCTTGGCAGGGTTTGCTAAGAATTGAGTGTTGATGAAGGAATTTGGAAAGAATGACTGAATTCCTCGTGCCCTTCTCCCAGAGCTGTATCCAGGAACTCTTGCTCCTGTCATTTTGCTTCCTCCTGCCTGTTACCCCATAGAGAAATGCCTTCTGGCATTCAGCATCCTCAGTATTCTTATCACCCTAAGGCAGGACCTGCAGAGAGTAGAGGAGCTGCTGCAGGAAGGGGACTCTGAGCAGGAGCCTAAATTAGGTGTGTGATCCCCCCTCCAAGGGTTTCTTTCTCCATTACCTGAACTGGGAACATGAGAGCCCAGAGTTAACTCCCGGGACTTCCCTGAGGGCTCGTGGCAGGAGACATGCTGAATATTTCCAGCTCCTGTTGCTATTGGAGATGCAACTTAGTGCACAATTAGTCCTTTGGAAGTGACTCTCCTCCTCAGTCATAATTAGTAGACGTTCTCTTCAGGAGAGCTGGATCAATACAGCACAGCACCTTCAGCTGTAATTGCTGCAGCTGTAAGTGGTTTAAAATGAAGTTGCATTTCTGGCAGCAGAAAGAGAAATTGAAGGGAGTGGGGAAGTGGGTGCAGAGTCGGGTGGAGCAATAGGTATAGAGAACGTGTTGGTTGAGGCTTCAGCTTCTGGAGGCTTCCTGCTGCCTGGATTTGAGAATCTAAAGTTGATGAGGTTATTCCTCTGAAGAAAACACTTTATTATTTTACATTTGGGAGACTAATACTCAGGTCTTATGGTGCTTTTTGAGGCCTATAGCTCAACTGGTTTGAAGGTGGCATAATGAATTTGCATCCCACTTTCAAGATCTCCAGTGTTCCCCTGTCACTGACTCCTAGGTCTGCGAAGGGCGTTATCCCATGTCTGCTGGAAGCAAGGCAGGTCCTTGGCTATTTTGTGCCTGGGAACAGGCTGCAGAAGAAGACGGAGCTTGTGGCACAGTTTAGTAGTTGCCATGTTCTCATCCTTCATATGTAGACAAAACAGGATCCAATCTGGTTTCTGCTTTGTTTGAAGGCTTCAAACAACATCTACAGATTTTTTATTTTTTTTTTCTTGTGATTTGGTTACCTTCTGCTTCCGGTTGTGCAGGCTGGGGGTTTCCGTGAGACTTGTGTATAACTTCTTCATTCAAAAGCAGAACTGGGATTATTTTGCCCTTTTACATAAAGTGGTGTAAATACTGAAACCTGTTGCTAAACACTATGATGGCAGAATACTTATGGTTCATTTTTTCATTTTTTATCATCTTTTACAGGTAAAGCAGGAATAATAATATTGTGAACATGTCCCTACATCTAGCATACTAACTGTAACAGGTTTAACTCCTGGAGTTGCTGTGTCCTCCCAGCCTTATTGTGCAGCCCACGCAGACAACAAGCAAAACTCTGCCTTCGTTAGGGTCCAAGTCCAAACTCTTGCTCAGCTTGATAGAGCCGCGTTTTCATGGGCTGGACGTGAGCTAGGCTGGGTGGCTTGCTTTCATCACGAGCTCACGCAGCTGATGCCGAGTCTTGGCTACTGTGTGTATCCATCACCAGATTTTTCATAGGAATGCTGCACTCAGTGAGCACTTAGCAGACAGAATTACTTACAAAAACTAAACCCAACTTTGGCTAATCATTTTTGTAAACTATTTTGAAAAAATACCAGCTTTAACAGTGTAGACTTAATTGCCATAATAGCTGTGATATGTCAAATCTCTTGTGTTTGTGTTTGATGCAAGATTAACGTATTTTATTGATGTTTTTTAATTTGTTTTGTAGAAGCCACTCTTGGCCCAGAAACAAGGGAGTTTACAACTTCTGCTCCAAATGCCAGCAAGGCAACATCATTTTCAACGGCAGTGATAAACAGTACGTTGTCACCAACAACTATACACACTATATTTCCTATGAGCTCCTCTGACAATAGTACCTCTGCTTTTGCAGATGTTTCATGGACTCAGTTTAACATAATTATTTTGACAGTTATCATAATTGTTGTGGTCCTACTAATGGGCTTTGTGGGTGCTGTCTACATGTACCGTGAGTATCAAAACAGAAAACTTAATGCTCCTTTTTGGACCATTGAACTCAAAGAGGACAACATCAGTTTTAGCAGCTACCACGACAGCATACCCAACGCTGATGTTTCAGGGCTGCTGGAAGATGATGGGAATGAAGTTGCACCAAATGGACAGCTAACGCTGACGACTCCCATGCATAATTATAAAGCTTAGAAGAAGTGATCCAGCTATTCCCGAGTAGGCTTTAAAAAGTTACAGAGCTTGTTGAAGGGGTATCAGGATCCATGCCAAGGCTCCACACAGGAATTTGCTCTTCAGGTACTCTTACGCTGGGCATGCTGTAGCTTGCAGGTGAACAGAAAAAAAGCGTAGTACATCCAAATTTCAGGTAATACGGTGAAATGCATTCAGTGTCCTATCCTCCATAAAGATCCATAGAATTCACTGTTGTTACAGACCTGATTATGCTGATCTGAAAATATTTTTTTTGTGAAGAGGTGGTGGGGTGGAGAAAGCAGTACCCCATGATTAATCAGAAGCCACTTGATTTTCAGCCAGCCTAACACTTATGTCTGCATCCTTCAGTTTGAAAAGTAGCTAATGAATTAACAGTGGATTTTCAGGAAATAGACATTTGTGAAGGCTAATGTATTAGTTCCTGATATAAACTGGTTTGAAAAGGAGGAGAAAAAAGGGAAATAACTGTTCACTGTAATACCAAAAGGCAAGTAGAGGAGTGAGTTGCACACTTGGAAAAAAGTCACCGTTACCAGTTTCCACTAATCAGGGAAACGGGAAAATGTAATGAAAAATATTTGACTTAGGGAAGAGACTAAGCTTTTCCTTTTCTGAGTATTTATACAGGGTGATGATGCTATTAAAACATAGCAATCCATTTTTTTTTTCTAGGAGGAGTTAATGAACTTGTATAGTTTCTGTGCAAGGGAAGACGACAAGACATCTCAGGGTTGCCGTGTAAAAATAAAAGCTAGGCTTAATACCCTACCCTGATAGAAATGGTGTGTTCTGTATATAAAATGTAATATATCTTCTTGGAATTGTATTTGTAATTATTTGTAAAAAAGACAACCAACCGACCAACCAAAAAAACCCCAACAACAAAACCATGAACCCCCCTAACCTCCCCTATTCCCCAAGTCATATTTTAACACCTAGATTTTAATTGTACAGCGGTTAGTGGCGTTGTTTAAAAAGAAAAAAAAAAAAAAAGGATTGTTTAAAATACTGTAAATTAGATGGCAATATTGTTGGAGCTGGGACTCTGGCAAACACTGACTGCTTAAAGCTTTTCTTCTAGTGTCACTGAATAACTTTCTTTTTTAGAGAAAATGTGAGTGCTCCCTACTTGCATCTGTCAAATTTTCCCATTTCTTTAAATATAGAGTGAATTCCAGTGTCACCATGACTAGGGCCTAGTAGGTGTCCAAAAATCGGATGTACCATTCTGTTACTTGCTTTTAAGTCTTTATACAAAAAGCAAATACACTGTCATGAATGCATTGAGAGCCTGATCACAATAGCTGAGCTTTTCCAAAGTGGCTGCTCATCACGTTAGCAGATCTCATTTCCATCTCTCCCGTGCTGACATAGTGATGGGGGAGACTTGCTGGAAGGCTGAGCGCAGCCTATGGAAGGCAAAAGCAGAAATCTCCTGGATTTGGGTGGAAATGGCTTTCAACCAACAAGCTTGCAGGAGACGATCTGCGCTTCTTGGCTTAAAAGCTAAAAGTGCATGGATGCTTTCAGGAAATGTATGTAGCACAAGGTGGTGGTAGGGAATCAGCAGTCAAAAAAACACCTGCAGGTTTCACAGATTCCCTCGATTTTTGTGGGAGGCTGGCGGACAGTTAGCAGAGGGAGGACAACTAATGGGCAGCACAGCACAGGGAGGTTGCACCAGAGAGTTCCTCGCTTGGTACCCACAGTGTGCCTGCATGCCTTGAGGCAGGCACTGTCCCCTCCCTGTGTGGGGGAGCTGCCAGGTCTGACCCGTGAAAATCAATACCATTACATTTAACAGGGTGTGAAACAAATATTTCACCTAACTCATGACCAACCTCAGAACTAAAGCTGCATTTCTGTGTGTGTTGGTGCTTTGCAAGCGATGGATGCTGAGGATAAATGAAGTACCTGCTAAAGGTCAGCAGGAGCTGACTGATGCATCCTCAGAGCCAGGCAAAAGTAAATATTTCTCAAGATAAGAAATGATAGGAAGAATGAGGTGATTATTTATTCGCTTTCTGGTGCTTCATGGAGGCTTTTCTTATCATTGAAGACTTTGGGAGAGGGGGGAATAGGTGTTTTAAACACATGCACAAAGATGCCACTTCTGCCTCAGAAAGTTGCTGCCTGATTTAAAGATGAGGCACAGCAAGTAAGGAGGAAAACAGTTGAGGATGACCAAGGGAAATGGTGAGGGCAGAATGTGATATTGGTTATGGGCCTGAGCCGATGGAAAAGTTCCTGGTGCCTCCTGTGGGCCTGGATGAGGTCCCATAGTTTAGGTAATAAATTTGGTTGATGTCATTCAGAGCAATGTTAACTTTTATAAAATGGGGAGGACTGGAAGAGAACATCTGGATATTGCTAATCCTGGAGTTACTCATCAAACTTTCAAAGAGCAGACTGGTGACAAAATAGAAAACTTCCTAAAAATTCTAATTATTTAGCAGTGCTGATTTAGTGATACACTTGCACTTGGTCACTTAACAGTGTGGGGAAAGGTAATTTACGAAGCGTTAGCTTCTGGGACTAATGCTGGCAGGCAAAGTGAAGGACAGATTGTTCACTTTAATGTTTCCAAAATATTTTAGTAGATCTTTCCATCTTTGCTACAAAAACACCTCTTCCTCAAATTTTGGTATGACTGTAGTCTACTTTGTAAAAGGAATAGGCTTTGATTTTTTTTCTCTCACTGTAGAAATAATGACCATCTGCAAAACCAGGGCGTGTTCGGATGCTGAGCTCTCCTAGTCCTTGCCTACCACAGCACAGGAGGTGTTTGCATCTGGGCTGCTTCTGACCTCCAAATTAAATGCTTTGTGTTTGAGCCTCAGGTTTGAAAGGAGGAGGTCATGCTGCCTTACAGTTGGTCTGTGAGGGAGGGTGGTACAGCCGTGCTGTTGTCTGTGGCTCCCACATCTGGGTGAAGGGTTCTAGACAGCCCCCACAGATGTGACAGGAGGCTGGGTTGGGCAGGGGGGACCTGGCTGCCCAGGTTCAGACAGCAGAAAAAGCACAGGAGGACTCGCTCTTTAGCGAGGACTGGAGCACAGCAAGGATGTGGCACAGGGACAGTGCTTGTCAGATGGCAGAATGACTCGGCAGGAAAATGCCAGCCATCTCCAGCCAACCAGACCCTGGGCGTAGAGGAACAACATTTATGAAAGGAGATTGATGCCTCTGCAAAGAAAGAATGAACAGCTTTGTGTTTGACTTTGGTGATGTGAGATTAGATCCTCCTCGCTCTCTCCATCAATCATGCAGCTTGTCCCCTGGGTGCCACAGGAGGTGAGGAAGAAGCTGAGCCAGATGTATCTCCAGTCAGCTTCGGCTGGCATTGTATTTTGAGGGGGTGCAGAGCTAAGACACTTGTGCCAGGGTACTAAAGGCCACCAGGACCCACCGACCTGCCATGTGTTATAACTTGCCATGAAGCTTCCCAGATGTTGAAGTTTGCTCAGGCCACACTGGGATATGGGCAGGTAAACCAGAAATGGATTTGGAGGGCTGCGCTGAGGCCCGACCTAGGAGTCAGCAAGATAAGGGGAAGGCATCTAGGCAACTTCTAGGGCCGACGTGGCAATAGAGATCCACGCAGCATTCCTGAAGGGCCACCATGCATCACCTTTTAGCTGGGCATGCTGCTGTCTGGCTGCAGTGGTGTGGCTGTCACGGAGAAAGGCAGTCGACGGCATGGTACGGTAGCTGTAGAGAATAGAGAAGGTACGATAAGGCAGGTGAGGGCTGGGTGGATGTGGGAAACCAGCTCTCAAGGTGTGACCCTCGGGGTTGTGAGGGCCCTGTGGACCCAGCTGGTCTGGATGGGGTGCGTTCAGTTCCACAGTCAAGTGACCAAAGGCAAGAGGCTATAGTGGAGCAGATAAAGGGCAAAAAGCAATGATGTGTCAAAGGCATGGGGCAACCTGGATGGGTCACAACTTAGGAGAGAGCATTTGATAAGCACAGGGTGCAACAGACATGCAAAAAAGTGATTGGGTTAATGTGAATAGATAATCTTAAATCTTACGAACCACTGTAGCTAGAAATAACTGTGTGGAGCGCCAGCCCTGGGGAGTTGTCGGGAGATGTCATCCATTGGAATGATAATTCCCTTGGACCAGGCTGAGCAAACTTAGCACGCTGGAAGCCATTTATGAAAGAGGAGGGGCTATATTCAGCATCCTCCAGGTATCCTGGGCCAGTTAACCACTGCTATGGGGCATCTTTATCTTAAACGTTACATGCAATGTAAATGTGGCAGAAAGTTTGCACAGTCTCCTTTAAATAAAGGATATAAAAATATGTTTCTCTTTAAAGTGAAATTTTAAAATGAGCTCCCACAGGACTCTGCTCTTGATGTGTCAGAGGAATGGATTAAAATAAGAAAAATGTGGGCCTTAAAAGTTGTACTTGCTCCCAACTGAAACCCATCAGTCTTACTACACATCCAAATAAGACGTCTCCTAAGCATATGCTATGCTTACAAATGCATTTCTAAAAAAAAAAAGTTATGATTTGAATATATGTCAGAATTTATACAGAAGAATGTTATTTAAAATGAATAAAAATAAATGTATATAATTTGTATCTATGCCACTTGGATCTTTGCATTTGTTTTTTGTTCATTAAAGTTCAGCAGGAGTCTTTCCACCGATAGTGACCAGAGCTGGATTGAAACCTACAGGAATGAATCTGATCTCATCCCAGTAATGACATTTATTCTAAGAGAATTATTCCTTCATAATACCCCTGTATGTGAGATCAGAACCATGGCACAAAAATGTTTTTTAACATCAGATATTCATAAGTACAGTTGACATTGTGTCAGATAAACCATCTAAAAAATGAGCCCTAGGATCTCATGTCTGCCTATTAACCATTCCAGCTTTCAGCTGCTTACGTTAATGTGTTTGGTAGCTAGAAAGTCAATGTGTATTTCCCCATTATTGTCTGTAATATTTTATCAGAGATGTATGCAGTCACTAAAAATGAAACCTACAAAGCAAAGCTAGAAATTGGAAGAGGATATTGTATCAGATTTTTCTTCATGACCACAATGGATCTTTCAAAGGAAATTTATGTTACCAGATACTCTGAAATCCACATCTGTGGTGTCAGTAGTTTTGAGCAGTTCTGGTAGTGTCTGCAAAAGGAGCTATGGAGAACTTGCATTTCTGTCTCACTTGTCAGTGTTAGGGAATTGATTTTTTTGGTGTAGAAGAAAATATAAATGCTAAAGGCTAGTCTTTTCTGCTGAATGCTATGTCTAACTCTTTGGTCCTTATTAAGTAAAGAACTTGAAGAGAGGTAAGTCAGCATAAATTAAGCGAGCACTTTAAATGTTTATTCAAATGTTTTACTGAGCCAGAGCTATGTAAGGGCCACACTGGTGATATTCCAGGGAGTTCATTGAGACCTGATTTGCATTAGCAGAACAGTTTGATTGTGTATGACTTGGCTTAGGAGGAATTTTGCTCTGAACAGTAACAGGGGGAGGAATAACTGAATTCTGAACCAGATCCCCAGAGAAGGGACTTGAAAACAGGATGGCTGGCGGTGACATCCGTTCTGCTTGTGCCACCATTGCACTTCAGCCACAGTGCTCTGAGCAGCAGGCTTTCACCCTGCTCCATGGGCATTTGTGGTCAGCTCATCCCTACCATTACACTCACCAGAGGCATTGCTTTCCTAGACCCCCTTTAGTGCTTTGTTTCTGAGGTGGTAAGGATCTCAGGCTGCCTTGTAAGGTAGGAAAGTGTAGTTCCAATACAGCTTCCTGGTTTGAGGATTTAGCATAATCTCCCCAAATGTACTGCTAATTAAGACAAGGTTAAACAACATTAAGCAGATTATCAGAAGACAAGTTGTTAGCTGCTTCTGAACAACACATTTCTCAGCCCCTTCTGCCCCTCGCAGCTTCTTGGTGACTGACATGTTGGGCAGTGCAGTAACCCAGGGGAACTTTCCATCATGTCTATGTGTATATACATGTATATGTATCTATATGCTTTTTTCCATCAGACAACCATTTCATGAAGTGATAAAACTTAACAAGGAGGGCCCAGCTGATTTCCTTTTGCAAGATAGTATGCTGGGACATGAACCGTGACTCTGCAGGCAGAGGTGCTGTGCCAGCACATAGCATGCAAGCAGTGCACGGTTTGCGCTGTACTTGTGGCTGATGGATGCTGATTTAATGGCATGCATCAAATATGTAACACCTTCCTGTGACCTTAAACACGAGCAAATTGGTATCGTCCTTTCAGTAAGCGGTCTCATTCATTTAATGAAGATCTCCTCTGTAAACAAGTGAAGCCACATTTCGGACTGGCTGAGCAGATCCTAGTGCCATATGGCAAACCCGATTTTACAAACTTAACTTCAGCTTGGCAGAAGGTGAGGCCACTGCAAAAGGGGACCCAGTCATATAAGGTGACAAATGTCTCTCAAGGGCCATGGGGGAGTCGAAGGGACCAAACATCTCTCAGGGTCATCAGACCTCAAATGCAAAGCATGAGGCATGTCCAGTTGGATAGGATAAGAGATTAAGAGCTTTGTTGTGCTAAGTAGTGCCTGGCATTTCCTGGCAGTTTGGAGCACTAACAGATGCACCATCATGGACTTGTACACATTAAATTGAAAGACACATTAGGGCTGGGAAGCCCACCATGACTATACACATCCAAGGGTTGCAATGGCCACTGCCATTTTTTCTGTGATGAACTTTGATCTGTGTTGAACAGCAAATAGAGCTGGTGCAGGTACATGGAGAAAATGGAGCCAACAGGGCACCATGATGATTTGGATGAATAAACCCACAGCTGCCCATGGCCCCTGGTCAGCCCTTATCCATGGCCTATTTCCTGGGTAGGTGAGAAGCTCCTTGAGACAGCCCAGATGACAGCAAGGGGCACCTGACACACTAGGTGCTGAGGAGGATCCAAACCTAACGCCAAAGCACGTGGCTACTCCCGTGGGCAAGAGCCAGGCCAGCGCCTCGGCATGGGGCCTCCTCGTGGGACAGGTAATGCTGACAGTTAAGTGCTCACACTGTGCCCCAGCTGGGGCTGTAAATAGTGCAGGGAAGTATTCCAATCCCACACACAGGTTTCCAATAAGGAATTAAAAAAGGGAACAAAGAGAGTGAGGAGCAAGGCAAGGTTTGGAGCTCCCTGCTCCCTCCACGGCTGCCCCAGGGGCCGTGGTGCTGGGGGGGGGGGGAAGGGAATGATGGCAGTATTTAATTCAGCTTAGCATTTCCAGCCCTGAATCCTTCAACATAATTGCATTTTCTTCCTGAAAAAGCGGGAGAGCTGCAATGCTCAGCTTTACAAAAAAACCCCAATTGTTTCAGAATCAGCCTGCCTCAGTGCAGGGCAGCTGGTGACAGCTGGCTTCCCAGGTCACCACCTCTGCCAGTTACAACGAACAGTGACTAGAATTTGAAACTGAAGCGTAGTTATTTCTCTCCCCGCGTCTGATGGCGGTTTGGCGCCATGGAGGACATGGAAACAATTAGCGGCTGGGGCACTGCGAGGGGCCCGGCACACCCCTGAAGAAGCCGCTTCCACACGCGTCTTTCTTGGAGCTGGGCCCGGAGGCACCGGGGGGCCACTCGTCACCGCCCGGCCGCGCCTGCAGCACTGTTCCCGCCCAGGCCCTCCAGGCACATCGCCCCACACGCCAAGGGCGAGCACGACTTCCCTCACTAAAGATCGCGGCGTCTCGCCGCCTATTTTCCTTTGAAAAAAGATGGCGGCTAGTGGACGTCACTGTTGCTTCCCTCACTCAAGATGGCGCCCGACGGCCTTCTCCCCCTTGCCCTGTTGGCAGTCTCCACCATACCCCGCCCCGCTCTGCCCTCAGCCAATATGGTGCCTGCCCACCCGATTCAGCCACCGCCCGCAATAAATATGGCGGCTTCCCTTCCATTTCCATTGCGCCCGCCCCGTACGCTCTTCCGCGGTGGCTTCAGCGGCTTCACCTCCGTCGACGCAAAGATGGCGGAAGCGATTGCGCCCGTTTGAATTCCAGCGAAGCCGCCAAAGCCGCGCACAAAGGCGCTGCGGCTCTGGCTGCCGGCGGGACCGGCCGCGCCATGGACTCGTTGCCGGGGGAGGACCTGACGCTGCCGGTGGTGTTCGAGGGCAGGTAGGCGGGCGGGGGCTGGCCTCACGGCAGGCGTCGGGCTTGCCGCCCCCGCGGGTGCATGTGGCGGGGCTGGGCCTGTCGGCCCCGGGCGGGTGCTAGGCGGCAGTGGCACCCCCTCGGCTTTCGGCTGCTCAGCGGTGTCCTTCTCCTCCTTCTTCCTCAGCGTCAGAGTCTCCCAGCTGCCGGACATCTCCCGCGGGGACCCCCAGCCCGGCCTGGCCGGAGGCGACGGTAAGTCTGGATCGCGGGCGGGAGCCCCCCGCGGCTCTGCCGGGGGCACGGGGCTTCGTGCGGCCCCCAAAACCTAAGGGGAAACGCCTCACGCCTGAGGCAAAAAGCCAGGAGATGTGTTTAAGGGATGCAACTTTTTGTAAGCGACTGTCTCTTTAAGGCTATGAAACGCCAGCCGCCGCCGCCGCAGTTGCTGTGGCCGCGTTGCCTGCGGCCGGTGTGGCGCCGAGCCTTACGTAAGGTGCTCAGCCGTCCTGTGGAGCGTGTATTTAACGTGCCTGGAATATCCCGCCGGGCCGCGCTGCGCCTCCGGGGCCTGCTGAGCCGCAGGGAAGTTGCCTGCTTGGAGCATCAGGTTTTCCAGCCCAGCTGCTGCCGCCCAGGGACCCCCTCTGGGCCCAGCGGTTTCCCGGTCAGGCTGCGGGGTGGCCTCCTGCCTGCGCCCTGCTGAGCAGGAGCCAGCATTCAGTACGTTTTTCTGTACGTTGGCCATGAAATCATAGAACCCCTTAGGCTGGAAAAGACATTTAAGGTCATCGAGTCTAACTGTTAACTGTCAAGCCCACCACTAAACAGTGTCCCCCAGTGCCACACCTACACACCTTTCAGATAGTCCAGGGGATGGTGGCCCCACCGCCTCCCTGGGCAGCCTGTGCCAGTGCCTGACCACCTTGTCAGTGAAGACTTTTCCCAGTATCCGATCTAAACCTCCCCTGGCACAACTTGAGGTCATTTCGTCTCATCCTGTTGCTTACTGGGAGAAGAGACCGACCCCCACCTTGCTGCAACCTCCTGTCATGCAGGTGTAGAGAGTGGTAAGGGCTCCCCTGAGCCTCCTTTTCCTCAGGCTAAACACCCCCACTTCTCTCGGGAGACTTGCTTGAAACGCTTATTTTAAAGCAAAATGGCTGAGTAGTACTATTTTGAAACTTTCTGTCTGTGGTGTTAACTGTTGCGTGTTCTGTTATGTAAATTTGAGGTGTATGCTTTTGATGTCTCTTTATGCATGCATGTATCCAGCAACGTAACTTGGCCGACCTCATTGTATAGGTGAGGTAGGTAACTGAAACTATGGCAAATTGGATGGTTTACCAGGAAGAGCTATTTGCTCATGAAAAGAAGCAAATCTAAGAAACTTGTAAATGTGGCAAAGTAATGTTACTGTATTCTGCATGTGCTCCAGGAGAACTGTCCTGTGAGATTAATTAGAATGTCAAGATTTGAAAACCACTGGCTGGTATTCTTTGGGCTATTTTCAAGACTCCTCATAGTTGCCTCACAATTTTGGAAGTACTTTAAATAAAATATTTTCTTCTAGTTTGTGTGAGTCCTCAGGTAACTCTTTATATTAAAGATGATGCAAGTGCTGAATGTTTTATACAATGTCATTATTCTAATTAAAAGTTTACTCGCGGATTTGAGTGGAAACAAGTTATGTGGTGCTGTTAAATGTGGCTGATACAGAACGTGTGTGCAAACAGAAGTTTAGGTACATATAGATTCAGGAGGGACTACAGTTTAGCAATACAGATACTGGCAGTTTCCTCTGTGGTTTCACTGAGTCTAAGGTGGAGGCCTGTCCTGTGACCAGTTAGATACTGAAAGATTTGAACTGCTTTCTAGTAGTTTTAAAAGGACTTGATTCTGATATGGGAGTCTTCTGTATAGTTGCTGTGAGGACTTGTTCTTGAAAGTGCACCTCACGTAGCTTAATTTCAGTGTACGTCTTGATTTAAATGGGTGATGTTGGAATTTGAGAGCTTTATGCGATAGACAACTTAGGGTGACCAGGAAGAAATCTAGATACTAACAACATGGTAGCAGTAACGTATAACATAAACAAGGGGCAAAAAAATTGCTTCCTTCACTTCCCAAAAGGTGTTGTACTTTTATTGTGTTTAGATGGTGTAGGCCTTTGCTGTTTTCAAATTGAAGCCTAGCTTAGAGATTCAGCTGTCTGAACTTGTTCTGTCTTCCTGAATGTCTAGTGTTACCAGATGTGGCAGAAGATACAGTCTCACCAACTAGAGCTCGGACCATGAAGGACTATGAAAATGTAAGCAGACTTTTAATATAAGACTTGGCAACGGATTTATGGCCAAGATATTTCTGACATGCTGGCTAAAGTGTTGACTCTCTGGGTCAGGTTCTTAGTTTGTGTCAATCAACAGCAGATCTGTTGGAGATGTGACCAGCTGGCTGTGCTTTGGACCTCCGTTTCTTCAGTATTCCTTTAAAAACAAGAGGCAAAAATTTTTTGAGACTAGCCAACTGCTGCTCTTAAGTTGTGAAACAAAAATGGGCACCCTCTGCTCAAAAGTTCACGCAAACACCATAAACATGGGAACATGATTTGCAAGTCTGCAGTTGATTTATTTTAGTGAAGCATCAAGTTTATTTTCATTTAGGCTAGTACAGGATTTGGCCTTTTATTTCATTGCCTGCCGTATAATACCTTTTAACTTCATAATTATGTCTGAGCGTGCTTGGAATACTTTTGTTGAAAAGGTCTAGTAGCATTGTGACAATGCATTTAATAGAATGTAAAGGAAAACATTAGATTTTTTAAAATATGATAATTGTGTTGTTTATTTAAATTGAATAAGCCAATTGTTTATAATTGCTGAATGATGATTTCATTGGGGTATAGCTGTGTTGCAGGACAACTCCCCTGTAAAAAGTTTTAAGTCATTTAACTCAAGTCCTTGTGATTGCTTTCTCTTCTACAGTTTCTTCACACAATCAAAAAATCTGAGATGACTGCTACTGATAAAGGCGGTGGCTTGCTATTTTCAGTTCAAGTGTCTGCAGTTTTTAATGTGCTTCTGTAGCTGCTGCTACTGTTTGTAGCATTGCTGTGTTTGAAATGAGTGTTTCATCTAAACTCTTTTGAGTTTCTTGTGGCCTTATATCCCTCTGAGGAGAAAGCTGTGCTCTTTGCTCAGAATTTAAAGCTTGTTTTGGAAAGCCTTTGAAGGATTTTTTTTTTTTTAACAATCTATTTCACTTTCTCTTTTGTTTTGGCTGTCTTGGCATTAGTATGTGCTTGAAATCTTTTACTGTGATAGGTGCCAAAGATCTCAGTCTGGAATATACTTTCTGCAAGTGGTTTATTATCTGCAGTGTTTGTTTGAAAAGGGGAAAAAGTTGCAGTATTTGTTGTTTTTTGTTGGTTGTTCTGTGTAATGTAAAGGAGAAAGGGTCTCTCCACAGGTTTCTGGCTTCCTGGTATGTACAGACTTCTTAAGTTAAACTGAGTTGTAAAACTTCTTGTAGGCTTTTGTGGACATTTACTTTCTGTCCTTTTACTGTATACCGAGCATCCAGTAGTAGCTGTCGTTAAGGTGTGCTTTTGGACTGACATGGTAAGGCTGTTGTTATCCCACCTTAAACCAAATCGGAATTAACAGGTAAAGTTCCTGCTATCTCCTGCCTGGTGATGGTTTGTGTGTGTAATTTTTTTATTTGTATCTATCTGCTTGAATTTGCTGATTTTGAAGCTAAATTATTTATACAGGCTATGAGAAGGAAGTGATTAAAAGAGTGGGCTCCTTGTCTTGCACCTCAGAGAGAACCAGGCGGATGTAATGGGCTAAAGGGTGGATCCATGTAGATAAGGTCCTTTGATGTTTAGACCTGGAGAAGATGCTGAGCTAGATTAATATTAGAGGTGTATTATTTTTTTGGTGGTGTTTATAGTCTGTCCCACTTTCTTGCAATATGGTGGGGAACCACCTTGTGATAGAAAATGTGATTACATGGGCAAAGTGAAAGGCATTTCTAATTAAGGGCCACATTATGGTTTATTAGATGTTCATGAATAGAAAGGCTGATTGGTATCAAGTTAGGGAACTACCTAATAACATGTGTGGGTTTTTTCTTGTCTCCCCAAACACACTTAGTTAGAGCTTTGCTGTCTTGTAAAATGGCCTCTGCTGGCAAAAACTGTGTTGCGTTGTGAAACTGCAGCCTCTGCTGACAGATGCCATTTTGCATAAAAGTGGCTCTATGCAGACTTGGAAAGGAGCTGAACAGAGCTAGGCAGGTGTTATTTGCCACTCTGCTCTCTGTGGTGTGGAATATTCTGTGTAGAGTGTATTGCATTGTTGTTTTTTCAACAATTGTCTGCTATTTCTCTTCCTTCATTCCTTTTTTAAATACAGAAATCAAAATGCATAAGGAATTAAGACAGTCTTTAAATGTGTAGGTCTAGAGCATTGCCATTAAAATCCTTTTGCAGTGTGAACTTGTTCACATTTTATACATTGCTTTTTATTAAGCTATAACTTTTTAATTGTAGTCTGCGTGAATTAACTTTCCTGTGAGAAACTGAATGTCAGAGACAACATTTGTTTCACTTCTTGGTTTATGATTGCATAATTTTTGTTTGCCTTTTGAAAGAAGTACCCTTAAGCTCTTTGGTTTAATTCTATTGCCACTGAAATACATAAGAGTAGAATTAAGGTATGCAGTGTTCTTCACAAATTGTTTTTCCTTTTGACTCTGAAACGTATTGTATGTTTGAAGATTAAACCAGAAGTTCAGCTGATACAATTTCAGAGTGTCTTTGGCGCTTGAACTTTTTCTGAATGAATGGAGACTGTTAGGAATGATCTACTGACAGCTTAAACGCCCCAGCCCCCCACCCCCTCCACCCCAAAAAACCCAACCAAACCTGACAAGAAAAGACCCTACAAACCAAACCAAACACTACAAGGTCTGCTCTCACTAGTTGAAGATTAGTGCTAAACTTGCCAGCAAGACATGCAAGATCTAGCACAGTTCTGTAGCCCTGCTTTGTTTAAGAAATTTTTAATTTGTTTGATTACTCTGAATAAGGATTTCAGTTTTGAGCAATGTTCTGCATTGGGATCTGTGACTTGAAGTTCAAAGTTGCATTGTTTTTGAGTTTACATCTATTTGAATGCTGCAAAAGAGACGTTCCAGTTACTCGAGACACCTCATGAGAGTCTTGAGGTGTCATGCTTTAAGCAGCTACAACTTGCATAGTTCAAGTTTATATCCACTACTGTTTGTGATCATCCAATTGCAACTGTAGGGAAACAAAGATAAAGTTAAATATATGTGTTGTTACTGCTTCTAAAGACAGGCTTCTTCAGGATGTGTGAATGGGCCACAAAGTTTATGTAGTCAAGCGTATTTTCAGTTGCTTGGGTGATATTTACTTGTGTGAATAATGACGAGGCACCTTGCTGGGGAAAGATTATTAAACTGAAGAATTGTTTGCAGATGCAGGTTCTGAGTGCAGTTGCAGAAAATAATCTTGGGTTTCACAAGCCAAATATTTGAAGAATTGTATCGCTAATAATTTTTACAAATGGTACTATACTGTTCTGGAAAAGTGTACATAAATATTTTATTAGTAGCTCTATAACATATTAGACTTCCTTTTGCTGAAAGCCTCTGGCACGGGACAGTCTTATTTGAATGAATGTTTTATGCTTAGCCTCTTAAAAAAATTTAGAGTCTCTTTTCTTTAATGAAACCATCAACTATGTTACTGCTTCTACTAGGAAGGTTAAAAATCATAAGCAATTTTTTTTCCCAAAGAATTACACTGTGAAATATGGGATGGGATAAAGGTTTTATTGGTGTTTGATTGGGCTCACATGCCTTGTGTGCTTGTGGCTTTTCTTCCCGTGAATAAGGCTACTATCCCAAGCTTTTGCAAAGGAAATACTTCTGTTTCAACATGACATCTCATGCTTTGTTCAAGTTCTGTTCTGTAGAAGAAAGAACTACTTAATATTTTTAGATTGAAAAAACTCTTTTGGTTTCTTTTTGTGTAAAGTCAGACAATGTTTTAGGACTTAAGGAATATTCTAAAGAGCACTGTCTGCACAACAGCATGTATTATATATATTTTTTAAAAAAATGTTATAATTGTTATTTGCCTAAGTGCTAGTGTCTCAGAGTTTTGCAGGGCTAAAAATAAACACAAGCTAAACTATAACATCTTACCCAAACACACAAAGTTTGTGGGTACCAATGTGTCTATATATCTTAAACCCAAAACAAAACAGAAAAGCAAACCCCAAAACATTCAGAAGGGGTAAGCTGGGGTGGGATTTCTTCTTGTTCAGGTGAGGAATGGAGATGGTGGAAAAAAATACAGATGGGGTGGGTTGGTGGGAGAAAAATATGTTCTGTGATATGTGCTGAAGCTGTAGAAGGTAGAAATCTGTTGGAGCACTTGGAGTATTTTCTGCTCACTGGGTGACACTCTCTTGGAGTGATGGGTGTTTCATTTTGACTTGGGTGTCATACACTTTTATCAACACTTCCACAATTCGAATATGTATATATGTGTGTGTATATCACCCACACATATGTATGCGTTCAACTCTGTCCAGTGGGTTGAATTCTAATCTTGCACTGTGGCGAGCAAACCCAAATCATACCAGTTCTTAGTCTTTATTTTACTTGGTTTGAAACACATGACATAACTTGCTCATTTTCTTTCTTAATTCACAGCAAATCACTGACCTGAAAAAAGAGAACTTCAACCTGAAGCTTCGTATATACTTTCTGGAGGAGCGAATGCAGCAGAAGTTTGATGGTCCCACGGAAGAAATATACAAAATCGTATGCATTTAGAATAATCTAATAGAACTAGATATCTTTTTGAAGAGTTTGTTTTGTGGGGAGATTGTTTTACCTAACTTTTCAGTCGTCTTTTCTTGTTGGAAATTTTGTTAACTCTTTTATTACAGAAAAGGATTAGGCCAAAATAACTAGATCAAAATGACCATTATAAGTTGTGGAAAAATTTGTTTCAAATGTGTGTGTGTGTGTAATGAAGGGACAGACTAAGAAATGTTATGTGTTTCCAGTAGTAAGTGGTTGTGAAAATTTGATAGTTGTGCTACTGATGTCATATACTGCATGGGGAATAAAAGAAGCAGTATGCTTCTCCTGGATTTGGTGTGTAGTTATTCTGCTTTTTACTACCTGGCAGCTCAGTTTGCCCCTCTATTCTTTCCTGGGTTTAGCAGATGTCAGTACAGCTGCTTGAAGGTTGTTGGGGCTCTCCAGCTCGGAGTTGCTTCCTGTGAAGCATGTAGGTGAAGTTGTATTAGGGTTGTGTATAGCTTCCACTTCTACTGCTGTAAATTGAAAGAGTGTGTATTTGTATAGGACTCAGGAAACCTGTTAGGTTCCTTTGTTGGTTTGTAGAAGAAACCGGTACCTTTCTAAGTTGAAAGAAGGATTTCAGTTGAGTGGCATGTCTTGCATCTTTATGATCTTTATTAGGTCATGGTTGCGGACGGTGGTAACAATTTCTTAGACCCTTTGGTGGTGCCTGCATTCTAGAAGGGAAAAGGAGTCATTTCGGTTACACAGTAGCATGTTATTTAAAACAGATGCTTCCATCAGGTCTCTTTTCTGTAATAATATGGAAACTTAAGTCTCCCTTGATGCTTGTTGCAGTAGTGCAGTACATGAATTAATGTTTAGCTATGTCATGGTTTCAGCTGAATATTTCTAATTGGTCTTCTGTCCTGGTCTCCTGCACAGGTGTTGGTCTTGTAATTGCTAATGTATTTAAATGGTATCTGTCAGCTTGCAGGCCAAGTGTCTTTTGTGCGATGTGTGCTTATGTCATGAGTAGTTTTCTCAGGCTATAACAAAATGATTTTAAGATTATTAAAAGCATCAATAGTTGATGGAATCAGTTTTTTAAAATAAAAAGAAAAGTATGTCATAGCTCAAAGAAAAACCATGCATGGAAGCCCTAGAAACTCCCAAGTTTATGTGCAGTACTCCCTGTTACAGTAAAGTGTGTGTGCACGTGTGTGTAGGGGATGTGTATTGCTTGGATACAATGGTCCTAAATGTTTTTCAGATTTTTGAAAGTCTTGAACCTTGCATAATATGTCTGTTGAGTTAAAATGTCTCTATGCTATTCTTAGCCCAATGATACTTTATATTAGGTGGTCCAAATAAAAGTATCTACACATTGCTAATAACTTTTGGGTTGGGTGACCTTTGCATTCTCTCCAGACACTTACATTCTTTTGTCCTAGAACATTGAGCTGAAAGTTGAGATAGAAAGTCTGAAGCGTGATCTGCAGGAGAGAGAGAAACTACTCATCAAAGCCTCGTAAGTACCAACATATTTCTTAATGTCTGTTACTTAGGATTTCAAAGATTTTGCTTCTATTTTTTTTTTCCTAATGTTTTAGGAATGTCATGATCCCAAAGTAGTATTTTAAGGGCATTATCTAGAAATTGCTTCATTCGTTACAGAAATGGTATGTATGCACAATGATGTTAATGTACTTGCACTGTCCAGTGTAACTTTGATATTATCCTTCAATCTTCTGTATTTTTCAGGTAAATAAATCACTGTAATTGGGAATGGTTTAGCATTCCTATTGTAGAAGTTTAGTTAAGAGCTTAATTGTCTCAAGAGGTGAAGAGGTGGACTTTTTTTTTACAGCACTGGATTGAGATGATGTGGCACAAAACATTTCTTGGTAGGGCTGAAGAAGCAGTTCAGAGCTAACCTAGACTGAATCTTGTGTTTTTCATGATATAAAAATGAATATACTTTAAATTTCTGCTTTCCTGTTAGAACCTCTTTTCTAAATCACTGTTACTTATTTTGAAATTACATAGTGCTACATTGTTTTATGGTATGGGCAAGATGGAGTATGCTTTGCGGAGGGAATGGAATGACTGTAGGGCTGGCAGTAGCCTGTTAAACTGCTTCCTTTTAGGTGTCTGGTTCAGAACTAACCCAGGCTGGCAATGAATGACAGTTACTGACTGCTACATGGCCTCAGTTTCAATGGCATTTTGTGTGGCATACACACATGGCACTGAATTGTTACCAGTTAGCCTTCTCTCAGTAATTCAGAGGCCTAGGTTCAGGTAGATTCTGAGAACCAGATTAATTTTTGTTTGGTCTCTCCAGGTAGCCATCATAGAGTATTGCTGGACTTTGAATGGACCCTTGTGCAAGTTCATAATACAAAGCAAAATCTGGGGGGAAATCATAAACAATGGTCATCCTTTGTTTAGTAAGGAAACGCTAGCTGTTCTTTTCTTACAAGGTATTGACAATTACTGAAAAGGCAATGGGAGAGATCTCAGCAGTTGCGTATCTTCATTTTGTTCTCCACTGTTGCTTTCTTTAGAAAATACAACTCTACCAAAGGCTTGATACTATATTTGGAAGCTTTAAAAATATGAAGGCTATATTACACTTTTTCATCATACGTATGATGTGCTTGCTTATCCGCTGTGACAAGGCTTTGTGGAACTCTCAGACTATACCACTGCAATTGCTATATAGTGTGTAGATGTTCTTATTTAACCTTAAAGTGACAAGCAGGTACAGATAATGTGGAAGACACTTGTTTGTACTTAATCTGTCAGCTACTAGCACTTTTAGTTTTTGCACTTTGATATGCAATGGGATTTCTGTCTATATTATGGTCTTTCAGTAAGGCAGTTGAAAGCCTGGCCCAGGGTGGTGATGCTGAAATACAGAGGGTAAAAGAAGAGGCACAAAAGAAGATGCAAGAAATGGAAGAAATCCTGACTAGCAGAATTAACTTTCTGGAAGAGGTGAGTGGCTGAAACTGAAGGAATAGTTAGAAATCAGTACTGTCTTTGTACTGTTGTCTGAGATTTGATACTGTGGTCTACCTGTATCTACCTGATGCTTACATGTGAAAATTGTAGAAAACAATTTTCAAACTTGTTTAACCTTTCCTGAAAAGTAGCCAGTACAAAACCAGAAAAAAATCCCAAAACACAACCCCCCAAAAACCAATGGAAAGGAAGGTGTTTTTAGCTGCTTTTGAAGTGTCAAATATGAGGGTAGCAGTTCTTCAGGAAATTTGTACCTGTTGGTGCTGTTTAGGTACATTCAGAACAAACCTTTGATTCCTGAATTCCAGTGTGAGGAGGCTACATTTTCGGAACTGCAGTGTTTGTTTAGAGGAAGAGGGGCTGGATTTTGAATGCTTTTACTGATAAGGTCTCAGCTTCATAAGTAGCTGAAACCACTCTGTGAGTGCTTCTGTCATTTCCATCTTTATATGGGACCTCAGTATTGTGGTATAAATCTGAGATTCTGTGGCTTTCTGTGTCTCCACTCGAGTGTGTTCATTACAGGCTGAGAGAGGTCACCTCCTTCTGGGCAGGTGAACCAGTGGGCACTTCCCTCCCTTCTGCCTGCATGCCTTATGCTCTGTGGTTAGACTGACCTTTATCTGCCAAGTATTGTTGGCTTCTGCTGTCACTATATCACCTTTTTATGTAACGTTCTTCTGTTCCACAGGGTTATTCTTAACGATCTTTTTTTTTAATGCCTTGCTGTTTGCGGTTGAGACAGTTTATTCCTGTATTTATTGTTGAGCCATTGCTGATACCTTTACAGGGGAATTGTTTCACGTTCTCCTCATTTTGTAGTGTAAAGGCAAAAACATAAATTTCTTTGTATGAATAACATGCTTCCTCAGAAGCAAGAAATTCAGTTTCTTGTAAAGAACAAATTTGATATTGAATGGTCTGTGCTGGAAATGCTTGTGTCAGATTCTAGAGATACATAAGCTGATGATTGTTTAGCATCGTTGACTGCATACACTTACTTGGAGGTGTGGGATTTTGTAGCTGTGTTTGTGAGGGGGATAAACATCTGGTGCTCTTCCTGTAAGTAAATAGAAACAGCACAGGTGTGTATATTCCAATATTTGCTTTCCCATCCCTAAAGAGTGAATTGCTCATGGAAAGTATTGGTAGCAATCTCCCCATGGTATTTTCTATCAGGATGATTTAGCAGTATTCACAAAGCAGTGAGCTCCTTCAGGGGGGAGGAGGGGGGTAATCTCCATGACCTTTTTTCAGTTTAGTGGAACTGAATTTCTCAAAGTGTTCTTCGTGCTATTGGATTGGTAGGGAAGTTCTGAAATCACTTGCTCTGTACCAAAACAGCCAGTCAGACTGGTGTTTCCCAGATCTCACAGGCAGAAGGGTAAATATTCTAATCTACTGGTGATACAGCATTTTCTGTAGCCTGAAGACAGTGTTGGCCTCTGCTAATTTTATTATTCTGATGAATGTAAACACTGCAGAGTAGTAGTAGTCACTCGTTTACATAGCACTGTTATAATTGTATAGATCCAGGTAATGTTAACAACGATTAATTTCCTTCACAGTTTTTGAATGAAAGATGAATGCTGGCAGAACTGCTCTTCAGGTCAGGAGTTGAGTGGAGAAGGACCTTTTCCTCACCCTCCCCCAAAGAGATGTGCTTTTTAGTATAGACTGGGAGGAGAGAGGGGAATTAATTGTTATACTGCAAGGATGCTTTTATTTTGTAGAAATAAAAATTCAGTGAGCACAGCAGGGAGGCTTACACTATATCAGATTTGTTTCAGATCTTTATTTTTATGTTGTATGACAGATGTAGCTTTTTTATCTTGGTGTTCCCCATCTTCATGAGTTGAGTCTCATAGAGGAAGTTGCCTGTAATTGCTGGGCGTTGTCTCTGTTTCTGTTGCTGTTCAAGGGAAAAATATCTGGTTCATACTTCATCAATTCTTGCAAAATATTATAAATTATGTTGGGAAGAGTTCCAGTTAGTTACAACAAGCCTGTGAATATTAATTTCATCTCTGAATAAAAAAGCCTTTTAACCTATTCAATTTAAGACAGTGGGACAAAGCCAAATTATCATAGCTAAGGCTAAAGCCATAGCATGGGGGCACTTTCATTTCCAGTTCTGCTGTTGCTTAGGGTATTTGTTTTATTTCTTTGAAACTGTCCTCCTTTATGCACCACAGAAAATGGATTAATCTTGAAAATGCGGACACAGAGTTTGGAAGCATCTGCAAAGCACTTGAACTACTTGGTAAAAGTTGCTAAATTAAGCATACCAACATATGTTTGTTAGAAGAAACTTCAATACATGAAAAATGTTGTGAGTATTTTGTTCTTATAGGCATCAGGATTGTGTGTTTTAATTGCAGAATCTTAAAGCTGTCCAAGATGAAGTGGAAAAAGCCACTGCAATGACAGAGAAGGAGAAAGCTCTGAGAATAGCTGCTGAGCAGAAACTTTCTTCAATTATGAATGGCCCTGGAAAGGATGTGGATATGATTACAGAAGCTGAGAAAGACAGGTCAGAACTCTTGGCAGTGATGTTTCGAACTACTGGAATTCTTTATTGTTGAAGTGTGAAGAGCTGGAATGGATAGAGGTCTTAACAGTTTGATCCTACCCTCAGGTACATGAGAGCATTACTGGCCGTCTTACCTATTCAGCTCTTAAATGAATAGCAACACAGCAACCAATTTATGTGCTCCATGATAGCAAAATCATCTTTAAAAGTTGTCTGAAAAGTATGCATGTGACATGAGCACATCCTACTTTACAGCATCTGTAACTTTGCTGTTTTACCCCCTGCTTGCTGCTGTCTCGAACCATTGCTGAATAGAGCTGGTCTCTGCCATCTGTGTTCACTTACTGCTTTCATGGCATCTACGTGCTCTTCAGTCCCAGTGACGTATCTCTTGAGGTTGGTAAATCTAATGGGAAGAGAAACTGTGTTTTGACTTCATGGTTTTGATTGTGCTTTGCAAAGCACTGGCTTTGCTTTTTTTGGCAGGTAATGGGAAAGGTGTGTGGGTTGTTCAGTAACTAGGTGGGGAAAATGCATAAACTCAAATCTTAATACTTTGGGGCGCGCTTTTTTTTTTTCCCTGATATGTAGGGTAAAATACACGCCTGGCAAGCCTTCTAGTAAAGCATAGTTAGTTTGGGGATGTGAGTCTGGAGAGGAGATCAAAAGATTGTTATGATTCCTTATGCTTTGGATTATCCTTTCCTGTCCATCTGTGACTGAACCCTGCAGGCAGCTACACTGTAACTGCATAATTGCCAGCCTGGTAACAGAAAGTTCTGTTGGCTGGAGGCTTTCATCTCATGGGTTTTGTGTTATGGTAGGACCAAAGCAAGGTTTACAGTGTTTTCCAGGCAGTTTTTGTAAAAGCATACAGATTGAAAACTGCAAATCTGAAATCTACAGTGGCATAAAATTAGGAAACTGTGTTAATAAGTTTTGCTACAGCACTTTATGTGCCATGATAGTAACTATAACCTGGCTCTCATGTTCTCTCTCTCCTTTCCCCTTTCCCGTTTCTCTTTCCTGCCTTCCTCTTTCTGTTAGTCATCTGTTAGTTAGAACACAGTTGCTCTCCTGAGTGACTTGAGCTGGGAAGGAGTTATAAAACCAGTTTCTTTCAGAGGTACTTTAGCCGTCACCTCTATAGCTTGTGTGAAAAGAGTTCCTAAAGTGCTGAAACAAATTGTCAGGATTGGACCACTGAAGGGAAAGCTGTGTGGAGTGTGATGAAGAATGTCTTCCCCCCTCCCTGCTTCTTTGCCCTTCCTCTTGGGATCCAGTGTTAGCAGGATCTTCTATAATTACATGCTGGTAGATCAGTGTAAGTGTTCACAGGACCAGAAAAACATAGTGCTAATGGAAGAAGAAAGTAATATTTGATTTACTTTAAGAAGTCAAATAATGTGCAATGTTTTAAACTTGTCTGGGAGTAGCACGTCTGGAACTTATAGTGTATTAAAAAATACTTTTGCCATCTAGGCTACAAAATACTAAGAGAATCACAGCTGGCATCTTATGCCAGAAATTCTTCATATATAACACTTACGTATGTCAGAAAACTCAAGCGCTGTTTTTTTTTTATCAGTTGGAATACTGAAAGTGTCAAGATGTGTATTGACCAAGTGCTGACCCAACTTTTTGCTTGTGTGAAATGGGAACCAGCTGAGGTACAAATATAAATGAAACTAGGTACTTGAGGGACACTTAGTGATGGCACGCTATAGTGTTATACGTGCTAAGAAGTGGAATAGATTGATAAGCTTTTTGTGTGTGCTGTGAAGGACAAAATATTGAGGTTTAAGTGCTGACATTTGAAATGGTACTGGAGGAAAATAAGAATGAGCACTTTGCAGATAGCTCAATGCTGTTTGTTGTTTGCTTTAAAGATACAACACCTTTTCTGGTTTCTCTGGAGGGAGAAGTGGTTGTGAAAGTGTTCCCCTAAATTTTACAGTTATTGCCTGGAGTCTTCACCTAGGAAAGTTGTCTGCAACATTTACTACAATGACTGGAGAACTGGTGGTAGATGATGCAAGATTAATATTAAAAATCTTATAATTTTAGACTTATAGAGCAACTGAATCTGTCATTGAAAAGTAAAGAAGCTATAATCCAACACCTTGAAGAGGAAAAGTCTCAGAGTGGATCTTATGATGGGAACTTATCAGCAGAAAAAATCAGAGAACTTACCATTGCTTTGAGGCATGAAAAAGATAGTGAGATAGAGGTGAGGAAACTGACTGAACAGTTGTATGTATAAATCTCATGTGGCGTAGGATTGTAAAGGTTTTGTGCATGACAGTTATGTGAGTGACAAGCCAATGTTTTAAAAATATTTTTCTCCACATTTATTCCTTCTCTCCCTCTCTCCTCCATTTCTTAACATTCATTGGTTTTATTGTGGCTTGGTGGTCAATATTCATCCTTATTATCCATGCTTACCATTCATTCAATGAGAGGTTGTGTTTCTCCTTGACTTTATGCCTGTATTACATATATACATATACTTCAGTACAGCAATTGCATAATCTCTATAAGAAATGCTAGGTGTTAACAGATCCCTCGATAGTTGACATAACTTCTGTAGAAGTTAAGAATGAGACTTGAGAGTTTGTTTTTGGGAAGTATTTTTACTGTTAAAGTCTGGAGAAAAAGCTAGAGTAAGGAAGGTAGACATAAAAAAATACCGCATGAAGTAAAGTGCAAGTATACCCTTTGGCTTTACAAAAGGTGCTAAGGGTGAGTCTTTTATGTCACTTGGTTCTTAAATAGGAAGACGGATACCTGAAAGTTGAAATATAGAAACAGGTCTTAAGGCTTGTCTTCCCCCCTAAATTAAAGCTGGCAGAACTAAGAGAGTAATTATAGAAGCTGGCATACTTCTGAGAAATTTTCTTCCCTTTTTGTTTTGGAACTGAATATTGTTCAAGTACCTACACATTTCTTTTGTTTTTGTCAAGAATAGACAAGAGAACCTTCTGTGATTGGACTGAGTGGAATTAAAAGTTTTCAGTTCTGCATGGTCTTGCAATTGAATCTGTATGTGTCAGGAAAAATCACCCTGGTTTCACAATAGTACTTGTGTGTTAAGGTTAAAACAGGGTCATCTTTATTCATTTCATAGGAGGTGGACAGGACAGACTGTAGGATCGTTGCAAGATGCAGTATTGGAGAAAAAAATATCTGATGAATAACTTTGCACAAGTCTGTTTCTGTATATGATTACTGATTAAAAAAAAAATCTGTAACCTCCCCAAGACAAAGTGCTAATTAAAGCATCTTTCTGACATAGATAAATGTCGTATAAAAATGCATTTTTATTAACTCAGCAAGTACAGTTGTCCTGTCTCATGGAAAAACGTGTTGTATGGGATAGCTTTTTTGTTTGTTCATTTTTCTTTTTTTTTTTTTTTTTTTTCCTTCCCCTTCTTAATTTGGACAGGCTCATACTGTGCCTGGATAGATTTGCAGAGTTCCAGGAAGTAACTGATTCAATATATTCCTGCCAAAAGGCATATGCTAAGTTGTTTCTTTCCCCGTCTCCTGCAAGGTTTTTAAGCTTATTTTGCTTCACTTTAATGTTTAATGAGTTACATTTGTGTTTAGAATGAATTTACTTGAACGTAACAGCTGTTTTGTTTTTATAGGCTATTAGAATGGAGCTTAATAATGAGAGAAATTCCTTTGAAAAAAATATTCAGGTGAGTTCTAGTTTTGTTTCCGTTTCCTTGACTGCTTACAGTACATGTAGGGAACCCTTCTGTTACGCATTCGTAGATACAGAGAGGCCTTGACTCCAAAAGTAGCAAGGCAAGTCCTCTGGTAAATACTCTCTTATGTTAGATAACAGGAAGCCTCGCTTTGTTTTTGAAGCAATTTTCAGTAAGGCTCGTAAAGGCACACTCATCCTATATTGAAGCTGGTGCTCATGGCTAGCCCATGAGATTATGCTTCTTATACTATATTCCAGACACATCTTTAAGATGATGACTTGCATTTTGGGTCTATATTTTATGTTAGTAATCTAAGTAATAAGACGCAAGAACTCTGAGAGATTGTGCTTATGAATGTGCAGTTACAGTATCTCTTAGTGGGAAGTTAATGCAACTTTCGCATAATCTAATTTAGTCACTTCAAGAAGAGCTACAAGAGCGAGAAAATGAGCTTGCTGCTGAAAAGAAGAATGGTTTGAAAAGGGATAAAACTATTCAAGGGCTAACTGTTGCATTAAAAGCAAAGGAAAAAGAGGTATGATGATTATGATCTTGCTTGTTTGTTAACTGTTATTGGGAGGGGAATGTGTGTGTTGTGTATGTGGCAGGGGTTGACTGATGTCACTGTAACCATTAGGAGGCTTCTGGTGGGTCCTTCATCACTGCTGTCATATCTGTAAGCAGTTCTGTTTATCTAGAGTTGGGGGTTTTGAACTGGAGGAGAGAGGAACAAGGTACTTTAACTGATACTTTCTCCCTTAAGAACTTTGAGGGGAAAATGTTTTCAGTTGCACACTGATGGTTTTTTTTTTTTTGTCAGTTCTGAGCACCACTTTAAAAGGTATGAGAAGTGTTGTATGTTGTTGAGTAAGTGGAGCTGTTGTAAGACACCAAAAATAGAAGAGGTCAATGTCAGCTCAAACCCAGATTTTGTGGAAGAATGTGAAATATTTAACTTGAGTGACAGGCAGTCTAGTGAGTGTTGTATGAGAATAAGAATTTCTTGATAGAAATTCTATTATGATATATTTGGTGTTTTCTTTAAAGTACTTGTTTTGTGTAGTTGGATGATGAGATGGGGTAGTTATTATTGAATCACCATCCCTTGGAAATAACTCTTTCTACATAGTATTCATTTTACTTTACTTAAAGAATGAGGAGCTTGGTTCTGAAATTGAAGATCTAAGAGCTTCATTGGCTAAGGCAAGAGAGGCAACTCACAAAGCACACATCCAAAAATTCAAGGTAAGAAGTGAGCAATTAGTGTGGCTTCCCCTATCTGTGCTCCCCCTTCCCCATAATTCCACATAGTGGTAGTGCTTTATGTCTTTCTAAGTAGAGGAATGGAAAGCAGTTGAAAATATTGTTGAAAATGTTTAATTTTTCTTACTTCAACAAAATTCCTAAATGAAATTATTTAAATGATAGCTTTAAGTAATCTGACATTTTTTTTCTTGTTTCTTGAGGTTTTTCTTCTATAACAATGGAGGATTATTAAGGGAGAAATGTGTAAAAGTAAAGTGAGTTAAAAATAAAGACACAAATAGTTGTGGAGCTACGATGATATCTACCTTTCTTTGACCTAAGAATGTTTTGGTTTTTCTTCCAAAAGTATGGTAGCAGCACAGGCTTGATGTTAGCAGAGTTGAGCTGGATATGAGACATTTGTTTGGATTTATTTGTGTAATAAATGAAAGTGAAACCACTATTTATAAAATAGTGGAATGTTGATTGTGAAAATGTGATTTAGTCATGCCTTCGTGTGTGGAGGAGAGAGGACTTTATGATGGTAACATGCATTATAAAGGTCTTAAAATGTAAAATGGGAGAAAGTAAGAATTTGATACTAAAATAGATGATGTCTTGTCACTATTTCAAACTCAACTAAAACTAAGTCTGGTAAAACTAATACTGATCAGAGGCAGTGATGAATCTTCCATTATGATGCTTGTTCATCCACTTGGTCTCTTAGCTCAGCAGGAATGGAAGAGGTTGATACACTTGCCTCCGACGTACATGCAGCTGAAACTTCTGTAACAAACTCTACTGGTTTTTGGTTATGGAGTCTAATAGAGTAGTAATGTTTAGTTCTCACAGAGCACCTCCATTTCTTCAAAAGCCATTTATTTCACTTAAGCCTAAATTTTAAGTGTGCTCTATTGAGAAAAGTATATCCTATTTCTTCTTTAGGTCATTTTGGCCTGTGTGTGAATCTGTGGCTTATGTTTGCTTTTTCATACTGTGAAAGTCCTGCTTTTAAATATTACTCTAATTGTAACCCTTTCATTTTAATAAAAGCTTGATTATTTTTGAAAAGGTCAAGGTTTAAAAAGTGTGCAACTAATCCCTCCTGTCCACAGAATCCATATTGCATGGTGGGTGACAGAGCAAGCCCTTCTCCTCATTACTCTGCTACTTAGCTACAAACTTGAGTTGAAGGCAGTTCTGTGTGAGTAGATCATGCTGCATAGCCCACTACTCCTTTCATCTGTTGTGAACTTGAAGGCCAGTTGTAACAGTATGTGATGGGGAAGAACACAAATCAGACTTGGTATTTCATATAAAAAATATGCCTGTGACTTGGTAACTACTTGACCTACTCTGGATTCAGACTGACCCAAAAGTAGAATATAGTAAGAGCTTTGGGAACCAATAATAATACTACTATGATCTCATTTGCACTATGGACTCCTTTGCAGTCTAACTTTTTGTCTAATTCTTGGGCATCTAAGACTGTTACCCTGCACTGGATGTCATTGAAAGTTGTGTTACATTACACTGAAAATTCTCAGCTAATGTTCTCCCTGTTGCAAGTAACTTGTGACTTCACTGTAATTTTGCACATTTTGAAGTACTGGAAAGAAGTGCGGGGGACTGGGTTTGGATGCAACAGCAATAAAGACTTCCAGTCCCTACAAAATACGCTTATAGAACTTGAACGCTGCTTTGTTTCAGGGTGCTGCGGATTATCAAGCTCTCTTGATGGAAAAAGAGACCCTCTTAGCAGAGCTGCGTTCAGAAAACCTTACAAAGGATGCTGAGAATCGTAAACTACAAAGGAGGATTAAAAGGACCGATCAAGAGCTAAATGATTTGAATTTAGAAAGAGAGAAAATGGAGAAGGAGCTGGATGAAGCACAACTACAGAAGAGCAGAAGTGACAAAACCATTAATGTTATTATCGCTTCTTTATTTCATTAAGTTTAACAATAGTTTAGCACTTCTAGCATGTCCTTCTCTAACAAATTTAGTTTTTTAATTAAAATAACTTTTGGAAAGGTAAATACATTTGCCTAAAGCCAGTGTTCAAAATGATGTGGACAAGACAATTGAGGAAAATTCTGGCACGTGGTCTGCACAGAAAAATATTTGAGAAGAAATATAATTTTGATACTTACTTAGGTCCTAGAAAGAATCATTAACCTTTATAAGTAATGGTTACTGTTGGTTTCAGTTTTTCTGATGAGAGAACCTAAACATGCACAACAATGTACGTTTTATATTTCTGCTGTATTTGTCTTGTTACAGGTCTATACAGTATCTTAAATTGCATTAATTATACTTTTTTCTAAGTTCTAATGCGGAACAGGAGTAAGTAGACAGTTGTTGCAACGTTAAGCCAAACTTCAGCTTGCTTTTAGCTGTCATAGCAGGGTCACTGTAAAGGCTGTAAATTTAATACTTTCTGCTTGTAAAATTACCAAAGCACAGCATTAGTTGATCACAATTTAACATAAAAATGATATGCTGTATCTGTTCATTCATTTTGCTTGCTTCATACTCTGTTTAGGGTTTTTTACCTTGCTGTAGGTGTTTTGATAAGCACTTCTGCTCCCAGCATACACAGCTCATGCAACAAAGTGAATGATTAGGTTTCTTCTTTTTCTTTTTTCCTTTGAAAAAAAGATGCACCTTCTGCTGAGTGTTTGCCATAAAACATAATTCTCAACGTATGTATGTCTTGGCATACGGATTTTTCTGAAGTCGTCTTACCATTGCATTAGGGCAGTATTTGCATAACAAGAGTCTTGCCTGCATGCAGAGTCTGGTCCTTTTTCATTAGAGATTAGCCTCCTGCTATATTAAATTACATAAAAGACTAAATGAGCTTGTCTTTATTCAGTGGATGTTTTAGTTCAATTATTAAATAAGGATCTTAATAAAGCAGGTGTACATGGGCAATGCTGCTCCTGCAATATTGCTGAAAACCAGGAGAGGGCTGTCTTTACCTACAAACAAATAAGTTCTCCCCTTCTGCCCTCAATTTAACTTGCATTTTTAGTTGATTGTCAACTGTGGTTAGACTGCCATCACAAAGTCTCTATCTTTGGTGTGCTTTGAAATTTCTTCAGGGTGTTGAGGTTAAGGAGAGAAAACACAGATTGCTCCTGTCAGTAAAACAGCCACAAAGAACGTATTTTATTGATTTAAAGTGTTTCATAGTGAACTGTCTTCTCTATTCAGAAGTTTTTTCATCTTTCAGGGGAGCTAGAATATAATTCTGTGTAGGAAAGACAAGAAAAATAGGACTGAGTAGGGAGTTGCCAGGGTATTCAAAGTTACTTGTATTACAGAAGCCTATTTGACTCCATTATGTCCAAGTTTTTCATGTAAATGACTAGGTCCTTGGGGAAAAGCATTCCTGCCAAAAGATGAGCAGTCTTATAAAAATTATATCCCTAACCTATTTCCTACTCCTTGCAGAACAGCTGCTTCAATTTCAGAGTTGCTAGTACATTTGGATATAGCAACATCGCCTGTGAAATGTTGCCCATTAAGTAGTAGATATGTGGGAGTAAAAAATATGCTGTGATATTTTGCTCTTTGACAAATAGAAAATCACTTCAGTGATCTGTTACAAACTTTTTATGAGACAACCTTAAAAATTCTTTTCTATTTATGCTCCAAGATACCTATTTATCAGTGGGTCTATTTTGTTAGAATAAAACCAGCAAGAATATGTGTAAACTGTAGAAAATGCCCTAAACATCAGTAATGTACTGCTGTCTTAGCTCTTAACTTGGTTACGGGGAAATTTTCAAATGCTTTTCATAAACTAATTGGGATAATCCAAATTCTTGCATATATCAGTTTTCTAAAAAACCTTCGAGATCCAGGAAAAGTACTTCTGCCCTGTTGTAAACCCAGTTTATCTGGATGTGATCTGGGCATTGCTGTCCTGGCATGGAAGAAGGTTAAACTAATTAAGACTGCTACATGTGAGCTGATTGTCCACGTTGCAGACTGTTCCTAGTATTAGGAGTCTTCTGGGGCAATATGTGTAGATGTTCTTGAACAATGTCCCTGCCTCTAGGGTGGGCAGGTGCCCTGGCGTTTTACTAAGTCAGCTTTAAAAGCAAGAACTCTTTCAGTTCTGTACTTTCCAGAAGCTGCTGTTAAGCAGTAGTTCAGCATCATTTTAAGCTCTTTGAAACAAGAATCTGGAAGCGTATATTCTTACATACAACTGACAAGGAATAAACATCAACTCTTCCTTAACATTGCTTGTGTCCACCATGGTACTGTGTCTATTAACAGATTCAGTGCTGCTTGATCGAAGAGTTTGTTCAAATTTACATGATTAAACACTTCAAGTATCCATTCTCTCTCCAGACCTAATGCAGACAATTAGAGTCTATTTACTAGGTATTCATATTTGATCAGTTGGTTGGGGAAATGCAGAGTAACTCATTACACATAATTTATTATTTAGTTTTTCTACCTGTAGTTTAGCCTAAGAGGGAGGTTTTGGAGCTTCACAACTTAATTATTCACCTACCTGTTTCCTGTCTGACAGGGAGGGGGAGGCATCTGCTCTGGTCTTCTATATTGTAGTGTTTCACATTCATTTTTCTTAGTTCAGCTGTCATTAATCATAGGAAAGTCTCTTGGCAAAAAAGGTTGGCAGAGGGAATTGCAAAGTTTATGCTCTGAGAGCTGTAGGGTACTATATTATCCTTGCAACTCGATGTATAGAAACCAATAGATTTTCTCCCAGACAATTTGAGTGGTCAATGAGTTCAAGCAAGCTGCTATAGTGATGGATAGTTTTGTGTTTTACAGAATTCTAGCTCATGCAAAGAAGATAATTTTCAGTCTCAACTCTAGCTTGTTTTGGGAAGGATTTAGGGAACCCTGCAGGCAGAAATAGTAGAGGCAGGGTATCTGCAAATTGCAAGTCTCTTGCAGGCTTTTTTTCTTTTTTCACAATTGTATGCCTTGTCAGTCCACCCCTTTCCATAAACCCAGCTGTAACATATTTTTTGCTGCTTTAAAGGCTGAGGCATGGTTTCTGTACCTGACAAGTCAAGACAACTGAGATTAGATAACAGGGGGTGTAGCACTGTTATTGCGGCAGCATCTTTTCTATCTGTGCGTGCCTGTAATCTTCTTAAAGCCGTTTATGGTTTTCATAAAGAGAAGCCACAGAGTATTGGTCACTTGAAGTTATAGGACAGGTCACAAATGTTCTTTTGAGGTTTAGTTATCTAAACTGCTAGCTATCTGGCAGGTCACGTATTCACTTAAAGCCTCTCAGTGATGTGATGATATAAAACCAATATAAGAATAGAGAGCTGGGGAGTGAACTTTGCAATGCAGTGAAAATCGTAACACTGCAGGTGATCCTTTGCTTCCACTTTGCATGTTGTATATGAATGGGCTTAAAGTGACCCACTTGAAGAGCTCCATAACTCGAAGCCAAAAGACTTTGCAGTTATCAGACCTTACACTCCTTCTGAAAGAGCTGTGCTACACTGCAGTTTCTATTTCTTCCTAATTATTAACTATAAATATAAACATATTTGAGAACTTGTGTATATAGGCAAAACTTGGACCTGATTCTGCAGTTCTTCAGTGTTCTTAGTCAAGCAAGTAGTTCTTTTGGTCCTGAAAAAAATGTGTTTTATTAGTTTGCAGAACTGAAGGTCTAAACTTAATCATTCTTTGAAACTGAGTAACGTTTGAGGGTTTTGGGGAGCTATTAGGGATTTCTTAGCAGAATCCTGGTAATGAAGCTAAAATTAAGCAAGTAAACCAAAAGGCATTGTAAATGACAATTTGTATTTAACGTGCAAAATAAACAGAAGTAAAACACTGAAGCAGTAAAATGATGTTAAGGATTTGATGTGAACCTGCATGAAGCAAGGTAATTAAGTCAAGGAAAGGACATAAAACAGTTTGTAAAGAGATTGCAATTAAAGTGTCACTAGTACTATTTCTTTGTACTTAGAATAAGAAACAACTATTGAATTTTAAATCCCAGTGGAGGTAAATGTAAAGTTTATAGGTGACTACCATATGTGTAAAACTATTTAAAGGGCTTATGATACTTCACAAATGGCCCTTTTTGGGAATAAATGGAAAACATTTGTTTTAAGATGTAGGCTGTGTTACCCGGTTCTTTAGGTCTGAGGAGAAGTTTAGATAGTATAAAGTCTTCTGTAAGTTTTAATTGTTTAATTTTAGACGGCAGTTCCTTTGTTACACTTTTTTACTTCTCTTTTTCCACACAATCCATGCAGTAAATGCTCTGGATCTTCTTGCAGAGTAAAAGCTTATAAAATGAGGCTAGTGTATATGCAGACTATGCCTCCTTCGGTTGGTGGTATTGAAACTTCTGACAAATCAGCAGAAAGGTTTGAAGTGACACAAAAGTGGTGGTGGGAAAGAAGGTGGAAGGACAGAGAAGCCACGTCATGGATTTTTCTACTGCCCTGTGTTCTTGCTTTTTTTCCAGTCTGTAACTGGGAACTGACTATTAATTACATGTTAATAATTTCATACCTATTTCCATCAATTTAGTGATGGTCCCAGTTCGTAGCAAGATGTAAGGAATAGGAATCGTTTGATGCTATTGCTGGGAACCCAAGGCTATATCAGGTGGTCAGACTTTGAAACCCCACAGATAGCTACATTTTCCAATGGTGGATTTAATGAAGTGGAACAAGATCTGTAGGAATGCAGAGGAAAAATCTGTAATTGTTGTGTGCATTAAGTGTGTGACCTGCAGACTAGGAGATACTGGTTTACGTTGCAGTAGTCCATGTTGGTCATAAGAAATCTTGGAGTCCTTGGACTTGCTACTGCATGAGGCTATTGAAAGAGATTGTTCCTGTGTTTTAGAAGCAAAATGGACAAGAAGTATATGTTTCTCTGATGGAGAACTAAGATGTGGAGGTGATGCAACTAATGTTAGAGCTGTAGGAAGTAACGAACAGAGCCAGAATCAAGATCAAGTTCTGTTCATGACTTCTAATCATGAGACTGACCTGATTGGCCATTTGAAGTTTGTGCTTTTGTCAAAAGAAAATGTTTTAACATTTCTGACCTTTTGTTTGATGCAAAAGTAACTAATAAGACAACGTTAGTGCAAGAATTTTCATGGTGTGATGAGAAAAAGAGCAAATAACAAACTGAATCACCCGTAACCAATTTTCTCCTATTTCTAGCAAGGGAGTAAATTGACTCAGAAGTGAGTGCTCATTCTGACAGCGACAGCGTCTACATGCATGATATTCCAACTGTCTTGGAGTCCAGTCGTTCTCTATGAAAAGCATTTAAACAGTAACAACCTAGATTTTTAGAAGGCAATGCTGACACCTCATCTAAAAGTTTTCTTTCTTTGTGTTCATTGATGCCAAGAGAAAGATACTGGCTTAAATACATTCTCCAGACTATTCAGTGATACGAGTAATTTAAAGCGAGGGAGAGTTAAGCTAATAATGTGGGTTGTTAGTCTGAAAGTTTTATTAAAGTTGACTTGCTAAATATTCAGGTTTGGTCTTTTTTCCAGGACCTTAGAAATCAACTAGAGAAATTACATGGTGAAATGACCGAGAAAGAAAAAGCAGTTGAACATCATTATAATATTCTTTTGAGTGAAAGCAATCAGAAGTTTCAGAGCCAAGAACTAGTTATCAAACGACTAACAGACAATGTCAATCAAAAGGATCTGCAGGTTCAGGTGAGTAGACTTCAGGTGAAGTGAAAAATGGAAAATTATAATTCGATTTTGTATGAGGTATTATTACAAAATCTCATTTGTGTTTAGAACTACTGTTGATTTTGATGATAATCCTTCACTTTTTATAATACTGTGTTTGCAGAACAGACATATAATTATAGTGTGTGAGACATTCAAGATTTCTTGTTAGGGTTTTATGAAGTGTGTGGACAGAGGGAGACGACAGGTTTACTAATACTTCTGTAGAATTTTCACTGTTGTGGTAAGATACTTTAAAAGCTCTGAAGTGCTTATGATTTTCAGTTTATTGTACAGAAACCAGAAGCTGAGGAATAGGTATAGGTACTAAAATATTTTATCTTCTTTTTTTGGACCCCATTCAAAATGACTTATATGAGAAGGGAGCTGCCTGAATGTTAACAGACCCCTGCTCAGTTTTTTTACACCTGGAGGTATAACCCTGAAAAGTACTGATGGTATTCAACCAAAGACTGTTAGGTGAGGTTGCTCTATACCTGGAGACCAAGGTGCATGCCTTGGCTTATTTTTTAATAGTTAAAAGACTGGATAGCTGGGAAAGCTTCTGTTCCGTCTTTTTTTTGCTTCTGTTATGTTAAAGTGAGCTCTTCTTTTGTGAGGTATGTAAAGAACATGTGCCGGATCATCCTTGGATATTCTCCTGCATTTTATTTGTCTGTTTTGCAATATAAAACCAGAGTAATTTTTTAAAAACTGTTTCATTATTTTCTTTTGTTAGAAACTGGATGGAACAGTTAAAGAAAAGGATGCAGAATTGCAGGAGCTCCTGAATAAGTACAAGAACCTTCTAAGAGCCAATGAAGAACTTGAACTGAAAAATGAGGGCTTAGTAAAGGAAAGATGTGCTGCACAGTCTCAACAGTCAATCATCGAGATAGTCAGGGAGTTAGAGGTGAGTTTTTCATAACTCTGATCATTTGCAGATAAATACCTCCACTTCAGAGTGAAGAGAATTTTGGCTTTGGCTCAAAGTGTGTGGACTCATACATGTCATAATTCACCCACATAGCAAGGGCTTGTTTTTCCTTCATAATAGTACCATGTCAAAATGTTCTGTATCATTAAAAGATAACAGTCTATTTATTAATAATACTGTCCTATGATTTGTATGATTGCAGTGGTATAGATCTGGCATCGTAAGAGTTTATAGTATTGTGCTCTGATACTTTTATATGGTGTCGCTAAACTCTTTACTCTCAGAAAGTGTGTAAAATGTTTTGCCTGCTGTAAAGAGGTAAGAGTTCTGTGGTAATTAGGGCAGATGCGTTTCCCTGAGTGGAAGGTATCTGTGCTTCTGAAGAGAGGTGCAGAGGAGGGTTTGTGTGCTTCTGATAGGTAAGGGGAAAGATCGCATAGATCTAGTGACCACAGGAGATAACTAGAGTGTGAGGATAAAAAATATAGGTAGGAGTGAAGATATGTCTAGGGCAAGAGGAAAACTACTTTAAAGCAAGGAAGAAAGGAAGTGGTACTGTATGTGCGTGTGTATGTACATATGTATTAAAAAGGGTGGACGACACTACGTGCGCATTATCTTACCTGATGCTACAAATTGAAAAGACTTGTTAGTACCTGCAATCAGAAGTCAAAATTCAAAGTCTTAAGATAAGTCTTAGTTCCTTCCCCCTTTACCACCCACTTCCATTCTAGCAAAAAAAAGTCAGGTATTGTTAAGAAATTTTTGCATCACTTGCTGACTATCAGTGCATTTTTTATTATTGTGTACAGATTATTAAACAAGTAAGCTGCTTTTGAAGATAATATTTCTTGTCTTTTTTTTGCGCTGTTTTCAGCCTAGTCTGTTAAGGTTTGCAAAAGCATCAGGCAAAGTAAAAAGGGTTAGATTAGTACATACTAGTGATGGAGAAAGCTATTTCGTTTCTTTAATAATGTATCAGTCATTAGTGAGGTTTTCTCAAGGAAATTTAAAGTAAAGTGAGCCAACGGCAAAGGAAAAATAAGTGCTATGTCTTGCGTCACATTCTGAAAACACTGGCGAGGACATGCTTAATATGTTAGGGGCACTGTTATTAAACAAGGTCGATGCAAGGATGTGTTGAGTCACAGGTTATATGACAAGCTCAAAGTTAAGGAGCTGCATCACTGCCCAGGGTACCAGTGCCGAGTATGTCAAAGTACATATGAATATACATGCAGAGAAAATAAAGTCTGTGAAAGGTTGAGTAGAAATTCTACCTCTGTAAAACAAACTGCAGTGCACACATGTAACTTCTGTCACAAAGGGACCCAAGAGTGATGGAAAATGATACAGAACTAATGAAAATCAAACACTAACTCGTCGCTGTACGCCCCGCTTCTGATGCCGGTGTATAACCAGGAGAGAGGACAGTGACAGGCGAAGCCGTGCATGGTAATGACCCAGTACCCACCTTCTAATCACAGTCTATTCTCTAGTGCTGGTTCACTTAGTGATTGTGAACAATACCTAATCACAACCCATTGTCCTCTCAGCTCAACCTCTGAGTAAGATAGCTCCTGAAAGAGCCTAGTTCGGCATATTAATCATAAGTTTTTGAACAGAGATTATCCAGAGCTCTGCTCTCATTGGCTGCCGTGGACTCTTTGATGACTTTACAGTGCTGCACCAACTCTCAACAAACGCACAGCTGGATCCTGCCCACCAGAGAGAACAGAAACCAAACTCTTCTAGCCTCGCTGATCTTTAAAGTTGAAGAAACTGAACTGAGAGATGCAGAACTTTAGAACTTTCTCTCTTTCATCATACCTCTTTACTTTATTTTAATGTAACGATAAATTTTAAAGCAACCAACATCCAGAGCTCTGCTGGGTGCCTTGGCCAGGCCAGGGAAGATAAATGACAGTTTCTAATTAGAGTTTGGATTCTTGAGCCACTGTCATGGGCTAGAGAGAGAGAGAGAGTGTGAGGGCACTGATAATCAGGGTAGTCATGCAACTGCTTACTCTGGTATCTATGAAGTTTTAGAATGAAATACGTTTTACAGCCAAGGAATTTAGAAATGCAACAGAGTCAATGTAATTTTTTGGAAACTTTAGTTGGTTTTGTGCTTACTGCGCATACTCCTGTACTGACAAAGCTTTTTTTGTGGGAGCATTTGTTAGGTAAGTATATTTCTAACACAGATTTTTAGACCTTTGTGATTCGTTTTATTACTGAGAAAAACAGCAAAATTGAGAAAAGTGGCTATTGCTTAGTCCTTGAGCTGTGCTTCTGGGTTCTGTTGTGTTGGATGTGTAATCTTGCACACAGTGTCTGCTGCACTAAGGGGACACAGTGACAGGAGTTTTAATTCTGAAGTAATTTCTCTCAGTGTAAAAAAAAATTCTTTGGTTTGCTGTTATGTAGCCTCTCTGTGGTGTCAGGTTTTGGGTGGGGGAGGTTATATACCACTTGAGGTGAAGTAGGAAATGGTTAGCTGATACACTGCAAGGAGATCTGGTGTTTCTGCAGACACAAGTCACTTCCTAATTCCTGTATGATCCACACATTATTTGACTCTGGTTATAATTACTCCTGTATTTAGGGAGTTAATACTATGCAATCAGGGAACTGAAGAATACTGTGTGCATACAGTTGTGATGTAATTTGCTGCAGCTGAGAAATTATAGTCGATGCATGGAAGTTCCTGTAGGCAGAGCACTGCAGTTGGTGGGTGTTGTGAGAATGGGAATTAGAGTAATTGTTGCAGTGCTGCAGATATGTCTTAGCTGCTGAAATGGATGCAGTGTGCACATTGTTGCTGAGTTGTCGGGATGTAGTTGACTTTTTTTTTAATACAAATGTCCTGTCTATTAAATAGTGATCAGTGCATTGTAGTTGTTGCTTTCAGTCTCTTGAAGTTGATGTTGTGGACACATAAACAGGGTGATAGTTCAATTTCTGATTTGATGAGATTAGCTTATAGCTGAAAACAACAATCTTTTTGGCAATATCTATGTCTTCACACACTTTAAACACGATGCTTTACCTGTGACACTGAGCATGGCCTAGCGATGGGAATGGATGTGGCTGGTGTGTCTCACCATTTCTATATTAGCAGAAATTTCATCGTAAAGGAGTCAACCTGATGGAGTGATATTTGGCGATCTGTGTATAGTCCAGTAGTCTTGCCTCACATATTGCCAAGGGAGGCCATAAGTTCCTTGGAGCCAACAGCTTCGTGACATTTTCTGCGGTAGAGATGACATCTTCTAAAAGTCACCAACAAAGTCTTTTCCTGTAGTAATTTTTGTCTTTAGATACATGACTCAATGGCCTGTAACAATTTTAATCTTATTAGTGATTGTTTCATTTACAGTAGGCCATACATAAAGTTTACTGCGGTCTTAGAAGAAATTACCTAATTCTGGAACTGGTGGATGGATGGATGAACCAGTGATGAAGTGCAGGTTATGGCCTTCTCTCAGTCATTCATCCTCCAACCTTCAGAGATTTTGAAATGATCCTGATGGTTGTAAGCAAGAGAGTATTCAGTGAGGCAACTGGATATTCTTGTGATGTTGCCAATAAGTTATTTATTGTGGAGGTATAAACCTTTTACTTTCATGGCTTACAATCTGAGAAACCTTTAATGAAAATAAGTTATGTTTTCCACCACTGCTGCTTAGCAATAGTATTTCAGACTTAAATATAGACTTTAATGTATTAGATTGCCTCCTTTCATGGGAATATAAATCTTTCACTGCAATATGGTCCTGGATGTCTTGCAGCTATCTCCTCTAACACATTTTCCCTCACACCATGTGTCAAGAGGTTTAATGTTTCATTAACTCCCACAGCATTACGGTCTATTTAAGTTACAGAGCTGCCTTATGTTTTGTGTACCGTTGGGGAGTTGATTGGAATAATTCACTCCTACGCTTTATTTAGAAATGACAGTAATATTGAAAAAAAAAAAAAAAGTTCATGCTGTATCTTCTTGCCCTTATTATTCATGGAAGATTGTGAAAAATCAAGAACACTCCTCCATGATTTTGCTAACCTCTACCCAGCTAGTTGAATTTGTAATTTAATAATTTGTGTATAGTCTGTGACATTTGGAATTAAGAAACAGCTCATGTCTCCTGTTATGCTGGAAAAAAAGAGAGCTGGGAGGATTTCATGAGCTTACTGAGATTTTCATGCAAATGTAGAACTAAATTAACATGTGAATTCTAAAAGAAGCATAGGAAACCAGAGCATGGTTCTGTGTATAATATTGCTTTGTTAATACAGCAGTCATAGACCTTGAACAATTGTTGACAACTGTTATCTAATTTGTGTACTGTAAACTCTTCAGAGTGACGTTACTTTGCCAGTGCTTCAAAAAGAGCTTTTAATTAGGGTATAGTTTTGTAGTGTCTTCAGTAATAATTGCAAGGCTTTATCAGACATATGGAAGAGTTCACTAGAACTTTTAGCAGACTGTTAACCAACTAAATTAAGTCAAAAGATTTATTTCTTCCTGTTGCTTTCTACGTCATTGATCAGTGTCATTGTGATCAAACTTTTTCCGAGTTAAATTGCAATCTGTGTATTTTATGTTTAGTGACTCTTCTTGAAAGGCTGAGATTCCAACACATTGATAAGACTCCTTAATTCAGACTGTAAGATGGACTTTCTTACTTGGGGCTTTTTTGTGAGATTTTTTTATTAATGGACTCTGATGCCTTTGTGTTTCTCAATACTCGGTCAGCAGAAGCCACTGCTGTGTGTTTCTCCTCTGCTCATCTAGATAATAAACTTGATAAGCAGCCCAGTATTTTGCATTTCACATACAGAGTAGTATTTAATGTATAAATTGCACTAGAACCTGGAAACATTTGTTGGAATACAGGTGCCTTTAGGAATGATGGTAGCTCAACATGATGCACGTGTACAAAGGCAAGGTCACTGCTTCAAAAATCTGTACGATAGGTGGTAGAAGCTACTCTGTCTGCAGTAGGATCTAACATGCAGATTACCTTAACGGGAGTAATTTCATCAAAACTTGATTACACTTGCAAAATATTATTTAACATATTTGCTAGCATACTGTGAAGTATGAGTGTAAATAATTAAAAGTAAACAACACTTGTCCTTGCTTTTGTACTGTTTACTTTGCAGAATACTGAATTTTTCAAATTAACAGAGTCTTTTTATCATTAGTGGGAATTAACGAGATTCTACTGTAGCTGAATTTTTGTTGCTATCCCTTCCTTAGGAATTGCAATTGGAGTAATAACAGCTGCTTAAAACTCCTGGGTGTACATTTCTTCCTTGTTAATGATCTGTTCACTAATGATTTAGTATCTCATGAGAGTTCCCTTAGCTGACATTCCCCCTTAGCTGTGGCATTTTTGTTCTTCCTTTCAGTTTTCAGTCGAAAAACAAAATTGAGAGAAGCAACAAGGCTTACTATTGTTCTCAAACAGAGGCAGAATATATGTGCCTGACATTAATACTTCTAAATTTGCTATAGATATCCCAGTTGTTTTCTCTTCTAGAGATGGCTGATATCTTAGATATTTTTATGTAATAAGGGCAAGCAAGTAGTCCTTTAAATAGCTGCATTTTTTGCCTCCTGCTGAAAAAGCGGCTGTATGGTTGTTCTGGAGTGAAAAAAGTCTTGAGAAATTAGTGGATCCTTACTGAGAATGTAGCATAAGAGCCTGGATTTATGCTGATAATAATAGTATACTCTCTGTGAGCAAGACTGCAAGCAAACGATTTTCTTTGCATGAGTAAAGCAGCAGCTTGTAGTGACCCAGCTGATTGTGCAGAAAGCTGACTGGACGAGTGTGCATCTGCCATGGCCGTCCTTTATTTGTGGGCTTGATATGGTCCTTTTTGTTCAGAATGGAACAGAATTTACAGAAACCCCTTCTCCAAAGAAAGGTAGTTTTGTCCAGAAGACAGAGAGGACTATTAGGACAATGTTCTAAACTGTGCGCTTGGAGCTTGGGTTTTGCCCACTTTCCCTTCCCTCCCTCCGTCCTCTGCCACAGCTGCCTGCCAGGTTTTTCCTGGCTTATTGAGTTGTAAACTTTGGAAGTGAGGATACTTGGGTTGGGGGGAAAGCTTTTCAGACTGTGATAAAAATGAGGAACCACGGGTTAGGTATGTGACTGACAGCAGGTAAACAGTGAAGTGATGTTTGCCTCCTTTAATAATAGCTGGGTCTAAGTATGGTGAATAGTTTCCTGATCCATGTCGGGCTTTGGAGGTGGGCAGTCCCGTTCAGCAAATTTAGATTTCTGTTTCTTTCACATCGTCTTCAGGACACAGTTATACATGTAACTGTAGACATGCAAACTTAAAAACTACATTGTAATCTTATTATGTTCTTGTTTTAATTTAGGAAAATAAAGAAGCTGAATATGAAAAGCTGATCCTTGCTTTAAAAAAAGAACAAAGTATTTATTCAACGCTGGTGAAGACGTTCAAAGAATCAGATAGGTAAGTATTTTTTCTCTTTTGGCAGATAATCTAAACTCAAAGGGCAGGAATCAGAAGTTGTGAAAAATGGTGCGGCTTAACTTGAGTGATGATTATTTTATACCAGCCAGTTGTTCATAAGGCATGAACTGGGTGTAGTAGTCTCCTTAAAGGAGCAATATTTTTATAAGTGAGGTTATATTATCTAAATTACTTAAATGTTTCTCAAAATATTTTTGTTTGGATTGGAATCTCAGATGAGCCAGACTTCCCTTTAGGTACCAAAGTAAGCAGCTAGATTTTCAGGAGTTAGGTGTCCTGTGCTGGAATGTAGACGAAAAATCAAACCATAGTGAACTTTTGGGCGTTGGATGATTTGCCGTGGTTTAGTCCTAAAACCACAGATAATGGCTATCTTAAAAGTGACACTGAGAATTCTGGTGATTACATAAGCCAATAAGATTTTGGGGAAGGTTAAACAAAACAGAATAATTGATGTTTGCATAGTATGTTTTCAATGTAAAGCATTCAGGAGCATGGCAGGAGCAAATGTTTTTTAACCTTTTAAAATCAAAGAACACAACAGTTTAGAAAGAAATCAGTGGCTTGCTTTGTATCTTGTTATTGCTTGGCAGTTGAGAAGGAGATGTTATGATAAACTAAAGAAAAGTCTTAGCCTGTAGGTAAAATAAATTTAAATGTTTTATAAAAAAATTCCTGTTATAATTACAAATGTCTTAATTAGGTATTGACAGCATTTGGGAGCTAGCTCCTGACTCTTCCTGCCTGAAGGCAATGGCTTATACTGCCAACTTTGTGGGAATGTATGTTTGTATTTTGCAGTTGGTTTATAGACACCACTATAGTTTGGCAACTGTAAAGTGAATAGCACTAGGGTAGGTGAGCCCAGGTATTTGAATTAAGCACATTAGTAGTAATGCCATCTTGTGCTTGGCCACAGCTCAGGAGGTGTTTAGAAATAGTGGTAGAAGTCAGATTATGGGGATTATCTCTGGGAAAAGGCCAACGTCTTTTGTGACTTTGCTGTTGAACTATCACCAAATGAAGAAGCCAGTTTTTTTAAATATTTCATATGGAGGGTATGACCTGACATTGAAACACGTTCTGTGGGTAAGGTGATTGTCAATGCTCTGCATAATAATGACTACAAAGTAACATAGCTCTGATACTGGTTTTTCTTAAAATATCTTTCAAATGAGGAAAATTGTAACTGTAGTTATAATCAGTAGGGTAATAGGAGTTTTGCAATTAATTTCTGCAGGATCAGGATGGTTAGTTCTGTTTTCTTGATAGGGAGTTACAGGATGCAGACAGCAGTGAATGTTACGCAGTGATTTGAAGAGGATGCACAGTGAATTAACAGTAGAGTTGGATGTTGGAGGCAGGTGGTCTTAGTTCCCCTCCTCATAATTTTGTGGGCTGAGATGTGCTGTAAATCTCATCAAGGAAGGTTTGAACCCCCAAAGTTCTGGGGAGCAGAGAAACAAGCCCTGTGGATAAATTCAGCTTCCTCATTTGTGTAATTGCCATCAGCAGTGACATGGATTTTAGGCAAACATCTGTTTCCTTGCTGACATCTTCTTTTAGGCATTATATATTTTAAGCAACCTGGATGTTTATTTTTCAGAATAAGCTACCGGATGTCAGGACCAAGACATTTCTTGTCTCTCCAAGCAGAGAATCAATGCTTTTTCTTATAAAACCTTTAACTCATGAGAAGGAAAAAATGTGCTCACTTAGCTTCTACTAATGTGTTGGTTTGTTTTTATTCTTAATTTTTTTACTGAGCATTTAAGAGAGCTCTCTCTTCAAAGATACTCTTGAACAAGGGAGAATTGGTTGAAGCAGTAGTTTCTTGTGCAGGAAACACTTGACAACAGTACGCTTGTCAGCTGACAGACTGGGAGTCTTTTCAGACACGCTGCCTTTTAATTAATATGTTTCTATAATATGCTGTTATTCTCATGCAAGTATAATGTACTGTATGTAGCTGTATAGTCTCCTGTAAGAGGGACTTAAATTTTTTTTAAAGATTTCTGAATTTTCTGGCATTTAGTGCAATCGATTTGGGAATTCTACAGCAGTGTAATTTATCTCAGAACACTGAGGTTCTGAGTGACGTGAATACGGAAATAAATAAAGCAATCAGTTCAGTAACACCTTGTTATTTGCTATTAAATCCAATTTATTTAATTTTATTACAATTTCAGTTCTTAGTGTACTTTTTACGGATTGATCAGAACTGTCCTGTTGATGTTGAAGGGTGTGGGGAAGATCTAGCAAGGGACAGCTGGAGGTGCTGACACCGTGAGGCCTTGAGGGGCAGGGATTGATGCTAAAGTAAAAGCTTCAGTGCCACCTCGGAAGAAAGCTGCTTAAAGAATTAATTCACCCTGACAAATTAAAATTTGTAAGTTTTGGCATTTACACACCCCATTGAGATAATCGAGACAATTTAGACCTTAAAAGGTCTTTTTACAGACTGTCGGATAAATGGAGAAATAAAACAGTTAATTGTGTCTGAATCATACTTTCAATGAAACACAATTTAATTTTTTTTTTTTAAGTGGAGCATTAGATTATGTAGTATAGTTCTGTAGCAAGGGAACAAAGTTTCCATGGTCACTGTACAATGGAGTACGCAGAGCCATCAGTATTATGTGATAATGATATTTTTCTGGCATACTTTTCAGAAGTTAGTAATTCTGATTTTCCTTAAAAAACATTACAGAGAAGTTGGCTGGTAGAATGTATCTGTCATGTTTAAGCTGATTTACAAGCAGCACAGCTCGAAACAGCAAGTAAAGGCCGTATATGTAAACGGTTAGTCTTGTCTTTCTCTGTAGGGATTTGTTTGTGCTTATGCATCAAAATGATGTAACTGTGTGATGAAAAATGGTGATGGCTAACGTGAAATGGGCTCTTGGTGGAAGCCCGGATGTCTAAAAGATGCTGAGGTACGCAATATAATGTTTTGATTTGAATCTTGAAGGTTGTTTTTTCTTCTTTTTTTAGTATTAATAGCTTGCAAATGGAGCTAAACAACATTTTCATGTTGCGAAAACAACTAGAAGAAGGCATTTTAGGTAATCGGAATCTACAGAAGGTCTTAGAAGATCAGATTAAGGACATTAAAAAACGACAAGGTCTGTATGTGTGTGTAGCCCATCCCTTTTCTTGATCTTGCACAAAAGAAAACTGGTTTTATTACAGTCAGTTTGCTGTGGTGGAGAAGAAACTTTTGAGAGTAGAAAAAGGTGTGAAAAGACTTCTTTTCAGCTTTCTGCACTGAAAATTATTCAGGGGATTGGTAACAGAATGTCTGTGAGCAATCAGGAGGGCATATACAGAGGGACAGCTTTTCTTTTTCCATGCAGCAAATGTTAGTAATTCAGTGGCAATTCTACTGCAGTGATCATTTCAAGCTGCCTACAATTTTGTACCCATAGAATTTACTGTTTTCTGCAGAAGTCAGAGATTCCTGGCTTTGAATAAATCTGTGGCCATGGGATCACTTTTTGACAATGGAGTGTAATTATTTCACAATACTTTGGTAAAGAGCTTGTGTCTCAGGAAATGGCTAGACTCTTCCTAACAGAAGAAATATTTGCAGGGAAAGAAAGAAATAGCCAGAGGTTTTGTTATTTTGTAATTCAGAAATAGAAGAGCTTTTAAATATAACTTATCCTCTAGCTTTTTTATTGTACTTCTTTGGAGCTGTTTCTAGTATGTACTTAGATATAGAAAAGAATAACGTAAGTGGACATTGTTAAATATAGTTTATTGCATATATACAGATCTCTCTGGTTTATTCCATAGGGGATATATAAATAATGATAAAGCCTTTTCACTTACCCCTTTCAACCTAGATTTTCAGTGTTAGCACCACTCCCTTGACAGCTATGATAAGTGACAAAAGGTAAGCTTCTGCCATTTCAGAGTTTCCAACCTCAAAAGCACAGAGATGGTGAACAGCCGGGGTAGACCAATGGGTCTTGTGGATATTCCTGGGTTGTCAAGAGCAGTTGTGTTGAGGGTGAGGCTGCTAGGGATGAAGGTTCTGAGAATTAGTGATTATTTGTGAAACTTTGGCTCCTTGCAGCAGCCACGAGATCAGTGTCAGAGCTGGGAGTAGGATTTGAATGACTCTTTCTCCTACTTTAGATAGGGAGAAAGCATATATCATGAGAAGTATTTATAGAATTAACTATCACCTATATTGTAAATGAACAGGTGTTTGTTGAAACATAACAAATCATCCCTGCAGTTATAGAGGAAATGAATAAGTAGCTATCTTCAATTCAATTAATGCAATCTTTTGACCCCAAAGCAAGATAAATTCAATAACTTTGTCTAACCTGGCTTTTCGCTTTGAGATCTTGAGCTCATGTTCATAAAAATTTAGTTAAAACATAATAACTATTCCTGCCTTACTTATCCTTCCTAAAAATTATATCTAATTGTAATGCTAAATATGCAAATTACAATTCAGAATTGCATTCACAACTCGTGCTGATAATCACAGAAAATACAGCCACAGAGAATACAGCATGTCAGAAGCACAAAGAAATACGAGGACAGAATGTGTTCAAATAAACAGAAAGCTTATTTTTGGGGGTGAAACATTTTAACTGGCCTCCCACAGACTTACTAATAGGTTCTTACTCAAAAAGTCCTGTCTTTGCATTTTATGCTGTGTTTTCCTGCAAATAGTTTCTGAAATAATTCCTGTCCTTGGTTATTTTGACAGATGAAACACTATCTTTCTGTGGAGATCAAACATCTTATATGAGTATCTGTTTAGGAGAGCAAGATCATTTAAGCCTGCAGGTAGACCATCTGTCTCTTGAAGAACTTAAGAAAAAGGTATTGATCTTTTTTATTATTTACTGTTTCTAATGGCTTAATTCTGCTTTGTTTATGGTTTCTGTATTTCTCACAAAAAGGTTTATTTAGGTGTAGTTGAGTAGTTCTGAAAGGATTTGAAGTTCTCGCCTCTGTGGTTTGAGATCCACCTTTTATGAACTATTTAGTCTTTGTTACACTTCATTGAGCTTCAGAATCAGCTGAAACATAGATAGCTTGCTGCAAAGGTTTTATGATAGACACCTGGATTCAGGTTTCAGACTCAATGCCATATTTAAGTCATCGTGAAGTATACCCAACTCCAAAGAAAAGTTTTTGCATTAAGTATCCTATGACATGTATTTCCGGCACCTGTATTAATCATGATGATGGCAGTGGTGTCTATAATTTATGTGCCTGTATAGCACACTCCATCTCAGGACTTGCAAATCTTCTGGTAAATATAGCATGTTTTGAAATAGCCTTGAGGTAAGTTAATGTTGTCTCCGTTCTTCGTAAGGAGAACTGAAATTCACAGAGATTAAATGTGCAGACCATTGTCATACAGTAAATCAGCACTGGATACTTGTTCTTCTGACTCCTTATCCTGCGCAGTGACCTGTGATCCATGCACCAGTTTTTAATAAGGAATTATTTTGAAAATGGTCATTTGGGACTGAACATAAGTGGATTTTTATATTTCTCATGGCCAGCTGAATTGTAGGCAGGTGTTCACAATCTGGAGGTGGGTAGTCTGAAGGAAAAAAAGTTTGCCTTACACTGAACGGGTGTCAATAAAAAAAGCCCCAGATTGTGTTCCAGTCCCATTCTGGGGTTGTACCACTTTTATCTTGGAACGTATTCCCTTCAGTAGGTTCAGGGACACTCGTTAGCAAAAGACGTTTATAAATCATTTCTCACTTGAAAAAGGGGTTTTATGCCTTCACTTTCTGCAAACATTACCTTCTTGATACACTACGTGGGTCTGTGATAGTAATGTCTGTTCAAGAGTTTTGAACGTGATTGTCCATTCAGATTTTGTATTTGTGAGACTACTCAGAAAGATAGTGGCTTATAAAGAGTGTTTGAGATAGGAGAAGAGGTTGTTTCTGAATGCTGCTATTTCCCTGCAATGCTGGTTTCCCTTGAACTAAAATGTTTCTTAAATCAGCCTGTTGGTGTGAGGTGCCCTCAGGTTTTTTGTTGCTACTGAGTTGTGAAACTTGATAGCTCAACTTAATAGCATGGCTGGAAACTACAGTCTTGCAGTTTAAGAGTTCTTGAACACTAACTCACAAATATATAATCATGTTTTTGATTGCCTCATGAACAGATGCAGAAAACCAGGTTTTCCAACTCTGCTGTTTAGATTTAGCTGGAGATTTATATAGCATCATTTGTTTTCATACTAGTATGGATGTTACCAGTTTTACTTCTTCCTTTGTTTTTTTAGGTTACTGACCTTCTCTTGATGGTTAAGGATCTGCAGTCAATCAATCAAGAACTTAAGAAAAAACAGCTTGGACTTTGTACGACAGATTCTCAAGGGAAGGAAGCACTAAAAATATTAAACCACAGTGAGGTAGGTTTTCTGTATTAAAGTAGTGAATCTGACTCTTACATCTAATATACCTTGTGGAGCCATTTACATTAGTGCAGAATGAGTGTAAAACCCTCGGGGCTTAGGTTGCTAATTCCTTCTAATAACTTTTTAAATTAATGATGTAAACAACTTTAAGATGTTAGCACAACACAGAATCAGCTCAATGCAAGTGTTCAGTGATGTGTCAAGTTGATTTTAAGGAAACAACATACACGTTAAAATATTAATTGGGTCTGTGATCTATTTGTTTTGTCAATTGAAAAGGGAGGAAATAGTTAATTTTACAAAGAATGCAATATCTTATATAACAGTTATTATAGGAAGTGTGCTTGTCTCCTGTTCAAGAGTCATTGTCACACTGTTTCTAATTCTGTAGGAGCTTAGTTTGTATCTCTGCATCTGCAAAACAGCCAGGGTTCACTGTAGCCAAAAAAGAGAGAATAGCACTTCAGGTCACTTAAATGCATGGCTGTTCCTTCATGCAGAATATAGAGGTATATGAAGAAGTGGCCAGCATTGTGGTAGATTGTGAGAGGTGCGAGGAAGTAGTTGTTGCTGGGTGTTTATTGTTTTGCCCAAAGCTAAGGCTGTTTTTAGCTGTGGGAAGAAGAGTTCTTGGCAAAATACTTCCACTGAGAAGGATTTTGGGTGCTGTGTCCCCACGTATCTTACTATGTGTGGATGATGAAGGATGTTCAGGAGGCTCTGGTAGATTATAGTGAACCTTCTAGCTTGTTATAAAGTATTACATGAAATGTTGCTGTAGTACTTTTCTTTATATTCTGTTGTGGTTTTTGCTTTCAGTTACATCGTTGTTGTGCACAACATACTGAATAGGAAGGAAAAAATGTACAAGGGATAATGATGCCGCTAGTATTTTGTGTCTTGTATTTCTGAATTAAACTCAAGAGAACAGAAAATTAGGAATAGTTCGAAACAGTTATGTGTGGATTGTCTAATTTGAGGTCCGGGACTGAGTTTTCTGCAGGACAGTTTATTCCTCAAGACCCTGGAAAAAGGGTCATGTCTTTTACCATATGTGCTGCACATGCACAGGGAGAAGTAATCAAAGGTCATGAAATATTCTTGCTTATTCAGTTTTAGGGCATACTCATGGTATCTTTAATTGAAATATGTTTTAAATTATAGATTGACCTTTAAGGGTGCCATAGCTTTTATTAAAATAATGAATATACATGTTACTGTAATAGGTTTGCATGAAAAGCGTGTGGGCAATCTGTTTCCGAGTGTGTGCAGTTTCTATAGATTAATATTTTAGTCAACCTGCAGAGGGTGCTGCACCCCCACTGATGCTGTAGTTGTACCAAAGGAATTAATGTCCTGTGCTAAGATCATCGTGACAAGATACTGTGTGATTCTGCATTTGTCTTGGCATGAAAAGTGCATACAGGAATACTTAAGCCGTCTTTGTGAAAATAGATGTAGAATGACAGAGAGTGAAGCTTGTAAAATATAAATAGACCTCAACATTCTGGTAAAGGATATAGGAATGTAAAATATGATATATTAACCTGTGCTAGAATGATAATACTATGGAGCTCAAAAGTGAAAGGATGCAAAACTGAAACTTTTTAGTTTAAAAGGTACCATTTTATCAATCTTGACAATAAATGGCAACCGGGATTTCAGGTTATGGTTTGTGACATCAATGTGTTTTGCATACTAATAACCATTGTAAAAAAATGCAAAGTTCTATTTCTTGTGTGTATTTTGGGCTAGAATTTGTTGGCAGGTAGTGCTGAGATGACACTGACATATGTGCTATAAGAAGAATTTGGACAGACACAGGAAGATGTAGCCTTCTCAGGTTCTTAAAACATATCCATCCTTCTTTTCCTTCACAAAGCCGGAGCACAGATCCGATGAGTCTGCATGCTGGTGCCTCTGCAGGGCATCTCCCAGTGGTCTGACAGGCCCTAGTACTCTATTTCTTGGCTTCATGTTTGTGTTGGGAGGGAGGCAGAGGAGAGAAAAAGGTTGTTTTTGTCCTGTCCTCTGAACATCTGCTTTCTCTGAGAGAAGCAGTCTCAGTGATTTCAGCCTTCAGGGCTCCAGGGATCTTTGCAAACCAAGCATATCAGTGGTTCATTTAGGAAAAACATTCTCAAGGTTTTCAGTCTCCAAGGAAATACTTTAAACAGGCAGGTTATTCTTGGTAGACTTTTTTTTCTGGCCTTAAGACACTTATTTTCTTTTTAATATTTTGTTGAACATTAGTTTGTATTCCTTGGAGCACAGAAAGTTTCTTTTCAGCCTCTCAGATACAGGACCATAGGACCAGGCTCAAACTGCAGTCATTTGTTGTAATAGTGTGCTATATCCTGTTGGTCTTATGTCGTAGTTTCTAAGAATCTAGACTTCTAAGAATCATCACTTACCAAAAAATATATTGGCCTGGGAAAAGCATATACTAAAAATGTTGAGTCATAACAGGTAGTTGCATTGAGTGGATAAATTATGTGTGCAAGTGTATTTTGAATAGACAAATTCAGGGTTTGTCCTGAATCTACACATGGAAGATTAAAGCTTAACAGTTTTTTTATTTTTGTAATAGTTAGTGTTATCGGACTTTTGGCATCCCATGATTACAATGGAAAGATCATTTTAAAATGCATGCCCACGCTATATACCACAATTTTGTCTGTGTCTTCCTTCGGTTTTCAGATTGTCTTTACGTTGTGTTGTCCTAGAAAACCAAGTCTGAGTGAGAAATACAAAAATAATTCAAACGTGACTTGGAAGTTAGTTTTCAATATAGATTTCTAATAGTAAAAGGCAAATACATTAATATGCTGCACCATCCAGTTTCTGCCTTTAAAATTCATATTTAAAACCATTAGAGCTGCTTATACTGCTAGGGTTTGGAAGATAAAAAGGTTTTTCTCATTTATTTCACATATATATACACACACACACGCACACATGCACCCATCTTCTATGCATACTTAATTTAAAAAAATCAAAACCCACACATGCATTCAAGTCCCAGTGTTCTTAGGAAGCAAAAATAATGCTCCTTGCAGAATCCTGTTTGTCTGCGGCTGGGCTGACATGCTGTGAGCCAAGACTTTCCAGCATGTGATACTGGGGAAGCAGGTTTCTCTTTTCATGCCGTAAGTTTCAGCACTGTGCTGTATATCCATCGAAGCTATAAATATCACATCCATGACCCCTAGACACCAGTTTCTTTCATTCCAGTCCATCATCTGAGTCTCTGTACCTATAATCCCAATTTTCTGTAACTATGCTCAAGATTCATCTTTTCTTGTCTTAAGGTAATTTTTCTTTAGGCCAAGTCACACCAAAATATAACTGTTATACACACCGTGCTGTATTATTGCCACAGGGGCTTTAAGGCTAAAATTTTTATCCCATGCAGGTTTGGATCCTCTGTGTCAGTGCTGTATCCTACCTACAGTTTAGCTGTAGCATCGTTGATATTTACTGATGCTTTTGCACATTTCCACTATTTAATGAGATGTTAGCAGCAAAGGTCTTAAATAACTGTCTTTTTCTATTAGATTGGGAAATGTGACTATGGACCAAGATGATAGAAATGTCCAGTCTGGTCTTCTCTCAGGGGAGTGGTGGAGCATGGTAACTGCAGGTCACTCGTGGTGGATCCCAAAATGGGACGTAGGACCAGCCTTGTACTCGGGTTGTCTGACAGGCTGTACCAGAACGTGGCTACTGAATATAATAATTCTTTGTAAATAAGCAGTTTTATGATGATCAACATTAAACTGACATAGGCAAGGCTAAATTCTGTCCTCGCCTCCAGAGCAAGCTGAGTAAAGGAGGTGAGTTGTAAGCAAAGAGAAGACGTTCCCTGTGAACCATGTATAAATGAAGCTCGCGCAGTTGTGGTCGTTGCTGCTGCTGAGAGAGGAGCAACGTGCACACCTCGTCCCTTGCCCACGGGTCTGTTGCTGGGATGTAACATCCAGCAAACCAAAGGGATTCTGGTCTTACTGTCAGTAATGCTGGTGACAGGACTTCCTCCTCCTCCTCCTTGCTCAGGAAGTATTAGTGATGGGAGGTGGATTAGGTTCTGTGGAAAATTGGGAGAAAAAGATGATTTGGCACCGTTTGCTACAAATGGGCAAATCTAGGCAAGACACAGCAGATTGTAACCTTCAGTGTTACAGTAAATCTTTTTAGTGTACAGCAAGCTACATGTGCTTTGTTTTGAAAGCATCTATTTCTTGGATGCTGGAGAAGAGCCTAAATTGTGTAGCAAATGAAAATAAATTCTGGAAATTGGAAAATAAAATAGGCACAATGAGAACATGACTGAAGATACAGAGGTCCTTTGCCGGAAAAGGTTGTGATTTTTACATTTTTTGTAAATTCTGAGGAGAAAGGGTTAAATAAAAATGAAGGAATGTGTAAGATACAGTTTCACTGTATTTAATATGAGTAATTCCTGGGTTTTAGATTAATTTTCTTTGATCTTGTTTAAGAAATCTAATTCTGTGTTTGTTACTTTGTATTACAGGCTTTTTTTATTTTTCTTTTAAGACATGTCACTGACTTATTTATGCATGTTTCATATCACAGTATTTTTTTTGTGCTACATTTTCATGTCATTCCATACTTTGTGTAGTGTCTTGAAATAACAGAGGAGCCTGTGATGCAGATGGAAGATGGTGACAATGACAGGAAGATGCAGAACAGTCAATTTTCTGAGAGGGTCAGTCAGGTAGGACTCTGCTCTGGGTGCATTATGTTACAATACTTTCTTCTCTGCATGCCTTTAAAAGTTTATATTTTCTTAGAACACAAAGTCTTTTACAAACAAAATATACTTTTCTTGGTATCTGATTTCGCTTTCAACTAATAGTTATCCTGAAGAGTTTCTGAAAGCTTATTCCTGTATTTTTCTGCTGCTAGGGTTTTGCAGTGAAGATAGCTTTCGTTCTGGTCCTTGTTTTCTCTTGTTCAAGGACTCATAATCTGCCTTAATAGAGATGACATAAAGTCCCTTGGAACTATGTTTCTTTACACACACACACCCCACCCCACCCCCAATCTTCAGCTTTGATTGCAGCCAGGCCTATAGTACAAATTGTCTCAGATCAACTCACTGCTATGATTGAGGAAAAAATGCTGTATATTCAGGGTTGAAATACTTGATGTGTTGGTAGCTTGTTACCTGTGTTTTCATATGTACAGGAATCTGCTGTCCTTTTCCTCTATCATTCAAAAGCAATGTAATATAAAGCATCATGGAATCATAACATAATTCACATTGCAAGGGACCTAGAGGATCATAGAGTGCAATTAAAGTTGAACCTTTCTGGTTTAAAAATTATAACTTCCTCAAATATGACACAAAAAGGGGCATTTTGGTTAGTAATGTTGAAGAATAATGATGTTCTGTTCTTCAAAATTTGTAATTTCTGTGTTTCTCTGTTTACTAGGTATGCCTTCAAGTTTCCTTGGATTTTCCTTGTGAGGTGGATAAACAGGTAAGTGATGTATTGTAAAGGTACTCCTGACTTTTAAACATCTGAACCCCTCGCTGCTGATGTCTGCTGATGGAAATTGTGTCCAAATGGGCCTAGTCTGAACTCTCACGTAATTGATACGGAAGACTTCCATTGATATAAATGGGGGTTGAATTACTGGAGAGGTCCCCTATGGAAATTTCCTAGGACACTTCTATAGTGTTGCATACAAAAAGTTGGCAGTTTGTAAATACTTCAGGTTGCATCCTGTCCTGGCCATCAGGGCTTGCGTCTGGGGATCCCAGGACAGAATTTTGTACTGTAAAGACAGATGATTCAAAGGTGAACTAATAAAAAGTTACCTGCAATCTGCAGGCAACGTTCCAGAAGTTTCATACCTCTTCATAGATAAAGACCTTCAGGGAAATCTACTTACTACTTACTAAACAACTGATCACTATGAATTAATCATATGAAATAGATGTTAATTAGTTTTTCTATTAATAAATAGCAAGTGAAATGTCTGTGGATGCTTCTTAATGTAGATAAAGAGCATCAGGAATTACAAAACCTGATTACAAAAAGATTACAGCCCTGAATTTAATAGAACATTGCATACCTGTGTAATAAGAAAATGTGTGCAATTTTTTAACAGGTAACTCCAGCAGGCCATTCAGAGAGTTTCTGCAAAGACAGACATTACAGGAGTCCAAATAACTCTCAGTTTGAACACGATACAACTGGCAAACTCTTTGGCAGAATAGGAATGAGTGAACATGAAACAGAAGAGAACTTGCTCACATCTCTTTTAAGAGAAAATAGAACATCTGTACTGGAATCTACGTAAGTATGAGGGATGTGCGCTGCTTTTGACAGTATTTCTATTTGAGAAGAGAATAAAGTAATTTTGCTAAAGTGAATTTAGATAATGGCACTGTCTAATTTACCTGAGAGATTGGCAAGGCGCCTTCAGAGCCATTTTAGTCTATCATGCAATTAAGTAATTAGGAAACATACTATCAGTAGAAATCCTTACGAAAAACCCATTACAAGAAAAAAAACTCTCCAAAGTTACTGATATACGAAGCTTTACTATAGGGACTGATTGTTTTCAGGATGGAATCTAGCAGTGTTAAAGGGATCAGATGGTAACAGGTGGTACTTTTATCTGAGAGCACAGGCCGGTGAAAGGCAGTGTGGTGAAGGGGATGGCACTGTACTGCTTTAAAAATTGTAAGTTTACAGAAATGAGGATGGAGGAATTGGAGGTACAATGACTGTTTTACAGGGTTAATTTTGAATGGACATTGCTGTGTGCTTTGCAGCCTTTGTCGTTTCATCTGAACTGCTCGGGCAGAGGTTTGCTCTCTGTCAGCCGCTCTGGGAATCTGGGCCCATGTCCTGCAGCTAGCTGGTTATTCCACTGTAACCACTCCTAGGACTATGCTGAGATGAACCATGTTTTAAGTACTGAGGTCACTTGCTATGCAGGAGAAAATATATGTGTGTGTGTGTGTGTTACATTATGGTTTGATCAGTTCCCATCTGAAATGCTCATGTCCATAGCAACTGGACAATACCAAGCAATAGGCTGTATAGAAAAACTACCCCCTGACTAGTTTTGCTTTCCTCCAATTTCATGCTTACACCACTTAATCTCCTGGTTGAAAACTGAATTAGAGCTTTGGTGGGGATCCTTCTCATTTTCCTTTCCTAGTTCTCTCCATGCTCTAATGACTATGCACGTTACTGCGTGACATTTTGCAGCGCCCGCCTGAGCTGTTCTGCCAGCCAGCCGCAGTGCTTTCCGGAGAGTAATGGGATTGACCTTCCATATCCATTCTGCTCGGCCGTGGTGGGCGCAGAATATCCTGTGGGGTTCCACATGTCAGATCCTGGGTTTGGTCTTCAGGCGTGTCCTGCACTTGACTTTACTCAAGCAATTCTTTATTTTTACATTATTACTGTTTAAAACTCTGCAACAGGCTTAAATGGTCTTAGTTGTCAAAGCACTAGTTAATGGTAAATGAGGAGATGCTACTCCATTAGAAGACTAATAGGTAACATTGTTTTATTTGTTAACTTTACACAGAAGTCTGCTGATGACTGATTCTTTACCACTCTAGTGTGTCATCTTTTCTATGTTCACATACAAATGACCAGATTGACTGGTGATGAGCCTGTACGTTGCACAACTGAATTCTCACTGATGACATCAGATGCCAGAGAAAGATATAAAAAGCCTAGTTAGCTTCTACCATTTCAAACGCTAGCCATACAAATGCAGTTGTTTTAAATGCTGGTTTTTATGTTTAGTGGCACAAACAGCTCTCTATTGGACACATGAAATCGTCTGTAGAATTTGAGGGCTTGCTTAGGCTTTAAATGTCTCTTATTTGGCTTCAGTTTCTCTTAAAACATTGCTTTCCAAACTATTGTCCATGGACCATGAGGTATCTGTGGGGCAGTTTGATGGTCTGTATTGAGCTGTTTTTGCAGGCTTTTGGCTGCTTTCTTAGGTTCCATCTTTCCTGTTATATTAGAAATAGATTAAGGGATAGATTTTCAGAAAAGCTCGACATCTAGCGTCTCCTGTATTTTTGGCAGAATTTTCTTCTTAAGGTAGTTAAATTGGAGTGTAAACTCTTTTGAATATCGATTCATATTTCTTATACTGCTGTGGTAGGTAAGCAATCGATTTATGTACCAGATGCTAAGTACCTGTTCATGAATGGGGAGAGGGGTGGTAGAGCGTATATGGTCATAAACGGGAGAAAAGCACTGATGAGGTAACTTCCCATATAACTCATGTTGTGAAAAGGCTTCAGAAATTCTGTTTGTTAGTGAGTGATTCATTAGCAAGTAAAACGGAATCCCCTGGGAATTTCAAATATGTCAAGATACTGCAAAAGAGTTTCTTAGAAGGTGTTCTTGTTTGCTTAAATAAAAATCAAAATTCATGCCTTCTCTTTCCCGAGTACAGCAGACAAGAACAAATGAAAATTGTAAATGAACTGTTAGATCATCTGAACACAACTGACGAAGAATGTTCAAGTGAAGATATAGAGAAAAAGGATGAAAAAGATCTTAGGCAAATGATTATTCAACTAAGAGCTGAACTCAAGCACTTCAAGCAGGTCAATAAATTCTTAAAGCAGCAAGTAGAATTGAAATCAACTTTTGATGGGAAAGAGAAGCCTTATCCAGATGCAATGCCACAGATTAATAAGGATATTGAGTTGTTGAAAGTGGAATTGAAAGATGCAGCTACACAAACAATGACTTTAGAGAGTAATGTCATGAGAGTCAAACATGAAGGCAAAACAGGAGCCTCAGAAGAAAACCCAGAATATTCAAGATTAAATGCAGAAAGAGAACATCAGCAAGAAAACATGTGTAAGAAGGGTGAAAAGCAAGAAAGACTTCTCTTTACAAGGAGAACAAATGAAGTAAGTTTATTTAAGATTCTCTTTTTGATACTTAGGGAATAGATGTATAAAAGGGAAAAATATGTTTCATTTCTAATACTAAATCTTGCTTTTGTGTAATTTTTAAAATTAGAAAAAGAGATGTAAGCCAAATTATTTTAGATAATTGTTCTTAATGTTCAGAGCTTTTCATCACATACTTCAGTGTGCTTTAGAACGTTAATTAATTGAATTTCAATCCTCACTGGGACCAGATACTAGTAAATATAGCTTTTGGAAAAAGAGAGAGTTCATAGCATAATGGCTTGGTTCTGTACTACCTTGCATCTCTGCATAGATGTTCATAATGTGCGGACCCGGAGCATTCTGAACTGATAGCTTATTAAGTTTGAATGGCAAATGCAGTCTAGAAAATTGAAGGCTTACATAATGTCTGAGAGCATGCTGGTGAAGAGTTAATGGTAGATTTCAACAAACTCAACTCTTAATTTTAGTGTTGTATTAACATCTTATCATTGTGTCTTGCTTTTGGACAAGTGTGACCAGTAGTACTCTATAAAACTGTGGGGGCAGTTCTTCATATTTGTTTGGAGCCTAGGTGCGGTCTGCTCTGTGAGTACAGATGTAACTTGCTTGTGCCAGGTAAGTTTTCAAGCCTTTTGTATGCAGGCAGTCTGTGATCCCAAACAAAGAGGTGGGAAAAGTGTCTACTAAAGAGTTCACGTGTATTGTTTCAGTAGCTGTTATAGAAGTAAAGTTGAAAACTCTTTGAAGATCTTAGCAGAGCAGACAAAAGAGAGAATTGCTTTTGATTTTGTGGACTGCTAATAGAGAATGTTGTAGCACCTTCTGCAAAGAATGGTATCCATGACTTCAGTGATCAAGAGATTTCTGTGAGCTAGCAACTGGGAACAGTTCATTTTTATTCTGGCCTGTTCTTGTTGGGTTCATTGTTCTGAAGGGGCTTGTAAACCAAGAGATGTTGATAGGACTTTGTTCTGTACAGGCGTAAGTGTCTCAGTATAGTTCGAGATTTTAAGGAAAAGATTCTGGCATGCACAGTTGGTCCGTGGCAGACACCCTAGAAAATTCATGCCAGTTTTAAGCAGTAGATTATGATACTCCTGAAACATCAAAACCTAACTCACAAAAGTTATGTCTTGTTTCACCAAATGATTTACACGTAATCAAAACCTATCTCAGTATCTTCAGGTGCATTCTTGGTCTTTTAAGGTTTCATTCCTGCAAGTAAATTTTCTACCTTTAAAAAAAAAAATGTTTGGGGAGGAAAGAGGGTAATAATAGAAATGCTCTTGGGCCGTTTTTAATGTTCGTAGTCTATTTGGTCTTTGGTCATTCATGGTTGGCAGGTTGGCTGCAGCGATAGCTGTCCCTGCATCTTTGGGATGCCTTGGCTAGTCTGGACAAGAAGGAGTGGATGAGCTTTGCCATCGGTTCGTGTCGGCGCTGTTCAGGGTAGTGCTCCAGAGACACACAGGCGAAGAGATGAGGGCAGGTGGAAGTCAGTCTTAGAGTAAGGGTGGGTAGCAGAGGGAGAAGGGGTTTGGGGACCTAGCTGGTCTCTTAGTGAAGATTTGCTTTTGATGCCTTGCTTAAGAACACTAACGATGTCTTTGAGCTGCTGGTCTGTCTTCTCGGGAATGAAGGACGGTCTGTGAAGGCAGCGAGTAAAGGCTTCTCTACCCCCCACAGGGAACAGCTAGAGTTCTTTCTGCAATTCTCTTTTTTCTCAAGTTCCTGTTTTCACTGAGTTTTGAAATACTGTTTTGATTCATCATTTTCCAGATTCCTCTCCAGTTTAATCAGTCGCAACCTCAATGCAATCCCTGAGTCAGTTGCTTTAAAAGCTTTGTTTGGACTAATGCAGTGTCTCTTTTGCTTCTGAATGGCTTTTGTAAATAATTTCATGTAGCCAGCTGAACTGGACTTTGGGTAATCTGGGTGACGTATATGTCTGTACAACAACCCTGAGACAGCTGAAAATTGCTTGACGTTATTAGTGCAGTTTAGTAAAACTAGCAGGAAGTTCATCCTGCCCGGATTTATTTTTCAGTCTCCAAATGATATTGTAGTCATGTATGTACAAAAAGAATTGAGTATGTCATTAGGAAAATGGAACTTGCTTTTTATTATTTTAAATTGTGTAAAGACTATAATTGCTAAGAAATGAATGTGGAAAGGTATTTCAGAATACATTGGGTGGTAAAAGAAATTACGGGATTTACGCCATTGGTGAAGCAAATGAACAGCAAAAAACTATACTAAATCTATCTGAAAATTCCATTATTGATTTTTATTATTATTACACACAATTCCATAACTCTCATCAACATATAGCATGTTTTTATCTTTTTGGAGATAGCACTATTTTATGCTCTGTGGTTTAAGCAAGGACACGTTCATTTTATGCAGAGACTTCAAAAGGTGAGAGGCTAAAATGTAATGACTTAAGAAATTTAACTTTTCCCCCAATCTCCAGTGATGGAATGTCTGTTACAGTAGGAAATGGGAATCCTGCAGAAGCAATGTGTGAAGAAGCTATTTTTGTTCATAAAGAATTTCTCTGGCAGAATAGATTTCCTCTGTGGCAGATGCAAACCTATGTTGATTTTCTCAGTGGCAGGAAAGTGGGCTGGTATGTAGTAGGGCCTGTTGGGTGGAGACAAAAAGAAGAAAGGAAAATATGTTCAGGAATTTGTGAAAAATTAGGAGTATCCTCAATTAACAACAACAAAAAAAGGATTTAAGGTTTAAGGGAAACAGTTACTGGGCTGTCAGACATTTATGATATAGACAAGGAGAGTGGGAAGTAGCAGTTAGAGAGAGGTCAGTTTGGTTGAGAAAGTATTTTCCTAGGGCATAAACAAATTCAAAGTTAACTCATATGCCTACTGATTAAAAGCCTTTGCTAGTCAATGGTGTATTTGATGTCTTGCTTCATGAACTGGAAGTCATTCGCTGTGTGGCTGTGGATGCGTAAGTAGCAGGTACTTACAGGAAATCGAACCAGTGGGATAGGGTTTTTTCTCTCTGAATGTTTGTTTTTCATGTTGCAAGGGTGTTGCGATCTTATTTTCAAAACTAACATGACAGCTGACTGCTCTGACAAGAAAATTTCCTGGAATGTTTGTTTATGTTTCCGTTACTTGACTGTTACATGTGAGCTACTGCCTTCCCATTTTGTTCCACGCCTTTTTCAGACTGATTCTGCTTACCTGCCCAAGAAGTCCCGTCTGCCCGTTCTCTTAAGATCAGCCAAACCATTAGGAAACGTGCCTTTGAACTCCTCTGTGCAGAAGTCAGATTCAAAACTACAGTGTTGTACCAGGGCGCCTTGTGAGGGTCTGAAAGCACGTGAAGAACAGAACAATCAATCTCAGCCACAGACAAATGGAGAGTTATTATTGAACCAGTCTGTAACTGCAAACCTTCAGGAAGAGCCTGCACAGGAAAGCACATCAGTGAGAGGTAAATAAAGAGCAGACATAATGACTTGTAATTCTGCTTAAAATACCAGCTTCTTTTCTTGTAGTAAAAAGTAAAACCAGATCATTTTTACATATGTACAATGCTGCTTAATCTTAAGATTTTTGTGGGTAGTCAAATATGTATAGACCTTGAAAACCACCTTTTTTTTCTTTTATCTTTGTTGCTAGAATTTTAAACAGCTTCATATAGAATAGAAAGTACTGTGTATACATCACGTAAAGATTATAATAAATGAGAGTTTCACAGGGTGCCCACACATACACATATATATGTCAATGTTTAGGTGAATGAAAAATTTCCTTTATAGGATGCCAAGTCTAATGAAACTGTCTGTAATGGAGACAGGAGAGTATAAAACTACTGTATTTGTTTATGCTGCATAAATAAGTTTTTCCAATATTCCACTGATCTGTCAAGTCATCTGTGTCTGTTTCCAGTGTGGCTGGGTTAATTTAAAGTCACTTGTTGACAAAGTATCTGGATCGGGAAAGTATGACAAATTGTAAGGCAGAGAACAATGGGTATTATATAAAGTTTTGGAGTGGTAAGAGAAATAAAAATGCGCTTAGCAGTATAGATTAAAAATTGAATAGAGATGTAGAGGATAGGTGAGGGAGAGATGAAGTGTAAATATAAGAAATAAGATTCAATCAAGTAGCAAGTGAGCCACTGTCAAGCACAGAGGTTGCAGAGACTTTGTTGTTAATGGTAACGTTATTGTGGTAGGGGATAGATATGGCACAACTTTACTGGAAATACTTTAAGGTGATGGGACCACAGCAATTAATTCGGTAGGTGCAAAAATCCATGAAGAATTCTGAGAAGGGCAGTACTTTTGAACTGGATCCTGAAATTAATCAGAGCCTGTTAGGACTGCAGTCCTGTGATTGCCTTTCTGCGCTGATTTCTTTACCCTGGGTAACAATTATTTTGCACGCTTAGTAATTCTGGGACTTGATGCAGTGGGAGATTGCAGGAGATTAGTTTATGATCAATGCTCATATTGGCAAAACTTTTTAGCCTTTTCTCTAAGCTTAATGTAAAACATTTAAAAATGCACTAAAAATCGATTAACTGTTACGTTACAAAGGGAACTTGCAAATGTCTGTCTTCATTTGCTGGTAGGAAGCTTTTGCAATTCACGTTCTTAGTACTTAGCCTTATAATTTTAAAGACACGTGCAAATGCTCTCTCATATGACCAGTAGTGTTTGTATTACATTTTCAATAGTAGTTCTTCCTTAGATAATTTTCCCGTTTCAAATTCTAAGAGGGCCAGATTTGGGTTTGTGGGTGTGGGTTTTTTTTGGGGGTTTTTTTGTTTATTTTTGGCTTAACTATCCCCACTTAATTTTTTTTCAGCCACTTACTGATAATCTGTTTTACCTTCCCCCACTATTCAGTTGACTCATTGCTCAAATTGGATAATAGGGAGGTCCAGGTGGAATTGCAAGGTGTTGATCTGGATACAGGGGGCAAGAATGAATATGCGATGGACAGAGATCAGCAAAACTATCAAGGTATAGCATTTATATGGTGTAGTATAAAAAAAAAAGAAGACATTTTAAAACTCTAGTTCCTTCTGAAATGTGCAAAATTGTAAATTACTGCAGGTAATTGTCTCCCTTGCCATTTTTTGTGGGTTTTAAATCTAATTTTCTTAGCTCGTATGGATTAATTGCTCTAAGAATTCAAGCTGGTCTTTTATAAGGGTTATGCTTTCAGAAGGGCCACAGGGATTTATGAGTCCGCTTTCCAGTAAAAATAATGAGTTGTATGCCTAACTCTGATCTCTGTTGCTAATGTCCTCACTTCTGAACTCTTCTCTGAATTAAATGTTTGTTACTTACTGCTTCTGCATCTAGTTCTGAACTATTGGAATGAAGCAACTGAATGATAGAATTTTGCTTATCTGAATTATCTGAAGGCATTCAACTAGGTTGAAACCTAATGGAATCGTTTAATGAAAATGTAAATAGGCTTAACACTGTGTATTACGTGTTTCTGTATCATCCATTAGTCTTCTTCAGGAGGGCTTGAATAACCTGGTTAGCATGTTGTGTATAGAGTACAGAGGATGTGACCAATTTTGTAATCCTTTGTCACATCATTAATTTTATTTGGATAAGTAGCTTCGTTGAAGCCAGTGAGTTGGTTAGCAGGATCGTGCTCTGTGTGTGCCCTTTGTGTGCGCGGACACATATATATGCACAGAGAGCTGGCTAGTTGTCCTTTCATTAAAGGGCAGTGTCTCATTAAAACCATAACCAGTATTCTAATCAGAAATATTTCTTCCCTAACATCTGGTTTTATTTCCTCTTTTTGTTATCTGGAACATTTGCATGAAATCAGGATTGCAGAGTTTAAGAGTTCATCTAGTATCTGTTTTTTTTCCATCTCAGTCTGCAACCTTCTTTGACATCTGTGTTACTGCAGCAGCCAACTGGTAGAGGAGGAGCAGAAGCTGATGAACTTAAGTGTTGCCTTCCCTTATTCAGTGTGTCTTCTTGAATTCATAGACGGACATTTTCTTGGAAGCATTTCTGTCCTGTGATTCTGTCACCTTTTGAATGACATACATAATGGTGTGCAGCAGGCTGTGTACTGCAGAGAACATCATGTAGCCTTAATTTCAAATATGTTGATATCCCAGCGTTGCAGCTTCATTTTTCTCCAGCTCTTGGGTTATATTTGGTTTTATTCTCTTGTGCTTGGGCTTGAGTTGGGCCTTCATATACAGCTCCTCCACCCCCTGCTGCCCCCCAAAATTTTGTGCTAATTTAGAGCTTGAACCTGGGCATTCGAATTCTCCATGGAAACCAATTTGAAAGTATTAAGACCTGTGCAAGATCAATCATTAACTCCCAGAAGGGAGGTTCTAATTCATAGCGATCTTTTGCAGAACTAATAGAAGGAGAAAATTTAATTTAGTGGTAACCAGAAAATAACTGTTTTCCCAGGTGCTTACACATACAGCCCTCAACGTACCCAGAACTATAAACATAGAATATACATAGGACTATATAGCTTTTATTGGTCTGATGAATCTGGGGTGATTAGCATTACTTGTGAATTGCAAAGTCAACTAAGGGATGTGATGTGCATGCCAAATGAGTGTCAGTAAAACCTTTAACACTGAACAGTTTCATGGATTTTGTTTAGAACACATGTTAAAAAGAAGCCATTAAAGCCCCTTTTTTCAAATTTTACTATTTTGTTGGTAATCTTTTTAAAATTCCACTGACTTTATGTTCCAGTTGGTTTTGTATAGATTCTTGAAGTGAGGAGAAAAAGAAGGTTTAATTAGAAGTTTTAGGAAGAACAATTTAAAGTCATAGAGTCTACTTTTAAATCTCAGTGCCTTATGTTTGAGGTTATCTTTGGGGCTGGATAGGTCTGGGCTTCGTCGGTGGTGATTCAGGACTCCATATGGCAAAAGTAATTTTCAGTCATTTGGGAAGTGAGTGTATTTTGAGTATTGTTTATTTGAAAGGTGATAAGGGTTTTGAAATATCTGATGTGCAAGTTGTATTAACGGGCAAATCATAGAAAGAGGTCAAAAGTTCAAAACTAATATTATATAGTTGTAATTATTCTGCGTTTTTATTCTGTTATTATAGAAGTAAATGAATTCATTCTAGTGCTGTTAAGAACAGAATGTCAGATAAAGAAATATTAATATTCACATGCAAACCTCCTGTTTTTCAGAAATGCAAAATCATCATAACATTAGCAGCATGAATATCCAGCGTTCATTAAAAGAGATAGATGGAGAGTTTTTTTCCATGGAACATGAGGACATTGACTCAGCCACTGCATATTCAGGTTCCAAGTGCCTGCGTTCTCTCAAATTGAGTGTAACAAATACAGATGCACTTGATGACTGTGAAGTCATAGATGATATAGAAGAACTGAAACAAAAAATTAAGAATATGCAGTCTGAGCTTGAGAAGTACAAAATATTAGTGTTTCGTTTACAGACCTCTGACCAGCTTTTATCAAGTGGTATTTCCAATCTAGTTTTGAGTGACACAGCCTTGCCTGTGGAAGGACACGTTACACAAGTGCAAGATACAACTATGCAAGAAATCAAGACATTTTCTAGTGCCCATCAGCTGATGGATTATGAGATCCACACTGAAAATAGGAATTCAGAGTCTTCAAAAGCACCTGATACCTGGACAGCTGAAAACCTTAAGGAACTACTATCAGCAAATGAGGCAGAACTTGAAAAAGAGCAGATTGCAAATATGCATCTTGATGAAGTGTATGATCTTCAGAACAAACTGAGAGAAGCATCACCATCCAAGTGAGTAAAGCTGTTACTGTTTCAGGTTCCTTTTTGTAAACAGCAATACCAATAACACAGGAAAGTAATATGAAGATAATTTTATTCACACATATACAACAGGAGTGTGTTGTTAGAGTAAAGGCTAAATTTCGCTAACATTAACATAAAGCAACGGAAACATTTAGTTAAAAGATGCCTTGAAGTACTAAACAGTATTTCTCTTACAACATAACTGCTCCTGTTAAGCTCCTATCACTGTAATGATTCTGTGCCAGGCACCTGCATGTCTCCCTGCGCGTTGGGTCCACAACTCTCTTTGCTCCAAGACATCCTCTCTTGAGCAAAGTGAGATGTCCTCAGGTTACTCTTTGATTACAGAGGTCAGCCGTCCTCAAAGAATTACAGTTTTACATGACTCAGATTTTTTTCAGGTGACAAGTGTAAGAAAATGAAACATCGTATTTTGAATGGAAATGTTTCCGTGGGCAATTAGCTGGCAGATTCATACTAGCCCTTCTGTTTGTGTGACCAGACTGTGTAAAACAAAAATTTTACACTCTAGCTGTAATTTATTTTCAGTTGAGTGCTGTAATGCCTTCCTTTGAATGATGTAAAAGTATATAGAATATACTTAATATATTTATGTATATTTTATTTATATATATATATATATATATAAAAATTTATGCATGAAATTTTCTAGCATAAGCTGGAAAATCATTTATGGGAGACTGGAAAGTATCCGTCTTGGGTTTTGTATGGTAAGATTAAGGTCGGCATTTTGGCTAGCATATCTACAAATCAGAGACATAGAATGGGGTCCCATAAGACCAAAACTTTTCAGCACCCGCCCCCCCTTTTTTTTTTTTTTCCTCCTGTACTATTGTCATTATCCTGAGGGCCTACAGAATGGCAGAAGTATAACAAAAGTATTCAGCCTTTTGGCTTTCTTCAGAATGCTTGAGTAGAAATGTTTGGAGACACTGAGCAACCACCAACATGGACTATTGTATATCTTTTAGTATTACTATCATAAAATACAATTGTCCTACACAGTACATACAAATTTACATACCCTGAAAATATACCTCATCCATTTTACAAAGGAAGATCTAACTGTAAGTTAAGGGTTGAGACAGTATGGATCGCTGTAAAGTTTTTATGGCCACTGTCTAGGACACCTGCATGAGTCACAAGTGACAGACCCAAAAATGAGTTATGCATCTCTTCCTATACAAATGACAATAAAAATTCTATAACAACTCACAACATCATAGATTTTGTTTATGCCCCATATTTTGTTTGATTCCCTGCATCTTTTCAGATCCTCTCCCTTTTTCTCTCCACTAATGTATGAGCCTGTAGAAAGAAGTCCGTAATGCAGACAGTTGGTGGTATAAAAGAGATGTTGTATCTGCAAGTGCAGAATAAATTAAATTGATCTGAGTTGAAATTTATATCTTGGCTTGTGGAGTACAAGAGTTTGGACACTACAGTGGTTGTCATGGCCATGTCTCTGGTAATAAACATGCAGAGATGTGCAGAATTTTCAGACTCTGTGAAAGCATCAGCTCAGAAAGTTCAATGTTGTGCTCCTGGTGGGAAATACATACAGTTTCAGAAGAAGGGATAGCTCTATCTGTTCTTCCATAGTGAATGACACTCCAGCCTGCCCCACTCCTCCCCACAAAAAAACCCAGCAAAATATGAGCCAGTCAAGAAAAATATGTGTATTCTTAAAAATTCTGATGTGTTTACTCTTACTTACTTTAATTTGGCATCTTTGCATACCATCGGGTTATTTCCAAGAGGACAAACAAGTTGTCACCTTAGTTTTTGCCCATCTTATAAATGAAGCAGTTAAGTGAAGGATAATAACCCACAAATTATGTCCATAAATACAAAACTCAACAGTTAGAGAAAATATATTTCTCATTGTGGCTGTAAAAACACGTTAAAATGAAATTGAGGGACATAAAATTATAGCTTAGGAATATAAGTTTAATTCACTTTTAATTTACATTTAAATGTTATTTATGGTCAGAAAATTACTTTAAAGATAATTTCATTTTCTCAGATATGATTCATTAGTTCATCCACAAGCCCAAGAACTCTCCTTTCAAAGCCAACAAATTAAAGAGATCCGCAGTGGTTGTGTCGCTTACCACCACCATCTGACAAGCCTTATTAAAGCTTTTGAGGAACTGCTTCAAGCCAGTGATGTAGATTATTATGTTGCTGAAGGCTTCCGTGAACAACTGAATCAAACGGTACTATTGTTTGAGAAACTAGAAAGGAAATCCCTGTATGGTAAGTAGCAGTATTTTGTGCTTATTGTCTAAGATATATTAATGTTCTCAAAATTTGAAGGTTTTGTTGTTGGTTGATGGTTTTTTTCCTTTTTAGTGAAAAGGAAACCTTAATTCCTCTTAGTTGCTTTTAAATGATTTATAGGGAAGACTGTCTTGGAAGGTAAAATTTTAGTGCCCCAGCAAGACTGGATTTTACTTTTGTAGTTGTCCTCTGTATTGACACCTTCTGTTTTGAGTTGTTTGTCTTAGCACATGCATATTTTAACTGTTCAAAATATAGTGGTCATAGCTTAGTTACAAGTTGGTTTCAGGAAGCAGCCCAGCTGACTTTGTTGTGCCTGAGCACCAGGTATCTCCATTGAAGGGCTCTCATGGGCATGGTTCACAGTTGGTTTTTAACACAATATATGTTTATACTAAAATAAAAAGTTACAGGTTCCTGAAGCTTGTCCCCCTAAAGCGCAGTTGCTTGCAGGACGGGTAAATGCAGTGCAGAGATCTGCTCTGTGCTTTTAGAGTAAAAGAAGAAATTATATAATAGTCCATCTAATCAATTTTCTATGGCCAGAGCCTTTAAAGGAACTGCAAGGAATCCTGCATTGGACTATTGGAAGATAATACCATGGTGATTTGCACATTATTGATATTCCTGTAGAAATAACACGTGTTAAATTGTATGCAGGTGTAAAATCCTCTGTCACTGGATACACCAAGAAAAAGAGCCATAGACTTTATGGAGAAACCCACACAAGTGGTGCACATAGAAAATTAAAACAGGGGGGAGAAAGGTAAAATCTGTTTGGTTAGAAGGCAGATAATTCCTTTCAGAATTTTGAGTAGCTCATGAATTTAAGAGGCTGTGGTATTGCAAATCAGTGTGTGTTTGAGGGTTTCTTTAGGGCATAATAGTAGAACAAGAGCCTCCTGAGCAGGGAACTCGAAGTTGGCCAGAGAAGTGTTGTCCTGGTGGTAGAGAAAGCCAAGTGCTGAATGGAGTGTATACCCAGGGAAAAACATTGTAATGTGTATGGTAAGCAAAGCCCTTTAATTATCAGTGAGGTAATAACTGCCATATTGTCTGAAAAAATGGGAACTTACAGACCTAAAAATACTCTTGTCCTTGGTTTATCCCAGTTTCCCTACCTATTGTTTGGCAAGTCATTACGTAGGAAAGGCAAAGCCTTAAACATCTAGAAGTGGGACCGTATCAGGAGATGTATTACTCTGATCTTTTCTAATTATTTTCCTGAGAGACCTGTATCTTGCTGCCACATAGTCTAGCTGGTTAAGAAGAGCTCACTCTCTTTCATAGTAGCTAAAATGCAACCATGTTTTGTAAAATGAGCATCAAAATCGACAGTTGTCACCTGAAGGCAGTGTATATCAGGCATATGGCCTTCAGTCCATAGTCTGAAGAAAGTTAGTAGCAAAGTGATGGGAAAGGGATGCTAAGATGAGTGAAATTCAGCAAGAAAGAGCTTTTCCTGTTGTTGCAAGTGTTGCTCTTTCTGACCCAAACAACTATCAATACTTCCACAGATGTCAGCTGCAAAACTGCCGTCTTCAGCAAAACGCTTGAGGTGGCCTCAGATAGGGACCCTGACCCTCATGTCTTCCTGAAATTGGCTCTAAGTGATCACTTTGTTCAGAAACATTCAGGACCCAGCCATACAGTGATCTGTATTCTGCCTTTCATTAAAGATAGTGGCAGCATGTTGCAGTTTCGATTGCTCATATAAAGGAATTGTATATGAGAAAAAGGTATTACGGCTAGTGTGTCATAGCAGTGTAATAAAAGATTGAGTGTATTCAATGATTTCAGTGGCTACAGAAATTCCTTGCATTACAAATGAGAAGACTGTGTAGTGAATAAACATTAAATGCCTTTAAACCAACAGATGGTATCCTATATACTATGAAAAGTCACTGACAACAGAGACAATTCAATATATCTAACACAATGGTGTTGCACTGAATCACACATTAAAATAAAATGATGTTTGTAGGGTTATAAAGAACATCCAGTGTACTAAGAATTGACTGTAAAGAAGAAGCATAAACAACCGTCTGTCTCTGCATTTCCATCCTGACCTTCAGTTCATTCCCCTGAAATTTCAGCTGTGCAACTCTTGCCTGCCACTTTTGCTTAATTGCACAAGAATTTTAAAATATGGTGAGCCAAGGTGACACCACGGAACTCTTTATTTCCTTATTCAAATTAGTGCCTGAGTCCAGGTCTCTTGCACTGAATTGTGCTTGTGCTCACACGCTATACCACTGAGAATATTGCAGGCAGTATCTTGTGTATGCCCCTTTATTAAGGATAACTGGTTAGCCTGACTCTGCGTGGACAAAATCCAAGTGCGATGGAATTGTTTTAAAATAATTTTTATTGAAGAAGTAATGGCATGTACCTCTAATCCTTTTGCCATATAACACAGTATTTTACATCTGTACGCTAACTAAAACACCAAAGCTGTAAAATCCGGCATCTGTGGTACCTAGTAATTTTTTTTGCACTCAGAGAAAGCTATTGCTTTGTTCCTGGGCTATAAATAGTTTTACTCATGTACAGCATTTGACACTAACACACAGTGTGTTGAGTATCTGTTGACTTCTCTAATTTCTCTTTGATTTACCATTCTGTATTTAAATAGTTTAAGATGGAGGGGGAAAATGTATAATTCTCAATGTCTGCTTTTAATCGGTTATTTCTGCTTTGCAGGAGAATCAATAGGTACGGAAGTTACTATACTTAATGAATTAGCTCAAAGGTAAGAGTGCGATTGCATGTTTATCAAATGTAGGGTTGTTTGATAAGTTGATAAGGATGCTCCATGTTTTGTAGCACTACTTCCACCATGTTTGCTTTGGGGAGGGCTTTGCTTATGTTGCCTGTTTCATTAATACCCATTTTGTTAATAAAATATTCACAGAAAACAAATGAAGGGTTTTTTCCCCGCTTCTCCTCAAACAGCTGAGATACTGAGAGGCAGCGTGATGCTGCCCGGATTGTGCCTTTCATGAACAAATAAAACATGTGCCATAATACACTGTTGTGTAATGTTCAGATATTATCCTAATTGCATCTGCTAGGGGGGATAGTCAGCTGCCTTTCTGCTTCTGTGACCTTGGGGGCTGGCTCAGCATCACTGGAGTACAGTGCTGTTGGAGTTCATTCTCAAAACACCCTTATGCTGAAGGTGAAGAGAGCATGGTGTTGTTATGCTGCATGTGTTGGTTTTATGCCAGCCTGGGATCTTCTGCACTACAGAAATGCTCAGCTGCCTGTTCGCGGCAGCCTGAGGTCCCTTAACGCGGAGGTGACTGCCTGGCACTGGAACACCACACTAGGCTGGGGTCCATTGATCATTCCTGCTGACTTCAGTGAGGTCTGCATTTCAGTCGGGATATATACCTCTGATGTGTAGTCCGTTTGGTCATGTTTCTGTCGCATAAATCCCTCGCTTTGCCTGTGTCCTGTAAATTGACACCATGCTCTCTGTTCATGCTTCCAAAGTGATACAATAATTTTTATATTTCAAAATGTTTTGTTTGGCACAAAAGGGATAATGAGAAGAACACCACAATGTACCAGCAACTGAAGGATGACTCACCTGTACCATCTGCTCTTCATAGCTTGTCTGACTTTGATTTGTCAGAAAAGTCATCTCCTGGATCACCTGAGCACAGGCATGACCTAGAGGGACAGCATGGCACACTGGCGCTTCTGCCAAACAAGTTTCCCCCAGGTAATTTTTTTTCCCACTGAAGATTCGCTAGATATTGGGAAAATGTGATAAATAAGACACAAGGGAACTAATTAAGAAATAATGAAGAATGTTTGTCTGCTTCAGCTTTCCAGTATCTTGCATAATCATTGCAATTTCAGTAATAAGCCATACAGAGATGACAACGATTTGAGCTACCTCCTGTTTGAAACAAAATTAACTATGATATTTTGTGTCTTTGTTGTTTTAGACTATCATCTTTTACAGTACTCCAGACAGTCTTTAAATAGACAAGTTATAAGGAGAAAACAGACAATTGTCAAGAGATTATTACATTGAAAAAGAGAGATTTTCTAATTTTATAAAAGCCAGTGTTGTGTTTTCTTGAGAATTGTAAGTGCTGCATAATTAATAAGTGGTGTCATGTTTGACCTGGATAGTTTCGCTAAGCACAAGTGATGCTTGCGGTACTTTGTTATAGGCAGTGATGAAAATTTAATAGCTGAGATAGCACGTACTGTTCAGGAGAAAAATATTGCAGAGTAAACCAGGAGTGTATGACATGGATAAACTGACAAATAAGATAGTGACAGTTAGAACAGATAAGTTCCTGAGCAAAGCTGAAACTTACAGCCAATGGAAGAAAAATTGTAGAATGGCAAAGCAAGAAGGAAAAGGTACGGTAATGAAACTTGATAGAACAGATTTATTTATTATGGTGCGCATTGTGTAAGTCAAAGTCAAATTTATGTCTGAGGTGCTTTGGTAAGCTTCATATTGTTATAAGGAAAAATGTATACTATTGGTGCGTCAAGCCTGAGTGTGGAGCTGCATTGCAGAACTTTGGATTCATTTCCCAGTATGGGGAATGTTTTGACTAGATAAAATTGTTATCTACTACAGTTTGTAGGAAGAAGAAATGTAAAGAGCATTAAAACTGGACCATTGTTTTAAGGAAAAATGTAGAGTTGGAGTTTTCACTAAATGCACGGTTTGCAGATTATATGGAAGAGAGACTGTTGGGGGATCAGCTATTTAATGTCTGCCATTTTGAGCAGCTTTGTATTATTTTTTAGTATTAACAGGCATTAGATTTGACAGGAGTACATATTCTTTAAATAACAAGTGGTCTCTTGGTTTATTTAGAGTTATTAATGGAGCATCTGCAAGAAATTAGAATTCTGAGACAACATTTAGAATACTCCATAAAAACTAATGAGAGACTGAGGAAGCAGCTTGAGAGACAAGTAACAGACAAGGAACTAGATCAAGGTAAGAATCTATTTCATGAAAAATTAAATCCACCTTTCATGCTTAAAGCCTGAGGGATCAAATGCTGCTGGAAATGTTTTGTATGCTTTTTTGAATAACCCCCACCCCTTTACAGTTGGAAAATGATGTGCCTTTCTCTGAGTAGTGCTGCATCTTGAGCTCCAGCAGCAGCCATGGCTTTTCCATGCTGCCTGTAGAGTGGCATAAATACAGATCGAATGTGCCTCTGCTCTGAGTCCATGGCTTGGAGCGTGTCCAGTACCGATGCACAAATCTTTTATGGGCTACAGGTACATCACACGGCCTCAAACCTACAGTTGCACATATTGCTAAAAGAACAGGACTATCAGGTAGTTTTACAACATTTGATGATGCCATGGTTGAATTTCATACAGAGAACTGAAACACCCTTCTAGTTCTATTATCAGCAAACAGCCTGCTTTTTTTTTTTTTGCTTTTTTTTTTTTTCTTCTTTTTTTCTTCCCCCTTCTGCCTTTGGGATATCATTATTGTTGTAATGGTCTTGGATTTTAGGATGTCATCTTCTTTGAATTCTTTGCCAAGTCCAGCCAGGGGCAGCTGCAGGAGACAAAGCCCATTTTATCAACTTCATTTCACTGGGCCTAGGCCCAGTATGAATATAGGAGGTGCTTTGCTCTAAATTACATTGCTGCTATTGATCCAAAGTAGGGATTTTGTGGAATTAGCTTTCCTGTGCCTACTCTGTGTATACCTAGGGTGGTCAGTACAGCACCACGGCTAACTGGGCTGTTAGAGACGCCTTCTCTGGAATTTTGTGACTGCTTTAAAGCCAGCTTCTGTTTGCACACAGGGACAAAACATCTGTAAGGCAGAGCCTAGGCCATGGTGTTCAGCTTGTCATTTCAGTCGATTGGTGTGACAAATGTGTTCTGGACAAAATGACATTGTAAGTTTTTAATGAGAAATACCTGACAGAAACTGATGGAAATTTTAACATAGAGGTGGTTTTCATTCTAAACTCTAATATAAAGCAGTGGATGAAAAATACTAAAAATAGGTATGCAAATTCAGAGTCACTGTGCTCTGCCTCTAGTGTTCAGCATCTTTGAAAGCCAAGCTCTGTGGTAGGTTTAAGACTTTTCAGAAGAAGGTAGCCAGGCTTTCACTGAGGGTGCTTTTGTAGCGCCTGTTCAAGCACACCATACCAGGCATACTTTCCTACACTTTGTTCTTGCTCTCCTTCCCACATTTCCCCCCATAGGACAGTTGATTAATATACAATATTACTCAGACTGGAAGCAGGCAATAAATACATACATGCTTTCCTTTTACTCAGTTTCACTAATATTGACATTGGATTCATTATGTTTTACATCATCCCCATGATCCATTTCTGTTGTTTAAATGGAGACTACCTGCAAATGGCAGCTTGCTTTCAGGAATAATTTACAGTGATGGAAAGGTGTATAAAAAGCATCCATTTCATTCATGAAGTATTTACGTTGCTGGAAAGGCATGCTGTTCTTGTGAAATAACCACACTGAAACACTTCCAACTCTTTTACAGCTTCATAAAGATTCTGGCAAGGGCATCCATTAATGCAGTGAAAGTATATTTTCTTTATAAACTGTCTTATGCCTTCCATCTGTCTTCTTGTTGTCTTAGCACATCTAGCAATGCATGGAGGAGAAATTTGGAAAAGAAAGGAAAAAAGCAGCTACCTGTTAGAACAGCTTCTTTTTGTTACTGTGTTCTTTCAGTGCTTCCTGTTTCCCTGTCGTGTTAATCAGATATGCATATTCTCTCTTCTCATAACAATACTACTTTTTTTCCTGATAGATGGGCTTTTTTTGACTTGCAGTATAAAAAGAAGTTCTTAAGTGAAGCTGAAGCGGATTTTAGCTTTGGGACGTAATAATATGAAACAACTTTTTTACTTTCAACTTATTATCCTTAGTTTGTTTTCCTTTAAAAAACAAAACCAAGTAGTAACATACTTAATTGTTGATGAGAGCCTGTTAAATCCATCTGATATTGTGTTGGTTGTTCAACCGAAGTTAATGCGTAGAATTATTCCTGTCTGATAAATATTATATGGAAGTAGAGACACGCTTATGCCCACTGTTTTTGCCATGCTATTTTTAATATTCAGATTCTCTGAGTATTTAAATGCCTTTGGGCTTCTAGTATTCTATAAATGACTCAAGTGCTGGTAATGACTATGTCGTTACTAGAGAGCTGAGGTTTGCAGTGCAAGTAGAACTAAAATAATTTCTTCAATCATTTCAAATGTTAGGCTTCAAAATAAAATCACGGGTTTAATTTTGAGTTTCCTAGGTTTCAAATGTTATTAACAGCAGTTAACATTAAAAGTGGGTTTGGTTGGCTTTTTTTAACCCATAAGTAACTAACTACTCAGACTTATCTTCAGCATTGGTATGCCTTTATTTTGCTTTACCTGGGAATGAATATTTCCCTCCTCTTGGGTGTGATTTTCAATAGTGCCTGTCTTTCAGCCAGCGTTTCCTTTGAAACCTTCAAGGTACACTTCCTTAGCACTCCCTCTTTCAGCACAAAACATAATGGAAACTCAAGTGTATCGCAATTGTAGGCCCTGATGCTCCACTTTACTCTAGTTAGATGGACCTTTGCATGTGTGGAGAGCGTAATTGATGTCAGCAGGGCTCTGCACAGAAGTAGTAGTCTCAGTAGTGGGTCAAATTGCAGGATTGTGGCCTTATTACCACTGGCTCTCCATTATCCCTTATTATGTAAGATAACTAATAGTTATATTCTAAAGCCTTTCAGTAGAACTGTGATAGCATAACTTTCAAATAGGATGAAGCTGGGTGATGGGCAATAAATTAAATTAGAATCAAGATGAGACCATCAAGCCTTGCCACTTCAAGTTGAATAGCTTTGTTAAAATCTGAAAGGAAAAAGGCTTTTGAGTTCACATAGCTGCCTCAACTCTTTAACATATAGATAGTAAAATGCCATTAGTGCCAGGCTTCTAGAGCCTTTGAGTCTTTCAGTAACGACAAGAGGTGCATATCATGGCACACTACATCCCAGTTAGGTAGTGGGTAAAAGCTTCAATTGGGATTACAATAAAATGAGATTACTCAGGGGAAGTGCAGCACATCAAGTTGAATTGAACTGCCAGAGCTGAAAGGTATCCTCCTCATACATTCCACTAATTTTTTTGCCAGCTAGTTATTTCTCTATTAAGCAAATAGTTGACACTCATGTAGTTACCTCAAGTTGTACAGCATAGGAGATACTGGGATAACCAATCAACTGAAAAATACTTTTAATAGTAATGTTAATTCCGGTGGGTCCTGAATTGTTTTACTGACTATAAGCAGGTTCTAAAGGGCGATAGCAATTACTTGACTTGCATTTCAGAGGCAGCCACCCTGAGAGTGGAATGTGGCACTTTTCAGACCGTACTGTAACATTTCACATCGCTGTGGGAGGAATAGCATAAATACAGTACATTATGAGGATTACCTAGGCTGGAATTTGACTGACTGGGTACAGGATTTAACACCTATATTCATACAACTAGCACAATAAAAATCCTCACGGTAGGATTCATCACCCTTAAGTTTCTAAATGTTAGACCTCTAAATCTGTGCCGGTTGCCCAGAGCTTCTCATGGAGGCACAGGAGAGAAGTACGTCTCTTCGGAGGATAGGGCATCTCATCTGCAGGGAGGTGTGTAGAGGGTACATCGGATGAGTCGCTCTCTGGAGGTGCCTGGTTGATCAACACTGGCTCAGTTATCTTAAGTTTTAGATACCTGAATTTAAGAGGGATGAATCTTCATCCCTGTGATCCCAAATGGGTTCTCAGTTTGTAATCAGAGCCTAAGACAGTGACTCCAGCCTTATGCTCTAGGCTGGCGTGGCAGCAAATCTGTTCGCTATAGACTGTTTACGTTCCTTCCTACATTGACCACCGTGGATTAGCTGGTAGAATGTAGTGGTCCTCTGCAGTGCTGTCACTGAATACAACAGAGTATGCACAGGGAAAGACGGAAATATATGGTAAACCTTCCTACAGTTTGCATTATTTTCAAAGAATAGCAATGTCACAAAATACTCCTGTTGGTATTGGCTGATAGGTAATTTTGCAATTTTGGTAATAGTCGCCCAGCAATGAGAGGTACTTGTGATTCAGGGCTTTGCATTACTTGGCATTAACCTGAACTGCCTTTTATTCTGTAGGGATAACCTTCAAAACATATAGGGGAGAAATATCTTTCAGAACATGTTTTTCCTGCTATTTTTTAAATTGTTCTTGTCTGGAAAGTTTAATCTTTAATGACCTAGAGATGACTCATAAATCATCTTTTATGTATATATTTATAGGTTCTGCAAACATTTTTATCCATGGCTCAGAGCAGCATAATTCCCTGACTTCTGAAATACATTTCCTGAGGAAGCAAAATCAAGTTCTGAATGCAATGCTAGCAAAAGGATCGAGAGGTAAAAATGTGAAACTGTGCTTTACAGAAGTGTGCTGCAATTTGTTCCAGATCGGAAAACAATAAAATATTAACAGTCCACTCATTAAACTGACTTAACCATTCTTCCCACCACTGAAATTCCGTGCTCAACTATAAGCATTCAAACTGGGGTTAACTATGATAAAGGAGTAGCAGTAGTGCTCTTTCTTTCTGTTTATTTGTAGCATTTTCCGTTTGATACTCGCTTTCATTACTCCATTCTTCTTTTTGCACATCTTTCTTTTTACACATTCTTTTTCCTCTTCCCCCTGTGCCTTTTATTACTATTTCTCTTCCTCCTTTTTCTCCATGCTTCCATTCTGAAGCCCTTTAAAAGAGAAAGAGAGAGAGAGAGAGAAAGCCATAGAATAGCGTTATTGCTGAAAATGAAGCCATTCGGTACGGAAGAGTTGCAAAGGGAAGCAAACTACTTACACTTAGGTTCCGAAGGCTGCTACAGAGGCTTGACTGGACAGGCCAAGTCACCTTTCTGGAAGCACTTTAGAAGAGAACAGAACTGAGGGATTCCATTTGGAAGTATTTGTAATCTCAGATTAATTTTAAACTTCTCTCATTTTCAGACCTGTGAACAGAGACGATTAAAGTCTTCCCTCTTCTTTCCCCCCAAGAAAACCAGCAACTTGCCAACTAGGTTCTTAAAAGCAGCTTAAGCCACAATTAGGTTGTAGGTCTCCATTTTTTCAGATTCTTTGTGTAAAAGAACTGGTGCTTCTAGCAGAGTCAGGTATTCTCTCATCTGTTCTGGTGCATCTTGGTGCTTGTCAGTTTGTTCAGGTTCTACTATTTTAATTAATATATCCCTGCTTTTGTTTGTTTCCACGGTTGATGATATGATCTGATAATGCCAGCGTTTCTTTTTTATCAGAACCATGATGAACAGGGTATTGTCTCCCTTGTGTTTTAAAATAATGTTGGTATCTCTGGAGTTTGTGAGCTTCTTTTCCTTTTATTCCTGGATGCACTAGAGAAAGAAAAGGCTCCTAGGTACCTCCTGCATGTTTTGGTCTTAGGTGCTTTCTGTCTCTAGTCTTAGCTTAGCCCTTCAGTAGTGAAAGGCTGGTGATGCACATTTCTAAGAGCACGTGGACATGACCATTTTCATATGCTTTCAACAAGACTATTGAAGATGAGGGAGTGATTTTCTAACTGTTGGGAGATGAAACGATTCCTCCCTGCTGTTTCTTTGCTAAGATTGCCACCTTCTTTTCCAATGCTAAACACAGGTCACAAAAAACTTGGGGTCCCGATAAGCCTCTGTGATTGCAGCTCTCAAAATGTTCAGTTGCCTCTATCAGCAATTCTTGTTAGAACCAGTTTGGGGAAGTAGCTTGTGCCAAGGAAAGGAGGACTGATATGATACATTGGGTGGATGAATAGGGCTGGGAAGGAGAGGACAGGGGGATTTCTGTGAGGCAAAGACGAACATGGATGCAACATGCCCTAGAACAATCCTGCTAAGTTCTTTTCTTCTTAAAGAGAAGTCAAATCCATTATTTTATGAGGATTGGCAAAGTCAGTGTGCCTGCTTTGGGATCGTGCTGCCACTAGTTGTTGAATACTATCCTTCTGACCAAATTCCAAGAGGTGTTGGGGCATTTGGCACATAAGGCTGTACACAGGTTTTTGTTGAGCCTTTGTGAGTCCTGGGAGTTAAATGTTGCACATTACAGTAAATGCATCTAGCAAAATTAATTAGAAAATTGAAATACTGTGATCCTAAAACTCACAAGAGCAGCTGTTATTTTCTGACAGTCTCTGAAAAAGCTGGTTTTGTTAAAAAGCGTACCTTTAGTAGATCATGGGCATTGCCGATACCTTGTGTCTCTTCTTGTTTCAGATAAACAAAAGGAAAATGAAAAGTTAAGAGAATCTCTTTCTAAAAAGAATGCAATCATTGAGCATCTTCATGAGGATTATGAATGCATCAAGAAAGAAAATGAAAGGTTGCAAAAACAAATTGGCCAAAAGGAAGATGAAATCAGATATCTGACATGTCAAATTTACAGCAGTCGTAATGAATTAAACAGGTATTGATTCTGTCCACATTCAGATGTTCATTTAGAGAAGAAATTGTCAGTGTGACAAGCACGTGTTTAGCTGTAGCCATTAACATTAATGAGGTGCATAGATAGATTCAAAATGCAAGAGAAGAATTATGGAGGAAAGGGGAATGGATTTTAGATTTTGAAACAAAATACAGTAATTTAACATTTAACTTAGCTGTTTTATTCGGACTTAACAGGCTACAAACAGAAATTAATGTAAAGGAACATCAGGTCTCTGAGAATGAGAAGTTACTGCAGTCACTCCGAACTGAGATCAAGGTTTATGAAAAGCTGGAAGAAGCAAGAAGGAAGAGGACAGGTATAAGTGCACAATTGTTTCTACACCCTTAGCCCTTGAAACCCTTCTCTCTGAATATGATCTCGTCAAGGGACAGTAGGGCTAGGTTGCTGTTTGTTTCTACTTGTGTCTACTATGCAAAGTAGAGTTGACAACTTGATGATCAAATGCTGCTTTTTACTTAGCAGTGTAACTGCGAAGTTGAGATGTGTGATATGTTCTGACTAGTCACACTCAAGTTCCCTTTATCTTTTCAGCTAAGCTAAAAACAAATATTGGAGATTCAGTGGCTCAGGCTGGATAAGCTTTGTGGGGATCTTAGATATTTACTTGTCATCTAAATACATGCTGCTGCATCCTCACAGGTGGTGCTTACTTAGGTAGCTTGTGCTGTCTCTTGTCTGAGTACGAGGGTAGTGTCTTCTCCCTAGGGCTGGGGAGAAGTGCTGGCACTGCTTTCTGAATGAGACATTTAATAATTTCCTTTCTGCATTTCTGTCGCTAAAGGTGAGGAGTAGGAATGAGACAGAAGAATTATTCCTACCCCTTTTAAGGAAGCTTACCACCACATAGCTGTTGGTATGGTTGGGCAAAAGAGTGGAATGCTGTTCATTGCTGCAAACCCATTACAGGATCCAGCAAATTTCCCACGGGAAGTTCTTGTAAAAGTTGATTATTTTTTCTTCCTGCTACTTTAAGTAATATGCCCTACCATCACTGTATTTCATGCCTAGCTGCAGCAGAAGAGTCCTGTTGGCATAAGGTTTAAGCCAAAGTGGGCTCAGGGATGGAAGTAAGTCTCCTTGCAGAACTGGTAATGTAATGAGAGAGCAGCAACACCCTCCTCGTGCAGTTGAACCCCTTCCTGCTCTGGAGAACAGTTTGATTTCAGCTTGAAGGAATAAATGGGATTGTTTGTGTACTGACCTTCTTTTATAAGAAGACGAACACAGCTCTTGGTTTTTTCAGGTTCAGATTTGGTCCTCTGGTTGCCAGGTGATCTCTATTTTCTTTTTTTTCTGTGTATAAAATTAACTCCCAGTTCTACTCCATCCCTCCTCCGCACTCCGAGATTACCCATGCCTTTTTCTTTCCCCAGACTGTGCATTAATGCACTTCGAATTTTGTAAATCCTATTCATTCTCCTTTTATTGTATTTTTTTTGCTTTTGGCATGAGACTTATTAGCTTTTATGGACAAAGTGAAAAATAATTTTTGACTCTTTAAGAGGGCAGAAGCAATTAAGACATGTTTTTTTTGTCAAACCATTATCTTAATGCTGTTTGTAGTTAATTCTTAATATTGAGGATAACACTGGCTATAATTTACTTGCTCAGCATTCTGGTAATGGCTAATATTATTTTAATTGCTAAAGATGTTGTGTTTCTTTTGAAATTGTCTCAGATCCCAGATGTGATGCATCAGACGAATTCCGAAAAGATCAGAATAATCCACTTGACTTACATGAACTATTGACTGAAATACAGAGTTTGCGAGTGCAGCTTGAAAGAAGCATAGAGACAAACAAGTCTTTGCATGAAAAATTAGAGGAACAGCTTGCAAAAGAAAAGACAGAGGAAGTGGGATCAGTGCCAGCTGTAAATATCAACTGTCTTTTCAAACAAGAATCTCAGCATCATGCAGGACTGAATGGTACTGTGCCATACGTGCTTTTGTTATGCTGCAGAACCTGTGCCTTGTTCTTTACAGATGCTCTTAAAGCCTTATACAACATCAGCTGTATGTTTGGGAGCTGCCTTTCAGATCCCTTTCCTGTTAGAGCTATTAGTGCATGGGGAGGCGGAATGCACACTGCACTGTCATATAGCCTCCAGCTGCCACTCCCTTCGCATGCAGGAAAAGCATCTGCAGACGGTCCCTGGGGTGGAAGGGTACCTACATTAAATTGCCATAGGTTCTCTTTTTAATACAGAGCTATATAGCATTTGCTAAGCGTGAGTACGTTTTACTCGAATGATCAATAAGTGCACTAAATGGTCTTTGTATAAATTAGTTGTCCCCTTTTTGCCCTTGAAGAATATTTTACCTTTATTTCAATCACCGTTAAGTGATGCTGTTTTAGCAAATCAAGGAGAATATAGTGTTTACACCCGGGGTTAGATTATTGTCCCAGTATAGATGTACATGGGATACAGAGGACACTGGAACGTCTTCCTTACTGCTAAAGTACTCTGCATAGTGACAGCTTTCTGTACTTCCAGTATCAGGCCACTCTTCTACTGCCTGTGCAGGTATGCATTTTGTTCTGGGAACCAGTAGTAACGGGGCTTTGCAGGTCCATATGCTTCACCTGAACATGCCTACCTCTGTTGTGCGCACCACACAGAGCAAGCAGCACCAGCCAGAGGATTAGTGTGAGAGCCTGTGAGACATAACAGGGGGTTTTACCACCGCATTTCTTTTGTGGGTCCATCATGTCCAATCGGAATCACACTTCAGATGCAATACAT